>NC_090206.1:17603080-18353080 GCF_033026475.1 Channa argus
CTTATAAAAATGTTATATAAATGAAGCTAAACATAAAATAACCAAAGATTTGACAGTTATTGTAATGAAATTCGATGGTGACACTGTAAAATGGCTTTTTGAGCAATATTTTGCTATTTTGCTCAGACAAAGAGGTGTTTTATGTTCATACTTTAGAAGGATATTAGGAAGGTTTCTGATCTCGAAAGATGTACTTTGGATGTTGATCTGTTCACTTCCTTCTGTCTTTGTCTTTCCAGTGTTGCAGCAGAACAATGAGGAAACAACTGGACAAAAATTTGACTTTTCACAAGCTGGTGGCATACATGATAGCGCTGATGACAGGTGAGCCGAACCATGCTTTTTTCTTTCATTTCTAATGTTTTCTTGAATGCACAAACAGTTTGGGTGTATTGCTGTTACGAGAACATTCTGACAACAATCTTTATTTTTTCATGATGACAGTAACTGGAACTGGATTAGTTATATAACCAAAGAAATGAACATTGTTTAGATTTGGTTATTGCGATTTTAGGTTTGTGTTGTTTCTCATTTAGGAGCTTGTTTTTCTAGTGCCATGAAGATAAAAAGGGAGTGGAGAGAGTGTATTTATTAAAAATAAATGCTTTCTGCTCTTTGTGCAAAATGCAAAGTTGTGTTTTACTACTTTCTACACTCTGTAAATTTGACCTGTAACTTATAATAGATGTTCAGCTTATTTACAGAATGACACCGAATAGTTAAGACAAGTGTTCAGTTCATCCTGGTGGTGTAATAAAACAGAGGTTGATACGAATGAAAAAGATTGTAACTTTATATCAGAACTTATTGTTTTTCTCTTCTTCTCAAATGGCATAAAATGTGACCATGTTTTTGTCTTCTCACCTTACTCACCACACAGAAAGACACACACACACACACACACACACACACACACACACACAAACACACACACACACACACGGATCAAATTATTTTAAAGGTTCATGGTTAAGTTTAACTAAGAGGAATTGGAGGCAAACAAAGCTCAAATTAAATGAGGAGCGTTTTCTCCATATTTCCTAAAAATGATAAGAAGAAACCTAAAATAGTGACCTAAAACGTTGTAAATCTATTTTTTAAAAACAAATGTTTGATACCCTCCTGTTTCATTAAAAAAAAAAGCTGAAACACAATCTCACCCAAACATCTGTCAAACTGTTATAAAAAAGTCTCAAGTATCAACTTTTTTCTCAGACAAAAGCAGATCTGACTATGAATGAACACGTAGAAGCAAAAGCGGCAGTAACACGTCTCCTCTCTGTTCTCTGACAGCTGTGCATACAATCGCCCATTTGTTAAACGTGGAGTGGTTAAACAACAGCAGACAAGGAGTTTATGATGAACTCAGCCTCGATCTGTCCAAGCTAGGGGATGCAGTAAACACCACCTTTCTGAACCCAATCCGCATAAAAGACATGGTAAGTCATCAGCTAACATCAGTGAAATTGTTCATATTGAGCAAAGTGAGGCCTGTAGGATCAGTGGTAGAGCATTGGGCTGGGATGCAGAAGGCACCCCACCAGGTGTGGCCCTGCCCAACCACCACGGGCAACCTTGGTGCCAGTCTTGAGCCTGGAGTCTTGAGTCTGGTTGTGGCAGGAAGGCCATCCGATGTAAAAACACATGCCAAATCAACGTGGGAACACAATCCGCTGTGGCGACCCCTGAAGGAACAAGCAGAAAGACCTTGATCTATGTTAAAATAGACCAAAGCAGCTTCTGGGGAAATTCTTGCTTTTGCCTTGTTTTGTTTGTTTGCAGGTCAGTGAAAGATTAAGCTGGTTAATTACATGTATATTGGCTCATCAAGCTTAAATAACTTCACATGGAAATAGTCCTATTTATCGCTCCTACTATTAAAAGTTTGAGTAAAAATTTGGTTTTCCCCAATAAATTATATAGTGGAATTGAACTAGAAAGCAGAAAGAAAGGAAAAAGGAGTAATCTAAGGGACCACTACTTAAAAATTGGATTGAAATAAATATTTTACATATCTAAATAACTTAGACTGGCACATTTGGTTTGAAGTTAATAACTAATTAAACTAACTAAATAACTATAATATTCAACACACAGTTGGCTCATAGGAGCTTGAGGCAACCGATCAGTTTCTAGTGTAAAGGATCTCACCGTGTGTAAATTATTGTTCTGAAATGTGACAACAATAAAAATTATTTTATTCCCATAAATGTCAAGCAATATGAATGAAAAATGGTTAACTTTGCAGGTATTTTGATATAAAGCAAAGTATTGTGCATTATCCACCACGCTCACACCCTGGAAGAGTTTGAGGAGGAGTTTATTGAGAAAAAGGAGCTTTCTTTGTCACTTGAATGGGTTCAGCAACAAATGCTGGTGAATAAAACATCTCTGGTTTGTAAGTTGGAAGTGTAGAAACGTGTCAAACTTGTTCCACCACAGCAAACACAAATGTCACCAACATGAAGAGGAGAAACCTGCCAAAAACGGTCTGAAGGGTTTGTCAGCAGCTTTGAGTACAGAATAATGACTCCATAATTACAAATATCAACTGATAGAAAAACATTATTATGATATTATGGAAGATGTTATAGATTAAAGAGATGAGCATAAATTTGTACTCGAGAAAAACTCAGAGACACCAAGTAGTCCTCCTGTGGGGAGCTCGAAGGCCTGTACTGTACATATAAACATGTCTTTCAATCAAAAACCGATAAAAATACAGCAAAGAGTACACTTCCTCCCTGTGGTCGTGTAAACAACAGCTCATTCGTCCTCATTGTGCATCTCTTCTTCTTGTGTCCCAGAATCCGCAGTACATTCCAATCTACTTTGCCTTCACCTCCATCGCCGGACTCACAGGGGTCGTCATCACCCTTGCCCTCATCCTCATGGTCACGTCCTCCATGGAGGTCATCAGACGTAGCTACTTTGAAGTCTTCTGGTACACGCATCATCTGTTCATCATCTTCTTCGCCGGTCTCGTCTTTCACGGAGCCGGGTAGGAGCCCAGTCTGTGTTCATTTTGATAAAATGTTGTTACTGCCAGGCTTGTTTTACCTGTATGTCTTAACTGCAGACGCATAGTACGGAGTCAACAGTCAACAAATCCACCACACATGGTCACTGTCTGTAAAGACCGCAGTGATGAGTGGGGACAGATTCCAGACTGTCCCGACCCTCAGTTTGCAGGAGGCTTCCCACAGGTTCGTCTTTTTCTAATTTTAATTACTTAACTGATGCTGATATGTTGTCTCTGACTTAAACTCATATAATTTCAGACCTGGATGTGGGTGATTGGTCCAATGGTTCTGTATATTTGTGAGCGTCTGCTGCGTTTCATTCGTTACATGCAGGCAGTCAGATACAGGAAGGTACGTTTGACTCATGATTCATCTTCTGGCTTCTGAGTTGCCGTTGCAGCATTAAAGTTATTCAAACTGTTTGTTTCACACTAAGATCGTGATGCATCCATCCAAAGTGCTGGAGCTGCAGCTGGTGAAGAGTGGTTTCAAAATGGAGGTGGGGCAGTACGTGTTTCTCAACTGCCCCGCCATCTCTCATTTGGAGTGGCACCCGTTCACCATGACCTCTGCTCCCGAGGAGGATTTCTTTAGCGTCCACATCCGCTCTGCAGGGGACTGGACTGATAAACTCATCCACATAATGCAGCAGCTACCTGAGGGAGCACAGGGACCCAAGTAAGTACTTCTAAACCAAAGTACACTTCCTGTTGTCTTACTCATTGGTAGGAGTGATGAGGGTTCATTGTGACTCATATCATGTGAGCATTTTATCCTGCTTGTTCCTTTTGGCCTTTCCTCACACTGCATTAACTCCTACATAACACAGCAGTCCACTTAGATATAAACATGGGACAACTTAAATTAAGAATATAATTAATACCAATGTCACACATTTTGCTTCAATCACTGAGAATAACTTGTATAAAAAAAGACCCACATAAACTGGACTGGGGATAAAACCACTGGGGATAAAACCACTGACCCTGTGTATTATAACTGTAATGTTAGTTATGTTAAAAATTCAATGCGGAGAATGCCAAAAAATCAGCCATGACTTTGGTCAATTAATAATTGCATTAAATTATTTCCACTCATGTTTAGTTCTCAGCCTGCAGCCTGGATTAGCTTGTTTGTCTTTACCAGAAACCTCCACCACTCCACTGAATGTAATTTCTTTATTCTCAACTTAAATCCTGTTCAAAATGATGTGAATTGCCATAACTCCAGAGACCATGCACAGCTGTCCCAGCACGGTCTGAGAAAATGCCAATTTTAAACATATGAGGCAATATTTGTTAAAAATGTTTCCACCACATGCTTGGAAATGAAGAAACTAGTTATCCAGTGAAGCATGTGAGTGTCTGGCTGATGTGTTTTTAGTTTTTGGACAAAAATGGAGGTTTAATGTGAAAAAGGCTATTTTTAACAATAAGCTAAAAAAACAACAACAACAAATTTTTACCACCAGGTCTGTTCAGTAGCTGTTCTGGAAGGTTTGCTTATTTTAAATGATCTGCACCAGCAGCCGGAGCTGCTCAGTTGGAAGTGTAGCTGTCAGAGATCAAACATATGATAAGGTAAAGGTTTTCAGGGAGCCAATAAACATACCTTGCGGTGAGGTTGTTGCATCTTATGTTATTGCTTTGTATGTAATTTTAGCATGTGTTATGCCTGCATATTTATGAATTGTATGCTGTGATATGATGCTTTGGTCTCTGAAAAAATAAACACTACATAAGCAACTGACGTCCAACTGACATGGCTTACATGTATTTACAGAGGAGAATGTACTACAAGGTATATTGTTTCCAACCTGCGTGAAAGTTTACATCACTTAAGTTTGCAGGGCTCATAATTCTGTGGCTGTGGTCCATCATAACAATATCTGGGTCAAAATAAAAACATGCAACAATATTTCAATGAATCTCCGCGAATTCTGCACAAACTTCAGTTTGAAAAAAAATTAAAAAACATTGCAACGTGCATCCAAATTTCTTTTAGAAAAGCTGTCATGAAATTACAAAAAGTTGATTCTTATTTACTATCGTTAAACTCAGCCTAGCTTGGCTGGTTTGGCTTATGTGCTGACCCATCCAATTTTTCTCTCCTATGCTGTCAATGTATTGTTTAAATAGATGTGTTTTCTTGAAAATTTAGTTTCTGCTTAACGTTTCCAGGTCACAATTTGACCTTTTGTACATGTAGTTTATTTGCCCTGGTCACTTACTGTGTATTATGGTTTTTCAGAATGGGTGTAGATGGACCGTTTGGCACAGCCAGTGAGGACGTATTTGACTATGAGGTCAGCATGCTGATTGGCGCTGGCATTGGAGTCACTCCTTTCGCCTCCATCCTCAAGTCCATCTGGTACAAGTTTAAAGAGTCAAACCCAAAGCTGCGCACCAGAAAGGTAGCAAGCCAAACACCTGACTGATCAGTCTGTTTTCACTATTTAAAGCTGTATCCATTTCATCACCTTGACACATTCCAGTGATTGACAGGATCTCTTATTGTCTCTTAAATAGCAGGCGTTGTGTGTTTTCACACACACGCCCCGTGTTAGAGGAAGAGTCATCAGAAGCACGGCCAACTCTTTGTGAATGCCTTATTGTTCAACATTCCTGCATCTGCTTCCTGGTTATAGATATACTTCTATTGGCTGTGCCGAGAAACCCACGCCTTTGAGTGGTTCGCCGACCTCCTGCAGGTGCTGGAGAAGGAGATGGAGGAGAGAGGCATGGGGGATTTCCTCACCTACAAACTCTATCTGACTGGGTGGGATCAAAGCCATGTGAGCGTGTTAATCTATCATCTCACACATCACAAGTCCTTTGTGACCTAAACTCAACTGTAATATTTCATTTTTTTCTGACATTTTGTCACAGGCTACTCATGTGATGGTTCACTTTGACAAGGAAATAGATGTGGTCACTGGGCTAAAACAAAAAACGCACTATGGCAGACCCATCTGGGAAAGAGAGTTTGAACAAGTCCGCCAAGAGAACCCCACGTAAGATTAAATTCTGACAACATATTTATTGAATGGTTAATAAAGTTAATGGTTTACTAATCTACTAAGCAAAAAAAATTTTAGACGAATTTGAGAATATACTCAAGTGCAAAAAGCTCCGAATTTCCCTTCATTACAATACTTGATTAAAATATCTGTTATGCACCTTTTAATCTGTTCATTTAAATCTAATTTATCGTGTTTTGTGCTCAGCTCTGTGGTGGGAACTTTCTTGTGCGGTCCTGAAGCTCTAGCTAAAGTCTTGGAGAAGAACTGTGCCAAATACTCGGACGTTGATCCTCGGAAGACGAAGTTTTACTTTAACAAGGAAAATTTCTGAGTGGGGAAACAGCATTTTGTTTTTAGGACAGCAGTTCAACATGGATTAACTGAAGACAATTGATGATAAAACTATTAGTCAACCTGAGCTGGGTGTGTTTAGACATACTGTGCTGTCCACTGATAGCAAAGCACGACGTGTTGTTTCACCACTACTCAGGAGCTGATTTTTACAGCTTCCAGTGATGTAATGAGTTGTGGCTCAGCTGTTCAATCACAATATATTCAGCTTTAATCTTTCTGCCCTGGTACTTGAAGATTATAAAGAAGAAGCCTTTTACAGAAGCCTTGTGAGTTTAAGTAACTCTTTAAAAAGGTTTAGTTTGTCACACAGGACAATAAGGAGAAAATCAGTTTAACAGCAGAAATGTGAAAAATGAGAAATGATAAATTCAGTGATTAATTTTTTTCTATTGAACTGATCATTTATTAAGCTTTTAGAATTTATTATGCCTTTAAAGGCTTTGTCCGTTATAATGCTTTGTAAATAGGTTTGTTGAAATACATGTGAATTTGTTACAGTGTACAAAACTTTTATGAACTATAAGGAAAAGTTGTTTAAATTTTTTTAGCGTAAGCAATTTTACCCTTCTTCCTGTAAGGTGTTGTGTTACTGAAACAGGCTTCTTGGAAACTTAGTGTTTTATAGCCTGTCAACATAATAGGCATTTCCCCATGAGAATGATAAAGTAAAACCTAAAGGAGGAAGAAAGCAGTAAGTCTGGTTAATCATCCATGAAACATATGGGAGTAGTTGTGGTTAATAAAATTATTAGTTATGACAATTTTTACTGTATGTGCCAAACTCCTTTCGAATAAATGAATAAAGGCAGCGATGTTGTTGTTTTATTGACAAAAGAGTATCCACAAAGTCTTAAGAGTGTTCATGAAAACAGACTGATTTGGAGGAAAACAAATGAAATCACAATCATCATCCTCAAGTGTTTTGAAACCACAAACTCAGTCTTACACTCTCCTACAGTAAGCAGACAATTGAACTTAAAGAAACAAAAACAAAACTATACAAAAGTTAGATGTCTTAAAGTTCAAGCTGAAGGTGATGGGATCAGGATCCTGAAATAAAAAAAATAAAAAAATAGCATCAGGCATCAATCAACGAGTTGCTGTGTGCCAGCATTTCATAAATCAGAATTTTCCAACAAGGCTGAGTGACATGATGGAAAGGAAATGAAAAACATTCCACCTCTTACTTGAGGTTTTTCCACACTCGGACTATCAAGGAGCACCACTTGCAGTCTTCTGAATCTGCTCCTTAAGGATGAGTATGCTCTGCCGTTGCTCTGGGGGCAACATGGCAATCTGTTCTGGGGTCAACTGCAGGACTTGCATGATCAGGGCAGCCTAAAAAAAACAATTGGAAGTTAAATGTGTTTCAATGACAATCAAAATGAAAGAAAACGATGAGATGTATTGGTGTTGTGTGAGGACAGCAGAATCAGAATACCTACATAAAAGAAAAGCTTTTATGGTGTTAAAACCTAATGTTTTAATGTAACGTCTGCTGCATTTACAGTTTCCCCTCTCACTGATGCAGAGAGAATGAGATTGCAACAAGGGCCTGTTTTGGTTTTAATTTTAAGTTTAAGGGTGTGTGTCTGTCTTTAATGTGACATTTTTGACATTATGAACCTCGGTATGGTGCCTCAATCACGGAGGTATAATGGGAGTAAAGTGACACACACCTTCTCCTGGTCCTGTGTGGACACTTGGCTCTGTCCTGGGCTGAAGCCTCCACCTGATGCGGGAACACCTGAAATTCCAGGACCCTGCAGGACACAAACACAGAGTTGATCTAAAGGGGAATATTCTATCAGTTTAAGCAGATAGACATGACTTTTAAAATGTTTTCTGTGTTTTTCTGATTCATAGACAAATTCTTGATGAGTCAAATGAGAACAGATTAATTTCCTTATGACATTACATTCAGGAAACAACATTTCTTTCTACTGGCTGGCAAGATCATGTATTATTTCTAGTCCCATTTTAAAACATAAAAGTTACATCCTCTTGTAACTAACTGTCAAAAATAAAAAACAGACTAAAACATTAGATTCAGCAATTACCGGTCTTGCAGGTGGAACAGGGTTTGGACCCATGCTATGTGGAATGGGGCCTTGCATTGCTCCCGCCATTGGAACCCTCTGTCCCGTGACTGGCCCGCGAGCGTCCATTGCTCTCGGGTCTCTGCCTGCAGAGAGAAGCAAAACCGCTCACACTTAATGTTTGTTTGATCTTAAAAGACAATTTAGGGTTTAGTACCTAAAACATTCAAACGGAAATGTATATAGTTTTTTACAGTTTTTTTTTTTTAATAGAGCAGCAGTACCTCTGGTTTCCATTGGAGGTCCCCGTGGCTCCATCATCGGGGGCCCTCTGGGGTCTCCCATCATATTTCGTGGTTCACCCATGGGTGGGCCTCTCATGTCCATTGGAGGTCCTCGCATATCGGGAGGGGGTCCACCTGGCATTTGGGGGATATGTACTGGTGGGGCTTGGTGAGGTGGTGGAGCTGCCATATAACCCCGACTGAATAGAAAAGATACAAAATAAAATCAAAATCACAAATGGATAGGCCATTCAGATCTTCATCACAGCAAACTCTCTGTCTGATGCTGGTTACCATCGTGCAGCACTTTTTCCTCTAATGTGTTTCATCGGCGATTAACATTTTTCAACATAAGAGGAAGGATCATTCCTATTCCCACAACTTCAATTCACGTCTTTGACATTTCTGTACGTTTATCAGCTGACAAACACACAGATATCTACTAACATTGCTTGGTTTATCAGACTGATCCATTTTCTGCTGGGGCTTTAAATAAAAGCATTCCACTAGGGAAAAACAAGAGGCCTTTTATAATGAAGCCGTCACAGGAAATGTCTGCTACTGATGTTCATGTTGACAGCAACAGTTCATGAGTAATGAGGCGACATTTGTCTGTCACTCGGTCATTGTAAATTTTTGCAAAGGAAAAGTCACAGCAGCAGTGAACTGCTAACCAGCTATTTTCACAATGCAAATAGCAAAAACAAACAGGCTCATTGGAGAGTGTTTGTCACCTCCAGAATTCTGTGCTCTACAGTATTAAAACATGATTGAGCTGGAACTAACAACTCCTTTCATAACTGATTCATCTGACTATACATTTTTTCAATTAGCTAATTATCAATTGAAAAATGCAGTGTCACAGAGCATAAGGTGATTTCATTACATTATTTTCCAAACAAAAGCCCTAATTATACAATAGTCAGTAAATCTGCACGAGAAATTGAAACTAAAATTGTTTTAATTTCTCTTTAAATCACATCTTTAATGGCCTTAGCTGACAACCCTAATCCCCACAGCCTGTTCTACTGAGGAATGTGACATTGGTAAATTTCTTACTTTGGGTCAATGACCTCTCCTGTGACCGACAGCAGAGTTCCTCCTCTGGGATCGTTAGGACCATCTCCCAGCAGGCCTCTGGGGGGGATGCCACCTGGTCCTAGGAGGAAAAAAAAGAAAATAAATTAAATTATTCATTAAGGCACATACTATTCACTGACCAACAAATGTCTCGTGACTGACTAAAATATTAAAATATAATACTAAAATGGGATGAAATTCCAGATGAAGGAAACTAGACATCTATTAAAAGGTGAGTGCTTGTCCATGGTGGTTTATGTCAGGAAGCAACCCAAGTAGGTGACATAAGCCCATATTAAAGTAATCACAACATCCTGCAACAGCCCAATGTCACAACACACAGTGAGACATGTGTAACCAGGAAAACAATGTACGAGGGGAAGTAAAAAGTCATCATGTTTTAATTATATTAAGGGCAAGTTACAGATTGAGAACATATATTCTAAATCTGTAAGAACACATATTCCAATAAAATGCACAGTAAACCGGATGTATGTATGTTCCTACTTGCTTCTTGAAACTCTGAACTAATTTGGCCATGAAAACATAATTAACCAGGAGGTATGCAGACAGAAGATGAAAGAGCAAGTTTGTCTGTGTCCATAACAGGTCTAATAACATGAATACCGAGACCCCATAGTAGTAAGCTAAAGGATTTTAATTTAAAAAATCCAATATGGCAGGCTTAGATCTGTACACGACAAACTATCACACAAGGCTTAACAGCCCCTTTACTTCTATGAGCAAGATGTCATATCGTCTCACTTACTGCACTGCTACAGTTAATCTCTGCCATTAAAACAGAGAATACATGTTATTTCCAATTATTTTCATCTCGATCTGGTCATAAATAAAATTAAAACTCCTTTCTAAAAATCCTTTTTTTAAAATTGCAAATTAATGTACAATATATGAATGTTCATTATTACATGTTCAGAAGGTAATTTGAATTAGTTTCTAAACAAAAGCCGTAGTTCATTTTTGCCAGGTGCAGTGAGCCATGATGTCTGAAAGCAGACGCGTATGGAGGAGACGTGTCATGCCAGTTACTGACTGACCCGAATATGACTCACAGTGCCATGGCAACAGCACTGTGGATACAAAATGTAAAAAGAATAAATTTTGAGGCTAAAGGCTCATCCAGTTTAAGATTCTTAACATCTACCTTGCAGCGAGTCAAGTCTCCTTTGGTCTTCTTACACCAGGCTTCATTGTTGAGAGTCTTTGCCCAACTTTCCCAAACCACAAACAGCACATTGCAAAATAACCCCCAGGGCCAAGCTAGCATGACAGTTTTTAGGCCTTCGGTTTCATGGAAAATGTAAGTCAGAGCTTGCCCTTTGCATTTTAATGTTGAGGGTTTTACTTTTAGTTCGGCAGAACTACAACTTTATCCAGTGTCAATAGCTGTCCACTACTCGGATGGCCCACACCTGTACACGAACCACAGGTCAATCAGGCACAAGCCAATAAACTGGCCAATCAGAGTAGCCAACCCGCTGTGCTTAGCTGATGAGGCCTGTAGCTCTCTTTTTATCACCCTTACAGGAAGTATTTTTAATGCTTTTTTACTGATATCCATCAAACAGTACAATCCAGCCCGACTGGAAAATAGGTGAAGACAGAGAGGCTGACATGTCTGCACCAAGTGTATTTTTTGTTTTCTTAAGCTGACCTACCTACCTCTGCACGTACGACAGGTAAATGTGTGCTGACTCCTTAACATATTTTTTTAACAATGGCTCCTCTCCGTTTAAGTTTAGTGTTCGTCATCATCTTTGTAATAAACCGTTAATTTAAATGGTAAATGGTCTGCACTTATATAGCGCTTTTCTATCACTCAAAGTGCTTTACACTGCTTCTTATTTACCCATTCACACTCACAATCACACACACACTCATACACCGGTGGGGGAGCTGCTATGCAGCTGGCCAACACTCACCGGGAGCAACTAAGTTGGAGTTCAGTGTCTTGCTCAAGGAGACTTCGACATGTGACCGAAGGAGCCGGGGATTGAACCAACAACTGTGAGATTGGTGGACAACCGCTCTACCTTCCTGCGCCACAGTCGCCCCAATTTAGACCACTGTTCTGATCCTGAGCTTTTTTTGTGTTTTGTGCAAATATTTAACCTATTAAAAATGTTTGCACCTGGCTTAACAGCAGTACAATTTTCTGTTTTGGGATTTTTGCTCAGATTACAAATCACATTAAATCTCTTAATCTCACACAAATTGTTTCAAGTTATGTTTTCTGTTGAAACCTAAATAATCTATACCTAAAGATTCACTACTTGTTTACCGTTTGTAACCCATCTGTTTAGAATAGCTTTAACATCTGTTCACCTTCTCACATTATAGTTAAAAGAAAACTGAAGAAACTAAAACTAACTGTCAGATGTACTGTAAGTATGGACAGTGGTCATTCCATAACAGTCCTAGGACCTGACATGAACTGAGGGAGTATAGCGATACCTTGAGGCCGCTCGATAGCAGCTTGCCCAGACGATCCTGTGGGAGAATGCTGAAGGTTTCCTGAGCCAGCGTTAAAGTAAAGAGAACAGGAGACAAGACTCAAGAGAGCAAAGCAGCACTTAAAAAGCATTTCAAAGCATGCTTAGAGCATTGTTGTACATGCACGCACACACCAAAGCGTGAAAATGAAACTTCTAGAAACTTAAAATTGACACATGGTACAAAAACACAGGGGCACAGTAAAGCCAAATTTTTGCGAAAAAAAAAAAAACACATCGGCTTTCTGGAACAGCATCCTCAACACAAACCTCCACAAATTAAAAGCCTCTGGTGACACCTAGTGATCCCAGTGAGCCATGACATGTGAAAATGGCAATGAAGTAAGAGTTATTTTTCAGCATTTGAGCTGCCCACAGCACTTTCATTACTGAAGTCACTTTGACATTAAATGGAATAAAAAGTATAAATTTTAGATACAAATGTTTTGTGATTGGCCAAATCTAATTTTCAGATGCTGCTTGAATGAGTTTTCCACAGGAAACATAGCACTGTGGTGGTTCACTGGAAAAACCACTTCACAAAAACCTCGCACTAAACAGTTGATTGTTTTTAGGATCAGCCCGCAGACAAACCTTTGTTAATTTTGGCTTACTTATTACATTTTTTTAAAAAGGTCGCTGAAGTATGGCATCTGAATATTTTTACAATTTTAGTATATAGACAATACTTCCAGCCATCCATCCATCCATCCATTAATATTAACCACTCATCCTGTTCAGAGTCACGGGGGATGGAGAGGTGGGGTACACCCTGGTAATGTCACTAGTCTATCTCAGGATCAACAGAGAAAAATACACAGACAAACAGACATTCACCCTCAAACTCACATGTACGGGCAATTTAGAGAGTCACCAAATAACCAGGTTGAAACCATGCAAAGTCCAATGCTGCCATTAATACTCACACATAAAATAAATGAAAAACCTCTAATTCTTTAAAACGTTAAACATCTCATCAACAATATAGATATATAAAAACAAAAACAGGGAAACAATGCAACAGAAACCGATAAATAAACAAGACTCTACCACATCTAGTTCAGCTGGTGATGACACGAAGCAGACACTTTGATAATTACCTGGAGGTCCGACTGGTCCTGCTCCTGGTCCTGGTCCCGGTCCTGGTCCAGGCATTGGTCCAGGGACAACACCCATGTTGGGGGGCTGCATCATCTGGGGAGCTCCATTGATATGCATTCCAGGCTGTTCGTTTTCCAGAATATTAATAAGAAAACAGTGAAGTCACAATAATGGTTATGAGGTAATTATGAGGTTCTACACCATAAAAAAAAAAACACAAAAAAATCTCACTATTCTCAAAGATCTCACTGTTTATTGGAATTTAAATTCACTTAAGTTTTAAATAGGAAACAGGAGAAAACTGTGGACTAAATGGAGAAAACAGCGGCAGTAAAAAAGTATTCCCCTCCCTTCAAATTTTAATTCGGCTTTTTGAGCAGCAGAAAAGTATTTTGGTGTTTAAGTAGAACACATCTCTACATGAACTCTAAATTCAATAAAAATTTAGGACAATTATGTAATAATTAATTACATAGTTATTCACAATTTATTCACTATTTTTCAGGTGCATCTTTGGCAGCATTTGCACCGATAATCCTGTGTAGCTAGTGAACATCCTACATGTGGAAATAGTCTTGTATCCATCCCCTGACTTCCTCTTTTTAATTATGTTTTCATTGAACAAGTACAATTTAAGACTTTAAGACCTTTTTAGACAAATTGCAATGGCCTTCATGTGGGATAAAGTTAGAAACGATATGCAAAAAAAAATAAAAATAAAAAATAAAGTTGCATTTTTATATATAATAAATGAAAAAAATACTTTTTGCAGTGTTTTTTTTCTTTTTTAATTTAAACTGAGTAAATTCCACAGCATCACAGCTTTATATAGGTGTAGATGTAAACCTGTACTTTAAAAATCATTTGCTAATACTACCAGATATATGGAGTCCTCTTGCACTGTTGTGGTTTGAAATTTTAAGCAGCTAATAAGAAGCCTACAGGGGTGGTGTATTGTGGGGAAATAGTCCTTTACTTAACTGATATTGATAGTGTCATTCTCTGACGGAAAAAAGAGGGGCCAAATGAATTTCAGGAGCCCAACCAAGTATATAGTATGTATGGTAAACACAAAGATGGTCTGTGCAGGACTCCGGTCAATATTTACCTGCCTCAGAGTTGTAACATCAACTGCTTTTTCAGTGCAGGGAAAGTTTGCTGAACAAAGAGTGATGTGATTGTTGTTTTAGAAAAATACTGTTCTACCTACCCCAGGCTGTGGCTGAGATACTGGCACACTGGGCTGTGCAGGAGGTGGATTAACAGGTGGTGCTCCTCCACCCTGACCACTGGGAACCAGAGGCTGAACTGTAGTCTGACGATGGAGCATTTTCTGAATAAAAGGAAAACCCATCTGTCAAACAATTGTTTTCGTTCAGAAGTGCAGACTAACATTTAGATATACTGACAAACGAAAAGGCCAGGGTTAAGATATTATTTTGACCAAGCATAAAAGTAAGACCAAATAAGATTTGACTAATCTTTTCATTCTCAATGCGATGTTTCTCTCACCAAGGCTATCTCAGGGTCAACAATCCGCATGACCACTTGGGCCTGCAGCAGAGCATAGGCCAGCTGAGGGTTCTGCAACAGCATGTTTCTTGCCTCCTGGGGACTGTTCTGCACACACAACTGGGGAGATAAATCACATTTTTACCAAACAGAACCTTGTAATCTGACATTACAGAGAAGAAAAATCATATTTACATGTAGACAGTGCACACAAAAAAACAACCCATCGCTCATAGGTAAAAAGAGCTCCTAATGACAAAAAGAATAGCTTTGTGTTTTAGGTTCATAAGTACCTTCTGAATTACACGATTCAGATACATATCGCTAACCAAATAATGCAGCAGATTTCAATACGACAGTATCTGTGGTCTAAAGATCAAAGCCTCACAGCTCAGATTGCGATCGGCATATGGAGCTGTTCGACTAACGCAAGCTTTAGTGCAACAAAACACTTTTTCAGTCGTGAAGAAACGTCTTCAGCGTGTCGTTTCTTCGAGCTTAATGAAGCAGACTGCCAGCTGTGCAAAGATAAAGCGTCTCTGGCAGAGCTGAGAGGGACAGACTGTACAGCACAGCCTCTCTTAATGAAAGGCAAGGAAGAGCATCTGCATACAGTTGCAATCCTGAAATGACTCAAACGGAGAAACATGTGTCATAGACTAAAATGAACGAGTGGCATTATACATACAGTATAAAAGGTGCCATATAGGAAAAGAAACACAGTACAACAATTCCCAACATTACTCCCCAATACAGGTTCCATTTAACTTTATAACTTTGTAATATTTTCTAAATTTCTGCAACCGTCACTTTATTTAATAACATTTGGTTTTGACATTAAGTTCAAATTTTATTCTAGCTACCTCAAAAGCACTAGGAGAAGCATAGCATCCTCAAGACACTAAAATACTGCAATTTGTGAGAGCAAGATAAAACATCATTTGGGGGAATGTACTGTTATAAAGAGATCTGTGTGTCAATTCATCTGAATACATAAAACAGCATAATAAATAAACACCACTGATGTACCGGTTGCAAACACTGATTTATAACGCTATGGATTATGTCACTCAACTTCCTATAAAGCAGTACGTGACCAGCCATTGCTGACTAACAGTCAAGCAGTTGAAATAAACCTGAAAGATTAAGATGGTTAACTTCCATCAAAAATGCTTAAAATGTCTATAAATAAATTAAAATATAGAACTATACAACATGTGAAAATGTTCCATGCCAGAAGCCGCTAAAATAGTTTCTATTAAATAAAGGCAGTAAAGCAGCCTACCTTCATCTGTTTCATAAGTTCAAACATCTGCTCTGGCGGCAGACTGGCCACAGCTCGGCTGATGGACTCTGGGGCTTCCTCTGGCTGGACACTATCTCCATAAGGAGACTCGATGATGGGGGCTCCTGTTCCCAAACCTGTGTGTGACAGAAAGTGCATGTAACTTTAGCTTTTCATAATCATCTCCAAATTCAGTGAAATAAAGCATCTGCATTTGAAATAATGTCAAGGAAAAACAAATGTTTACTTTTGAGCTCCTCCTTGTTTTTCTCACTGGCTGCATTGTCAACACGAAGAGCCCGGCCGCTGAACTCTCTTCCATTCAGGTTCCGCATGGCACTGAGCGCTGTCTCCTGGTCTTGATATTCACAGAAGCCATATCCCTTTGGCTTTCCTGTCTCCCTATCATATACTAACCTGAGAAGAAAAAGACGACAAACATGGTCATGAAAAACTCCACTAACCCTAGGTGAGAAATTCTGTCCCCCCACCAAAATAAAAAAAAGAATGACAGAAGTGTACAAGATTGGAGTGTTGTCACCTAGGAAAGTCAGACTTTTAAAAGAGCACAGTCCAGTTCCGCTTACAGCTGGGCTAGTCATGGAGCAAACATTAGTTACAGGAAAAAGGAGAGGTTGTGCTTGCGTTTAACATTTCCATAGCTCCTACTTTTTTTTTTTTTTATTGGTGCATCGCTTCAATTTTCGAGATCTTAAACAAGTTAACACCCATGTGTGGAAGACAATAGAGAGACACCATACAAGCACAATTTAGAGCTAGAGAAATTTGCCAGAGAAAACACTGTAACTCATGAAGGACATTTAATATACATTCTTTAAACACTGGTACATAAAACCTTCCTCTACTCACCTGAAACTGACAACAAGTCCAACTTCAGAGAAGATGTCTTTCAGCTGTTCTTCTGTGGCTTCATACGGTATATTCCCCACTAAAGTAAGTGATATAAGTAAAGTTACGATAACAATTTTTTACACCTTTTCACTCAAGTATTTGTTTTTTCAGCTTAAATGTCCAGTCCCTCGTTCCCTAGCTAACAGAACAACTAGCATGCTATCACAGCTAGCATGCTTTCATTCATTATCCGTTTCTTTATCGACTTATTGTGAAGATAACGGATAAAACCATTCGTACCCGAGGGAGTAACACTAACAAACTTACCGAAAACTGATCGTAACGAACGATCAACGGCTGGGTCTCTGTTTGCAGCGGCGGCGGCAGCGGCAGCAGCCGCAGCAGCAGCAGCAACGTTCGCCATCTTGGGGACAGAAATAAATGTGACACCAGGATGTTCAAATGAGACGGTATCTGCTTGTGTAAAAAGGCCCTATTCTAATAGCAACAGCGTGACCTTTCTTAACCCCTTGATGAATTACACTATTTCATACATACATTTGATTTCAACAATTATTCAACAATAATTCATTTAATAAAGTTACGTTGTTAAAGTAAGCTATGCTGCAGAAACAGGGTCAAAGTGGATGAAAAAAGTGTTCGAAGAAATAGATGGCGCTGTTGTCCGCGGTTAGCTGCTTGTTCGCACCGTGACAGACATAAATATGATACATTACAACTGGTAATTCTTGAGTATGAAGTAACGCGATGACAAGTCTGTCAACACGACCATTATGTTCCACATGATTCCAGTGTTTTACAGTGAGTTATTTAGGGCAAGTCAGCAAGCTAACTAGCTAACTCATCTCCTAATTCCTTATTAGCTAACGTTAATGTTTTAAACTAAAAATGAACGCTGGGGATGTCAGTGGTCTGTTAGGCAAAACCTGTAGGTAAAGTTGTGTTTTTACACCTAGATAATCACACACCTGTTCACACACTGTGGTGTAATTACATTGAAGTACTTAATTGATAAATTAAGAAAAACGATTTTCCTGTTTTATACAACCCCCCCCCCCATGTCCAATGGCAGTCGAATTGTGAAGGGTAAAAAGTAGCGAACGCTACGTAAATACAATCCCTGAAACAAACATACGTTAACATTATGTAATTAAGAAAACGGTATATGTGGCATGATTAAAGGTTTGGGTATTCAACGTCGTCAAGTAGTTTTTTTTCTATAATATAACCTTTCTATGAACAAATATGTAAAACGTGTTGGGTGCAAATCTTAAGGGGTAAGGCAGAGGATGTTCTATATTTTTTGTTATGTTTAACACATCACATAAAGTGCGTAAAACCAACAATTAATGGCATCTTTTCACTGGAAGGTCTGTGAATGCAGAACCTGTCTAAAGCCGTCTGCGCTTTAGACCTTAATCTTGATTAACTATTACAAACACACAAATGAGCCACATTGTTACAACATGTTTCTGCATTACAGTAAATATGGGCGCTTTATTTTGTCTATTAACAGCACATTGGTTTGTAAATATATTTTATCGTTGTTTGAATCTCATATTACAGTTTCACACTCCATAGCATGTAATAACAGCTAATATTACAGTTATGACTTGCTTCCAGTCTTTAGATGCTAAGTTGTGTTTTCAGTGTTTAAGCTGCTTGACTGTCTCTGCTGTAGATTCAAACATCATTTCTAGAGTTGTGGCAGTAGATCAGCAGTTGGTATAATATCAGTGGTGCCAGTTGTGGCTTTGGCCATTTATTTTGTGAGGCATTTTTGGAGGATTATTTTGGCTCTTGTGGTTACTTCAAATTATTTTGGACACTGCTTTGCCTAGGGGGAAAATTGCATTGTTATTAAGTCTACAAATAGCATTTTAGTTATCGGTTCATGACATTAGTGTTAATTTGCTCTGAGGTTACGCTCTGGGCATCTCTGATTTAAAGTGTCATCAGTTGCTTCCTTCCTATAATTAGTTAGTTGTATGTCTTTATCTACAAACTGAATTTCAGATTGATTAATATTATTATTTATTTATTTAATGAATGCCATGGGCAGTGTAGGTCTTGGACCTTGAAACAATAGGTCAGAAATTTGGAGGCACAAATATGAGCATAACAGAGCGAGTTGGAATGCTGGGTCTGTCCAAGTCAGTATACCTCAATATATTGATAATTCATAGATTTTGACGATAATAAGAAAAACAAAGAAAATAAGACAAAGGCTTCAGTCAAAATTAGGTGACTGAAAGTGCAACATGTAGATCTATAATGAATCTAGTCACATTGTTACTCCATTGATTGCCATAATAAAGGTAACTACCATTGTATCTAGATCCAAAGTCCCCTCTACTGCTTACACTTAGCTTCACTGTGTTCTAGTCGCTGGTCACAAGGATGATATTGAATATGCAGAGTAAAATGTGCACATCTGAGCATACATTCAGCATACTTTGGAGCTAATTGCAGTCTAATAAACTTTCAGAACTGTGATAGGCAGGCCCTTAACTTTTACACACAATAAGTATGAGCGTCATAGTCAAGTAGTAAATAGAATGGATCAATATTTATCTAAATGTTTTTCTAGAAGTTCCTTTAGGAATTTTGAATAATTAAAACTGGCTTTTTGTGTAAAAAAAAAAAACACAAGGTGCAACCTATCATTTTAAACATAGTGAATTTAAAAGTGAATGACTGGAGGGGCCTTTCAGTACCAGTCATACAAATTACTCTGTAAATCGCACATTTCATGTGTTATGAGAAAGCATTGTCATATCGAAAAAGAAAGCGTGGTTCCACTGGGGCTCGAACCCAGGACCTTCTGCGTGTAAAGCAGACGTGATAACCGCTACACTATGGAACCAGTTGATGTCTGTTCCCATAAAATTCACATATGTGTTTATACAGGTTCATGATGGTATTCGTTCGTTAGCGATGTATTGCCTCTGCGTAATTATTTTAACAGGACATCGTACATTTTCCGCCTTCCTGCTATGTGAAGCTTGTGTTTCTACTTCATGGCTGCAGGCTGTTGCCTACCGAATCAAAATATCGGTCTGTGTCACTCTCCGCTGTCTTTCCGCTTGAAAGCGTTTTGTCTTTGCTGCTGCTGGTGGTTCGGTTCTGCTGCGAGCGGAGCCTTTACTTTTATGGCTGCTCACACAGCAGCTAACGGTGGCTACCATCCAGCCGATCTAGGTCTCACTGGATGATTCGCCTGCATTTGTCCGTGTTTCCAGCCCGCCCCGTGCGGGAGCTTAACATACTGAGTGGGGATTTGCATCTGTAGTTTAAAAAGCTGACTTGGCTTGACCACGTAGCATAGAGCGAGTTTGTGTATTTTGAAACTTTTGATTTCACCGAAAAAAAATGTTATATATGTAATTTCCCATACACATTATGCTCAACTGCTTGTGTGTGACTTTAGCGAAGTAAAATATCATAATGGAGGGAAACAACGTGACTGAGTATAAACGTCACCGAAGGTACAGGCTAATGTATCGACAGCTGTTAGGTGCTAATTTGTATGTTTAATGTTTATATTGTGCACTACAGTAGCTTGTCACCTGTCATCTGTTTGTATTTTTGCATTGTGGTTGCACCAAAAGGTTGATCAATCAATGCTCTCCAAACTCAAGGCTCACTTTCTACATTGCAATTGTATCTGTGAGTGTATCTGCTGTGTTTTCTGCATCAAAGAGTTCAACATTTCGAAACCTCGGAGTTGAGATTGTGTTTTGAGATGTCTACAGTATATATGTATGTATCCCCTTTTATACAAAAGTAATTGCCTACTGTGTGAATACTTTCTCATGTGAAACTCCTTAACTGATAAACTTTTAAGATTCTATTCATGATTGCTCAAATGTTCTTCCCATTTTTATTGCAGTGGGTTTTGAAATCAATTATTGCATTTTTATCTAAAACATGATTTTACTAAATAAGGCATAAAAATTTTACACCAGTGAGTTTATTGTTCACTCCTCTTGAATTAGTGTGCTTTCAGCATCATTCTTCCATTTTTAGCCCCTTTCACTGTAGTGCTCCTGCTTCCTTAGGTGCCAGTGAGGTAAGGGCCGTAAAGGCTGCGTTTGAAAATGTGGGGATGACAGCTGCATCTGTTTATCGTGGGGTACAATAGCACACCTTGAGATGCAGCCAGAGCTTGTGTTCTCACTGATCCTGGCTCCAACACAGCAGGCCAGAATTAATATACAAGGCAGATTCATACTGTATGTGGGCTGGATATACAGTAAAATTAAACACGGTACATCTACTGTTTTCCACAGGCTTCTCCTTTAACTTACATACAAAACATGCTCAAACATTATTTAAAGTTGAGAATAATAGTAACAAACATGTAACATTTATTTTAAGCCATATTTAATGTCTTAAAATTGGTTATTTTGTCAGAACCAAAAAACAAAAAATGCATTACAATACAGTGTAATGTAAATCACCTATTTCTTATGCTGGAGAGGCTGGAACTAGAGCATTTTGGGCCTTTCAGCATGATAAATCATTTACAGGATAACTACTTTTACAGACATTTTTTTCTGTCAATTAACTAATCAATTAATTGGCTAATTTTTTAACCTCTTAATTCATGCTCAGTCTTCTTATCAACACTCACAAAACAAAAACATTTCACCCATTACAATACCCCCTCTATTAGTCAAATTTAGATAAGTGATCATATATGTTAGCTAATAATCTGCTAGCTAATAATCTGTCAGATTTCCCCTCATAAACCTCGTAGTTCTCCATCCACAGTTTGTTCTCAGAAATCCTTATGTGGTTTTTATGATGAATGTATTGTGAAAGCTAAGTACCAGACTCAAAGATGGCACCCCATGACTTGGTCGCTTGCCACATAAGCCAAAGTTTTCTGGCAAGTGGTTTTGTTTCTGTTCTGTGGAACCTACTGCAAATGCACACTGGTGGTCAGAAGTTTTACATATGCCTTTTTTTATGACAAAAGTTAATGTGAAGTAGGTGCAATGCAATGTTGAATTCATTTTTCATGCACCATGTTGAGAGGATCCCCCTGCCTTTCTGTTGGTGAGTTGAAATCTGTATTGGGACTCACTGTAATAACTCTGAAAAGCTTTGCAAAGGTAGCTCTTTGCTGCTGTCAAAGTTGGTCAGTGCAGGTGTGCCACCTTACCTTTGAACCATTTCTATAACATTTTAACAGTTTAAACAATATTTACGCAGGTAGCCATTTTTAACCACTGTAGCAGGTTGGGCACATGCATCACACAGTGCTCTTATCTTTTAACACAGTGTGACATAAATTCACATTCTCTATAGTCAATGGAAAACAATGCTTTATAGGACCCCTAGGGATTTTTAATTGCAGTACGATGAGCGGCCAGTGGGAAAACCTAGATGAATGTCTGATAGGTGGCACTCTGTCCATCTCTCATTCTACATCCATGGGATTTTACAATCCTGTCTGCAAGTGGGGAAAGAAATCTCTTTATAGTGCAGTGCGAGTGAGAGAGAAAGTGACAGCAGAAAGTAGTTTTCAACACTGGAGTTGTTTTCAGTGCACACCTTGCACACTCAGTTTGAAGAAAGAGCTCTGTGTCTGTCAGGTCAGTAACAATTAATCTATTTGCCACATCATTCAGCCAAGTTTCTATTTTGCAAATGTCTGTTGTTGTTGTGACTTTAGGTACAGGACCTGGATATTGTAGATGAGTCTGCAGCTGCTGTGCCTCTGATCAGCTGCAATTGTACGTACTCTGTAAACTCTCAGACTGATCACTACTTTTCTTACTTTGTTCTGAACAGCAGTTGAACTTGTTGAACAGCAGTTACTTTTACTGAAATTTTTGCAAGGCAGGAAAGATGGTAGACATGGAAGGAGATGGGCCCTACAACCACTGAACTGATTGTGGCAGAAGGACCAAAAGGACCATTCACAGTTGCCACGACACATACTTTTGGGGCGTTTTGGGGAGGTGCACGTCAGGCTACAGTGTAAGTGTATGCGTGGGATCCGCAGCTACCAAGAACCTACTCAAGACCTACACTGTAAATTTGACACAGGCTGAAGTTTTTACATTGGACTTCCCTTTTTACACCATTTATAGTTCTACATATTCTTCCCAAATTGTTTTCATCAGCACTTTGAATGTTTCATGGGTATTTTCAATAAAGATATAAAGGATCGTTCTTGATTATGTTATTATGTTAGGCCAGCAAGAGAATCATAATCAATCCATTCAGCTCCCTCTTCCTTCTCTGCTATGCTGGCCCACACTCTGGTTAGCATTTCACATATTCTGAAATCATTAATATCATTATCATGAAATTACAGTCAATGAAAATGTACCAAAACTTAGTAGTCAAGTAGCAGAATTAAAATTCTCTTGGTTAGAAGGTTCCATCTCACTCAAAAACCACAGTACAGTGCTGCTAGAGTCTGGGTGACAGGAGGAGCATATTCCTGGTTTAAAAATATTCAAAAACGTTACATGCTGTACTTTCAAGAAAACCAAAGTGTTCACTTACTTTATCCTGCCACAATGTTTGCCATTATTTTAAAGTGTGTTTTTAGTTTCTTCAACTTCTCTTTTCATTATTTGGCTCTTTATTATTCACCTTGCAGGTTTGCAAAGCTTATAGAGACTCACCCAGAAAGCCTCCGAGATGTGCCATGTACTGCCATGGTCCTTCAATAAAGTAGTGAATTAAGGCTCAAAATATTTTTAATGAATCATATCACGTTTGGATTTATAATAAAACAAACTTTCAGTTTATTTTCACTTTGTCAATATGGGCCTTGGTGTAGAGAGACAGACAAAATGATGCTTTTGCCAATGGCAAATTAAAATGAAATTTCTAACACAATACAACAAAATGTGCTAAAGTGAAGGGCTCTGAATACCTTGAGAAGTACACTTTTTGTATTTTAAGTAAACACTACAGTACATAACCTTTGAGACTTAAAATCAATCTGTTATGCTTAGCCCTCCCTCTCCCTGTTTTGTTGTGTTCTGCTCAGTACTTCAGGTACTCTGAAATTACTGTAAATGAGACTGCTACAAAACTTGGCTAAGCAGAAATAATTGACTTTTTCTGATTGGTTTGAAGGGTGTGCCTTGATCAAAAAACTTAAAATGCAACTTTTCTACACAGCTGGCTAGTAGTGCATATGGACTTGGGGCCATGATACACCAAGCTAAAGATCAGCTGCTGCATCTGCTCATTTTGGGTTAGTCTGGGCCAACAAGTAGCACCTGAACATACCGCAAAGATATTAGTCAACTTGCATGTATCACGCATGTTCTGCACTTGCCTGACGAAGAGAAAGTAGATAGAACATGTATATACAAACTGTAAGCAAAACACCATTAGTTTAATCTTTTCACATCACTCTCACTCACCAAGGGCAGCTAATAGCTGTTTCAACAATGTGTGTGATAAAATGTTGCAATTCGTACTGCTCCTTTAACAACTAATCCAAAGCTTCTTTCACACATGCAGTGGAATCCTCAAATTGTCTGGACTTTATCCTGGGGCAGTGTATATGGGAATGCAAATGTCCAAGTGAGATGGTCCCGAGATTACTGGGACTTTATCCTGAGAGCCCTCTAGTAGAAAGTCTTTATTATGCATGTAAGCCTATGTCTGGAGCATGCTGCTCTTTCACGAATTGTCATTTAAAGTGAGCGAATCGGTGTGTTGACGACATTTTTACTAAGTGACTGCACAGCATCTTTTTATTTCTTACACTGATAAAAATAACACGCATGACATACTTTCAAAAAAATTAAGGTAACTTTTTGCATTAGATTATTAGTTCAAGCAAGACTCTAGTCTTTCTGTTTACTCAAATTCCCATTTGTAAGAAATTATTTTTGGTAGTAAAGTCTACTTAATTTTGCTAATAAAGTCTACAATATTCAAGCTTTTCCCTAGTTATTGTTCTGTGTGTGCTCTACTTTAAGAGTTTCAAATATTTATTTTATTTTATTTATTTATTTTTTTTATTGAAATCTTACTAAACATGCTTAAGTTTCCAATTTAAAAAAATTTGGAGTGGAATCTACTTAACTTTTTCTAAATGTGCTAGGAGTGACATGACATGCATTGGGAACTTGTGGAAATGAGAGTAGTGTAACTACCTATATTGTCATCTGTTTGGCTTTCATGCTTGCATGATGACCTTGAGATTATGAACCTTAGAGAATGTTTTTGGTTCACATCCTCATCTTGCACGGCGTTCTCAGTCCTGGCTGTCAAGGTCCCCTGCCCTGCCTACTGATTACCTGGATCAGGTGAATTCAGTGAATCCGAAGCTGGAAGATACAGTAACATCTCCAATGAGGGTGAAGTGGGCGAAGAAAATGTGAATTGGTATCTTTCAGCTACTGATTCATTGAGGTGACAGGTAATGAGCAGTGGGCAGTGGCCCACTGGGGAGGCAGTTTTATTTAAACAGATTAAAATCAACTAGATAAATTGCTTGTTGTGTGTGTGCACCTAAGATGATTGTCGGGGATCACTTAAAAACATTTTGTTAAGGAAAAAATGTCTTGTGTTCTGAACAAATGCAGATTAACTTCTAACTTAAATATTTTTAAAACGTAGAAACTTGATTATTTATTGTTAAGAACGCAGATTTAATTATGCCACATTTACATAGTCTTGTTCAGAGTATTGCTGGCTCTGATGTGCTCGTAAAAAAACACCCTTTCCTACAGCCTAATTTTTCCATTGTGTTGTCCCTCCTGTACGTTCTGACTCCTCAGGTGGAATTTCTCCCATGAGGACGCTTCTGACTTTGACAGTCTCCCGCTGTGTGTTACATGTGTGAAACGCAACTCTGGGCAATCAGTCGCAATGCGAAATTGGCTAAAAAGCCAACAGTGCAGGACACTCCACAAAGACCAGGTGGTCCCCAACAGCTTGGCACTTAAGAGTATGATCACAATATTTTACAAAATTTGGAGAAAAAAAACTACAAAACATGACAATGACAATGTGTCTTGAGAGCTATGCGAATACAAGCAGTGATTATAACAACAAAAACGTTGATCATCAAATACTAAATGACACCAATTAGGTTGGTTAAAAAATAAAATTTGTCTTTTTCATTATTGCCCCTTTGTCAACAGTTTGGACACTCATTGTCTCTCTCCATCAGTTCATTTTATCATTTACAGCTTTTATCATTTGGAGTATCACTGCTATAACCCTTCTAAATAAAATGTATTCATTCAGAGTAGAAAAACAACACAGCCTCTAAAAAGGAAGAAGGCCCAGCATAGAAGAAGCAACACCATAGGACCAGAATCAGCAATGTACCTACGTCGGAAGGACACTTAAGGACATAAACCTACACCTTTTAGACAGAGAAGACAAATGATATAAGAGATAAATATTTGAAGCTATATATTCACATTATAGTCTTTAACATATAAACTCCGGACAATGTCCGGAGAAATTAGCTATGGACAATGTCTGGAACAGATTTCTGCTGACATTGACCGTGGTTCATATGTGAAACAGGCTAAAGAGGCTATGGAGAATATTTTTCTAAAATGAGGGGCCCACAATCTGTCCCTCATCGTCCACGTTGCCCTTTCATCCATCCCCTGGAAGATTAAGACCACTTCACACATCCACCAAGGAGGCCACACATAACAGTCTGCTCCTAGGGGGATATAGGGTGTCAAAAGTCATGATCGTTATATCAAGACTCCACCCTACTCTTCTATTCTCTATTATCCACCCAACAAGCCTATTCAGGCCAGGTGAGAAACAAAGGCCCACACTAGAGGATAGAACTGGGTCCTTTAGCCAACTTTCCTTAAGACTAAAGAAGCTACTTGGAGGTCTATAATTTCCGATCATGAAAAAAGAAGTGCAGTTGACATAACTCATTCTCCAGATAACCAAACCTGGAGGATTGAGAATGTTCACCAACATATTCTGAATTGAAGGAGTTTACTTTTTGTTGTATATGTAACATCTGTTTTGTGTGTAGGGTGGAGCTCAGTTGGTAAAGGCAGATGTCCACGGACCACAGGGTATGTGGTTCGATCACCGGTCCCGGCTATTAGTCGAAGTGTCTCTGGGCAAGACACTGAACCCCTAACAGCCCATTCCCTTCCCCAGCTGTGCAGTGCCAAGGGGTCCAGGCGGTCTAAGCCCGGTAGAAATTGGGGAGGGTTGCGTCACAAAGAGCCTCCGGCGTAAAAACTGTGCCAAATCAACATGCGGACAATGATCCGCTGTGGTGACCCTGAACTCACGGGATAAGCCGAAAGGTCAAAAAAAAAAAAAAAATTGTAACATCTGTTGTGATCTCTTCAGTTTGTTGCTGTTTGTGGTTGGAACAAATTTCTTGTGACCCTTCTGTATGACCCTTTCTTAAAATGGGTTTCTGACACAGCTTGCCAATCAGATGTATTTGATTCACATCTGATTTGTTGCTGCAAATTGTATAAATTACAGTGGAAGCTCTGGCTCACAGATGCCTTTGATAGCATCTCTATATATGAAGATTTTTTTGAAGCATGTACTAAACACATGAGAAAAAAATTACAAACTGTAGTTTCAAGTAGTTAAATGACTGTAATGGTGTCTGGAAGGTGTGCACGGGTCACGGAGTACTCTTCACAATGGGTGATGGTGTCTTTGTCTGAAAGCAGAGAAAGCTACTTTTACCTTGCTCTCATTGACTGTTTTCCACTACAGGAGCTTACCAACCTGTTTTCCCTACTTGTCCTGGGTTCTGCTTCTGTTTTCACTTTCTTCTTCCTGTCTTTCTGTCTTTGGAGACAGGTTCTGGGAACTAAATGTTGGTACCCCTGAAGAAGTAGTTTTAAATCAAGTGGGTCCTATTTAAATTGTCACATCTCTTGTATTATCATCAAATATACTTCTGGTTTAGACTTCAGCAGGTAATTGGTGATGATATCTCTTGTCTGCAGGTTTGCATTTTGATATTTCAGCAGCTGTCTGAAAAATTGCTAGTCACTATTCTTTCTAGATTTTGTTGCAAGCATGTATAATCACTTTAGATGTAAACTTTATGTCCTCTGCCCTGCCGCATGTGCGTGAGTGTGTTCGTGTGAGGGGCTCAGCCCCATCTTCATATAAAGACTGAGCAGCACAAAAAGGAAGATGGAAAAATACAGTGGAAAAACTAACCAGAACCAGAATTTGATGTTCTGAGAATTAGTTCCAGTAGTGGACTGGGCCTAACACATTACATTGTCAAAACTTATACTAAACCTACCCTAAAGTAAAAGAGCATGAATCAGCTTTTACTCTGCAGAGGAGCTTCAAAACGCTACTAAGACATAATAAGACATGCTCTACCTGAGTTTAGACCATTGCCTGCTTCCTTCTTTATGTATTCTCACATCCTGCTGGTTTTCCCGTGACCCATTTGGAGTTTCTGTCCTAGCAAATTACTTTTAACTGACTAACAGCAGTCCTGATTTGTTCATTGACTAATGTCACGTTACAATCCTCTAAAGAGAGCCAGGGTGTCCTTACCATAGGTGTACAGCCCAGGTATTTCTTTACGAGGGCTGTGTGTAAAAGCAAACTAATTGAAGAAAGAAAGAAAATAAAATTGGATGTTCCCGGCTTTAGGTGCATCTGTGCCCCTGGTAATTATTAGACTTACTCTGTGTGTGTGTGTGTGTGTGATTGTTTTGCTCAACTTCATTGTTCGTACTTTGTTAACAGTTTGTCTGTTGCCACGAGAACGAAGTAAGGCTGTTTTTGATTTCTTTACTGAACAGTTGTTTCAAACATATTTATAATTTATGATTTATTTAACAAAGTAACAATACTGTACAGGGGTTTGGTGGCATGTATTGCATGTCTGTGTTATACAAAGAGGTAGTTTTTAACAGAGACTCATCTAAAAGCCCCCCTTCTCATATGTAGCCACAGACACAAACACACCTTACGTTTCTTTGTTTGTTTGTATTTGCAGCAACATTTTCCATGTTAAACAAAAGTCTAAAGTGCTGTCACACGTAGAAAAGTGCAACTAGCTTTCATTTTTTACTTAGACATGAAACAAAATGCTGTTTAACTCATGTTTAGAGCTTCCTGTCACAATAATTTTACAGACACTTCGCTACAAAAAATACAATATTAAAGGACTATAGAAAGCAACCCACCAAGACAAACATGTGGTGCAGGATGTGTTTTCTAACTATGATGTCAAAAACATGTCACCTGCGTGACCAGTTATAATTTGTTTAGCATATGTCTGAAATGTGTAACTGGGTCACATACAAATGAATAAATATGCTGTATATCAGGTTGGATTCCAAATATGCAGATAATCAGTATTGAAAGAAATGCATCTGTATCAGCTAAAATAAAGCAAAACAAACTTACAAAACATTTTTTCAAGGGAACTTTGAACTGAACACTACACTTTACAGTTTGACAATTTAAATACTTATATGCTTATATTACCACATTAACATGGGTTGCCACATTGAAAATGAGGTCAGATAAATGCATTACAAAAAGGCATGTACAGGATTGTGCACAAGTCCAAATGGCAAATAAAGTGCAGTTCTAATATTTATTTCATGGCCTTTTAAGTGAGTCTTTGTTAAATTTCTGAGTGTGATGAGCAGGGACGTCTGTCCTAGAAGGACTGTTATTTGACTCCAGCGAAGTCCCCTGCAATCAAAGACATGAGCCCACCGAGCACCAGTGTGTTTGTTATTCACCTGTAGGGCTTTACCCGGCGCTAGGACCCAGGGTGCGCGATTTTCATCTCCAGCTGCTGCAGACCGAAAACTGGCAATAAGGGAAGATCGCGAGGACAAGCCAATATTGCATACTGTATTCATTCTACTTCAAAATCACATCCCTGGCCCCGCACGGAAGCCTCTGTGTAGACAACAATAGCTTGTTGCGCTGTGTGCAGGCTTTGTGGCAGTACAGCTCGGAGCGCAAGGTAAGACGGTGCAATACCATGCGATTACTAATAACAAAGGCGTTACGGGCGAGCAGGGGGCATTAAAGGGGGCATTGCACAACGCTATTGAGGGCGAGTAAAACTCTGCCAAACTTTGACCTGGATATCTGTATTTTCCAGTTGTCGGTGTCTTGCAAGAGCTACCGTAGTTGTCTCGCTGTTATCCCACGGCATTATGTAGGATCGTGTCACATGTATGGGGAGCCAAGTTGTGTATCGAGATGACATAGCCTACATGAGTCTGCTGTCCGTGCGTGTCGGCTGTGGATGCAGTCGTCTCCCCAAATGCCGACACCAACTATATCTGAAGTGATGCATTTCGATTTCAGAAATGTATTTAACATCATCTGGACGGCGCATCGGAACATCCATTAACCTGGCAAATAAGACCACCATCCTTGACCGTGTCTGTGGTCGGCTGCTATCATCCTCTTCGTTTGTTGTAGAATAATTCATTACTTCTACCAAGATGGAAGAATAATGCGCTTGATTTTTACTCAGCGTCCTACCCCCGCCGCCCTCCCAGCCTCGACATTCAATGTTGACCAGGTGAACCACGAACTTAGACGGGACATCCTCGTCGCTGTAAACCATGGCGGCCTTAATGGGGTCGATAATCTCCAATATGACTCACAGATAGATGACCATGTATGCCCACTTTGAAGAGGACACTTCACAAAAAAAAAAATCAGGCCTTCGAAATAAACGACGTGCCTTCATCTGTGCTATTGCAGTTATCACAGTGCATGTGCGGAATACCACATCCCCGCTCGAGAGATTTATAATTGCATGCATAACAAGTTTTTTTTAACCTCCCAGCTTCAGTCATCCGATGTGGAGCTCGTGAACCAAAACTCGTCTATAATTGGTGAAGCCCCGAGCAGCCGGTCACTACCGGGATAGCTCTTGCGCGGTCGCTGAGGTCTCCGGGTTACCCCGGCTCAGAGACAATGCGATGTGTCAGCTGCCGACTTTGTGATACTCCCGCTTCACGCCGACTCGGTTCTCCACGGCGTCCCCTTTTTCGCTGATTGGTGTTTTTGGTTCCCCGGTTTTACATTTGGCCATCTGTCAACGATTTGCCTGCTTGTACGCAGCCATTACTGAGCGAATGGCGTAGGGCATGTTAGAGGCTCACACCAAACCGATCCGCTCCGCGATAGGAAAGCAGCGAAATAGTTGCTCGTACTGCTCTCGGTGGATGGACTGGGTCGTTGTCCTGCACCGCCTTGCTGATCAGGGACGACGCGGGTCGTGCATGGTAGTAAACAAACTCTTTCAGTTACACGACGATGTCAGCCTCGCTATGCGTGCACGGTTATTTCCTCACCACAAGTGTTTAGAAAAGTAGGAAATTTTTGGCCTGAAGAAGCGGATACCTTTGCAAACAGCAGGCCTGCGCTGCTTTCAGCATTCAGGTAAGAAAAGTGTCCCAATTACCGAAAGGTAACCCGTACTGCTTAACTAATGTGCCTGAGCTAAATATGCTATCCTGTGGTTGTTTATCTTTTGGGGGAGAATCTCCCCGGCAAATCCTTTGCTCTTCACATTCATTTGATCTCCAAACTTGTATCTGTGTACCCGTTTATGACTGGCAGTTGACAGTCACCTCATAACTACAAATGAGAGCTGCTGGTCCTCATTTAATCTTAGCATCTCATTTGTGTTTGTTTTCCAGCAGTTAACGGTAGATTGAAACGCTGACTGTGTGTTTCCCTGTGTTTGTTCAAAGTGAAAACATGGAAAAAGTTAAACGTTAGGTCGATTTTCTTTAATTACAAATGACAGCATGATGTAAATATGATATAACCTCAAGCAGAGGTTTCTTTGTACATCATAAAGCTTTAAAGCTCTTTCACCCCTGTGGCTGTTAGAGCCTCACATTTCTCCCTCCCGACTCTTTTATTCTCTAATCTGTTCGCTTTCTGTGAGAAGTATGGACTATTGTTAGTATAGGTTAAGGGCTTTGGCTGTTGTGAATTGGCCTAGCATGTCTTGATTTTGTGTATTGTCTGGCAGAGAACTGAATGATAAATTGAAATTCATAAGCCAATCCAAATTTTGCTTTGACTTTGGCTTGAGCCACTTATGTCGAAAACCATGAGTTTGAATCCAGTTAAAACCTGACGTGATAACAGGAAATGTGATTTTGACACACTAGACTGCAAGATAATGACAGTGAACTCAATTGCAGCATGAGTGGCTCTGTTGTTGTGCATATTCATCATGATGATCTGTGGTCTTGCTGAGAAAATGTCTTCATACAGTCAAAATCCTGGCCAAACCAAGACGCTCATGAAAAATCACATGGCTCATTTGGACTCAGTAGAGTTGGGATGTAGTCAGCCCACATTGTTGTCAATCATAATGAATCAACAAAACTATTAACACAAACCCAAGGGAGTACAGTTGTTATGGACTGCGTTCTTAGTTATTTTTAAATAGATTGTGTATTTTAATATTTTCAATGAGTAATACTAAGAATCTCATGGCAGTATGTTGATGAGATAATAATCCTGGCTCTACAGATTCCTAATATCACTTTTTGTTTGCAAAACAATGTGGAAATAGTTACACAGCTCATTTACCATCAGCCAGAAAGAATACAGTAAAGCCACAAGTAGCATTCAAAACAACCTTGTAATGATTTTCCCCCCAGGGCTTCTTACACCACTGAACTGATGGAGGTCAGTGCTGGTGGCTCTCCATTTGAAGCTAACCCTCATTAGACTTTAGAAATTTCCAAAACTTCACTTAAGATTACACTCCCCACATGTTTAAACGTTTTAAAAGCCTTCACGCAACCAGGAGAGAAGGCTCTGGTGTTCCCCTCCATCTTCTCCAAGCTGCTCCATCAGTCTGCAGCCTACAGCATGCAGCAGGAGAGCCTCCAACACCCACAGTCCTGTTTCCTCGTGTTTATACCCCTGCAACGGACCCAAACCTCTCCCACTCTTCTCTTCTTGTATTTTGGCAGTGCCGTTTATCAACCACAACCCGCTGCTCTGTTAATTGACCTGACTGACACTGAAACGCAAACACGGGGTCAGTGACACTCGAAGCCTCCTTTGCTTTCAAAAATACAGTTTTTTACTTCGTTACCCCGATAAGCCTTTTCAGTTTAGCGCACCGTTACACTCTTTGGTCGCGATCCCCCATTCCCCTTGAGCGGCTGGAGTTCGCGTTGCATGCCGGTACCTGCAGTCCTCACCCCTCCCAGCCTCTCCAGCGTCTAATCCTGGGCGTGGATAGCCAAGCACTACATCTCCCATGCTGTCACTGTGCACCCTTCTGCCCCTCTCTCTCTCTCTCTCCCACCAGACTGGAGACTGGAGATACGGAACGGACTGTCTTGACGACCCCCCCAACCCTCCCCTCCTCCTCCCTCCCGCCCCCCGGACTTTTAGAACCGAAAACCGTCGAGATTGGTGAACAGCCACGGACGGCAGAGGCGAAAGCCTGAACACCGCCGTATCCGAGTCGTGCCTGTACGTCGTTCACATGCCATCTGGACGAGCGGGTTTGTAACTGTTTGTGTCATTAGACATCTTTTATCTCGACTGCTGATTAGCCTGGGAATTATTCAGTATTACGGAGAGAGAGAGTGTGTGTCTTCAAAGGGGGACAGAGAGGAGAAGCTTGGTGGGTCGGGGGGCTTAATGAATGCCTTTCAACGCCGAAGTGGCTCAGTCAGTCCACTAAATGGCCGATACGGGAGACGCGAGCTCAGAACATTAGGTCGGCCGGGGATAAATAACACTAGCCTGCCTCAACATGTAAACCACCGGGAGCAATGCGAGGGCTTCGCGGAGACTCCGCTGCGCAGAGCTCAAACCCTTCCCGTGGTGGAGGCAGTGCTGGTCAGTGGAGTTAAATATATTGTTTGCGCCTTGTATTGGCCACTCCAGCAGTGTAATAAGTTGTGTCGCCCACCCGTCTTTTAGTTGTTCAGCTGGCTACTTTTTCCGTGTGACTCGGCGTGGCCAGTCTCTGTGGTCTTTCTTTGTGAAAACGTCCACCGGTGGACTAAACCTCGGGGTACTTTGTCGGGCGTTCGTGGCTTGACGATGGTCGTCAGGAGTTTTGTTTGTTTGGCTCCGCGTTTTCTGTGTGGCTTTGCATTGATGTTGACTTACCTTATCAGGCGGAGATGTGACACAGTGCCACATTGTGCTCCTACGACACAGCCAAGGCAGCCACCCGTTGCGGGGGGACTGTGTGTGCGTGGGGGGTTCTTCTGTCACTTGCTATAATGCCCCCCTCCCAAAAAGAAAAGAAAGAACATCCGTCTTTCATCTGGAGATATTGCAACCACTGTCCTCCGATGTATTTAGTTAAAAGACAGAGATGTTCCCCCCGCGGCCGTGTGTGGATCGACCGATCACCTGAGAGCCAGTTGCCTTTCTCTCATTATGGTGACTGCTCGCCATCTCCACCAAGAGGGAGAGAGAGAGCGACCCGGAGCTCTCCAGAGTTTCACCGTGCTGATATTTCTACCGGTGACAAACGTGCTTGGTCTGTGAGTCCCTCAATGCCTCCGAATTCATGTGGCTTCACTGTGCACTTTTCACATGTGACATTGGGACGTGTGTCTTTTGTGTGCTCTGAGCTGGACAGTAGGCTGACCGGCAACAGAATAATTTGGTTTTTTCGAGGCTGTTATTTTGTCTCTCTGAGGTAATCTCAGGCTTGACTTTGTTTCGTCTGAACGGCGTTGCCCACTGCGTGTGTGCGGACCGCGGAATACATTTGCTGGCCTACATCAGAGCAGATGAATTCAAATGTTGTGGACCGCCTATGATCGCAGCACAAAGACAAACTAGCTGTAAGCAACTGTTGTACGGTAATGAATGCAGACCCTCCTTGCACTGAGCGGTATCTGCATCGTTGGATCCCTTTCAGCCCGTGCTCGCAGATTCCTGTGTCGGTCATTATGTGCATCATCTCTGTTGTGTTTCACTGACTCCAGGTTGAAAGCTTTTCCGTGCCCCCCAAAGCTTGGACATAAATGTTTTTGTCCAATCGCTTTTCTAGTCGTCTGATTTACTTGCAGATGCGCTCGCCTGCGCTCACCTCTACCTACATACCAGAGGCTGTTTTGGCGTGTGTAGTCCATGTACACGAGAGGAACTCTTCATATTTTTTTTTCATACGGCATCAATCTAGACGAACTCTTTGATTGTTATTTGTATTATCAGCTGTGTGTTTTTGCGGAGGAGTGCGTGCTTTCTGTTGTAAAAATGTTTCTGTGAGTTTTCTAAAGAGATGTAATGGGCGGAATGTCATTTTAGATAAGTCTAATGAGCACGAATACTGACCCCCACATTATTAAAACTGAGGAGGGACGCTGTAATGATAAGTAGTCCACTGATAGATAACAATTAACTTTATAAACAAACAACAGTCTTTTACCCATCTTCAGCCTTTTCAGCCGCTCACTAAAAGATCGTTTGAACTGTGTGTTGGGTGTGTTGTCTTGGGTTTTTGTCCTTAACCTTATTGAGAATCTCCTGATACAATCTCCTCTAGTTTCTTCATTATTTATGTTTATTGCTTAATACCACTGCACAGTGCATACTTAGACTACATTAATCATATGTTTACATTAGTAAAGACATTTATAGTTCCCTTACACTCAGAAATGTGTTGTGCTTATTGCTCTTTGACTTAAATGTTCGACCTTCACTGTGCAGAATTATGTGCAGTGTTTGAAAAGAGAAGGGTTGTTTTTTATTTAAATTCATCTTCCAAAGGGAAAAAAAATGTATGTACCAGCATGATTTTGTGACATCTGAACTAGTTGAGAGCCAATCATGGTCCAATATATAAGCTTAAAAGTGTCTGATGGGAAGCTTGAAACCTCCAGTGCATGTACACAGAGAATGAAGTTTTCAGTGAAGGCGGTATCTTTCCTCCAAAAATGTTTGGGAATTAACTTGTCTTGTTTTGTCAATGTGGGACAATGTTTATAAGTTTTTATAATTTAGATATTTAATTTGGTGAAAATACTTGTGAAAAACAAAACTGGGATTGGTGTATTTGTTTGACATCAAAATGTCCCCGCCTGAGGAAAGTCAAACATTTTAGCATAATATCTTGTACCATATATATTGTGCGATATATGTGGAGATGGGAGTCGTTGATCTGTTGTAGCAAGAATATTTGCGAACGAGTTAGACTGCATTTTGTTTAACTCTGGTTTGAACGAAATAGGTTCATTCAAAAACTTGTTGACTTCTAAGTAATATAAATGTGCACTGAAAGAAACATGCTGAAAGGTGAAGGTGATGACCAGTCTTTTTTATAAATGGTGGTCTTGTGTATGTGTCTGTACCGTGAGCCCCTTGGCTCATAATTTCTCCATGATGCAAATGATTCATTAGTTTTATTTCACAAGCCGAATATCCCATTTTAGTAAAGAGTATTCACATTCTGGATCGATGAGCACTAACAAATTGTTCCCAGTGTGCAAACAACTAAAACCAAAGGGAGCAACAAAACAAATATGTTCCTGACTCTGCTATACATCTCTCTGCTAACCGGAATTGTCTCCCCGCGCTGAGGAAATCGTAATATATCTGGCCCTCAATCTCAAAGAAAGGACATTTTTAGTTGGTTACTCTGAAATAAATATTGTCACACAAAATAGGTATAATTCCTTTTATGAAGGATACAATTAACGTCTCCTCAGTATAGGAAATTAGAACATTACTAACAGTGAGTAACTGCTCTTTTTTGTATTTTGCAGCATACTACTGTACTTCAAAGAAAACTCTCACCTGACAGACTCACCTACCCCCTGAGGCATGTTGTGTTGAAGAAACACCTATGCAGGTAATTGTATTTTATTACAGTTAGATTGCTATATTATACATTGTTTGCTCTTATCTAATTACCACTGGCCTCATGAACTTCTCTTATTACTCAGGTGGATCCTACACTAATGAATGTAGGGGATGGAGGCACGGTGAGCAGAGAGATCAGTGCTCCAAATAAAGCGTCTACTAGTATGGTGGGAAATCCCCCCCAGACGCTCCCCCCTGAGTTTAGAGGAGATGTTACCCTCAGTCAGCAAAACAAGACCACTCCAACAACAGACTGTAAGACAGCGAAAGCCTGCCTGGACACTAGCAATTACAACCACAGCCCTGAGCTTTCTTCACCTCAGCAGCCCAACAATGGGCCAATGTCAAGCTCAGCCCTTGCCAACTCGGAGAAGAGAGCAGATAAAAGGGCAGAGGCATCTAAAGTCAAGGCGGATGGAGTCGGGGTCTTCCCTACTCCTCAGTGGTCAAGTGGTGTAAAAGTCAACCGGGAGGACTCCCTCAATCCGTGTCATAGCAATGTGACATCCAGTAAGAAAACACATCTACAGACACAGTCTGTGCAAAGTGTTCCACCTGGGTTTCAGTGTGCCACTATGTTTAAACCATCCCAGCCTGTTGCCTTCCTTCCCTCCACAAATTTTTCCTCTCCACTTTGTAAAATCACTCTTCCACCAGCACTGGGTCAGATTGCAGCTTTGAGAGAAGCCACAGCCAGTCAGTTTCAGAAAGAAATCCAGCCTCAAAGCTCAGGTGTCGGAGGAACACCTCTCATGCAGACCTATTCCTATCCATTCTCTGTGGGCCGGACTCCAGCTGGAGAGAAAAAAGCAGGCACATCAACCACAAAGCTTAAATCTAACCATTCGTCGAGTAAGAATTCCAAATCTGTAGGAGAGCATAAATCTTTAGCATCAGTTGTAGCCTCACCAGCTATAGCACTACCGTTGCAACATCCGTCATTAACTTCTGCAGCACCCACCCGCTACACGTTGTCTCCCACTGCTGCCATTTGTTGTGGCTCTGCGCTGGCCAGCATTGCCTCTCAGAGCAGACTACTGAAGCATGTGGAGAAAGGCAGCAGCATAGACAAGGCGACCATGGGCTCTCTTAAAATGACACCTCCATCTGCTTCAGAGGATCGCACAGCTTGCTCAGTTGAACCAAGAGATGTCCCTCTTGATTTATCTGCTAAATCAAAACGTCCAAAATGCATAAGTGACCCTCCAGTTTCTATGATGGAGCCTCATAATAATGAGTTAAACCAGAGAGATTTTCTAAACTCAAAGAGGACTCATTCTACAACTTATAACTCAGCTGTGCAATACCCCATCTTACCCAATACCCACAGAAATGGATCTCATCAAAAGCAAACACACAGGCCCCAGAATCACCAGGTCCCGGAGCCCAAACCAAACAGGGGGAAGGGATCTTCACAAGACTCTGTCAAAAACATCCCTGGAACTTATGTAGGTGTGGCTAGCCCTATACTGGCTTCTACTCTTTGTGGCAAAGATGGAAAAGGGCCTTTTGCAGATGAATTTCAGAGTTTTGCAAAGCAGGAGTTTATATCTATAATTGATCAAGGAGAACATATGGCCTCAGGAGGAAAGAAGCCATCCTGTCTGATGAAGGGCAACCAACATGCACACAGTGTCAAGCATGTTAAAAACACCAGCACAGCCATACTAACTAAAAACTGTCCTTCTAAAGGAGCCCTAACAACTGCACTGTCAAGCTCTGCCATTACTCAGATTAATCAAAAATCTGGACCTGGCAAAACAGCGGTGCCATACTCTACCACTGTTGTAAATCCAGCTTGGCAACAACCGTCCCATCTTCCTCAAACCTCACCTGTTCAGAGAAAGATCTCACAAGGATCCCCAAAGACCAAATGCAATACAATTACAGAAGGATCTAAGTTCCAGAGTACTCATCACAGCCCGTCCAAACATGAGGATGATAAGTGGGAGAGAATAAAGTCTCCCCTATCCAACCTTGCATCCATTGTAAAACAGCAAGCTCTCGAAACAACCGCCTTGGTAGGTGATGGTAATACTCAAGCCTCACCCACTGCATTAAGAAAAGCTGATATTCTGAATCCACTCACTGGGAGCCACGACACCCAGTCTAAACATACTTCTGCTTTTGAATATCCAGCATACTGGTCGGTGGAAAAATGGCCTGGTGTGCCATCTCAAGGGGATTCAGCTCAAACTATGAAGAGACTTGAGAAGGCATATACCACTGAGCCTTTGGAGAATAATACTGAGATACACAGCAGTCATGTACCACACATGGGACTACAAGCGAAGCAAGGTGCTTCAAAACCCAGTGGCCAGTCTCATCTTTTTGGAAGCAATGCAGCAGCAAATGGGAACAGGATGGAGAGCAAACTAGCCCAGGTGTTAGAAGGAGAGATTTTGAAGAAAGAAAGTGGGGCGTCAGACAGTCCTACCAGTGAAAAATCGGAGGGCATGGTTGCGCCTATTATTACAGGCCAGTCCGCGGGGGGAGGTGATAAGTTTGAGAAGAAAACAAACAAAACCAAAGAGGAGTCGCCAACCAAAGCAAAAGCTGCTGCCATCAAACAAAAGAAAACCAGTCCTAAGAAGCCAGCAAAGGAAAAGTCACCAACTGAGCCATCAAAGAAGGCTGCAGGAAAGAAAAAACAAGACACAGAAAACACTACAACCAAAGTGTCTTGCCAAAAAAAGGTAAATTATCTTTAAGTACAGGACTGTTAATGTCCAGGGGTTCTTTGCACATTTCTTGTTTTTTTTCATTTGTATGAATTTATGGAAATATATGAAGTAGCATTCATCTTTTAAAATTCTAAGATTTTGAGTAATGAACACGACATACAGAGCCTCCTTTCATAAAATTAATCTTTGACTGGTGATTTAGCTTCCAAAGGTTCATTGCAAGTCTGTAACAAGCTCTCCATCACCATGAAAGCTTTGTGATCAATAGCATCCAATACAGCCTGCTCACTCTCTCCCCTGTGTATTTCAACAGAAGAAACAATGTGCACCTGTGCTGGAGCACACTCTGTCAGCAGGAAAACTTTCCCCACAGAGTAAAGAGCCAATTCCAAGGGACAAGATCAGTCCCAACAAGGTTGAGCAACCAACCTGCAACAAACCAGGTATAGTCTTTGTTTTATATAATCCTCTGACATCTACTGCCCTTAAAAGTTCTCACAGCGTGCAGATATTCTTGACATCTTTCACAGATTTAATGATGCTTTAAGCTGTGTCAAACATGTAGCCTTTTGTCAAGCTTCCATTTATATGACTATAGGCTGCTCATAGATTTTGTTGTAGAGATAAATAGCCTGCAGTCAGCCTAAGAAATATGGTAGGTTGTGTGTATTAAGCAGACAGAAAAGGTCTCACAAAGCATAGAAGTGATGGTGAGTGTAACAATCTGATGTGATTTAATCAGTTACAGAGAGTGGTAGCAGTCTTCAGAATGTGGAGACCCCAGTCTCTCTCAGTAGCTCTGGTTTATCCAGTAAGGAGAAAGACACTACAGAGAGCTCCTTCCCAAGATTGAGGAGAGGACGACGTCGTGCTGATGAGGCTCGACTCGACCTCTGGGGCTTTGCAACGCCTTCCCCTCCACCCCCCCCAATGCCTCCTCCCCCAGCTTCTCCGTCACCCCCTGTGACTCCCACCCAACCCACACGGCGTCCAAGAGGTAGGCCTCGTTCAAACCCCCCACCAGAGCGAGCGTATCAAGGGAAGGGGAAGACGGCCAGCGCAGAGGGCGACACTCCTGCGCATAAGAAGCGCCGGCGCTGCCGAAGCAAAAAGTATCAGGCTGGAGAATACATCACAGAGAAAGTTAAGCTGGAAGATGCCGAGCACCTCGAAGAATCAAGCTCACTGAGACAAGACAGTGGAACTCCAGCAGGTACTAAGCTTCTCTGCGGAGAGAGAGAGAGAAAGTTACAAGCTTCCAGCACATTGGACTATTTTCTGACATTTTATTGCCCCAATAATTTACATAAAGGTAAAAGTAAAGTAAAAAAGTTAAGTACAAATCATTGGCAAATAAATAGCCAATTAAAAATTAACATTAGTTGGAGGTTTAATAGTTTTATTCTTTTAATCACAGCAGATGTTAGTTGATAACGGCTTCACAAATCAGCCTGCAGTGTCCTGTACAAAGCAGGTAGAGACATACCCCAAAAGGTGGTTCTACAAAGTACTGACTCAGGGGGCCTGAATACAAATGGAGAATACCACGCTTTTCAGATATTTATTTGTAAGAAAAATCTGAAAGCCATGTATAATTTTCCTTTCATGTCACAATTATGTACCAATTTGTGTAGGTCTATCACATAAAACAAAATACATTTACATTTGTTGTTGTAATGTGACAAAATGTGGACACTTTCAAGGGGTATGGATACTTTTTCAAGGCACTGTAGATGAAGATGTTTAGATGATTAGGTGTAGATCCATCCACAGCACGTCCAGATAACTACCTGATGTGGATATGACACATACAGTATAAGGTGTCTGTATATATAGAAGCTTTATAGAAACATGGCAAACTGGAACATGAGATTGAAAAAGTAGAGCAGAGTAGATGTTACATAGAGATTACCCCGGTTGGTGCAGGAAGTACTGGCCTGTTTGCTGCTGGCAAAAAAAAGAAAAACACTTAAAATTTTCCCTAGTGCTTGTTCAGCTTGGTAGATGAGAGGGATGAAGGTGCACCATCAGTACTTGATAGAAAAGATGGACGCTGTTTAAATAGTAACAGTTTTTGTTTGTGCCTCACTTTAATCTCCAGTCCAATTTGTCATCACAGATCCTCAGGTAGAGCAATGTCCGAGTCCCATTGGCTCCAGTCCAGAGCCTCCTCAGCGAAGACCTTCGTTCACCCGCTCTGGATCGGTTCGCTACCAGGAGAGTGAGGTATCTCCAGAGGGCAGTGACAAACCTTCAGGGAAGAGAAAATTCAAAAGCAAACACCTGTGTGACAGTGATGAGCAGAAGGTAAGTCGCTTGCTGCTGCTGCTGCCTCTTGATGGATTGCAGTTCATCTCAAGTCATACAGTGTTGATAGGCGCATGGTTCCACAAATATATTAGCTTACAGTGCCCCCCTGTGGCTTGATAAATGCCATTTTTATCACATTTATGGTTCCAGATGCTTTTATTCAGCCCCGCTCTTTGATAAGTGCAACCTATTGCCAGAACTTCGCATTGCATTGCACAATATTCCATTTCACACAGTACACTAATCAATAAATCTCTTTTTCAGATTAAGACCAAACGCAGCATTTTGGGCAAGCGTGTCGCCTCACTTGCCCTGGATGATGATTGTGCTGATGTGAAAAGACCAGATAGCCCCCCACCCACTTCAAAAAGTTTGCCATCATCTCCAAACAATAGGAAAGTCTCATCAGGAAGAAACAGTGGTTCAGAGTCTCCATCCAAAAGACCCGTTCCTCCAGAGGTTCGACGACTGATTGTCAATAAAAATGCTGGGGAGACCTTGCTTCAGCGTGCAGCGCGCTTGGGCTATCAGGTAAAATCCCACCTCTTTACTAACTTTAGTTAACAGTCTGCCTCCTGAAGGCATGTTATCGTGACAAAGTACATCTGATTTACCATTGTGTGCAGGACGTAGTTCAGTATTGTCTGGAAAAGGACATCAGGGAGGTGAATCGGCGTGACAATGCCGGTTACACAGCTCTCCATGAGGCATCCTCTAGAGGCTGGACTCAGATTGTCCAGATGTTGCTGAAACATGGTGCAGATGTCAACTGTAGCGCCCAGGATGGAACACGGTAAGGCTTTGTGTGTCATGTTTTAGAGTCATGGTTCTAGTAAGTAAAATTTATAATGTGAGCCTATAGAGTATGTTTATGAGTGTAACTCTTTTAGTATGAGCATGGTTTTCTTGACGTTTGCAAACAGCATGTGTAACAAAATAATTAAAGCGTAAAGGTCCATTTTATAGCTCTTTGAAGTAGTCGGTCATATTCCACAGCCTGTACTGAATAAATAGAGGCTGCTCAAATGTCAACTAGTCATATAGGGAACATATATGTTGCATTTGTTATGTTTTTAAAGAAATTAGTGTTTTGTGGTCAAAAGTCAATAAAATCAAGTTATTTATAACCTGATAATCATTTACTTGTTTATTGCTGCATTTGTTTGTTGTTTTCTCAGGCCTCTTCATGATGCAGTGGCAAGTGATAATCTTCCAATAGTTTGGTTGCTTCTGAATCATGGTGCTGATCCGACTCTGGCCACCTACTCTGGACACACGCCGGTCAAACTGGCACATAGTCCAAGCATGAAGACCTTCCTTACAGGTAGTTCATGCCTTTTATTTGCCTCCTTTTCCATCAGAAAAAGTTGCTTTAGATAAATAGCCACACTTCGAATATCTTATATTTCCACAGATTTTGACCGTCACTGTTTGCTGTTAGATGTGTTACTCAGATTGCTTAGTTGTCCAAAACTAAAAGTGCTGTGCTACTAAAAAGAGGCTCATTCTAAGATTCCTCTAATGAAGTTGATATTGTTACTTACATATTTTATTAATTATTTTATTAATCAATAACTCATCACTGACCATTAATAATTTCAAGATAGTCTCTGTGCAAGACACTGAACCCCTAACAGCCTATTCCCTTCCCCAGCTGTGCAGTGCCAAGGGGTCCAAGCCCGGTAGAAATTGGGGAGGGTTGCGTCAGGAAGGGCATCCGGTGTCAAAACTGTGCCAAATCAATATGCGGACAATGATCCGCTGTGGCTGTGGCGACCCTGAACTCACGGGATAAGCCGAAAGGACAAAAAATAAAAATAAATCAAATAAGGCCAATAGTGTCATAAAAAAAATACTTGCAAAAAGGCTTTATGCTTGTTTTTGATGATTACTTTTATGTCCTGTTAGGAAATATTTGCCTTGGGCTGCAAGAAATCACAGAAAACTAAATATTTTTTAAACCAACTTGTTACAAATGCTGATTTAAATAGCAGATTCAAGAATATTTTCCCAGCACTTTTCATAGTTGTGAAGGTCGATCTGAACATCAGTCAGCTAACAGTTCATTTCTATTTCTTTATGTTTCTGTTGTTTTTGTATGTCATATCATGTCCTCAACCTTTTCTAAATTCTAAATGTTTTTTCAGAATATTTCACAGATCTTGAAGGCCGCGGTGAACAGGATCCTAGTTTACCCTGGGATTTCTACAGCAGCTCCCTGTTTGGTAAGAAAGCAGTGGATCTGGCTGTTTATCTTTCTGTATATCTGTCATTGTGGCTGTCAATTTGTCAGTCCATCAGTTCATGAAACAGTAAATTTCTCCATTTGGCTTCCTAGGTAAACATTGTTCTTATAAGTCTGTGAGGCAGAAGAATATAGGCCTGTTCGAGCAATTACCAGTTTCCTCCAGTTGATTTTGTGCTTAGTGTTTCCACTATAGACTGATGTTTTATTTAATTTGTTACATTTTACCTTGTTTTTGTTAAAAATATTCTTCAAATGAGATTGAGATTTTGCTCACCCAAGGTGTAGACTGCAATTTGTGCGCTTTGATTACATTCTTTCCCCCTAAAACCTTTTTTAGTCAGGGTGCCTAATCCTAAATTGTCCCTAAAATGAGTGTTATATAATGGATTTTTCCTTGTGTTACCTGCACACAGAGTGACGGGGGATCTTGAGGATTATTCATGTCTTTAGAAGCCATTGTGCCATTCAATCTTGTACAACTGGAGAGGCCTTATACATTTAAAACCTGACCAACATGATAATCCCTCCACTGAAAACACTTTAATTTTATTTTATATTTAAAAAAATAAATTAAATGGGTCTTTTTGTCTTTAATCTTAATCTTAGAATCTTTTAAAATGTGGTAAAAGTTATTTTCTGGGTGCTGGTACCTAACTTAGCAGTCATAAGAAGGCTGTTACTCTGACTTGTACGCTAGAGGGCGACCTAACACTGTAATAAAGATGCTCACTGGTGATACAGATGCAACCAGTTTTTCATTTTCTCACCTCAGCGAACATTCTCTTCCAGAGATTGAGCAGGAGCCATGCTGGGACTTCCTGTTGTCTGAGCAGAATCAGGAGCTGGAGGAGAATGTAACAGGGATGACAGAGCGAGACCTGGACAAAGATTGCCTTCTCTTTGAGTTCTCCGATGAGCCTCTCCTACCCTGCTATCATGTTCAGGTTTCATTAACACAGGGGTGAGTGAGCAAAGATGCGATGATGTTGACAGTATAAATGCGAAGCACTCAGATGCATAAACCACAATCATTTATAAATTTGTTGTTTGTTAATACAAGGCAATGAATAGAAGGGTTTTTTTTATCAAGACATGGAGTTAAGGATATTTAAATTATTCACACCATTAAAGATGTGTATGTAAATGTGCATGTAATTGCACAGTGTTTTCAAAAATGAAAGCAATTTACATCAGACAAAATAGCTGAGGAGCTAAAGCCGTTTCTTTCTCTGTGACACTCTGTTAACGTCCTTGATGTTATTAATCCTATTGGCATCAGTTGCTCTCAGGCTGCTGCCACAACACAAAACCAAATAGAATAAGACCCACAACAGATATGGTGGAATATCTGCAGTGTGGAACTACAGATGTTACATGACCGCATGCTCTCTAAGCAATGTTGAGCTGGATATTTAGTCCAGACTACTCAAGAAAAGGGTCAAGAAAACCCATATAGCCTCCTGTTCTCTACTATGTGGCCCATAGTTGTGACGTGCCCATGTCGCTCACCAGTGTCATACTGCATCCGATCAGTCGCATAATTTGTCATCTGGGACACAAGTGTATAATCCAACTGGATGTTCATGAGCTAAATCCTTACACAGTCAGGTTGTTGAAGGACTGGAAGAATCAAAGGAGGTCATTTTTGCAGTTTTACCTGATTCTTCCAGATGGAAATACATGTGGGAATATGTTTCTGATTTCATTTCATAAAGAAACCTGCAGATTTGGTTTAGATTTTTAACATTTTTAGTGAAAGAACATCTGTAATCTACAGTATGTTCATGCTTACTAAATGTCCCTCAGAGACAATGATTGGATTGCTTACTTTTGCAGTAAATGTATTTACCTTGAACTAATTAGAAAGGAATATTTGTATACTTTCTCATGTCAGCTACTTAACCACACAAGCTTGAGTACACATTTACTAACTGGATTACCTGCATTAAGGAATTAGATTTATATATTGTCTACATGTATGACATACAATGACAATGACATATGTATTAAAGCCAGTAGTTCTCTGGAAGGTTGAAAATGAATTAAGTGTATGCTTGAAAAACGATCACTTGTTATTTAAAGTACACAGCATAGTATGTTTTTTAAGCACAAAGAAAAGAAGCTTTACTTGAGAAAAAATGGATAGACTGCCTATAAATTCCTTGGCCTTTGTGTCTTTGATCAAAAATGGGGCCATAGTATTTCAGATTTTTTGTTTTTGGTTTGGTTTTCATTAGCTGCAGATGTTTCTCTCTTGCAGTTTCTGCAACTGGTTCCTCCTGACAGACGTCCTGAAGCGTCTAAAGATGTCTGCCCGAATCTTTCGAGCACGTTATCCACACTTGGAGGTGGTCAGCTTATCACGCACTGAGCTCTGGAGACAGGTATCAGTTAGCCAGGTGAGCTCCGCTCTAGCTTCACCATACAGATGCAAAAACAAGAAGGAGGATGAAGAGGATGATGAGGGACTTGTGGATTTGGTGCGTACTGTACCTGAACTCCAGAGACTACTTGGCTCATCCATTCACATCCTACAAGAGAACGAGGAGGAAGAGGAAGAGGAAGAGAAGGAAGAGATACTGACAAACACAGGGAAGATTCAGAGGCGATAGCCTCTCTTGTGTCACACTACTCCAACATTTCAACAGTTTAAAATGTGTCAGCCTAAGTCCTGTAAGCAGCAGCTCTAAGGAAACCTGTCCGTCCATTGTAATGAAGGTCATGGGTATAATTCCAGCTACACTAATGACTTGACACTCCACCTTTGACCTCAGACAGAAAGTGTCCAAAAGGACCTGCACACAGGAGTGATCAGCGCTAGAAAGCAGCTTTCAGGTTCCTATCTATAGGTATATTTGAATACATGAGAACTATTGAGCAAACCTTTTATATTGATTATGTATATACATGTAGTTTATATGTATATCTTGCCATCAGGGTTAACACATTTGGTTATAATGTATATTCTTGTGGCAAGGGGCGGATTATGTTTTGGACTTTATGTTTGGGTTTGATCCCGAGGGAAAGCGATATTTTTTGATGGGAGATAATCCAAGGTGTGTATCTTGGTGAACTTTTGAGCGAAGCTGGGACAGTAAGTCAAGGCTAAGTCAGGGAGGCTACTGGCCTGGATGGATTCTCTGGAGACCGGGAGACCTGCAGAGGAGAGACCACAGCACATAGTCAAACACAATTGGCCGCCCAGCTCGGAGCCTCATACCTTGTTTCTCCTGTTTCCTTTTCACTCTTCAAGAGATCATTATTGGAAGGACCTAAAAGCTTAGGTTGTTTATTTCTCCTCCACATTTCACATTGTAAGCCTGGGTAGCACGGGCTGTCCCAGTCCCTGCTCACAGTATGAAATAATGTGTGTTTGAACTTTGAGATTTGATTTTGTTTACGAACTGGACAGATAGTCATGGTCTTCGCTCCCCAGGACTCCTCCTGAACTGATACAGATTCCTGTGTATCTTTTAGAGGAAAGGTTGTACTGCCTTTGGAGTCCAGAGCCTTCTCCTCAGAAAGAGGAGCTGAGATGCCCTCTTAACTGCAGCCACGACTGTCCCCTATGATGTCCCAATATGGTGTTTTCAGATCCCAGAGTGCTTTGTGTTGCAGTGTTTTATTTACACTGTTTGTTGTGCTTAATTTAATAGTCATTAATATATTTGACCTCTTGTGTATCTGACAAGCCTATCTATGGGTTAACTGTTGCTTTGTATGGTTGGTGCTTCATTTTGAAATGTACTTATTAGGATCCCTTTATTCTGAGCTTTTCCTCCCTCATTCAAAAACAGTATTTCAAAACAGCAAAAGTACAGTTTTAATGTACTGGTGCTAAGATAGATTTTGTGTTGACAATCAATGAAGTTTTGGTTTGAAGTCACAAGCTAATAAAAGATATTTAAGATGAAGAGACTAAAGGTGTAAAGAAAAGTATAGTTTCAGGAAACAGACTGAAGACTGAAAGACTGAGCCGTGTGTGAGATCTTGAAAGAGCCTTTTATTTGATTCTTTTATAAGAAATCAGCAAGAATAAAGCATGATTGTGAATCATAGTTGTATGTCTTTGTTTTGTCATGTCGTTATAATGAATTGTGTTCAGGAGCTAATTCTCCCTGTCACGTGTTGGAATGATTACTCATCCCTTTTTATCACAGATTATTGGTTCAGAACTATGACACTAATATTTGCTCTACTTAAAAAATCTTTTTATCTTATGTCTGTAAAGATACAGTATGTACTGTAACTTTTTTTAAATGTTTGTTTTAGTAGCGATATGCTTCATAATTTATTCTGGACAGGTAATTCCTGTGACACAGACTCGCAGAACAACACTGGCAGCTGTGCATATATTCACTTCTTCAGATTCATCTTTCTAACCTTCTGTCACTGATGCTGATGTAAGAGGGTATAGCGCACATATCTCTGAGAAATCAAAGCCTTTAATACAGCATCAGTATTTATTGCATTGGGCAGATTAATTTAAGTGTCAGCTTGACACCCTAAAAGTTGCGGACTGTAGCTGTAACTTCTGTTTTTTTACAGTATCAGTCAAACGTTTTGATGCATCTTCTTATCTGGTGTTTTTCTCTGTCATTTTCTACATTGAAGACTAATAATAATGACATCAGAACTATGAAGTTACAAGTAGGAACTTTCCACTTTTTACTTTGCACACTTGTCATTTAGCTACATGAGAGTGCACTGGAAATACTTTTCTAAATCAGTGTTAAGGAGTTCCTACACAGGATAAGCACTCGTTAGTTGTTTTACCTTCACGCTGCAGTCCATCTCAAGCTAAACAAACTCAGTTAGGTAGACATCTTAGCCAGGTCATTTGATACTTCATCACTCCTTCTTAGGCAAATATCTCTTACAGGTGTGTTCAGATCATTGTCTTGCTCAAAAGCAAGTAATGGTCCCACCAAGTGCAGACAAAATGGCACGGCACGTCATGACTGAATGTTGTGGTAGCCATCTTGGTTAAGTTTTATTTTCATAATTCGGAATAAATTGTTAATAGTGTCGCTAGCCGAGCACCCCCCGGCATCATCACAACTCCTTTTTCACTTTTGTATTGGTCTTCCTCACTGGTGTTTGTTTGTTTTGCTGTGATTTAAGTAGGAAGGCCTGATTCTCACAGTTTCCCCTCTGTTGCATTTCTGACTGATACATGCACTTAACCAGAAGCAACATAACCAGGGTAGGCTTATCATTTTTGTGTTTATTTGCTGTTAAATTTAAATACTTGAATTTAAACCTAAAATTGTGAAGTCCCATTTACCCTGGCCTACATGATCAAGGTTCAATCAACCCTCTACCTCCACTGCACTTCTCCACATTAAGACAAATGGAGCGAATTTCTGTTAAAAAATACAAGAATGTTGCACAATGAAGTTGCTGTTAAGTGGTGATTTCTCTTGGTTCTTTTATGAGGTAATCCACTGCAGCACAGGTAACTTTTTCTTGTGCTCCCTGCCTAAGAGCCAGTTTCACCATAGCATTAGAAGATTTTTGCTGTTTGATTTGCTAAAACTTTCAGTGTTCTTGAAATGTTCTGGATTGACTGGCCTACATGCCTTAAAGTAACAATGGACTGGTATTTCAATGAGAACAGACTTAAGAATAGCAATTCAGAGTACTTGAAGGTCATTGTCCAAATGTGTTGGACTGAAAAGGAATGATTTGCCATTTTTTGAGGAATCTAAAATATAAACTATTTTTCATTTTAAAACTTTAATACAATCATATTATTTCATAGTTTTGATGTCAGTGATAATCATATTGGCTTATCCTGTGAGTTCAGGGTCACCGCAGCACATCATTTGGCACAGTTTTTACACTGGATGCCCTTCCTGATGCAACCTTCCCCAATTTGTACTTGGCTTGGGACCGGTGCTGCTCAGCTGGGCATGGGATGTTGGGGGTTAAGTGTCTTGCTCAAGGAAACTTGGATGTGTGGTCGGGAAGAGCAGGGCGCGAACCTCGGACCCTGTGGTCGATGTTGAATTATATAATTACAAAGATAAACCAATGAAGGAGACACTGTGTCTAGATTAGTACTGTAGGTGTCACTGATAATACTGAGTCTGTTCATTCATTTAATGTCTCTTCTTTAATTTCTGCTGTTCGAGGTTTTCGTTTTTACCTTTATCCTGTAATAGCTACTTTTCACCCCATTCAGCAAAACTGTCCAACCTTAGGTCCTAAATCCCTAAAATTGTAGAGACCTTGAAGACCTCTCAACTTAGCATACAATCAATTGATTGCAACTGTTTAAGTGGACTTTGCATTTGTTTTGGCAACAGTTGTTTCCACAGTCAAGCATAAACTCCCAGTGACCTTATGCTTTCCAGCATTGTTGCGAGTAGACTGATCTTTAATTTCAATTTAGGAAAGAAGTCGTGTAATATACAATATAAGCTGAAGAATCACAATTGCTGCTACTGATATGATATGATGCAAATTTGTTTTCAGTTTTTACTGACCTCTTTGATCACATCACAGGGTCGCTCCTTAAAAAATATAAAACTTACTTCTAATTTTATCAGTGTAAAGGCAAACTCAAAACCATGGCTGCATTAATGAAACATTTGTGAAAAGTCATAAAACAAAAAAAGTAATTGAAATAATGTCATATTCTATGGTACAGAATTACAGCAAGTCTTTATTATTGGAGCTATGACCTAATCATGACTGTAGGAAACATGTTTACAGTGTGGTCTGAGTTTGGTTTATCCACTAGAGGGAACCAATGACGTTGACAATCTGCTGTCTGCATCTTCAGTCTGACTTCAATAAGAATAGAAATTAGTTATTGACTTTACTGGTGCTGCTGTTTTACTTTACATAAGTTTTGCAACATGTAAAAGCACACAGCACAGCACAACACAAGCTGGGTTCGTGGGAGCCAAGATTCAGCAACTTGAGTGTCAAAATCTCTGTGGGATCGAGAAATCGTTTAAAAAACACACTAAGACAAAACAGTTTCTTCGAATTGCAGTTTGTCAAGGCAACAAAGTGACTGAGCCAAACACCAGACGGTGGCATGATGTGACTAATGATGTTACAGTGACTAAACGCTCAAAAATCTGATATTCACAAACACAACTGCTGTTTCTCTAAAGTTTATTTTCCCCTACAGTAGAATATAAATTGATAAAAGTGGTGCAGGTTTGTTTTACCATTTAAAATTATGAGATTAATTAAATGTTTGCTAGTCATAAATTTATCTGACTAGTAACAGTCATTTAACAGTAATTTACCTATGGACCTCTGATTGATGTGACCGTGAAACGCTGAGATGTGCCATTGTACTGATACGTGACATACCAGGCGTTGCCCCTCGCAGGGCCCCATGGTACAGATGGTCCAAACAGCAGAGTAACCTATACAGTCCCCACGAGGTTATTCGAGTTCAATCACTGCTGTGGCTGGGCCTTATCTAGCAGCAGCAATAGCATGTGGCTGCTGCTGTATTTGAGCCATGTGGGACCGACTTTCAGGTTCCTATCTGGTTAAAGTTTTTTGTACATGAAGAGTTTATTTTAAAATACATGAAAAATGCCTACAGCAGTTTAGCACAAGAACTGTGAATAAGCAGTAAACTGATTCTAGACTATTCAAGCTGTTCCAATTGATCATGTTTCTCATGCTCTTGGGAAAATTTTGACTCATTACATCATACATGCTCTCTGATCCACCCACTTCACCAAGCCCCTGCCATGCCTCGCCGCTCATTGGCCTCCTGTCTTGGGGCAGGAGCGCTCGATTGGTTTAAAATGAGGGCAAGTCTGCACAAGACCTACTGACAGACTGACATGGAAGGCGGAAGGGAGGCTTGCCTGTTGATTTTCATTGTTCCTATAAGGAGACAAAGGATGGTGGGGGAAAGATACGCTCCGCACAACACACATACTTGTCAAATTAAGTGTTATGTGTAAGCAAAGGGGGTGGGTGATCTTTGTATTTAATTTAATCAAAACCCATAATCTGTTCTTTCATTTCACCAAACCTCAATAAAACTAAATCCAGCCTTTTAAATCCATTCTAAGTTACACGTAGCAACATGCCCTTCAAAAGGCTTTGCAGGGCAATACTGATTATTTTGCACCCGTCTGTATAGTTGTATTTATGAAAAGTTGGTCCTCTGAACACCTTCTGCATTGCCCTGGTTCAACGAGGACATCGGTTGTTGCTGTTAACAACGCTTTGCTCCAGTTATGTAACAGTCCTCTAAAAAAAAAAATGCACAGAAGGGGGAAGTCCTGCTCACTTGACTTGCCTCCAAAGCTCCGTCTTGACACTTCCCTTTCTCTCAGTTCCCATTGAAAACAAGTCTGTTGATTGCCGACCTGAATCTTAAACATGCAAGAATAAATGTTCCAATCTGTCTGAATTGTGCTTTGGACATTTGGAGAACGTTTTAGTGCTTGAGACAGATAACACTTGCTTTCATCCTGTGAGACTGCACAGGGCTCTTTTGTTATGATCAGCAGGATTTAAACAAATGCATTCTGCCCTGCACACATAAATGTCTGCAGGAGACTTCAGGATGTCTGTAAATTCAGCTCCATATTAGAATATGTGGATAAATCATTTAAGCTAGAGCATTATTTCAAATAACGCTTTGTACTTGCGCTAGATGTTCTTTTATTTGTGTTAATATGAGGACATGATAGTGTTTAACCTGTTACTATGTTTGACTGGATGCTTTTGCAGCCATGTATCTAAATATAACCAAAGAAAGGCCTTGCCACTTGCATGTTGCAAGGTTCCTGACCTCGTTCAGACATCAGCATTGACTTCTGTGTGCAGCCGACATTTCAGCCAGCTTGCATGTGCCCATGGAACCCAGTCACCCAGACATACTAACGAAATCTGCTCGACATTAAGAAATGTTGTACCCTGTATTTGTAGCTGCACAAAGGTCACGTCAACTAGAAGGGGCCTAAAAAGCTGGTCCAGAAAACTGTAGAGACTAGATAAATACCGCTACTCAAACAGTCTGATTCCACCATTGGCTTTAGCTAAATTAAATAACAAGCACATTTTAACCAGAAGCCAGAGCCTCCTGCAGCTTTTTGCCATGACCCCAGAATGTTCTGTAACACATCAGGTTACAACTATAGTAGTATGTATAATATTTGTATTGTATCATATTCTATAAATGTCTCTAATGTGCTCTAAAGCAGCTGACTCTGCACTTGCATGCTAAATATGAAGTTTGATAATTGTGTGCTGCTAAAGTTAAAGTACTAGAAAAGTTTAAATAATAGATTCTGTTTTTTTTAGGTGTGTGTGTTAAAACAACAGTGACACGAAAACTGAAACAGGTTTTTCTTGCTGTATCTGGCTTATCTGTAAGTCATCCATCCATCTAAGAGGTGCTTTCAGTCTAAGGGATAGGAGACAGTCATCCTGTGCAAAAGTGTACAATAAATTTTTCACATTTATCTGATGGCTCCAACCTTCTAATTTAGTGACATTAATTAAACATCTTACAGGAACTTAATGTTAAAATGTTTATATTTGAAAGATATCCACTTTATTTGATCAGCTCAAACTGATAAAGTCTAATATAGCTCTAGTTTATTCTTTCTTTTTTTATAGCATAATCTTTAAGTGCTGTTAATAATGTAACTCTAATGAACCCAAACAGTTACACTTTCAGCTGAAGTGACAAATGAAAGTAGCTGAAACGGGAAAGCACTTAAAGAATAACTAAATTAAATGCTATTAAGGTGTAAAACCAACACTACATCTTCCCTACTCAGGTTTGGTTTAGTTGTTGGCCTGCAGCCTGAGTTAGCTTGTACGTCTGGACCATGCACCTTCATAATTGTCTAAAAACTATTGAAACGACTGCCACAAGGCTGTGGCTCACCGTGGCCTTTCTGCGTGGAGCCTGCATGTTCAGCTCATGCGTCCATGGGTTTCCTCTTCCTCCCACAATCCAAAGCCATGCATGTTAGGTTAATAGCTGACTCAAAATACCAAATGTGTGAAATGTTTCCTGTCTGTGTGTGTCTCTCTGTGTTAGCCCTGAAATAGATCGGTGACCTGTCCAGGGTGCAATCTGCCTCTCGCTCAATGGGATAGGTTCCAGGGCCCCCCGAGACCCAGGATAAGCAGTTACAGATAATGGATGGATGGACAGAACTGTGCCCTCCACTGAAGGGACTTCAGTGAAAAGATCTTTTAATGGCCAGTGTGAACAGGTGGAACAGTTACAACAAGTGAAACCTCTTCCAGTGTTTGGGCACCTGAATGTTGTTTTAAGACATACTTGAAGAAATGTGAACCTTTCCTTAAATCATCAGTTTCATAGAGGTTTTCAGTTATTTACTTCTGTTTCTGGGTGGTTTCATCACTTTTTGGGTTTGTTCACTTGCTCATTTATGTTTTATATTTTGCAGGGAGTCACTAACTGATAACTGTGTTATCAGAATCACTGAGGAACACAGAAACTTTATACTTTGTATTTTAGCTATATCAAGGTACAACCTCTGCTAAAGTGCGATTACTCATTATAAACATACAAAATGTCTTTTTTACTAATATTATCAACCTGCAAGAGTACAAACTAAAAACTTCATCAGAAATGAAAACAGCTGAAATATCAGCTGGTGTGTAATCTTTGAAAACATAACATTTTGTTTTGAGAGCTACAGGAAATTGAGTTGCCAGTTTGAATACACACATTTAAAGAGATTAGTAATTGTGTCTTCAGGCAACATTTCGGACAGTACAGATCATCCCTGTGTTTAATTTTGGGTGGTATGAGTTTCTAATGGGTCCACTGTTAATAGAAGCCTACATGTTAGTGGACACACACACAGCTGTGCCATTGTCTTGCTCTTGTCTTGCAGAGTAGATTAGGCACAGCAGCCAGTCAATGGACACAGGTACTGGCCTGCAGGGGACTCTCCTCTTTTTATCTCACTGACTGTGTCACAAAGAGCTGAGGATTTCAGGTGCAAGAGATGACTCAGATCATTATCACTTACCTGCCTTATAATTACACTAACCTGAGGACCAAAGGTACAGAATTACATTCATAGATGTGGGACCACTGGTGGAAAGCATCGAAATACAGTTACTTTAAGTGCAATGTTGACATACTTGTGTTTTAGTTACTGGAGGTTAGTTACATTTTCATATCATTAATGGTAAAAGGGCTGCTCATATAGCACTTTTACACTGTTGCACACCAGTGATGAAGGCTGCCATGCAAGGTGGTCACCTGACCTACAGGGAGCAACTTGGGGTTCAGTGCCTTGCCTAAGGACACTTCGGCACATAGTCAGGAGGGACCGGCAGTTAAATCACTGACCCTGTGGCCTGTGGACGACTACCTTACTAACTGAGCTACAGCCGTAAAAATACTGAAGAAGGCTTAAAAATAAAATATACAATATTACATAAATAAGGATAAAATAGCTTTGGCATTGACTAGCTACAACTACAATATAAATGCTGCTTCCATACAAAGATAATAATGAAACAACAATAAAACAAAAATTCTAAAAAACCTAAAAGGAGAGATTTTGCATGATGACAACTTTTACTGTGTTGGTGGCACTTTTTCTGGAATGAATCTGGATACTTCTCCTACGGTTAATTGTTGTACGTTTTATACCGTTTCATTACTTTGACACCTGGGTTATGTGTTAATATGTAGAATAGGTTTTCATCTACATTAATACAAAATGTATTTGTGCTCCTTATTAACCTATATACTTATATAATAAACAGCCTTTATGAGAGGGACATTTGGTCTAATTGGATCTTTTACTTCTCATACAGCCTAGGTACACTTTGATGATGATACTTGTAACAATGTCGTATTGCTTTTTTATTTTTTCATATCAATGATAAATCCTAGCCCCACATAAAGCCACTGGGTTTATCTGTACTGCAGACAAGGCTGTGCTGAAGTGATTGTTCACTCTCAGAGACACTCTGTGTCAGGCTGTATGCTGCTGCAGCTGGACTCCACGCCCACTCATCTTTTACGTAACCATGCTTCCTCTATATGTTCTGCACAGGGCAGGCATGTATCAGGGTGTGGTATTTAACCAACGATTGCAAATGACGTGTGGTCTGAAGTTTGCAAGTGTACCACCACCGCCTTCTAGTCCTCCCTGCTGAATTCAGCATATTCACTTCCTACGTGAGAGGAGTTTCATGGTAAGGAAGGCCTTTGTAACAACTCACAGATGGATTGTTTTCCCAACAACACAGAACACACAGAAACTAGTTTGGCCTGAGTCCTATCGTAAAGTCTAAAAGAAAAAACAGGAAGAGGGTGGTACCTCTGTGTTGCAGAGGTTCGGTAGAAAAGCCTCAGCTGAAATAGGACACGGTGTTCCTAACTTCACCGGTGATTGTGCCGACAAGACAAAAGAACTGAAACTGATCTGAGGCTGAAACACTGGACCACAGCTTCCAGCTGAAACCAGACACTCAAACCTAATATACAGAATTTACAGCTGTCATTCCTGTCTAACACATAACAGGTCATGGTAAAGGCCCAGTGTTTCTGAACCAAGCATCTGGACAAAGGGACTCTAAACATTTATTAGTATGAAAGTCAAATGACCGCAATGTAACAAAGAGCCACTTCACTGACACACAAACCAACATAAAGCAGCACAAATAGACTAAGAGTAGAAAAAAAAATCATAAAGAAATATAAAAGTCGACAATTAATTAACAAAGAACAACCTGCGAGACTGCGGCAGAGACACAAAATGACCACAAAAACAAAACAACTAACAACAAAGAAATAAAATTGGTCAATTGAAGAAAAATAATCACAAGGGGACAAAGCACAATAACAAAGAGTAAAGAAAATGACCATGTAAAGCCTAGACTGGATGTATAGCAGAGACAACCGCAGAAACTAAATTTTACCACCAAGAGAAAAAACTACCATAAACAAACAAACAAAAAATTGTGTACAATTAATGATATACTGTACAGTTTATTATTGCCAAGAACCAGGGCTTTAAACTTTAACGGATCTACTTCGACCTGCACTTAGACCATAATCAAAACAGTATCAGTAACTGATTGAAGCCATTCAGTTGTCTGATAACACCTTAATATTTTAATTGATCACAGCACAAAGTTCACATGGAGATGAGCAAAAACAAAAACAAGAAACTACCGCAAAATATTGTAATAAAAAAATCTATTTTCTTCTTGAATGTTTTCTGCAAACATGCTGCTCTTGTGCTGTTTGGGACACCGAGAAATGTTAACGACGTTAGTGAGCGTGCTGGTTCTACTTACAGCACAAAGCAGCATATTGTGAGTGTGAGCCAGGCTCCCTTATGTGGGCTCCACCATCTTACAGGCAACATATATGACATTATACAAAAACAAACCTGTTCAAATCCCAAGCAAACAAGTGCATTTACTCAATTACAATTACTTTTTCCACTTTGCGTTATTCTATATTTCTGCTGTGTTACATTACATGGTGAAATATTATACTTTTACTACAGTGACTTTTTTGGCACCTATAATTACATTGAAGAGCAAAACAGAACCTACACTCAGGGGCCAATTTACATCTGATGGCAATGTTTTGAAACTCTCACTGTACACAGTATCTGCTGTTAAGACTGAATAAGAAGAGGGCGGAAACTGCAGATATTAAAACTTTGCACTACGTGTAAAGCTTAACAACAAGAAAAATTTTTCAGCCTTTCCCTTACAAATATAAATACCTAAATACATTTAGTAAGAAAAATTCATTTATTGCCTACTAACTGGATGAAAAATGAGTTGTGGAAGAAGCACTGGGCTGCAGGTTCAGTCTTAAACCTGATTATTTTTGATAGAATGTGATACCATAATATGACAATGTTTGTTTGTTTTTTTACTTTTGGGCTTTTATTAGTTTTTATTTTGTACAATACCTTCTTCTTCATCTTCACATTCTGCAGACATTTTTTGGCAATGGAGTAAATTTAGTGTGGCTGTGCTAAGTTTAGCTTTAAACAGAAACAATAGTCATTACATAGAATTGTGAGGTAATACTGTCTGCCTCAAATGTTAACAAAATGGCCCTGTTGAAAGGTAAAATATACCTAAAGCTAATGCAAAAAATAATAAAACAATTCTGAAGGGACGCTTTCTTATTCTTTACGTCAGCTAAGTAAAGTCCTAATTATATGCAGAGTGTACTTTAAATGATCAAAACATTACTTTATAAGCGAAAAGTCTGCTATAGAACTCCTTAAGTTGAGCAAATGTTTTCTTAGTTCAGTCCAGATTCACTCAGAAAGATTCACAGAAACACATGTGGGATATTAAAGCAAGCAACACAGAGCAGGTGTTTACTCAGGGAGCATTGCTGTTACTATAGAAAAGTGCACAATAATGGTAAACAGGTGAAATGAGCAAACAGTAGATGTGGCAGGCACATATGTATTAAGTGCAGATAAAGCCTTAATATAGAATCATGTTATTGACCCTTAGAGGGCATCTTCCAGCACCTATATCAGGTTGTCTTGACCTGCACATCATAAAGTCATAATCTCTGCTCTGTCTGGTTGTCTGGAGCTTTATCCCTGAGGTTTATAGCCATTGAGCAACTGACAGTGGTTATGAGGTGAAGCTACTGCCATCTAAGCGACAGCACGCATTCACTGCCGTTGTCTGCCAAGTTCAAGATCACGCAGCCTCATGCTGACAGCCAGGGCAAAGACCTGCCAACCCCAGAGATTCGAGATGCCTTTCAACACCGAAAATTTGTTCATCCCACCAAGTTAAAATTTCTGTATAGTCCAGATTTCTTTAAACCTATATTTTACATTTTGCATAAAATGCTATTTATCATTTTACAATAAAGTGGACTTTGATGCTTCATTCTCCTTTCCAAACTCTGTGCTCCACATGATGAAACAGCACATTTACTCTTAACTCTGGAGCCATTTCAAATCTGCAATGTACCGTCTGAGTAACTGCAACCATTTGGTCTCAGGTTTCTCAATGAGAGCGAGGAGACTTGTGCGTGCCGGCAGTCAGAGCTGTGTTGCAGAATACCATATGTGTCATGGTTCAAACGTTGTTTGAGATTTGTTTGGTTGTTGCATGCAAAGTAAAATGCTTTGAACTTTAAATTATACATTTAAAGAGATGTCAATCAATGTGTCTTCTTTATGTTTAAATCAAGGGTTAAAGGAATTATTCAGTGTTTTTGAACATACACTATGTATTGTTTGAAATTATTCTATATATTATTTTAAAAATATTTTTCTGGCAGAGTTAGATAAGACTATTGATCACAGTCCTTAGATGTCTTCAAGCTGATTAGCCTAATTTAGTATAAACACTGTATCCTCCTTGGCCTGCCCGAAGTTAACAAAATTCAGCGATCAACACGTTTAAAGGGGCACAAAATGGGGTCCTAATTGACATTAGGTGCATTTACATGGACTAAAGTAACCAGGACTCAGTTCGCTTTCTCTGGAAAGCCTAACGGAAAAGTTGGTTTCTGAAATCAGCATAGGACATTAGGAAACCTGGTTCCCAGGGAGAATACAAATTTCTTTGCCATGTATACATGTAAGCAGGTCTCTAATCAGCTTTCTTTAACTGTGCATGTGTGTAACGAAAGGCTGCAGACAAGTGAGTGAAAGACTGCTGCATGTGTAATAAAAAAATACAGAGAGAAATGCACATTGTGATTAATTATTAGTCTATTTTTATTTTAAAAAATCAGTTGCATAGCTTCATTAATAGTTTCTCCATTGCCCTGTAGTCTGTCTGCAGCCATTTGTTATGCACACACATTGTTAGACAAACCTAAAAAAAACTGCTTTGCCATTTGAATGAAAGTTAAGAAATTTGCTTATCTGAAAACTGCAAATTGATTACTTAAATGCAAGTAAACACCGTATCTAAACATAATGTTTAAAACCAACGTGACAAAAAAATTTTTACACACAATGTGAATTTTGTTGAAAATGAAAAATAAAAAAATCTCACATAATAAGGGCATAGTTATGCTATGTAATTTTGTGTACAGCACACAAACGTTTAGGGTTTAGTGCCCCTTTAAAGTAATTTATATAACATCTTATATATCTTCTATTTAATCAGTACAAAAACAGAAAAGTAAAGCCCACTGCTTTACAGTGGTTTGTGTGTGGAGGAATTGGTTTTGGTTCAGTTATTTACTTCCAGTTTTTTTTTACTCTCTAGCTAATGTGACTATCTGCATGTCAAGTATCGATTTTTATTTTACAAAATCAATACACCCATTTCCTAAACTTTTAAACTTGCAATAATGTATTTTTCTAGGCCTCTTGGGAAAAACATAAAACATGACTTTTTAAGTTGATACGTTGAACGTGTTGGAAAACCTGCAGCTTATGTGAACATTCAGAAGTTATGGAGCAGAATATCATTCACCTGAACAGGCCCAATTTTCCCTCGTCTTTAGCTCTGTTTTTGGTCTTCTTCAAATGCAGATTCAGACGTTCAATTCCACTGGTTGATCACTACCACAATCGCTCTTACACTGTGACTGTTTTCACATGGTCATTGTCTTTGCTCTTATTCCCATTCCTGTTATTATTTAAATGATGATTGAATCATAATTTAAGATATAGATGGCTGCTGTGAGTGTGAACTAATAGTTTAAATGAGTAGGAAATGTGTAGCTCAGGTTTCTGTGAAGAGATAAAATCCCAGTTTTCATTTACAATCACTCTCTGGGCAGCTGTCACTAGTGTGGTTGACCCAGTTTATCTGAGTGGGCTGCGACACACTGACCAGCACAGCCATTTTGATTTGCAGCCATTTGTATGGTCCATTGTTAGTGGAAACAGGACGACCACAGTCTCGCACCCCAGGGTTCATGCAGCACTTTTTATGCAAACTCCCTGTCCCTGGTGTCCTTGCTGCTGCTGGTCAAAGGAAAATCATTTTATATGATCATGTCTGGCCTTCTCTTGCTCCCTGAATGCTCATCGCCAGTATCTCTTAATCACTGCTGTGCCAGTTTTTTTTTTTTAGAGAGCGAGTGAGAGAGAGAGACAGACAGAGAGGAAGGGGGAAAACCCTCTGCAACTGGATTGGCTATTCTTGGTGGAGCTGTTGCTAAGGGGAGGGTTTGACTCAGAGATGGACAGATATGGCAGCTGGTGGGGCAATCACTTTGAGCAACATACAGTATAGTGCATTACATTTTAAAGTCCTCATGTTTAGTCTAACCCAGCTGAAAAACTCAGATATTTCAGATCATATTCTTGATGCCACCAGGGTGACTTTTAAATCAGGTTTGTCTCACCAAATATCACCTCTAATAGTTCTCCACCCTATGTAACTTTTAATAGCTATCCATCAACTGTTATTTCTGATGTTTGAGAGGATCAGTGTGCTGTGAAAACAAAAGGTCTGAAATTAGTTTAAGATGGAATATTTCCCCCCAAAACACTATCAGGACTTCTGCTTTGTTACAGCCTGACACTTGTCAGACTTTAAAAAAAATAAAGCAGACCTGTAAGGAAATATGCACAAAAATTAGCATAGCTGGACCTAGAAAAGCAAACAAGTTGAATAACATGCTCCAAAGAACACTACAGCAAGACATTTGACTATCAGCACAGCTGATTATTTACACAAGTGATGGGTTTAACAAATGTGAAAGCCATTACCTCGCGCCACAGCTTTAGATCTTAGGACTCCATAATGCTCCACACTGAGCTGTTAGACTTGTCTGCATTAAAAATTGAACCATGAGTCATGTGTAGTTTCCATGTTACAGCATGTCAAATTCTAATTGCATACCTGTAGAGGCTTTTTGTACTTTAGAAAGAGTTGTAATGCAAGTTTGTAAAGGTGGTGAAAGGAAGAGGCATGAGCACTTTAAACATCCTGTTAACTGTGACAAGAAAAACAAGACAGAAATAAGGTTTCAAATTATTTATTTCACTTTTACTGAGGTTCTGCTTCAATATAAAATTGGTTTTGAAATACCCAAGGACAAAAAACATGAGTCACTTTCACAATTTAAGTGGACAGACAATGGCAGGTAACTGAACAGGGCATGGGAAAATACAAAAAGTCAAGGCACACCATGTTACAGTAACACCAAGTGGAAAGATTTAAAACTCCTGCAGCTAAAAGCCCTTCAGCTCAGCATAAAATAATTTAATTTAAAAAGGAGGGACAGAATAACCAGCATTCAATATCTCCTAAAGTCAAATCTTTTATTATTCAATCAAATTTGGTGGCAAATTCATGTTTGAGTTTGAAATGAAGACTAGGCAGATTTCTGCATGAACCAGAGCTGTGCTTCATCCGGACTGGGTACAGGTTCAAGAAACCTCCAACCACAAATTAAATCCTCTGCATGAGCTGATTGACATGTGGGTATCACAGGTTTCAAGTCTGTCTGGTTTTGTGAGGGGGTGATTAAGGGGGAGGAAGTTGGAGTGTCGCTACGTAGGAGTGGGAGAAGCCACAAAGTGGTTGCCCTGGTCAGTTCTCTGTCCATTTACATTTATTAGGAAGAGATGGGGCCCTTCAACACAATCCATTGTGCAAGATAAGCAGTCCAGAGCTTGGGTGGGGTGGGGTCAGAAGAACACAGTAGACACTTCTATCTCATAAAGTTTCCTCCTCCAATTTCTCTCTTGTATCTGTTGGTCAGGTGGTCTGCTTGCAGCGTGAGCTTGGACAGAACGCCAAACAGTCCTCTGAGGTGATAATGAAACTGGCGCTCCAGGTCAGAGTTGTGGTCTGGGGATGGATCCCCAGTGACCTCCTGCTGCTTCTCCTGCTTCACGGGAATGTCCAGGAGGCCGGAGCTGCTGCTCATCTCCCTCTTCAGCAGACCCCACTCCATGTCGTTCTTTATGGACTTGAGGAGCAGGTAGTGCTCGTACATGTCCTTCTGCTTGTTGTGACACTGCGGTTCGTTATTGTTGTTAGTCTCCACCTCACTGGCTGCCTGCTCCTCCAGCGGCACATCACGCAGCAGGCTGGGCACCATGATTGTTTCGTCCATGTTGTTGGCAGCTGCTATAAAGCGGTGCATGACATTGATGAGAGAGTGCTTGTTGCTGGCTGAGTCGCTGCTGATCTGCATCATTTTTGCAGGCTGTAGTTTGGCTGGGTTACAGTGCGGAGCGGGCAGGTTGGGTTATTGAGGCTGATCTGCAAGGGGAGGGAAAGAAACATGAGGACGCAGGAAAAAGATGCTACAAATCCAGGCCTGACGCAGTCAGACACAGCTTTACATTCATCGGAAAAAAGGGCAACGAGTTCACCACACACAGAGCTGAGGCTGCAGGAAACGAGACAGCAGCTTGTCTGTCTTCTCCTCCACATCACAAGCTGACATTAGCGCACATTAAACGCAAATCTACTACTAAACTGACCGTTTTGCCGCATTGTGAAGCTCCAGTCTATTCGAAGTGACCTTGACTTCCTGTTTCTGAAAGCCTAATCAGCAACGGGCCTTGAACAAAAAGGATGCGCACTGACCTGAACCACGAGGTAACCTGCAGAAAACCCGTGTTTGGCGTGATGGTTACACAAACGAGTCTTCTCAGGGTCCAAAATCCAGCCGCCTTGAAGGAAAGTGCAAAATTTTCCTCAGCTGACTGGTAGTTGAACCCTGCATTTATAGCGGATACGCCGGGTTAGGGAGGACAGAAAAATAAAGTCCGCCCTGCATGTGTTTGTCTACGAGCCTATTGGACAACATGGAGGATGTGGGCTGGATTCGACAGCATCTGATTCTACATGGACCAATGAGACGTCAGATCACAGCTGCCAAGCCAAGTGTATTTGTTCTGGGCTCGTCTGCAATTAGCTGCACCCTATTTATTTCTCTTGTTTTCAACGCCGTTTGTAGCCTGGAGGCAAATGTGATGCAACTTGCAGACGTTGAGACGCGCATTAATTTGTGTAGTTTTCAAATATATAAATATATATATTTTTTAAAGCTGTGTCAAATTATTCCATTTTCAAATCTTCCGTCTAATTCAATTGTCAGCCCTCTCAGCTTATTGTTGCAAAGCACTGCCTCCTCGTGGTTTGACTTTGTGGGTCCCTCCGACGCTTTCTCGCAGATCCTGCAGAAACCCACCACCACACTGAAATCACTCATTGTTGCAAACTTGTAGGAATTCATCTGTCAATCACGCACATATAATTCTCTCGCTATGAGGAGCTGATGGACTTACCTGCAGTTAGTTTTTAGTTTCCAAACGCCGCTGTGCACCTACACCATGAAAGAGCCACAGTGAAGTCTCAACCCTTCAGGTGAGTTGCACAGGTATATTTAATGATGTTAATTATGAAAAGGCCTGTGGCAGTGTTGGGGCTTCACTAATGAGATCAATGACACCTGTGATTTTCCAGTTGTGGCCAGTTAAAATAAATTGACTTTTTGTTTGTTTTGCCTACTAAACAGACTAAAGCAACAAGACGTGGGGGGAAACATCATCTTGAACAATTAGATTAATTTTTCTCTTGAGATTTATTTTGTGACACAGATTGGGATCCTCAGTAGACAAACACATATCTGGATTTATCCACAGTATTTTCAAATTAAAAATAGCTCTAAAAACATCTCACAGTAGTAACATTTATCAACTAGACACGTGTTCCCTAAAATGAACACCCCATACTGTTACTATGAGTTTTAAGGCCAGTTCAGTCCCACCAAGTGTCTCTGGGGAAGACACTAAACCCGCAGGTTGCTCCCAGTGGGTCAGGCCACAACTTCAGTGGCAGCTGCTGCCATGAGGATGTTAATGTGTGAATGAAAAGTAATTATAAGGTGCTTTGGGTGGAAAGATTTACTTTAACTCAATAGGGAAATGCTGGTCAGGGGAAAAGTCTGCGTACAGATGGAGCAATGTGGCTTTTGCTCCTGTCCCAAAATACCTTACACTGAAAGCTGATTACATACGAATCATTTATGAGAGGACATTTTGTCTTAATGTTTGAATCTATACTTTCAAACCTTTAATACATTCACTGTGGGTTGCCTGGCATCTAACAGCTCTCTGAGGCCAGAGTTTTAGTTAATTCTGCCCTGAGTTTGAAATTTTGTCAACATCTAATTATCATACTAGTGAGATAGCTTTGGTGGTTTTGAAGAGACATACTAGATAAAGAGTGGTCTCACGATTTGTTGGGCCTCAGGTGTTCCTATCAAAATGCAGACTAATCTGTGTAACATAAAGTGAACACGATAGGTTCTGGCTTGATCTTATCATTGTAGACATGTGCATTAAAATGCCTCAAATTTGTGTAGAACCTTCTCTAACCTGTAAAATTTATTTTCACACTACTGAAGTATCTTTTCACGTCATAAATTATACATGTGGTATTTACATGTGGTTAATCTTATTTAGTAATGCCGACACAGTCCACTTTTGATATTTCTGTTATATAACTCTCATATTGTTAACATAATAAGGTTAAATTAAAAGTTGCCCTGCACATTGTATTTAATTTAGATTTTAAAATTAACTCCTCCCACAATATCTACTATCTCCACAATAAAGTTGTTACTTTACCTGTGGACTTCACCTGTGGCACTGACACATTCTTAGCTCCATGCAAAACTCATGGTGAAGATAATGGATTTTATCTTTATTTTTTGAGTATTTCATATGCATCAAAACAAAATAACACTTTAACACTGAAAACTGTGATAATAAGTTGGCTGGGCTGTCACAATTGGCACACAGGCTTTCAACAATACTGGCCTACACACAATAAGGCTCATTTTCCACACGACTCAAATGTCCCTACTGTACATCACACACATGATTTCAGGTGACACGTTCTTGTCCATCTTTCAGGTTAAATGGGTTTCACGCACACAAATGCACTTAGTGTTGCACATATCAGCTCATCTACATTTCTTCTGCTCAGCTACAGACTAACTTTAGCAAAATTACAAAATAAAGCAGCCACATAATACAAAGATATAAGAAATTGAAATGTTGACAAACAGAGTTAATTTACTCAAAGTTACATTTGGTTACATCTATGCTTAACCAAAGGTCCCTAATTAAATCCCTAATTGAGTAACAAATGATCTTTGAAGTGTCCAGGTCCCTTTTTGTTTTGTCAAACAATGCTGTGGGTGTTGTCCCTTTTGGTTTCCTTTTACATGTTTGTCACTGTGAGACTAAATAAAAGAAGAAGCAGTGAGTGTTTTCCCCTCTCTAAAATGATATTAACTGACAGACACACACACAAACAATAAAATCACAGGTGATTCATTTGACTCCATTTGCATCAGGAGTTGCCCATCAGAAACCTAAAAACACAGCCAGAAAACAGATTGTTAGTCCAAAAAACAAAACAAAAACAAAACAAACAAACAAACTGAAAACATTCAAATCTTCCATAATTAAACCACTGCAGCAGTTTCGTGGGTGGAGAGTTGACTTTGTATGTTTAACACAAGTTTGCGATTATTTGTGAAAATGTGGTGTTTTCTCCCAACAAGAAACTGCAGTGTACACATGCCCAATTTTTAATAACTACCTGTGTAAAGTCACTGTTAGACCATCTCATACTGGTTGTTGGTAATGTATCGAGACAAACAGCAGGCCAGGAATATCCCAATGAGCTGAAAGAAAAGAAATTTCACATAAAATACCTTTCAGATTTGTCAAAACAGACACATTTCCACGCATTTCCAATAACAATAATAGTTTGTGTTGTTGTACTATAAGAGGGAGAGGGGTGCATGGAGCAGCCTGCTCAGACAGGCTATAAATAACTGCCCACCTACACTATGTTGTCAAAACAACGCTTCCGCTAAGTGAAAGCGAAGGTGAAAGTTGAAGTTATTACCTCCGGTAAATGTGGTTGATTTTGCACAGTGACTATCTAGTTCAACTTTGGACCTTAGTTTTACAATGTGTGTCAGATTATCTCCACTGTGAAAGACCCATCCTGTCCACTGCTCCTTATGAAACTGACACTTAATTGATACTTGACATTGAGCAGTAGATTTAGACAGGCTGTAGTACATGAATATGACACTTAGGACTGTCAAAGTGGAAGACAGTGAAGTAAACTAATTTAGTTAACAGTACCCTGTGGGGTTTTGGAGCATTTTTAGAACTATGGTCTAAAGTTTTCTTTATTATCGTTCACAATGACACAAGTGACTCATAACAATTCTTGACAGTAGAAATAATAAGAAGGAACACTGCAATGCACCAGGAAAAGTAGAGCAAAAGGAGAAGACAGGCAGCAATGGAAACCTGAATGCAAAGAGTCACCTTCAGCAATCGCTAAAAGGATAGCTACACCTGCAAATACTAATCAAAGCCTCTTTCCCGGCATATATAAACAATGCAACAGAGAAGAGAGTAATCAGCGGCAGTGGCCTCATGGTTATGTAGCGTGTGATGTGGAGGGTCAGGGGACAGAGAAGACAGACTGACCACCACTCAGTGTTGCATGGGCAGAGACGTAGAGCTGATTATCAGTGTAAACTGCCGTCATTGTACAGACAGGGAAGTGGACTGAAACCGTTGTCAGTCTGGACCATCATAACGCCTAATATGTCTGGTTCTGTCTGACTCCTCTGTTCCCCTATTCTCTTTGTTTACCGGTTTATTTAAGAAGAACAACCTTTATTGTCATTGAGCACATATACATATTCCACATACATGTTACAATGCTGTACTGTCTCACTCAGGGACACACCTGGTGGGTAGGCAGGGATTTGATCCCACTGACGTCTGCATCCCATCCTCCAGTTCTACCCATTGAGCTACCAGAAAGTGCATATTTAAAGACATTGCTGTAAATGCACCAAATATTCTTTTTCTATCTGTAGTCCCTGAACAGATGGTACAAAATAATTTGGCCAGATATAACCCTTCTAGACATTCTGACTGCCCATGTTCACTAACTATAACCGTTTTTATGTAATGTCGCTTATATATTTGCCCACTTGGAGGACAAAACCAGGCTAATTGGTCAATTAACACACATCCACATTTTTGCCTTGACAATGAGGAAATACATGTCTTTCATCTCCCAAACTGCAGCATTAATTAACTATTTACATTGAATTTACACATTACTATATACTGTTACTATGGCAGGTTTGCTGTTTGTAGTACCTGAAATACTGCAGGTGCTATATAGGAATCCCAAGAGCCCGTTTTTCTTTTTACAGCTAAAATGTGATCTAAATAATAAATATCATAATATATAAATATTCACTTCAGCTGCAGTTCTGTGGAGTGTCCAGTGTAACACACCGGGTTTCAAGGTTTAGTGCTAGTCCCATGCATGAAAGCTATGATAGCTATGATAGTCCCAGCTATAACAACAAGACTGGATGTTGGGAAAAAAAATATTTTCATTTAATGCATGATGTACCTGGAAGAACGCAATTCCAAAAGAGATCCCTGCAATGATTCCTAGGTTTGCCTCCATCACACTGGTCACCCGTGCGAAGCACCCCTACAAAGCAGAAAGCAAAGACTTAGAGAGTGCCTTTTAAATTGTTCCACAACTACAGTTGGGCTGGTTTTTATCTAAGTGACCCGGTGTGATCCCTGAACATGCTTACATTTATTTTAACTGTGACTGATATCTAGGTATAGTACAGGCAGTGAACTCACCACTGTGTAGACCTCGTTCTCAGCCTTGTTAAGGTCTTTCAGGGTCTCCGGTGAGCACTTGACGTTCTCTTTGCAGCAACTCATGGGGATGCCCTTCTCTTTAAAGTAAAGTGTGTCGTTCCAGTCTGTGTAATTTTTCACGCCACAGCAATGCAACTACATGGAGAACAAACAAAGTTTTAACAAATTTCTTTATGCAGGATATATATACGTGGATCAAAAAGAGTGGGTAAATGATTAAATAACAAAAACAAAATAAAAACTACTGGATGCTGCTCTTTTGGCCACAAAGAAAAGTTAGGTCACTGCAAATGTTTTAAATCATCTACTAGGAAATTACCTGCAGTGAAAAGAGCAGGGCTGCTTATCTGCTCCCTATGGTTCAATGCTGAGTTACCCTTTAAAATGTTCCTATTTAAACAAGAGTTCTTTGGTTTGTGCAATGCAACACAAAGCGAGATAAGATTTACACCATTAGTGTCATGGAAAACCTCCCACTTACGGTCCTCTGGATGGTGTCGACTGCAACGCTGCTGCTCTGGGTGCTATTGTAGGACATCACAGCTTTTTCATAGGCAATGCCTAATTTGGCCTTGATCTGATGAATTCAAACCAAAATATATTATTTACTAAACAGATATGACCCATTAACTGTATTGCAGTGTTTTGCAACAGTAATTCACCTCATGTCTGAAGATAAAGCCTGAGACACCGGCCACAAGCTCAGCCAAGAACACAAAGGTCAAAAACATGGCATACTGAGGAAATAAAACAAGACAAATAATTATAAATAGTCACATTTGAAGGTAATGTCTGAATTTCTGCTCCTTCACTGACCAGTTTGAGCATCCATGGGCTGCCGCGGCATGTTGCAAAGCAACCGAATAGTCCAAAAATAACGATGGTGGCTCCAGTCCCAATGAGGACATATGGTGCATTGGTGCTGTCCTCAGATGCCAGGGACAAATAGGCCTCCAGGCTCACCTTCCCCCAAACCCCAACAGCCAGAAGGATGACGCCTGTGAACTGGAGGAGACAGCAGGGCGAGTCAGCTCAGGCATCAAAAAACCACAGATTTAAGGGCTATGTCTGAAGATTAAGACTCAAAACTACCTGCCTAATTATACATCATTAGTGCAGGGTTTTAATCAATCACTCACACACACCAATGCAAGATTTGTGATTAAATGTATTGATTACACATCTTTTGTTTTTTATGACCAACAATCCAAAATCTAGGTATCTAATTTGCCAAAATAGATAGAGAGGGAAAGAGGGAGAGAAAGCAGATGGCCCTGTGATGCCCACTGAATCTTGCAAATATCAGAAATACTTTTAATTAAGAACCATGATGGGCTGAATCTAGAAGAAACACAATTTCCTTTATTGATTTCCTTTGTGAAATCCACTGTTCTCTGGAGAGGAAATGACGACGAGAAGAAAGAGATGAGTTAGAACTGGGTAAAGAAGCTCTAAGACAAGATGTACCAAACAGTAATAGCCTCTAATATTGTTCATAATGAACACATATTTGATAAACCCTCCTTCCACTTGTCAGAAGATTCATTATATGCAGATTACTTTACTTACTGGTCAACATTTAAGGAAAAAGACACCTGGGAAAACTTACTAGCCTCAGCTTGCGGTTCAATCATCTCAGCATATTTCCCTTTAACACTGCCCACACAAGTCATTAGCTTGAGGGGAGTGCAACCAGCCAAGAGCCATAAATTATCAGGTAAAAGCACTGACCTGAACTTTGTGTCAGCAGCAGCAGCAGCAGTCTGAGGTGGCAGCTTGCTCAGTACAAAGATTTCCAGCAATGAAAAAAGCAATAAGTGCTTGTTTATTTCTAAACACAAACAACATATTTATATTTTCCCTACACAGAATTATCACTGCAACTACCGTTTATGCTTATCACTGAATTGTTGAAGGGCGGAAAACTGATCAGCAACTGTTCAGATTCTGATTTGAATCCTTGTGTTCTGTGATAATAAATTCGAATAGCTTTACGTTTTGGACCTAAATGATGAATGAACCATTATAAAATCAATTAGTAGATTCATTAAATCTAAAATATTGTATGTGGAACAAACAAATGTAACTTCACAGTAATCGCATAACAAAAAAGGGCTGGATAAAAAAAAAACTAAATCCACTCAAGCAAATTTTGATGATGTGTCACAGCTTTACATTGCAAATATAAAACCTGACAGCAAATTAGGATTTATAATTTTTTTTTTTTGACCTTTCGGCTTATCCCGTGAGTTCAGGGTCGCCAGAGCGTACCATTGTCCGCATGTTGATTTGGCACAGTTTTTACTCCGGATGCCCTTCCTGACACAACCTTCCCCAATTTCTACCAGGCTTGGACTGGCACTGCACTGATAGGTTAGGGGGTCAGTGTCTTACCCAGGCACACTTCAACATATAGCCACTCACCCTGTGGTCGACTGCCTTTACCAACTGAGCTACTTTAAAATAACCTTCAGTTTTTCCTAAGGTTAGAATTGAGTCACCCATGAGCTCCAACAAACCACAATGAAAAGAAACTTAGCCTGATCAATCTTTATTTTATAATGATCATACGTTTTTATTAATACATTTATGGTTCCAGGTTCTGTGATGTTAATATTTACGGTTTCCTTGAAGAACTCTCTTTTCTGATAGTAAACAGAATCAGGGCCCCAACTAATTTTTATTTTTTTTGATTAGGCAATTAATTGGTGTTTTATTAAGAGAAGAATGGCAAATGTGTATGTTATTACTTACCACATAACAGTCCAAAACCCAAAGAGAATAAAAAGCATCAAATATTCACATTTACCAAACTGGAATGATGAAATGTTGCTGTTACAACTCTAATTTGAACATGTTTGCTATTGGATTGTTTGACATTTTATAGACCAACCAATATGGCTAATCAAGAAAAAAAAAAATCAGTAACAGACTATATAGTCACTGCACTTCTAAATGAATAATTCATTGGCTATGATTTGTGTCTGACATTTAACAGACCACAACCAATCAAGGAAAAAGGTAACGTTACCAAATGATCATTAATCCATTAACCGGAGGCTCTAAGCTAAATATTTTACTTTTACTTTCTGACATTTTATAAATCCAGTTATTATTATCAATGAAATAAATTAGGTTTAAACATTATTCATTGATCTTCATTTAATAAATCGCCTAATTGTTGTAGTTCTTTAAAAGATTTATTTAGGCCAATCTTATCTATTGATTGTCAACTGACTGATAGACTTGTTGCCGCTATACACGAAAACATACTAGGTCATTTTATAGAACATGTCTTTAGGAGAGTCACAAAACGGTTAAATTATTATGTTGTCAATCGATCGTCAATCGATTAATTATCCAGGCCTGTTCAAAGTTTAAAAGTTTTCAAACAAGGTGTTGCTCCACACTTTTTATATTTAGGTTTGGTTTGTTTCTTACTGGTTAATAAAAGGGGGAAAAATCTTCAAAATCAAATATTTAACTAACGTCAATCGATTCATTGGCTGATCATAGTTGTTGCAGTTTTACGTTAACAGAGGCATATTTTACGGTTAACAACAACAAAAAAACAAAACAAGAACGAACAAATCAGACATGATCATTTGTGACCTGCAATAACTAAACGACGATCCCTGACGTAGCTCAGTTGTTTCCGAGCAGCTAGCGGTTCGTGTTCAGGACACGATGGCTTTCTCCTCCGAGTCGCTGAACGACGCCAACATCCAACGTTTTTAACGGTCGGTGCTTTTTTCAACAAGTGGTTCTTTGTATCGGCACAGAAACAAGCCCACATTCACGTGTCGACTTATATCCAACACTTTTGAACCCATAAAAGGAGGTTAACCACGTATGTCCGTGTTCTGATTTGAGGAAATGATGCTGTTAGCCCCGTTGGCATCGCCGACGCTTTTAGCCCATTGTTGCTCCTTTAGCTCGTTGTCCCCCGTTATAACTCACCCAGAATATGAGGCTGTAGGAGATGAGGAAAGTCTTCAGGCAGGTGATCACCGGCTTCGTCTGAAGCCGCCGAGATGACGGCGACATGGTGGTGTTTGTAGTTTGAGATGAACAAAGGAAGAAAAGTTCACTTCACAGAGTCCTAAGAAGGGACAGAGAAAAACTTCGGGATAAATCCAAGGACAGAGGGGAAGTGTCGTCACTAAGCCGAATTCGCTTTCCTGAAGGGATAAAAAGCTCGACTCAACCCGGACCAGCGTCAAATCTGAGGTGGGGAATTCAAAATAAACCACGCTCTGAAAACGTGGAAAAAATCACCCAGAACACACACACGGTTCATTCGAACGGGGAAACTTTGGTAAAAAAACTTTTGTAAACCGCAGTTTTATATGTGGAACACGTGCCACCTGGCGCCACAAAAAACCAAGTGCAACGTCTTCACAAGTAAAAAAAGTGAAATTTGACTACAAGCAATCATGGAATTTAACACATAAGCAGACTCATGTTTCTATCGCACTGGTGTTTCTACAGATTCCTGACATTTTACAGTCAAATGATGAACACATCAGCAGATTAACTGCTCAATTATACATATAAACCCCGCAGTTACAATCCTTTAGTTTAATCAGCCAAATGTCCGTAAAGATGTCAAAGTACTATTTACTTTACACTACTTTAAAGGCTATATTTGGTTAGTATAATCAAGCCCCAAACCCGGGGTTGAGGTGATCATAAAAGGGCCATTGCATTGCAAACTAATAAATAGTATTACCTCGTTTGATATTAAACCGTTATTTCAGTAGAAGCGATTAAAGGGATAATGTTTCGTAAGTGAAACGGCCCAAAGCCACAGAAATATTAGCTTTGACAAATTAAAGGATTGTTGAAGTTTAAAGACTAGTTGGATCTGCCAGTATAAATTTTACATGTCACGTACGTTTTTGTGGAGGAACTTTAGTTTCAACATGGACCTGAGTATTTCCACCAAGTTGGAAATAAGCAGAGCCAGTTTCATGAACTATCTTAAATTACCTTTAACCACTCAGTTACTGTAAAATTATTTAGCTTGTTAAAAAATGCCTTTATTTTGAAAGCCGCAGCGTTATTTCCTGCTGTTAACGCTTATTGACTTTATAATCAAATGCATTATTTCGTTGCTGATATAACATATGTGAAGGGTCAAATTACATCAGCTGGGTAAGGAAAATTAGCATAACGTGGTGACATGACGCTGATTTAAAAAGACAACGATTTCTTTTTTCCGCAAGTCAAATTCCCTCTCACTTTATGTTCGCCCCTGGTATTTTAATCAGAAAAATAATGTTTACATTTGTGTTAAGTTGACACTAGCAAACCCGGGAGCTCTGTTTTGTAACTTACTAACACAGACCCTGTTATGCCTGTGAAGCATTTTCTATCCTTGTTTTTAAGAGTGCTAAGCCCTCTACAGTAAATAAGGTGTATTATGTAACTTAAATTAAGATAATAGCTTGTTTATATGAGTATCATAATAGGGGCAAAAACATTAAGTATCAGTTGAGTATCTATTCAAAGGGAGACAACGATTTTCTGAATAAGCTTTAGTTCAATCAAGTCCGTATTTTTTATTTACTCTGGAGCTTCTATTAAGCTTCACTCTCTAGTCGCATGTGATTTTTGAAGGGGTGGAGTTCTGTTTGGATGAAACGCACGAATGAGAAGTCCGACAGTGCCACCAAGTGGTTTTAGACTTGACCAGGATCCTGTACAAAAATCTGGGGAGACTCCTGATAGACGGGAGTGACTGTTCTCCACAGCGGGGATCATTTTGGGAATAGTTCTTTGTTTCACTCCTTGTAAACTTTATCTGGAATATAACTTTGAACTTTGTCCTTCTCTGTCGGTTCTCTGGGATCTGAACCAGTTTGACAAAGAAAGTTTTCCCCCCGTCGGAAGTGTCATCCTTGTGTTTCTGACATGTCCATTAGACGCACTGTTGCAGTGTTCATTTTATTCTTCACAGGTGAGTTTTCTTTGTAATGTACCCAGGTTTCTGAATTAAAATGTAATTGTTATTGCTCAAAATGTAAATTTATCGCATCGGTAGAATATGTATTCCGACCAGTTACTCAAAAGAAAGTTCGTACCGTTATTTAAAGTATATTAGTCTGTTGGATAACTCCTATGGTGTGTGTAGGCAGCATTTTTACGTTTGTATTAAAAAACAATATTATTCAGTCTGCTTATTTGGTTTGGCCTGGGAGGAGTCAGACCATATGCCTGTGCCAATTCGCCAAAGGATAAAGTGATTCAAGATGATAAAAGGCAGCAAATTGTTACATTTACTAAAGTGAGACCATTAAATTAAGGTGTTTGTACAAAGGAACAGTTTCAGGTGTTTTTTTATTTCAGATCTGATTTGATTGATTCGTCAGTGACAATGGATCACATACAGATTAACACAGCAGAATAAAAAGCCCAGTAGTGCCCTCCGAAATTCAGAATGAAATACAAATTCCAATGTAAAAGCCAAGCAAGCACCACAAATGATTTATATAAATGTACTTACGTACATTTACTGTTTCATTGTATCTTAACCAAAAATATATTTTTTAAGACTTTAACATTCAAACATTAATCTTGCCTCCATGCAGTTGAGAAATACCTTCATTTCAGCAGGACTAACAATTCTATTAGATGCAGATGTGCTGCAGTTTGGAGGCCACTGGGTGAATGCAGATGGAGTTCACCCCTCCCTTCAGGAATGAAGAGCTGGGATGCAGCTCCCCCACAACATATTCCAACATGCAACTGGCTGCAGTCCAGTAAAAGTGAATTTCAAATGAGCTGCTGTTGAGCTGCCTTCCTCTTCAGGTGCTTCTCTTTGCTTGCTGACCAGGCAGTTTAATTACAACTCAGCACCAATCTCTGCCAGTTAATTACCGAGGAGTTCCCCTCTGAGCCAAGTGCGCTAAAGCCTTCATTAATCCCGCAAGATAATAACGTGACCTGACATCCACCCTGAAGCTCACATAAGCTCAGATGATAATGTAAAGCGATTGAAAGGACCTTTGTCATAGATCAGACCTCAGACACTTTCCTCTGATGTGACTCATCACTGCTGCCTGCAGTATGCACGTCTCTGTGGTAAAGGCTGTAGGGCGAGTCAGGCCTGATGCTCACTGTGTGTCTTGGCACATTTGAATAATAATTAAAATGGTTTTAAACTAATATTTAATACCCTTTTCGAAAATAATAAACTGTATATGAATAGGATAATAGGTTGTTTATACTGTGTGCTCCATGTCAGGAATGTCAAATAAATAACTTATCTCCAAATAGTCATAAACAGATAATCAATCTATAAACATAAACAATCAGCTCCTCCGTTCACATGTTAAAGTGTACCTTATCAAGACACTGAACCCCAACTTAGTTTCTCCCGGTGAGTGTTGGGCAGCGGCATAGCACCTCCCCCATTGGTGTGTGAGTGTGTGTGTGATTGTGATTTTATGTAAAATCATGTGATTAAGTGCAAAGGAGTGAATAAGAATCAGTGTAAAGTGCGTTGAGTGCCAATAACCATTTACCATTTAAAATCCTACCTTTAGAGGGATTATCTGTCTGGATACAACAACCCATAAATTCCATCCATCCATTATCTTAACTGCTTATCCTGTTCAAGGTCGCAACGGCCTGGAGCCTATCCCAACTGTCTTTGGGCAAGGGGGGGCACACCCTGGACAGGTAGCCAGTCTATCTCAGGGTCTTCAAAACATTCACACTCACATTGACATCTCCAGGCAATTTAGAGTTCCCTGAAAACCAAACATGCTTGTCTTTGGACTGGGGGAGGAAAATGGAATAGCCGGGGGAAACCACGCATGCACACGGAGAACATGCAAAATCCACACAGAAAGGCTACAGCGGGCCGGGATTTGATAGGGGGACCTAACTAACACTAACCACTCCGCCATAGTGCTGCCTGCTACAATATTCTATTGTGCTAAAATATATGAATGTTATTTTATTTATAATGAGAATGATTTATTTCAGCTTCAGATCACTGGTCACTTCTTGTGCTTTTTACAGCCGGTACCTGTCACTGTGACAGGGGGAGGACCTGGGGTGGAGAATCTGATTTTTTCTGGCCCTGTCCTTGTTCAGCTTGTTCAGTAGTTTAGTGTGACAGAGCCATCCATGTTCTTTATTTACATTGTGATAATACATTTGATCTGCTTTACAGCTAGGTCATTTAGAACAGTGATTTCCAAATTATGGGTGAGGCCCCATCAAACTGTGCCGAGATTAATTGCCATCAGTCATGAGAGGATAAATGATCTAGGAAAGATTTTACTTCGATTGAATTTTGTTATTTTAGTAAATGGTAAATCCATTAACATTTTTGGGGTTTCTAGTTGTTCATCATTTTACAATTTTTTTCAATGAAAAACATTTTCTGGTTCTATAGATTTAATTCATTGTTGTACATTAACTAAATGTCTGTGGTTTGGTCTGTTGATCAGACATTTGAAGATGTCTGCTTGCGCTGTAGGAAAATATAAAAAGAACGATTTCCTGACATTTTAACTAAAACAAATTGATTATAGCTGTCATTTAAATGTGATAGAGTGAAATATATCATATTTCTCTCAAAATTTAGGTGGAGCAGAACAGTACATAGAATAAAATTGTCAAAGTAGAAGTATCCTGAATTTGTACTTATTCTTACTTCTCTAATTTCCATATGTGATGGTGCTTGCCAGCTATCAGGAACCTGAAGTAATGTGTGTTCTTTGTGTCTACTTCAGCTCTGCAGTACAGACCATCAAACTGATGAGCTGAGCTTGTCTTGTTCCTCTGTGACTAATTCTTTGTAAGGGAGACTCAGGAAGCATTAGTCTGGGGAAGAGTGAAACATTGGGCTCATTATGAGAAAAATGCTGATGGTATGTTTAATCCACGCATCCCTGGAACAATCTTGAGCTTGTAATAGTGTAGAAGCATCATTATTAATAGAAACCACGTTTAAGTGAACCTAATTTAGTTTAAAGCAACTGTGCCAGAGAACAGAAAAGCTTGAGCTAAAGGAAAGGAAGCAGTACAGGAACTGACTTGAGGTGGGGGAGGAGGTCGACAGACTGGAAAGTTTGGCACTAAGTTCTAAACATTGAGTTGTTTTGGGGATTTCATAATGTGGCTGAACCAAAACTGCTGAGAACAGAGAATTATTATGTAGAAAGATGAGATTCAGAAGCAAGGCCAGCACACAAGCCATTCAGCTTATAACATGGAAGAGGCTGAACTATTTCCAAGTGAATAATTCATTAATTATTATATAATCAAGGCAAGAAGATAATATGATGTAAAATATTTGTACTGAAATCTACATTAATTTTTGTACCATTAAAAAAAAAACAAAAAAACCATGATCTATTTGCAAGGTTGCCATGTTTTATGACCCATCTCTGCTTGGGACTTGGGTTAGAGTCACTGATTGCAAATCCAGGTGTCTAAGCACAGGAATGTTATTGAGCTTATGAAACATGAAAGGAAGTTATTGAAATGTGATTTTGCATAAAAAAAACAAAACACTGCTCATACTAAAAGCCCAATGAAAAATAACGTTTGACTGACCATGGTCACATGAAAAATGCTAAATGTTTGTTCATCGTTTCCACATGTCTGATTCTTATTTTGTTGTTTCAGCTGGCTCTGGGACAACAGTCAATGACAGCTACAATGACTTTGCAGAGGAAGAACAAACTCCTCAACTAGACTACAAAGGTGCGTATGGAAAAACATTTAACAATATGTAACGGTACTTCTAGAATCATTTTGTCCACATTACTCTTTACACTATAATAGCTGGAGTCCCTTTAATACCTCTTGTATCCACGTAAAAAAAGTAAATTAATGGAGTTTTTTGTTCATGAGCACTCACCCTCTTTGTGAAATGTTTCATCAAATAAAGAGTGGTCTGGTACCCGCCATTATACAGTAGCTTCACACAGATTTAGGTTTGATTACTCTCCAAAAACAGACCCTTACTGGTGTCATTCTCCGGGTCTGACCAATGGGGAGGTGACCTGCCACTCCCCTCGAGGTGTGGCCTACAGGAGCACGCTGGGCACCCTCTGCCAGATGAGTTGTGACCGAGGATACCGACTGGTGGGGAAGAGCTCGATTCGGTGCCTTGCCAACCGACGGTGGTCTGGGACTGCTTACTGCCGTAGTATGCGAAAGTTTCGAATTTAAGCTCCAATATGAAGATGAATTAAAAGTACATCAATTAGCTGCACTTCATAATCACTATATGTCTTTGTGGTGATAATTCTTCAGAAAGGCGCTGCCATGTGCTGCCCCTTATTCCACATGGCAGATATACCTGCACTCAGGGCTTTATGGTGGACTCCAGGTGTGAGTTCACCTGTGACCCAGGGTATCGCATCGAGGGGGAACACTCACGCATCTGTCAGCACAGGGGGTCGTGGACCGGAGCACAGCCAGTGTGTTCAGGTATACATGTACAATATGTAATACTAAGTCAGCAGCATTAAACTCTTACTGACTACAATTTAAATTACTGCCATAAGTGCGAATTCAGTTTGCTCTGTGTATTTCTATCCAGTAGTCCATCAGTCTTTCACAAACCCAGCTCCCAGTGGGTCCACTCTGATAAAAAAACAACTTTTCATTGGACTGAATCCAGAACTGGGATCTGCTAACATTCCATCTTCATACTCTGCTCTGTATAACTATTGTTATAAAATAGTCTAACAAAGATGTTGCCATTCAACTCTATTTTTTTGCTGTAATATCTTCTACATTGTTCTTAAGTTTTAAACTGTTTATTTCAGATATCGATCCGCCAAAAATCAAATGTCCTCCATCCAGATTCAAGTTTGCTGATCCTGGAGAACTCACTGCTAGGGTAACCTGGGACCCTCCCACTGCTAAAGATACTGCTGATAAATCACTTGAGTATGCCACTAATTTCCTTTGCTTTATTTTTTCTGTAAACTTTCAAATGGAATTAAACATTTGGCCCCACTTGCCTTTCTGCAGCGTAATACTAGTCGGCCAGGAGCCAGGCACCGACTTTAAAGAGGGAGCAAACATTATCCAATACAAAGTATATGATCAAGCAAGAAACAAAGCCGCCTGCAAGTTTATTGTACGTGTTGAGGGTAAGCTGGGAAACCTTTCTTTCTTCTAATGAAAGAAGCTTAAATACTACACATTCATTAAAGAACACGAGCACTGACCTTCACTGACCTCCTCCCAGTCAAAAGATGTCCCGAACTATCTGCACCTCTGCATGGTTTCCTCACCTGCTCGTCTGATGGGAATAACTATGGTGCCACATGTGAATACCACTGTGATGGAGGATATGAACTGAGGGGGGTGTCCAGTCGTGTCTGCCAGTTCAGCCGGGACTGGGACGGAAACACTGCTGAATGCGTTCGTGAGTACTGAGTCTGCATTAAAATGCTTTAAAATTTGCTGCATATAGAACAAATAGAAAAACTTAGAACATTAACAGAGGCAAAACTATCAGTAAAGCAATCTGAAAACAATCCATTGCAATTAAAGGCCTCTTTATTATTGTATGTTACATTGCTGTGAAATATTAGATCATTTTGTGTATTTGGGCTCTAAACAGTTGAAAATGAAACAACCTGGACAGTCTAGAGTTGAAATCGTTATTTGTTGACATGCTAATAACTTCTAGAACCTGTGAAATGCTTATAATATTTATAACACTATAACACTGCTAGACACAAAAAGGTGGTTTGAATCATTACAAATGTTTTGTATTTGATAAACGTCTTATGCAAAATCATGAAAAGTAACCAGTAACTACCACTGTAAAATAATGATTTACGTAGCAAAAAGGAATTACTCAGGTAAAGTAAAAGTACCTCAAAACTGCGTACATACAGCACCCAACTAAATGTATTTAAAGTATAAAAGCAGGATGTAATTTGGATGACCAGGATGACCTTTGCGTTTTAGCAATGGAGATTAAATCTGATGTAAAGTCAGCCCCAGCTCTCCTGGATCAGTTCTACGAAAAGAGGAGGCTGCTGATCATGTCTGCACCCAACATATCAGACCCAGATTACCAACTGCAAAACATCATGATACAAGTGAGAAAACTTCCTGTTTTGCTGGTGACTTCACATGAATCCCTTGAAATTGTAGCAGTAACAAAGAAAGTTTAATAAACAGCAAGAACCTAGAACTGTATTTTCCTGTTTTCCACCAGAAAGCAGACTGTGGATTGGACCTGCGACACGTAACTGTTATTGAGCTCCTGGGCTCTCCGCCTCGTGAGACAGGACGTATAAAAGAAAGTCTGCTAAATTCTGAAGTGACTGAGGGGTTAAGGTAAAACCGAGATACTTCATTACTGTTATTCAGATGTTTTATAGTTCATTCTGGGGAAAAGTTCCATCCTAAAGCGGCTCTATAGAGCTCACATGATAATTAACAGTAAAGGAGTTGTTTCTCCTCACTCTCTTTAAATGTCAGGAGCCTTCTAATAAGAAGGCATTAAAAGGAAAAAGTCTACGTGAAACATTACTGAGGTTAAAAAAATGGCAAAATAATAATTTCACGTTAGTACTGTCAAAATGCCAAAAGTGTTAACAGAACATTAATAGTTAACGTCTGGCTTTGTTTCCACGAGAATAAGTGAGTAAGCAAGAAGTTCTTTATAATCTACTATTTTGCACCACAGAGGGCCACTCAAATGTTGGCACTACTTCATCTTAGCACAGAAATGCAGAAGTTTCCACCAACTGTGCAATTTGAGTAAGGGGGAACTGCTCACTTTTTCCAGAATGGAAAGCTTTTTCCTAACTTAGTCTCTACATTGACACACAAATCCCACAACGGAGAGCGACATGAACCACATTCTTCCAGAGCTTTGGACAGAAATCTACATAAGAACAGGAATATTCTTTAGGGCTTATTATCAAAGGGTTACAGCATTACAATGTAATTCCCGTAAGCCAGTGACCTTCAGATAAAGCTGCACTCATCAATATTTTTGTTTTCAATGGATCAAATGACATGTAGTATAAAAAGAGTTGCTTGTAGTGATGAACACACAGGGGAATTATCATCTGACTCCTGCAGCTCAGTTTTCCTCAGCTTAACAGTGCAGTTTAATTTTAAAACAATGCTACAAGAACAGTAAAGTGTGGAAAGAAAAACAATAAAAACACTCAGCTGACAGTCTCTCTGTAGAGCTGAGGGGAACTGCAGAGTTGTACCGTGACCATTTGTGGCTTCATTACTAGGAATGACTTCATTCGTTTGAAAAAATACTGATTATAACCATCTGAGTGATTTCTATCTGTGAGATAGTGGACCACCCCTTTAATGATCAAATTGCTGTGTCATGGTTCTCTGCAGACAAGCATTCAGAATCTCCAGGTCCTACTTCAGCATGGTGCTGCTGGACAAACTTGGGCTGGATAGAGAGCGCTTCATTTCCCCTATGGCGTCAGACGAGCTGTTCTCATACATCGATAGCTTCCTGCTGGATGAAGAGGAACGAGAGAGGCTGGAGCTCCACAGACACTTCTGTGACTAATTTAATAAAGATCTCTGGTTGCCACAGTGATAACTTCATCAGTATAACTAAAACAAGATGAGAAATGACAACCAGAAAGCCAACCAGGGCTAGAGAATTATTACAGGGAAAAGAGGACAAGATGGGATTCCTCATTTTCAAATGTGATCACTATACAACACTGAAGTAATAGCACTGTCTCTTTTATGTAAACTAATGAGCTGAGAAGCATGGAGACTGGAAATGACTTTCACAACTAGAAAAAAAAAAAAAGGAAGCAGCTCAGCAAACAAAGGAACAATAACATTTACAAATCAGGTGGACATGTAATTTAAAAACCCAGGTTATTTTTTGGTCAAAGATCAGGCATGTTATAAGTTTGGTCCATTTTTATTAGCTAAACAGAATATTTTTGGCAACCTTGAAGTAAACATGACTGATCACAATCCAAAAAGGAATGATAAGTTGAACTCAACATTTATATCTGCAAATAGAAGAATTCCATAAGACTTTTTATTCAATTTATTATATAATTTTATAATATAATCTGAGAGTAAAATGCAATGGTGTACATTAATCTAAGCACAATCTTCTATGATAGCCAGAGTAATTCTGTACATAATTATAAAATAATAAGGTGACACATTATGACACTGTTTCTGTGGCAAGTGCTGTGCATGATGTTGTATTGCAAAAATACATAAAGCCTGAAAACAAAATAACCGTGTTAAAGCTATTACAATATATTTAGTGTTGTGATGCTTTGGCACAATTTTGAAATAACACCAGTCGTTAGTCAGGGAAGAGCCATGATGAAGATGAACCCCATACAGGGAAGCCTGTGTGAGCAGAGGTGTCCAGCAGGCCTGAACTATTAGTCTTCTTACAGCCAATCAGCTGTGAGTCTGCTCACTGCAGCATCCAGGTTTCTGGTCTGATAAACTTGCCGAAAAAAAAAAAAGAAAGTCTACAATCTCATATTAGTCTCAGACCCCAGATTCCCACCATGCAGCGTCTTTTGTTTGAAGACCCAGGCCTCTGCTGGTGTCCTCATTTGCCCTTCCCCATAGTAGAACGCAATGGAAGAGTGCCCTCTGCCCACGAGCCAGGGTACTGCATCATCTTCTCCCACAGGCTCACCTCTTCTCCTAGTGAGTCCATTACCACTTCCTCCTTTCCTATTTTAACAGTGCCTACAGGGGTGAAGATTACACGGTTGAATGCAGAATTACTGCAGAGTCTGTTAATATTACTAATGGTAAATTGCTTTTACCCAGATTTCATGCTGGGGAAAGAGGCATGAATTCTTCTTGTGTGATTCAGCAGTAATCTAAAATTCAGTGCATTTCTGACAAATGCAGGTCTGCTTTGAGAGTAAACTAGAAAACGGTTTGTCTTTGTCTCAGTGTTACGCTCAAGTCTAGAGAGGTTGGCCCACGACATAAAAATTACATGGTTGCTCCCAGTGTCCAATCATGATCTGAACACTAAATAGCAACTAAAGGATAGCTCCACAATTTTTTAAAAATTTGGTGTTGTCTGGTGCCTTTACAAACACCAAAACATGTTTTGATTGCTGTAATCATTCTTCCCATTTAATTCAGCTGTTAATAGGCCCCTTTTAAAAATGATTACAATTTAAGAGAAGTGGAAAAAATATACAGTTTTTGTTTTGTGCAACAACATGAACCTTATCAGTTTAAGTTAGCCAACTGAGGTGATATATTACTAAATTATAATAATTAAGTAATATTTGTATTAAAAATAAACACTTTTCCCACATTTTGCTGCAGTGGATGGAAAAAAAAAGGATTTTGTACTTTTGTATTAGAATATTTTCATATGGCTAACTTAGACTGCAGAGGATTCCAATTTAAATTTATAGACAAATTGTTGATTTGTGGGCACGGAAGTGTGGAAAAGATCTTTTAATGGCCAGTATGAACAGGAGAAATATTTAAGAAGCAAAAAGTCTACTGTTACATAGTAGAAGCTGTAGCTGCTGTCAATAGAAAATATCTGAAAAGAACACAGTATAATGAATCTACAAAGGAAAATATATGAATTTTCTGAATTGGCTTTACCTTTACCAGAGCTGAGCCGAACTCCACCCAGGAATTCATTGCTCAACATGGCCTCTCTGTCCCACACAGTCAGCTCTAGACACATCTCCTTCATCTGGTCCAAAGCCAGACCTTTGTACACAAATATATGGTCATAGTGGGGGTTCAGGTTCTTTTTCACAACTGGAGTCTTCTTCTTTGTAGTCTTTGCTGTTACTGGGAACAAGTATCTGTGGAGCCACAAACTCAAAATTAATTCAAAAACATAAATCTGTCTGTAAAACAAACAATCCCGGATAAATCACCTACCCTTTTACAAAACTATCTGATGTGCCTCCTGTTTTCATTGCTATCAGATTCTTTGCCTCTTTGATTAGGACATGGAGTTCTCCACCTTCCTCTGTCGCTGCCTTTTTGCCTAAAGAGGAAATAAGAGGCACACTTAGAAATTTGAACCAAACACAATAAAAGTTTCATGCAGTTTTACTTTTTTTAATTTTACCTTTGCTTTTCTCAGTTGCTGTCTTTGTAGGTGTGATATACTTCAAAGAGATCACCAACTCTCCTTTGTACTGAGCGAAAGGTGAGGCTGGCACAGCAGAGGCTGACTGTTTAAAGGAAAGCAGATATATTTACTAAAACACATTTGTAAAAGAATTCAAACCATAATACAAACCTCACTTTTCCTTAGAGTCGAGGTCCCAATCAGGTTGTTTGGGATCCCACTGTCAACCTGAAATATCTGCCAATACCAAGTCAGATACAATACTTACCTTTACCTAAATGGTACCATACAAAATTTGCTCCTTGAACGTAAAAACACATTTAACTCTGGTTTAAGCGTGAAGCAGAGGCTTCAGTGATTCATTTCTGCAAGTTGCGTCCTAGTTATCAAACAGGTATTCAAGATCTGCCATTACTGACAAAGTGTACTACATGTATGGTTAATAAGCGTTGTGGTGGACTGGTTCAGTAAAAGCAATATATTTAAATCAGCATTTGACCAGTTTTATTTATTCAAGATACGGGTCTTTTAAATTGCTCAGTTAGGTCATGATATAGATTCTGGAGGATCCATTGGGGACATCTCAGATCCTTACATACAGTCTTCTACACCTGATCAGCACTTGACAGTGGAAATAATACAGAGGTCCGTACTGAATTATTAAAGAAATACCCATTAACACTGACAAATTCCTAACAACCATAATCATTATTTTCTTTCATTAATGTTATTTGAGTTATCTCAAAGAAGAATGCAGAGGCAGCATATTTCTAGCCCATTTCCATCTGCTAGTTTGTATAAATATGTAATTGATTCATTTTTGTAATTACTTAAATACAATCATGGCATTTTATGTTCTGCATTTCTATCTGCCAACACCATAAATCTGTGAGAGCCCAGATCTATACTGGTCAGGCTCTAATGCTTACAGCCAATCAATAACTTCACCTTGTTTTGATTTGCTTTGACCTTCTGGCTACTCGTTCTGATTTTAAATGTGCAAAAGTTTCCTCTCAGATATGCTGGGTAAAAGGCCCAATGAACATAATCTGTAACACTGCACTTTTTTCTAAAAATTTGTAAGTCTACCATATCCTGCACAGTCATGGTAACTCTGTCAGCCCGTTTTAGCTAAAGGTTGGTCCTTGCTACCATGACTTTTCGGAGCTTAACATCCTTATTTGACTTTACTTTTTGCATATCATCTTCATGAAATTTTAGCTGACACCATTGTTTTTGGAGCACTTTAAATGTTGCTTTTGTTTTGAAAACTTTGGTTATTGGCACAACTTTGTATTATAAATGTTCATAGTAATGTTTATAAATGTAAAGCTACAATTTGCAACTTAGGTTACCACTAGCATTACTACTATCAAGTAGAACTGTCATACATAATGCAAGTTTAAAAAGAAATGCAAAGGATTTAATTGCAATTAACTTATTTGTTTTCCTCAAGGATACACACACAGCAAGAGAAGCACACTGTAAGCAGATGTTTTGTTTATCAGAAAATGGCAGAGAACAATGTTAAATCAACTTCGAGGAGAAGATTATATAATTTAGTCTACACTGTTTTTCATGCATGAGGATAAAAAAGGCAAACAAGAGGACAAACAAATAAATTCTTTCTGCAAGTAGTTTGACAGCTGATTGTAAAAGTTGGTTGGCAAAAAGATGAACATATGCGTGCGTGTGGATCACACAATGCTCACTCCTGCCAATGGTATCATACTACAGTGGACAGCAGTTCACGTGCAAATGTAAAAAAATGAAAAAAAAAAAAACCAAATGAAGAAAATAAGATGATTTGCCTGTTAGCACAGACTCAATACTAGTTTCCAATTTGGAATGCTACACCATGCAACATTCGTTTAAACAATGTTAAATAGAAATGTGCTCCATAACTTTTCTTCAGTGGAGAGGTGGATTTGAAGCCTCACACTTTTGACGTATCAGAAAAGAGAAATGATTGATTGCTCCATTATGAAGTTTTGTACCATTGTAATTTAATAACTACAACTACCTGAAGGGCTGAGCAGAGCATAGCGGAAGCTGTTTCAGAGTGAGCAGAGAGAGGTCTCGGTAGAGCAGAAATGAAATGAAAATCATTTTTGCAAAGTTGCACTAAGCAACCTTATTAAGGAATATTCATTAAGGAAGGAAATGCCTTAAAGATGTTGTTAGACCTCAAGGATCCACACTGTTTTGGTGAGTAACACTGAATGTAAACTTTTGTTTTTTATAAGAAAAAAATTGATGAATTTAGTTTCTCTTATCTACCTTCGCCATGAGAACAACACGATCCTCATATGGGGAGTCGAGGTCTCGACAGTCCAGAGCGATCTCCACCTCCCCCAGGAAGGTGTTGCGGCTGAGGCGACCATGATGCCAGACTGATATCAACAAGGAGCGTGTGAATAACTGCGTGCGACTGATGGAGTACTGGTAGAGAACAATACAAGGATTAAAGACACTGGTAATGATACAATGATGGAAAAATCCTATGAAGTATTATTGCTCTGGTGCCAAATGGGGTTGTAAATAAATGACGAAAGCTGATTTCATATGATGTTGCATGTAAAGTCATTTAAATAATTGTGTTGTTTACCAAACCTTTCAAAGGCTAATTACAGAAACACAATCAAGCTGATTTTCTTTCCAACAGTTTTGGTTGGCTCTGTGTTGAAGTAGAATTTACACTGGAAACCAGGACCAAAGTCAATATTTGACAACAGCTTTTCTAATCGTTAATGTCAATATCAATCCTAAGGTCTCTGTAGGTGCGGTCATTATTTGTAGCAGGCATGGCACAAGGTCACTAATCTGGGTGTGTCATAAAGTCAATGGGATAAGGTCAACAGTTTTGATACAGTGAGAGAGTTACCAGTTATAAACCATCACCTTTAATGTTTCGTTGTAGACGGGGTTGATGGTGTTTCTCTTCGTGCTCGTCTTCCTTTTGCTTTGGCGGGATTTGTCGGGGAGTAGATAACATTTGACATAACTGAAACACAAAATCAGAAAACTATGTCAAACAGTGTTTTTCCCAAGCACATGGACTATGTTTTTTTTTGTATTTCCTGGCTACATGCTGTTAAAAATATCTGTTGACATTCAATTTCCTTTGAAGCTTAAGTCATCACCACTGGGACACGATGATCAAGACTCTGTAAACACAGTAACGTCTTATCTTTTCCCATTATAGCTGTGTTAACAACTCTGATGTGTCTGTTTTAGAGCTGAATATGGCACAAACTCTACTTTAAATGTGGCGTCTCTCCTATTGTAGCTTCTGAATGTTTAGAAAAAGTGAACATTTCTTCATATTTACGGGTTAGATAGCTGACGTGAGGCGTCTCCGTAGGCCAGCTCATTGCACTCCTTGATGAAGACCTGGAGGCTCTGGGTGTGTTCATCGTAGATTATAGAGAAGACGACTTCTCCACTCACCTCCACACTGTCAAAGTCTCCTGCTTCACTGTAAATGCTCATCATACTACCAAGCGTAGTCTGCAGATAAATCCACATGCCTGACATCAATAAATAACTACCAGCTCCTCTGTTTGTTTTAAGTTTCACAGATACTAGATATTGACATATGGATAATATTTGGACAGACATGCTGTAAAGGCTTAATGCCACAGGTCAATATTCTAAAACCCAGATTACAATTATTATTTAATGTGGAAACAAAGAAAGAATACAAAATAAATAAGGAAAAATGAGTCAGAGAAAAACAATGAAGAGATCAGAATGTTTGTGTCCATATCTAAATCAAAAGCAACAGCCTCCATCATAGTGGTGTTGGTAACTATTGAAACATTTTGGCATACTACACAGAAAGTGCTCTCTTCTGAACTTGCTAGAGGATATCCTGAGAGTAGAGATCCTCATCCAGATTATCTAACATCAGTTCCGTTCTAACAGACATAATGAGCTGCTCTTCAAACAGCCTTTAGAAGACTAATGTGAGCAATGTCAATACTTTACCTTTGAGCTATGTAGGCTGGAGGAGCTCGAAGCCAGCGACCTTTTATGAAAGCTTACTAAACTGTCAATGTCTTCATCCTCCTCTTCATCTTCCTGTGGTACCATAACACACATTCAGAGGGTCATATGATCATATGCACACACATTTTTAACACCCATTAGATTTCCTTTTTTTTAAAAAAATAAAAGGTTTGTCCTTAAGAGTAATAGATAAAATATACCTCTTTGTTTATTAAACAGATAATGTCATACTAAGAAAGCTCAAATGAATATGCTATATTACATAATTAAGGCCAATGAAACCCTTGATTTTTGTGCCTTTAACTTGGCAAACATAGATTAAAAAAAATAAATAAAACTGATCAAATCAGAAAAAGTTGAATTATCTGAAAGCAAAGTACTTTCGGTGTTTCTAAAAATGTACATAATATTTCATTTAAATAGTATGTTTGACAGGACAAAACGTATTCTGTTGCCCTTACTGTCACTACTACTTAATGTTTTTAGCGCTGTTAGCCATGAACAATGTGAAGTATGCAGTCTGTTGAAAATGCTGAAAAATGACTCCACCCCCCCAAAAAAAGAAACTAATGAAATTACCGTTTTGTGTCACTACTGTGGGGTTTTCCCCATTTTTGGTGCTCAGAGAACAGATATGTGGCAACAAAATGGCAGGCAAAACTGACTTCCGAGCATACAAGTTTAAAAATCCGAAACGGTATATATGTTACATACGATTTTGGGACTTTTCAGCTTGGAACTCACCTTAATGTCTAAGCCAGGTACCGACTGGCTCCTGTTGCCCATTGGGGCCTCCAATGTTTCTCGTCTATCACGTAGGTCCAATGTTGATACATGCTCTTTAACAAAATGTACAGAGAAGCAATTGAACAGCTATATGCACATCCATTCATTTGCTGCAGGAAAAGACAAAGAAACAAACAAACGCGCCCCCAGGCACTGCTTTTGTTAACATCACACCAACCTTGAGGCTTTGGAGCTCGTTTGATGCTCTTCTTGAAGAGTCTGTCAACATCCAACTCTGGGCTCGGACTGACCTGTTTTACTTCGGACACCTGTGGTGAAAAGGTCAGATACAGTCAGAGAAGACAAAAAAAAAATACAAATAGTTTTACATCGTGTCATCTTAAAAGCCTCCTACAGCGTTAGTTTCTGAGCTGCCATCAACACTGACAACATCTGTTTTGGCTGGGATAGTAAGACTAGAAACACTGGATCCTGCCAGGCTGGACCGAGACGGGGTTTTTTCCTTCCTGTTGACAAAAGAAATCAAACATATGTAACTTATTACCCTAATAAAATTAAGTTTTCATATTTAATCTGCGGTACTATTTTAAGAGATAAAATGACAACATTTCAGGCAGATGAAATTTCCCAGGCTCCACAGTAGAAACAACCAAGCCTGAAAACTGGAATAAATTACTAATTTAAATGGAGTTTTGTCCCATGCATAATTTTGCATTTGTATTTCTGAGCATACAGCTCCCATCTTCGAAATTATTATATGACCACACTGATTCTATCACACGGTTTTATCAGTGCATCTGCAAACTATGACATTGTGTATGTGAGAAGACACACTTGGGCTGATTAATTTATTTCATATCAGAAAATGTGTTTACTGAAAGACCTGAGCAATGGTTAAGTTTTCAATTTTGTTGAAACACTACTTCAATGTAGAGGGAGTTTAACAGGTTTGCTTTTTAACACGATTGAGTTGAAAAACTGTTTAAAATTACAGGCAAACTAATCCAAATGTACGGTTTAAAGCTTTAGGGATTTATGGACTTAGTATGTGAGAGTTTAAAGGATTTTGTAACAACTATCTCGATTCCAAACAGATCTGACACAGCTCTGGTCATCTTGTTATCAAACTTGGCCAGGCACAGCACTGACTATCTGCAGGGGGAAGAGGACTAAATACTGCACTTCCTGCTGTTGCTTTGAGGTTAGTGGTCATGTTTGTGCCTTTTAAAATAAATAAAGATCAGTTTACCTTGGTCGGTCAGGGGTCACATGGCCACACTTATTCTCAGTTGTACTGGTGCTTATACTGGCATTTTCTGACTCTATATCACTGCGTGGCTTTGACTCAAAGGATTCCCTTGAAGCAACCGATCCTGAATTCTCACTTGACTGACTGCCAGAGAAAGTTTCACAAAAAGGGTTAAGGTTTTCTTAATCTTTGTTCACAGACTTTTCTAAAACTGACAAAACTGATATAAAGAATGACAATAAACCTTTTGTCAGTCGTCGGATTTTTCTGCCTGGCCCGCGGCACAGGGGTGGGAGGATCTAGCTTTATTTCAGTACTTTTCATCAGTGCTTCTCCTGTTGTCTCACGCTTATTTGCTGTAAAGAACAAGGTTAAATCAAATCAATGCTATCTTGCCAAGTTTTAAACATTTGTCTTCATGTACTGTTGAACAGGGATCACATTCTTCTTTCTGGGGGCATTTCAGTTGGCCTGGGCTGAGTACTGTTTACATTCCTGGTTGAACAATTCATACCCTTTTCCTCTTCCTGTACTCACGAGGCTTTCTTAAGGAGATCCTCACTAGATCGTGTGCAGGTGTTGTGATGAAGCGGTTGACTCTCTGATCGTAGAACCAGTCGCCTGTCCTTTTCTTAAGATCCCTGAAATCAATATAAATACAAGCCTAAACTAAAGAAAATGTAAACCTATCTAACACCTAAATTCCATATTAGGAAATGGCTTCCCAACATACTGGGAGCTGTGCACTCCCATCTCATTAGTGTTCTGCTGTATTTAAAATGTTTATTTATAAAAAGGTGGACCCATCTTAAAAACCCTGCAGCCTAGTAGAATAGTGCTGCAAAAAATCCTCCACTGACCAGTGTTTCAATGTTAAGAGTAAGTCCAAACGGTTTTGGAAATGTAACTAATAGCGTGTTGTTTTGGAGACGGTAGTTTGTGGTGTTGTGTTTCATTTTATTTGTCCAACCAATTTTGAATCAGTGAAGGTAGGCTAAATAACAAAAGCAGCCTTCTATATAATACAATACAGCCCAATAATCCCTATTGCTGCAATACTGGAATTAAGTAATTTTAGTCAACTGCACGTAATAAACCGCCACTTTGCCACTTCTGTCCACCAGTAACCGTTGTTCCTAATCCCTTTTTGTACATGTAAAGAGAAAGTGGATTGAATTGGTAATTATGCACAAGTGAAAAATACAAGCTAAAAATATGGATTACTATTAATTTTGTAATTTAAACTATTTATGATTGTAATTAATCTCATTCTCTGAATATTAATTTCATCCTAAATGATGCATTGCTTTCAAATAAACCTTTGGAAAATAAATCATAAAAGAGCATTTGTATTTACTTATATTTTGGTTCACATAAAATATCTGCTGTAATTGAACACGTTATGGGAGAGTATGAACAAAACAGGTCTTACGACTCTTTGATGCACACGCTGCAAAGCCATGATCCATCAGGGAGGACAGTTTGGCATTTTTGGCAAATATGGTGGTGGCACATCTTACATTGTCGGGGGAAAAGAGCTAGTCGACTCAGAGGCTCCAGGCACCGGCCACAGCTTCGCTGACTGTAGCTTTCATCACCACGTTTGGCCCCTTTCCTCTTTACATCCTGCAACTCTGTCCTCAGCTTCCTGACATAAATATAACACCAATTTCCACTGTTTAGCAATGATGTTACTTAATTAATACCCAGCAGTATGTCAAAGTGTCGCAGGCAGCAAGACAAAAATCTAAATATCAAGATAAGGTACTTATATCTTTCTTGTCAACTACATAACTTCTTGCGTATATTTGTCTGCACCCAGCAACAAGGGCTGGGTACTATTTGAAATTCTAGTGCCGATAAGATAATATTTTTTCTTTTTTTATTACTGATGACAAAACAGCACATTTTCATATAACATTTCCAAGCCAAACCATTGCATAAATAAAAATTAAAGTAAATATAATAACCCAAATAACTTTGCCAGTAACAACCCACCACAGTACGTGCAAGACACAGTGATAAGTATATGATACCTACAATGACACATAAACAACAAACTAATGCCAGATATCAGTATTTTAATCTTTTGCATTTATACATAACATACAAACCTTCCTGATACAGAATGTTTTTTTTCGTTTACATTTATATGTGAAAACTGTATGTCCTGAAATGAACTGACTTTTAAACATGTCAGGGCTGTCATTTGGACTAACAATGCCAGCTCCATTTCCAATAGTAACATTTCTTGTTACATGTGCATTAAGATAATTTTTACATCAGTCCTGCTGACATAACTCTTTTGTTTTAACAATAATAGATATTACAAATAATATTGCATACCCTTACATACTTTTTTACTAACTCATAGTGACAAACAACAGGAAGGGACCCTCTTCTCACCTTACACGCTGATCCTCAGCTTGCCTCAGCTCTTCGTCTCGTTGCAGCACCTTCAAGATATTCTCCCGCTCAGATTCAGACAGAAAACCCAGGTTGATCGTGTCTGCTGCCTGAGGCATTGTGCTTTCAAGCGAGAGCCCTTACAGAGGGTTAACAGCCTTAGCCGAATCACCGTCGCATCAAGAAGATCACCTGAAGACAACACAGAACATCAGAGACTGACTGAAAGGGTGTACAAAAGTATATTACTGCAAATATACTTTGATTAAAATTTTTAAATCAAAAATCATCTACAGAGGTAGATACAGATAAATAGAGAGAGTTGCATGGTCTAAATCAACTGACAAGTAGACGACCAAGTGACCTTTTTCTCTTCCTGTTGGCCTTCATGCAGTGAAGCTTCTGCTGTTAGTACACAAGAATCCTCCTGCATAACTCTGCCCTGCTGGAGGTGGATCATTAATAAGGAGGAAGGCAAACAACTATTGCCTAATTAGATTTATTTAAACAACCTCATCAATGTTTGTTCTTGTATTTAAAAAGATATATATGAAAAAACGTCTGTTGTCATGTATCAATTATTATAATCCATGGGTATCTAGAAAAAGCAAACCCAGACTGACCATTAGACATGTTTTCCATTTCATCAGAGGACAGGAATTAGTCAAAAACTGTAGAGCAGCTTTCTAAAACTGACAGATAAGGAAAAGAAGCCAGGATGCCAGGGGAGTTAAAATCCCACAGAAAGACTCTGCCAGGGTGAAAGGTTGTTTAGAGTGGAACAGGCAAAAACAACATGAACTTGGCTGTCACATAGCGTTCCCACCCTCTAAGGACACAGAGAGTCGGGTGGAGCTCAGCAGCTGAACGATTTGTTTAAGCCTAACATAAAACTTGTCATCTGCCATGTTCCCTGAAACTGTATACTCTGGGTGTTATTTAAATAGCTTTGAATTTAAGTGAGGGGGAAACTGTGACTGCTAATCGTTTGGAAAAATGCAATTCTACGCTCCATGCAACACCTGAGACCTTTTTCCTCATTGTTTAAATGACTGAGGCCAACTAACTACATGGCTTGAAGAACACCTCCAAGGCAACTTCTCCAGCTAACCTTCAAGGAAGTAAATGAGAGAGCAATCATGCACCAACTGGATTAATCCCTTATAAACAATCAAAAGATTTTATAAAGCACAGAAATCAAAGTTTAGTAACACTTTGCATGCAGGTATAAAATGCAAATGACTTGAATCCTCTGAGTTTATTTTAATTTTGATTATTTCCTTTGCTTTTCATGGTTTAGCACATTACTGCTGGCACAGTCAGCTATAAGTCTTACATCTCACACTGTCAATATTAAAATATTTAACACACCTAAAACCCAAGTAGCTATGTACACATGGGCCTAAAAATCTAGTACTACCCAAAGAAAAAAATAATACTGATGCAGTCTGTTTGCACGTAAAGCAACTTTATTTGCGCTTTATCGTTATCATTCTGTCAGTGTAAACGAAAATCATCGGCCCACAGACAGACATCCAGAAACAACCACACCAGCACTTTCTGCTGTTTTCTCAGATTGTCTCTTGACATATAGTTAAATTCAGTTGCTGGAGCATCTTCAAAGTTTGATTCTACAGAGTTAAGAGGTGAATATTTATTCAACAAACAAAGCTCCACGACAGCAGATGCCAAACAGCTGACAGTTGTTATCACCTCTACAGATCAAAATAGTGCAACGTTAAAATTGCAGATTTCTAGAATTAATAACTCCATGGTAACGCCTGCCAAGCACACTGTCGAACGTTAGCGTAACGTAGCGTATCGCTACGTCGTTATGTTACCAACATACAATTAACCGTATAAATGCTAACGTTCACCACTGCACATCCACCTAATGGCTCCTTTTGCGTTTAATCGATCGCTGCGGATTTGGGACCTGGGTTTATTTATTTTACTACGCTGAGCCTACATAAAAAAAAAACAATAATAAAAACAAAAAAAGCTTTCGCTAATTAAAAGAAACACACCTGTTAAAAGTTGCCTGCGCCCCGCTAACAGACAGTTGGTGTCGCTACGGGCGACAGTGAAGTGATATTCCGGTCAGAAAACGCAGCAAAACAGTTAAAATGAGCAGACAAGCTAGTTGTGCTAAAGCCGTGTTTAACTCATTTACACTGGACTTTACTGATCAGCTACGTTCATATCCGTGCGTCTTCTCCTTAAGTCGTCTTCTTCTCGCCGCCGTCTCCGACACTGTTGACTTTGTGCACTAGAAGAGTCCCAAGTACCGGAAGATAAGGAAAGTTTGCAGCGGACACGCAGGAGCGCCTCTCCAACATTTTCCATGACAGGTGCATTTTCTGTGCTCTATTTACCGAAGAAGGGCCGAATGTGGAAAGTTTAACAAGACGTGAATCGGTTTAGCAATTATTTATGATCCTTCTTCCCATAATTTGTTTGTTTTAAACGCATTTTGAAAGTTGAAAAAAGAGGGGGGTGGGGATAGTATAGGGATACTTTTTGCACAACTCACATCTTGAGGAAATAGGAATGCAACATATGGAAAATATACATAAACCACTAGCTTAATCGATTTTCAACTTGCTTCATGTGTTTTTTGTCTGGAGTACATGTAAATTGTATTAACCAAACCTGCCTTTCCTATATTCAAATATAGCACTGCAGTTAGTAGTAAAACTCCTCTAGATTATGTCATCTGGAGTAATTTCTAATTTCAGATCACATCTAAGTCTAGATATATGTAGACTTAACCAAACATGTTTTCCCTATATAAAAATACACGTCTGCTTCTGGTTGTAAAACTCATCTAGATTTTATATACTGATATTCCCAAAAATAACATGCACAACAAAGTTCAGGTAAGTTCAGCCATGACTGTGACTCACAAATGGAAAAACAAATGTTTTTATCCTCCAAAGTAAGACCATGGGAAATAGGGCTACACAATAAATTGGTTTTACACAATTGCCATTGGTGAAAAGTATGTGATTTTACACAAGTACTCTCATTAAACAAACTTTTTTATTTATTTATTTAAGGTACTTCCCTAAATATTTAATATTTAAATTTTAATGACATATATACTTAAGCTGCTAAATTTAGCTATTCTGCAAGATTTATTACTTTGAGTACTGGAATGTTACTAGTAATACTTTACCAGTACTTCTTCCACCACTGCAGATGGTGTGACTGTATAGTTTCCTATTAAAAACTAAGCCATTATTTGATGTCAGGGTGTATGCAAAGTGATGACTTACTGTAGAAAAAAAAACATTGTTAAGCAAATGATCACTGAGACTACCTAGAAATGAACAGTGGTTTCCAAGTGCACCACTGCAATTCCATTTCAAATGATAAAAGGGGACCAAAAAAAAAAAAGAAAAAACAATGAGTAAAATTATGGTCTGCCACACATTTTCAGAACTGCTTCAGTGCTCATTGGCACTAAAACTACTGGAAGAATGAACACCAGTCATCTAGAAGACATTCCCTTATTTGGGTTCAAAATATCCATTATCTATTCAACTGGATTCAGACCTGATGGCCACTAAAGCCATATCATATGATTCACATAATTTCCATATTAAACCATGCCTTTCTATAGTTCCATAGATACACTGGCAAAGCAGAGTAGTACTGTATAAATCAACATTTACAACTTTTATTGCTTAATGCCAATCTAGATGTTTAACAAGTCGTAGTATAGGAGTTTTTAAGTTTGTGTGTCACTGTAAGTACAAATGAGTGTAACACAATAATGACATGTCTTTGAAGAGCACACCTAATCTCTCAATGCTAAAGCAGGGTAATCCAGAGGCTAACAGATAGGGCTGTGGTTGAGGTATGACTGGATAGTTTCCAGATGTGATCAACATAGCATGTATGAGGGCAGGGCATTTCTAGAATGCACAACAAAACTGAAATTTGTCCTTAGTGAACCTGCCCATGATTAACAAATAACGTGGCAGCAGCTGATTTCACAACTCATAGAAAATTCATCATAGAACATTCAATCGCAGAGCCCACTTAGTATCTGTGTTCATGACATTATTCCAAATGGTCTGCACTCCAAGTCTAACACAACATGATGAACACGAGGTGCATATGACTTAACATGTTCTATGTGCTGGATGTTTGTTTTCCATGGTGCACCAGTGATGTCCCTTAAGAGAGAAGTAATGCGGTTTGCTGTGTCATCGGCCCAGAATTGCCACACCTCTCTGTCAGCTTTCCTTCCAGAAATCCTCTGAGCAGCATCATTGATTGCTGGAATGGATGTGATGTTCGGTAATGGTGAGGTGACATTTTGGTGAATGTGTAAAATGCCACCAGTTGCTCTCTTCAGCAGGCGACAGGCAACAGGCCAGCCATCCTCAGAGCTCGGAATGAGACCCAGATTTACCCGATCTGCAATGTCACTGAGCTTAAGCTGGAGAAAAAGAACCAAAACAAAACAAAACATAAAAAGCGTTTTACCACAGTAAACCAAATGATTATCCCAAGAAAAAGTTCTGATGAAAGCCATAAATCTCAATGGTTCCACCTATGAAATGATTGCAGACTCAGAATATGATATTTTAAAACTAGAGCTGTGCTAATCAGACCCTACAGAACACACAAGTGCCTCTAATGTTTAGCACTTGGTGGGAATTTCACAAAACACAGTTTTCACTACCACCAAAATGTCCCAAGTGCTTGTAATTATACCAGAATTTAAGAGAACAAACAAAAGGAAAAGAACCAAACTGCATTCGTAATACATTTAGAGCAGGTTTGTGTTGTCCAACTTTCTGTTACAGCTATAGAACAGTGCATAGTTCAAAATATGAATTGTTGATAAAATATCCTGTGATCAACTCAAGTCAATCTCTAACATATTCATAGTTACCAAATATGTTGATTAGTTCAGATTTTAGGATAGTTAAAAGGTTGAAATGTAACTCTTATGTAACAATTGGCTCATTTTACTAAAATCCGTGTTAGATTAGATAGATTAGATTAGATACAAGCTTCTATTGATTTACATGCTTAAAAGATTTATATTTAAACTGATGTTTTAAAATAAAAATAAAAAGTCTCTGCACAGGTGTGTAATAACAGCACAACACACACTTTTCCTAAACTGAATGTTCCATAAAACAACTGTACTGTAAGTCAAATTTTTACAATATTATCTCAACGGAGAAACTGCTACTTTTGTGCAGGTATAGTTGTTAACAGTGTGGCTCAGAGTTTATTATACTATCTCACGAAAAAAGCCTGTAAATCCAAATATATTCTACTGATGTATCCAGTTTTAAAATGTATCTTTTTTGGTACCAACACAACCACTAGGGGGCACAAGTCAACACTTAGCCCTGTAACTGGGAGGCAGGTCATTTTTGTATGGTGTAAACAACAAACAAAATTAGCATTATAGAGTGCAAACACATTACTTGTCGGTTGTCTCCTAGATGAATTGTGCAGCGGTCAGACACTCTGTTTGCCTTCAGGTTTCTCTGTAAAGCTTCCACAGAATCAGGGTTCCACTCACAGGCATGGACATGGCTGGCCTTCGCATGGACCAGATATGGAAGAGTGAAGTATCCAATACCTGACAAAAGATAGTTACGACAGTTACACACCAACACTGTCATAACTGATATTAATTAAATTACTACAATAGAGCACTAGGAACTACATAATTATTCAGCTATCAAAACCAGAATAAAGAAAAAATAATTTAGGAGGTATCACCGAAACATCCTCAGTCTAGGACTATCTATATTATCAGGTTCACAGATGTTATTTTTATTACAAGGCTATTGTGTATACTTTGTACAATATAAGACAGGTGTAAATGTGTCCCCTCTTTTATAATATTTGAATGATAGAGAATTATGATGTAGATTCCCACCTGCATATAAATCCACCACCGTTTCCCCTCTGCAGTCAAATCCAGCCAACCGCAGCTTCTCTGTTACATTTCCTGGTGAGAACATGCATTTAGTAACATCAAACTGATACCTGAAATAAAGGTGAAGAAAACACACGTTTAGGATATGATTTACTAATGATTTAATCATTAGTCCTTTTCAGGGACCACAATTAATTAGTACTGAGACTTACTTAATTCCATTGTCCACATGATTGACCCAGCTGTGTTCTCCTAATAACATCGTCACTACAGGGGATCTAAATCCATTGTTGGATATTCGACTGATCTTTGCCAGGCGCTTTGCCTTGAGTCCTTTTGCTACAGCACTCCAGAGGTTTCTATCTAAATAAGTAAAAAGCCAATCAAATACCCGAACGAGTTATTTTGTACATCTAAGAATAAGGAAAAATTTTCCAAAAGATTGATGACAGTACCCATTTTCTTCCACAGTGGCTTGGAGAAACAACTGTCTCCTAGCAGGACTAGGTCCTCATGCCTCTGGAAGCTGCGAGGGAGGTCCTCCTTCAGCTCCTCAGTCCATCTTTCGCCATGGGACTCCAAAAGCTCCTGAAGAATTGTCTCAAGTTTATTACTTCTTGTCCTTCCTCTGTCCGTCTTTAACTGAAGAGGAGACTGCAATGGAAACGATAGACAAAAGTGTACGGCTGCTATGCAGTACTTTTTGTTGCTAATAGTACTTAAGAAAAACTTAACTTTAAGTACCTGACTCCAAACTAGTTCACAAGCACCGTCTGAAGCCACCATGGTTTGGAAAGATCGCAGATCAAATTGTGGAAGACAGGATGGTACAACGGGCAGGAGGACTGTCGCATCTGAGTCTTTCAACATACACAAACTACGATCCAGAGCTCCTTTTAACTGTAAACATTCTCTGTAAAATAAGTAGTTTAAAGGGGATATGACAATTAGCACAAGCATCCACAAAAAACTCCATATTCCCATCGAAGGCTTCTCCAAAGCAACGCATTCTAACCGCTTTACCTTTAAAAGCTAATAACTCACCAAATGGCTAATTACCTGAACTGTTGCGCATGACACCGTGGGACCCGCAGGCAAGGGACACCGTCCATCTCCAAACACACGAATTCAGTGTAATTGTGTCTGACGTGTGACTTTAGTCTACAGCAAAGGATACAGGTGACTAACAGCTGGTTCCACCACGACACACAAAATGTTCCCACTCGGACTGTTATGAAGGCCGGACATCTCTTCTTCTTCTTCTCTGGGGGTTTTTACGGCTGCTGCAACCTTAAAGTTGCATTACTGCCTCCTACTGGTTGTAGACCTCCTCAAAGTTGTTTTGAATTTCTCCTAGATTCGCGTCATTAGTCCTATAACTCAATGAGGTTACTGTAACTACAATAACTACAAAACAGTGAGATGGAATAAGGTAACTCTGAAATAAAGAAAACTGTTAGGTCAGCTCAGTTATCAACAAAATAAAGCTGAAATGCTTTTATTACTGATATATAACTTGTCATATCAGTCTAATGAACTTGTGCTGTGTGAAAGAACTACTTTTAATGCATTTCTGGGTGAGGAAGGTAAAACATAGGCTATAGCCTGTTGACGAAATCTCACTTTTGAGGTTTGCGTATTTATTATTATATTATCTTTTTTATAATATCTTTTTTATTATCTGTATTATCCAATATTTTTCTTTTATTACACCAACCTTCCCAAATGCATCCTTTTTTGGAATTACTAATTATTCTCAAGTTCAAGAAGACTCCCTCAGAAGACTCAGATCAGCATAATTTAATGCTGCATTTAAGGATATATTTATGTATTGCCACAATAAATGTTTTCCCTTATGTCTATAAAAAACATAGGATGGACCCAAAAAGCTACATGCAGTGTTTGTATAGGGGGCCTAGTGGCCCAACAGTAGAGCACTGGGTTGGGATTCAGAAGGCCATGGGCTCAAATCCCAACCCACCAGGTGTGGCCCTGCCCAGCCACCAAGGGCAACCCTGGTGCCGGTCCCGAGCCCGGGCAACATGGGAGGGCTGTGGCAGGAGGTGCAACAACGCAAAAACGCATGCCAAATCAACGTGGGGGACACGTTCTGCTGTGGCGACCCCTGAAGGGACAAGCCGAAAGCTGTTGCTTTATGCAGTGTTTGTATGGCAGATGTATGCTTTTCAAACACATTAGATAATACTACCCTTAAACTGCATGCTTGCAATGAGCTTAAACAACCTTCTCCTCCCCGATCTCTTGTTCTGGTATGAAATTTGGCACCGGAATCGAAATTTTTTGAAATTTTTGCAGTCTGCAGTCATTAGCACATGTGAACTTGAGCTGACAGGTTGATCAAAGCAGCATCTGACAGGTCATCTATTAATAATGCCTTCCTCTGCAGGGGATATAAAACTGCAAGGATTCCGATTGATGAAAACATAGCTTTTCTATCTCCAGTCTACAGCTTCCAGACAGATAAAGGATGTTTGGCTGTCTGGGCTCTGGCTCTCAGGGTCCAGCCCTGAGCTGATCAAGTGCCAGCTACTTGCCTCTGTGTAGCAATGAGCCCATAATAGCTGGATGACTGAGCTGAGACATTATTGACATTTGCATTTTGTCATCTTGCAGATTTTATCCAGTTACTTACAAGTAAGGAAAGCCTACATCAGGAGCAACTTGGGGTTCAGGGAATTGGCCAAAGTCACTTTGACTTTGTGTGTCCTCTAATTAAACCACTATCCCCACGGTTTGTGGATGAGATGCTTTATCTCCTGAGCTGCAGCCAATCTCAATCACAGTTACATTATTATATCAGTACTTATGAGATTTTTGAACCATGACAGACCCTCCACAATATATCATCTTTTCAAATAATGTTGATGATTGGACCACAAAAATTTAAAACTTTAACTCATCACTCCATAATATGCTTTTTTATGCTATTTGAGCTTTTGCGTATCTCAGGTTTTTCAGCGTCTGAAACAGTGGTTCCTTAGCAGATCTCCTTCCACAAAGGCCAGTCCGATCACGCTTTTTCGGACTCTGGATGGATGAACGTGGCATCCAGAGGAAACTGCCAGTTGCTGAGCCAGGTGTTTGCTAGACTACTTGAGGATTAATACGGTCATAACCAAAAGCTTTTCAAATGTACTGAATTGTGGCTGGGTTGATACAGGTGCAATGAATCTGATCTTGTCTGCCAAAAAAATCTGATCTTGTCTGCCAAAAAGACGTCACGACCAGGTACAAAGGGAGGTCACAATAAATACTTGTCTCTTTAGTCTCTTTTTTCTAACAGTGTGGATAGAATACTATTGCTAAAACGAATAAATACATGCACAATATTTTGTCTAATATCACATGCGATGTTCTCATCAAAGAATAACCTTTATGCACAGTTTTGTATGAAAAACATACACAATGGAATAGATAAAATGAAACAAAATAAAATACTGTGTCAAGGTATCATACGTTCATTTAAAAAAAAAAAAAAAAAAGACTGAGGGCCTTTGCTCTCCGGAGCCTTTAAATTACACATGGGGCAACACTTGAGGGATTAATGCATCTAGTGTCTAATTGGTGTTACACACCTCTAAACAAGCGTTCCCCTTGGGTAATACAAGCGGGGAATTTAGCATATTAATGTGGTCTAAATTGGACCTTTATCACAGTCCTTTGTTCCTTTTGATTTTACCTGTCCTGCCCCTTTAAGATTAGACATTTCAATCTAGGCGTGTTTCCTGCTGCCATTGACTAAAACCGAGAACTGGCATCCTGCGGGAAAAAAACGCACCCCAAACAGCTCTACGGACGTTTGTGTCCACACAGGCTGCGATCATTTCTTATTTTCTAATAGATGCCTCTTAGCCTGGCGGCTGAATGTCCGTGCCCAGCAGCGTGTCCATAGCAGAGTTTCTGTGAACACGGAGCAGCTCGCCTGTCCCATCATTTATGATTTATCGAGATGATATGAATGTCAGTCGGTCAAGGTCCGCTCTGCCAGCGCAACTGCCGGGGCTGGATTTTCTAGCTTCTGTTGGGAAACATCTGCCACAAGCATGAATGGATGAATGTCTACTAATTTCCAACACTGAGTGAAAAGGGAGGATTGAGACTGACCAGAGAGGAAGCCTCACTGTGGCAGTGACATGCTGCGGCTCAGACAGGAAACTGGGAATAATGTGGATTAGAAAACACTGATTATGGGACTGCGACACTTGTAACAAAAAGAAAATGCTCCACAGTCGTCGCTATGTGCAAAAATCTTTATCATTACGAAGCAAGTCTGTGATTTTTGCCACTGGACTGTGCGCAACATTACCTGAAGTGTGTTTATAAGGATATATGAGCGCACAACCCTCTTCCAGTTCATTGCCTGAGTCTATTCACAGTTTAACACCTGACATTAAAGAGGAGGACCGATCTGAACACAGGACACCATGTCGGCGGTGATGATAACGCGAAAGGTGCGAAAATGGGAGAAGCTTCCAGGAAAAAACACGTTCTGTTGCGACGGACGGGTAATGATGGCCCGGCAGAAAGGGGTCTTCTACCTGACCCTGTTCCTCATCATCGGGACCTGCTCTCTGTTCTTCGCTTTCGAGTAAGTCCAATACTCATTCTGACTCCTGAGTCCCATGAGAATTTTGACTTATATTTTGGCCAGACAGTAAGTCACTTCCTGCTTCCCAGTGTAAAATCTGGGCCTGCAGTGGTTCTTGTCCTAATCGATCAATCTGCCAATTATCTCGTCCATTAATGGGTTTTCCAATGAAATGGCAGAAAGCAGTTTTTGGTATGATACATTACTTATATGATTCATTCAGTGTCCATAAATAACTGCTCCGACGCCACTTTTAAGGCTCATCTCACGCATTTCACAATAGCTTTAAATCAGTGTTCGGTTTTTCTGAGCCTCTCAGGCGTATTTTTAAAGATCAGGTTGCTCTCTGGCTTAGTATTTTCACTATAAACTAACCTGTAACCTCTTATATTTCGTTAGATAAGTTCCCAGACACACTGTGGATTCATTTTTTTGATACTCATTATTCATTTCCTGACAGAGAAAAGATTTCTGAGTGACCACATACTGGGGTGTTTAATGAGCAATAACCCTTCCTGTCGAGTTTCCCTTTGGTTTTCAGAAGGGAAAGCTGCCACCTTTTTATCTCAGCAGTTCTGTCTCAATCCACTACTCCTACCAGCACCCAGCAAGCTCATTAGCCCTGCAAACAATGTCTCAGTGCAGCATGTGAACCCAGATCCTGTAAGTTAAGGGTGTACAGAGCTCTGTTTTGCAAATGGAGAACATAACTGAATGATCATCAGAAAACAGTTTTGCCTTACATTTAGATTGCTTTTCTTATCCCCCCCCCCCCCCACACACACAATTTTAACTGACAAATCAGGCATGATTGAGCTCAAATAACCTCTCCTGAGTGTGGGAGTGTATGTAGCCACCAGGCCAAATGGATTTGGAGCATAGCTGAGAAGAGAAGTAGTTGCTCTGACTGGTGCCAGGCCCTTCCCATTTCTATCTGCTCTGCACTTTCATGGCCTCCTGTTTCTGACCAGTGAGCCTGGTCAGAAACAGCTGTGAGCGGCTCAAGTGCAGAGCGAGAGATGGTTTTGCTCACAATGAACATCCAGAACCCAGAGGAAGGACTGCGGTGACTGATGACTGGAGGGCTGTTAGCATGCTATGTTCATATTACAGTGGAATATAATTATCTCTCCTGGGGGGGGGGGTAGAGATTGGATCCAGACTACATGGGGGTAATTTTCACACTCGCCATTACACGGCGTGTTGATACATATCTGATTCAAACCTCTGACAGAGTAATTGCCTTCTGTAAAAAGACTCCAAGGTTTAATGTGATCACAAACTGCCCATTTACAACAATGTTTAACAGTGTTTGGTATTGTGAGTATTAGGGCAGTAACTAACAATCATTTTTAAAATAGATTAATCACTTTTTCTAATGATTGTCAAAAAATGGTAACAAACACCTATTTAATTTTGTACAGCCTACAGTGATCTACTGAGATTATTAGCTTTGTCTACGAGCAACAGTTTGTTCTTTATCATCATACATGACAGAGGTAAGCAGCAAACAGAATTGGTCACAAAAATAGCTGATTATGATGTTCTGTCAATTAACAAATTGACTTATGGTTTCAGCTGGAGCTAATATGATTTATAATATCATCACTGTACACAAACCCCACTCTGTGGCCATAATTAATCAAAAACGTAATTTGTAGAAGGTTTGGAGTTGATTCAAAACGGTACTTCAGTCCATTGCACATGCAAACGCTGCATGATGGTGCATCATCATAATCTAATTTCAAGAAGCACTGCTTTTTGTGCAGGTTAATTCTTGTGCATGTAGTTCATCATTGTGTTATCACATACTGTATATCTTCCAGCGCTTTTCCTGTTTTTTTGGGGGGGGGGATTAATTTCTGTGCTTTGAGCTGAACCCTGGCAGTGATGGCGGGGGGGGGGATAGAGAAGACAGTGTCTTGGCGTGGGCTGTCTCATATTAAGCACCAGCAGAGTAGCCCTCTCACTTTTATCACCAGCCATCAATATCCCGTGCAGAGAAACCTCTTTGTGCTTTAATTTGTGCTAAATTGCGGAAATGAGGACGTAAAAGCAGAGACTCATTAGGAACAATTAAACAAATTATTAATTGAAGAGTGGGCCTGGCCTATTTTTCTTTCCTTTTTTGTATTCATCTGTTGTTTTTTAACCTTGTTGTAACCCTTTTTACAAACAAAAGCAACGTTCAGTAAGGTTTGTATATATTCAGAAGATTCCTCACAGTTGGCATTTTGATGGTTTGGCCATCGTTTCTGTGTGTGTATGTGTGCACGTGTGTGTGCATGTGCATATGGAGCTTGGATGAAGGAAGAAGAAACTGCAACACAAGGACAGCGTCATCTGTCTGTCCACCCCAGGACGCTGAGACACGAGGCAGGAGAAGCATATGTGCGTGTAATGAGGCTGATCCTTTCTGTCTGTGTACTTGTTCTTTGTCTACAAACAAATGCTGCACGGCGCTCAGCGTTTCCAGCTCCTCCAGTCATCTTGATAAATTGACAAGGTGTAGTGTAAAAGCAGAAGAGATGAAGGGCTGAGCCTGCACTCAGAGGAGATCTCGTAGCAGAGCCCTGAGTGTCTAACCCCTCCTTGTCTCCCTGTTAGCCAATCAGGAGAGAGGCAGGCCATCAAGGCTAAATGAGCAGTAACATGATTTATGCCCTATTCAGAGTGCATACTGAATTTACAGTAGCAGTGATCTGCAGGCTTTTGTTCTCTGGAAGCTTCCCTGGCAGGAGGAGAGTGATATATTTTTTTTTTACCACACACAGAAATGTAATGTTTTTTCTCACTTGGTGTTTGTTTGAAATAGATGCCCTCCCTAAAATGCATGTTCAGTGACGGATCCCTCTTTAACAATGCTGTGAAGTCACTAGCCTCGTTTCATAGTTTTTTAATTCAATGAATATTCTATAATGCAACATCTGTGATATTATCTTTAATCCTTGTACATCTCTAATATGGTATTTAAGTGTTGCATAACAGCAAGACTGATTTAAACCAGACAACAGATGTACGACACTGAAGATTTAGTCTATCCTCTTTTAAAGTCAGTCATACCTAGGGGTTGTTATTTCAGAGGCTTTAAATAATGTTTCTGGCTTGTGTAAGGTCTACACAAGCCTCTCATGTATTACTATTACATTCAAGCTCAAGAGCAAAGCATTCAGTTGTCTGAAAAGTAAAAACCTAAAAAAATAATGTCACAAACCTTACTGCTGTTCTGAGGGTTTCACTAGGCCACTCAAACATTTTGTTTCTCGAATAAAAAAGCCAGGGGAAAATAAATAAATAAATGAAAGCATTAAATGTTGTTGAACTGCACTGAGGGTGGCTGGTGTTTATCTTTCTGAAAAAGGATGCCTTACTGTGACTTGAAAATCATGATCGCTCTGGAAAAGGTTAAGATTTGTTTGAGATGTCTGCTTGAGAGAGATGTATGAAATTCCTCTGTAATTGAATATTTACCAAGTTTGGTATTGGAGAGAGTTTCTGTGTGCGTGGAAATGGAGAAAGGGCAAGTAGAGTTTGAAACTGAGTCTCCAGATGTTTGTGTGACAGGACTGTTACTGAGGCTCACTGCCTGGACCTCAAGCACATAATTCATTCGTGGGATGATTTATGTAGGTGAGGTTGCAGCTTACACCTTTTAAGTATTAATAAAGGAAGGGCTTGAAATGTTCTACAAAGGTATGTCATGAGTCATCAAGACATGACATGGTGACCCATCATTTTTTTTATTTATTTTTTAACAAACCAGTATCTTCTCACCTTTGTGCTTGCATCAAGTTAAGAGGGAAATCCTCTAGTAGAAAGTCTGCAGTAGACACACCCTAATTCATCTAATGCCAACCCACCTCATAGACACACACACACACAAACACACACACACTGTAAAGTGAACCTCACCCTTTCAGTACAGAAAATGCAGATGGTAGCTTATCTTTTTCTTATGTAACACTGTGTAATTGCTTTGTGTTTGCTGTGATTATTGTCCTTATCTTACCTGCTGATGGTAGGATTTTTAAACAAATAAATCTTTTTATGAAACTACATCTTCTCTGTCCACTATGTGATGATTTTATTATAGTTGTGTCATAAACCTGGCAGAAAAACAGGAGAGACAGAATTAGTATATATTTTGTGATGGGGCTTTAATTGCAATAAAATTGTTCAAAATGTCAGCAAAGGTTCTTAGTCATCTAGGGTTTGGTTATTCAAAGGTTGAATCATGTCAACTGGACTTCTTTCTTCTTTGTTGTAAATGTGCCACTAGTCATCCAAGCAGTTTTCCTCAAGCAGTCTGAGGAAAGTCTGCTAGGGGACCCAGTTACATCCTCTAGAGTAGGTCTTGTTTCTCAGCTGGCCTGAAAAAGGGGAGGTGAGTGAGAGTAGGGCAGAGTCTTAGGTATGTAATGATCACAACTCTTAACACCCTACACCCCCCTAGGATGAGATCATTAGTTGTGGCCTCCCTGGTGATTGTGTGAAGTGGTCTTAATCCTCCTGGGGATGATGAAAAGACAGCATGGAAAAAATGGGGGACAGTTCGTGTGTGAGACCTCCTCCTCTGTTGAGAGAAGGATTCACATACTCCTCTTATACCATTTGTGTTCTCTGTCAAAAATGTTTACATTGTATTCCTCAAATAAGTGTCCGTTGTCTTTCATATGTAGCTAAACTGCTGGTTCTAGTCCTGAGGTGCTGAACACTCTTGACTGCATTGGACTGCTACACTATGTTGCTCCTCTTGTGTTTTAGTTTTCAGTTTTTCGGGTGGACGAGTCTCTGTATGGTATGTGCTGTTGTCTGAAAATCGTTCAGCTTCTCTGCCATTCCAGCCGTGTTAGGAATCATGTTTGACTCTGAGTCTCTGCTCTCCCCATCTTCCTCATGGTAGATCTGGAGACCACAGGCCTTGGAAGCTGTCCTCTGTTGCCTGTTTCACTTCGTTTTGGCATTCTTTGAGGTAGGGATGTTTTCTGCTCCTGTGGTGAAGCGTTCTGACAACTCCTTGTTTGTGTTGCAGTTTGTGGTGGGGAGGGGTCACACTGCAGCTACTGGTCATGTGTAGGGGTTTCCTATAGATTTTGTATTTCTAGGATGCAGCAGATCTCGACACTAACTGCACAGTCCAGGAACACCAATCAGAAATTGGGGTAGGGGATTAGGGAGTCCTGGTTTCCCCACGTAGATTTCTGTCAAAGTGAGTTGATGTCTTTGCCATGTTTGCGTGTAACCAAGTTTCTAATTGGCTTCCTCCAGCTGTGCATGTGCATAACAAAAGGCTGCAAAAGAGATTAAGCAGCTGAGTAAAAGAATGAATGAAAGGAGAGATCATTAGCAGGGCGGCGACGCCGCCTCATTTTAAAAACAAAGTCTGCACAAAGTGGCTCGTAGAGTCTAAATAAGCCATTTTCACCCACAGATTTTTCCTCCTTTCTCTCCTCCTGCGTTGTCACTCTGCTGTGACACAAAAGAGAAGTCATAAAGTCAATGCCATCCCTATTTGGAGTTGAATGTTGCATAACAGGAAGATTGATTTAAAATTGTAATTGGTATTATTTCAGAAAACATAATATTATGTACTTGAGTAAGAACAATAATTGTAAATGTGACTCCCTTTTTTGAGTCTCTGTGTCTCAGTCAGGCCTCCCTATTTTTTAAGACAAGCCTCTGAAATAAACATAAAGACCCTCTAGTTAAGCGTAAGCACTTGCATAATGCGCATAGCTGCTTTCCACTTCTGCAGCCAGTTTATCATGAACCACAACCAGAGAGTCAAAACATTGGGTAACAGAGAGAGGGGAAGTTGCATGTGTGTGTCATTTGATGGTTTGATTCACTGCCTTGCTGATGAAAACCTTTCCCCTGATTAAGTTTAGTTTTCCTGCTGCCTCTGTGGTGACTGATGATCACACAGCAACATTGTGGCAGTACCACCCTGCTCCTCGGCAGCACAGGAAACGGTCACATCCAGGAAGGACGAGACTGCTTGATGGGAAGGGATGATGGAGTGTGCTTCGAATACCTACCGGTCATCATTACGGGAATTGTGCTTCATCGACAGGTTGCCTCCCCCCAGTCCAAAGCTCCTGGCAGCTCTCTTCTGCTCTCTGCACTGACAAATGGGACAGACATACCTCACAGGCCTTCTCCAGTGGAAATTTCTATTGATTTGATCCCTGCTCCTATAGTTTCCATTAGTGTGAAAAGGCCCTACAGGGAAACTGCTTGGACCAGTTTAGCATGTGTGTGTGTGTGTCTTATCAGTGCTCAGGAATGCTGAAGTACCTGGTTCATCTAAACTGTGTGACATAACAGGTGGACTTTGTTTTCTACCATGGTTTGCTAGCTGGGAGTTGTTTACTCAGCTACATCCCTTTTAGTTTTAACTTCCTTTCAATTGTGTATGTGTGTTAAGAAAGAATCAAAAGACAAAATAAAAATGTGACTATTAGTTGTCTTGTCATAAAGAAAACTTTTTTTAAAACACTAATTAAATTTAAACTCATATAAAACTGAGTATGTACCAAACATAAATTACAAACCACAGTTATTTGGTTTATTATTATTTAAGACAAAGGCAGGCATCTAATTCTCACACTTTCCCAACAATTGTTGGGACACTGAATCTTCACATGGTTTTAGTGTCCAAACATCCCTCTCTGCAGCTTTATGCATGATGTGCAGTACAAAACCTAGACTTATCCAGGATGTTGAACAATAACTTGCCCTCCTGTAGTGCATCATTAGCATAGCATTATAAATATACAGTCATTTCCAAAAAGGTTACAATTCTGAACTTTTATCTGATATCCATCTTTTGATCTTAAACCCAAATGTCTGCACTGTACAGCAAAAACAAATGAATTCAACTTGCCGTTCCAATACTTTTAGAGGGAACTGTATGATCCCAACTACACAGGAGGTAGACAAGGCCATGCAGTTTAACTATTAATATCTGCACTCCGAAGCCTTTTCTGCCGCTCTGCTCTGTTCTGTCGCAGCATTTTGCTCTGCAGCTCACATCTGTTATCACGCTGTGCAGCAGGTTTTTCTGCAGAAGCCCTGCTGGCTAATCTCAATGGCCTGGCAAACTGTGTTATGCTAATGTTTCTCCACTCTTCTAGAATGTGAGAGGAGTGTGGTGTAATGTTATTTATTCATGGCCATGACTTCAGCACAAACCAGAGAAAGGGCAGCTCTCATAGTTCATGACCTTATGCTCACAACACCAGTTGAGAAAATGTTTGTTATTGTTGTGTCGTGACATTTCTGTTAAGGTTGTTGTGTCTGCACCTGTCTCGTGTAGCAAGTGCATATGAAAAATGAAGAAGAACCAGTTGCTCACCTTCTCCTCACCTTTCTTGACCCATTTTTCCTTGTCTCTAATTATTTCTAATCCAGATGCCCATACTTGGCCGTCCACCTGTCTCCTGCCATCCCAGTGTTTGCTGTCCTGCTCTTCCTCTTCGTGATGGCCATGTTGCTGAGGACCAGCTTTAGCGACCCCGGGGTGCTGCCGCGTGCCCTCCCAGAAGAAGCTACGTTCATTGAGATGGAAATTGGTGAGTTACAGGAAACTTCCACAGTATTTTTTTTTTATTTATCTTTTAGAAATACTTATTTTAAGTTTTGTTTTTTTTTGGCCTTTCTGTTTATCCTGTGAGTTCAGGTCCGCATGTTGATTTGGCACAGATTTTACACGGGATGCCCTTCCTGACACAACCCTCCTAAAGTTCTACCGGGCTTGGTCCGGCACTGCACACCTGGGGATGGGAATGGGCTGTTAGGGTTTCAGTGTCTTGCTCAGAGACACTTCGACATATAGCAGGGATTGGGCATCGAACCACTGACCCTGTGGTCTGTGGATGACTGCCTTACCAACTGAGTTACAGCCGCCCCCATTTTTAGTTTTTTTGTATAATATTCATGACTGTATAAGCATCATGAAAACAAAAAAACATCTTTAAGTATTTTAATGTTATAAATCTTTCTTTTTTTAGCCATTACTTACTGTAACACACACACACACACACACACACACACACCCACACACACGTGAAAAAACAAGAACAAAACAAGCAATAATCAAGAGAAAGAAACCAGAAAAAAAGTAAATATGAATATTAAAAGCAAATGTATTAAATATAAAGAAGTGAAAAAGTAGCTATACAGTTTTTGTTACATACTATATATGGAGAAATATCAGCTAGAATTACATTTTAAACAACCAGACGTGTGTTTGATAATTTGCACGTGTGATTTATTTATTTTTTTTATTATTTATAATTTGGAATTTGATCTTTATAAACTTTGGGATTACAAAATGTCAATTTATTGCTTATAATAGGAAAAAATTCTACATGTTCTCACTGTGCTCGTGCATTTGTGCACCCCTGAGCAACAATGCTCAGATCCAGTGCAGGTTTATGCAGTATTGAAGTAGCATGCAGCCTAATGTGACAGTGCAGCACCTGTCCTTGAAGTGTACATATTCACAGTCAGTACTGATAATGCCACCAGGCACAAACTCATTATCAGCCATTTAAATGTTAAGTCAACATCAGGACAAATGGTTCTTACAGCTCATGTCATGTTATATCATCCTGTACGGTAGGTTGTTGTGCACATTTTATGTCGTATAAAATGACATCCAGACATGTGGACTGCAAGTCGGTGTAAGTGAAAATGTTTTGGATGCATAAATACTTGAGTGTATATGGTAGGTAGTTAAGCAGTGAGCAGGCGGCCACAGTGCTGTTGGTTTATTCATTTGTTTTTCATTGCTAAAGGCTGGGTGTGCTCATCCATGGATTTAGAGCTCAGTCGAACACATTCATTACAAGAACTCTGTTTGTCTCATTATGCAAAACAAACTATACAATGTATAATAATGACAACCAACCAACCCGCCTTTCCAAACAAAAACAAAACAGTCTCGTTGTCTTTTATTAGTGCTCTGTTTTTTCATGTCCACTCAGACTTACATCTGGAGTCATTCTGTGGAGCTTTCTCCCTTCCCTCCACGTCTGCTTGCGGGGCTGTGCAGCATTCACTCTTTGTCCTTCAGCCATCGCTTGTTCCCTCTCACCCCAGACAAGAGGCACGGGTGGGGACTGCTTTTTGCTCCTGACAGAGGAGGGCTGTAAAAAAAACGAGGCTGAAGCACTCACTTGTCTAAGAATGGCGTAGCTGGTAGCCAGCACTTCTCTCATCATTACCGTGACTCATGCTGGATGACAATGTCCCTGTGATCTAACTATCTGTGGCCGTGATTACTGTGATGGAAAATGCACAGCTCCTTATGAAATATGTATACGAGAAAATGCCTGACTTTTAATTGTTAATTTAAAAAAGAAATAAAAAAGGAAGAAAAGGCGAGCAAGTAAAAATAAGAAACTATAGCAAATAAGAATATTTCCAAAAACTACATCCTTTTTCTACTGTATTTCAATTCCTGCTTTTACATGCAAAAAAAACAATCTGTAGATTCTGTTAGATTTGGTTTTGTTTGCCTTGACCTTGTTTGGTATGTATCCTTCCAAACACTCCACTCATAGATTTTCAGTCGTATATCTCCCTTTTTTGGTTCCATTTTTTACATTCCATGTAACACATCTCATCGATTCTCCCAAAATAGCAATATATCCGTCGCTTACAGTGCATTAGAAAGTATTCAGACCCCTTTTACTATTTTTCTTCTCAATAATTTAAAGTCAGTGCCTTATAGTGAAAAAGTGAAACCAGAATGTTAGAAATGTCTGGTTTAAAAAAAAACACAAACAGACAAAAAAAAAAAAAAAAAGGCGAGAAACTGAAATAACTGCTTACAGTGTATGTTTTGATATGTTTGGATTCCTGGTTGCCCTTATGTGTGTGGGCACGTTGATGCTCTCTGGCAGGTACAGATGTAGGATCTAATTCTGAAGATGAGGCAGGCATGTTGAAGAAGCCTCCACAGCCTGTATGTTCTGTCCCCTCAGCCTGTTAGCGGCTAGTCCCAAGGGGGGATGCTAATACAAGGAGAGCAATGCTCTCCATCTGTATAATGCCACTAACAGGCTGAGCTTTCCTGCATGAGGGAGTGGCACCATTCCCCATGAGTGATGACTCATTCACTTATTCGCCACTGGTTTATCCACTAATCCTACATTCTTTAGATCTATAATGCAGTGCTTTGTGGCAATCTTTATATCTGAAGATGTATTTTGCATGGGTTAGATACAAGCTTGTAAGCATGCTACTTTCACTGATTTATTTATGTGGAAAATGTTCTCCTAATGCTCACTGAGAGCTTTACTCAAATCGTGAATATTCAAAATCATCAACGCAGAATTTTTCTACGCTTGTGTCTAAACACTTTCTCCAGCTCAGATAATCTCATTTATTACATTTTTTGAACCTTAATGTTTCCCCAGAAAGTCAAATGAGCATGCTTGCTCTTTTCCATTAACTCCACATTCGCGCCTGCTCAGTGCAGCATGTTAAGTATAGATTTCTCCCTAACAGATTCTCTCCTGAGAGACTCCAGCCAGCAGCCCCATGGTCATTAGCCAGCCTCTCTAACCTCTCAACTCCTGCAGTGCAATATAATCAGAAGGATCACAATTGCTGTGAAAAGGGAATGTATGAGAATTTCATTTTGTGACAGACTGCAGGAGCAAGAAGATTTTAGATAAGACGGTATAACCACTTCAGTGTTGAAGGTTAGCTGATGCCCAAATAGAGCAGGGCACAGTGCACTGCAGTGTTGCTAATAAAGGAAATTAACAACTCAGCAGTGATTACACACAAATCCACCATCAACAAGAATGCATCCAGTCAATGCTCTTCAAAGTCAATCTCTTCGTGTTTTACTGAACTTATCTGAATCTCACATTTCTCGCTGCCTGTTTAAGACATAAACAGCAGGTAAAAATCTCATTACAGTCTAATAATGTAATCCAGTGCAATAGCTCTGCATGACGTTGTTTTTTCTGAGAGGCGTATAGTGTTTTTTGGGAAGAGGGAGTCAGAGGTGTGCAGGTTCATGTCCTCTGATGTCGTCATATTGTTACTAGCTAACATCTTAAAAAATATTGCATTTTATGACAGAGGGTGCCAACTCCTGCTGAAGAATGTTGGCCTTTTTGCTTTCACAGAAGCTGCCAATGGGAATGTCCCTGCCGGGCAGCGACCTCCTCCCAGAATCCGCAATGTTCAGATCAACAACCAGATCGTCAAGCTCAAGTACTGCTACACCTGCAAGATCTTCCGACCTCCTCGAGCCTCTCACTGCAGCATCTGTGACAACTGCGTTGGTAAGAAATTGCTTCCATCTGTTGTCAGAACCTCAAATTGTTCAAACAAAGGCTTTAAAAAACGAGGAGGTTAAGAAATAGGAAGATGAGAAACGTTTGGTGGGGAAAATAGCTTGCTGAGTCTTGACCTTAATTTTGTCTCTATTTTCATGTGTCACAATAATTGAATTATTTAATAATCATAGCTTTATAAATACATGTGGGACAAAAGGAGAACTTCACACAGAAAGTATATTTAACTCTGTGTGTGTGTGAGAGAGAGAGAGGCTATGTCTGTCAACCTTGTAGAACAACAGTCATTTGGCTGCTGATAATTGAGGAATGTGTTTCAAGGGAGTGTAGACTCATAATATACATGAGACAGTGGAGGCTCAGTGAGGGAATAAATGCTCAGTCATTGTGAACACTGGTTCATTTGTGTCCACCTGCTGTACACATGTGTACACACACACACACACACACACACACACACACACACAGTCCAAGAATGACACAGCAGCCTGCCCCAGCCCCATTTTACTGCAGTCATGGCTTTTACTGTTCAACCTAACATACTTTATAGCAGCCAAAGTCACTTACTGAGTATGTATCACAATAAACTGACCCCTTATTTGTTTATGTGCAGGGACTTTTGTGATTTCTGGACTTCTGCATTGCTGCACAACATTGTGATTTTTGTTGGATTAAACTACATGAGTTTGAATATCAGGCTGACTTTCTGGTCTTATTTCCAAGAATCATTATTTAAAATTGTGACTACAGTATGTAACGAGACCACAAGTGCTGGTGGAAGATGTATTCAGATAATTTATTGCAAGTTAACAAATACTCAAAGTAAAGGATCTGAATTTAAAATGGTACTTCAATAAAATTACAATCTGCTCAAAAACAAAAACAAACTTAAAGTACTCTTTATGCAGAATCTCTCATTTTTCATTAATACATTTAATATACTGATACATTCATGTGTTCATTAGTCTAATGTTGAAGCTGTTAAGCTGTAACAACTTATCCACTGTTTTGTTGACATGTTTTGAAACAAATAATTGTTTATCGTACATACTGTATTTAATTAATCTGAAATGTAGGTATATGTTTTAAAAGTACAGTACTCTGGTAAACAACCTTAGGTTCTTTGCACCACTTTGAGGGGGTGTACTTCATGGTACTTTACTGACAACAAAATTGTCTGTGCCAACTTCTTAGTAAACAATCTATTGGAACATTGTGGAAAGATTTTGAGATGGTTATTATAATTCAGTATAGGCACAAATGCTCTCAACAGCCTAAAAGATAAACGTTTAAAAGTTAACATTAAAAAAACATTTTTTTCTTTAGAGATCTATTCAGGTATCACATTTGTTCACAGTATTTAGATGTAAAGTCCATCTAGCTAAGTGTCCATTGCAGGGAAAAGTATAAAGGAAGATGTTTTATCTCTTTTGTATGTTTGACCCTGCCCTGCTTTCATATGGCTCTCCTCCAAGTGATGGCAAAGAGGAACTGAAAACTATATTTAGATGCTGCTGCACAAAGCTGCCTTTGACTACAAGCCTGCAGATATTACTGGTGTATATTTAACATTCATTTGAATTCCCAAAAAATGCTTCTAAGAAAGTTGTTGTGTAGCCTCTGGTCAAATTTTCTTTCATACGTTGACCTCTTTCTCTTGTTCACAGACCGTTTTGATCACCACTGTCCGTGGGTTGGCAACTGTGTGGGCAAGAGGAACTACAGGTACTTCTACCTGTTTACCCTGTCCCTCTCCCTGCTCACCATTTACATCTTCACCTTTGACATCGTCCACGTGGTCATGCGTAAGTATCAAACACACAGGTGCATCGTGTGGGTGAATGAAACATCTAGAGCAGCAAAAATGTGGCAAAACAGGAAGGATGATGACATACAGTATGTGTGAATGCAAATGCATGCGTGTGTGTTAAACTTCAGACCAGGCTTCACCTGAAGCGTGACATGACACGCAACAGCAACTGACAGCTTGACTTGATTCCTTTTTGATTCTTTTTACTCTGACAGATTTGAGACTGAGGGCGTGTTTCTAGTCAGGACACTTAGCTCTGGGCTTTTTATTTTTATAATATGTGTAATATGTCAGAACTGGGTGTATTCAGGAGAGAAAAGTGAAATGAAAGCAATGGGGATTTTGTTTTAAATCTATGTTTACTTTTTAAATTCTCTGTTCACAGGTTCAGTGGATAATGGCTTTTTGAGCACGCTGAAGGAAACACCTGGAACATATCCTTTTAAGCACTGCTTTTCTAGAATTGAAAAAGCTCTTCTCAACTACAGCACCCAAACTGCTTCCTAAACCTGCCCAAACCAAAAACACAAGAGCTACCGTGTTCAGCTAATTAGTACATCACACTCAGTAGTAAGGGTGCGAGATTTCAAGCCCAGAGACACAGCTACAATAAATATAAAATTCACCACCAGTACATAAACTCTGAATGCTGTCAGATTTTAGGCTCCTGCTCTTCAGTGAATGTCGGACATTTAGCAACTTCAGCCAGCGTCACCTGAGACGGGGGTAACACAGGCCTAAAGGATATTTAGTCTTCATCCTGTAACACTGAAAGGTAAATATACTTAAAAATACACACAATTAGGCACTGCACACTAAAGTAAGCAGCCAAACAGTGTTACAATAGAACACAATAAAGCTATAAGTTTTTCTACATAACACTGGGATTAACTTCATTGTCCTCTATTCAGGTCATCAATTGGTCAGGATGCTATTGTTTTGTCTTACACAAGTAGATATAGCATCAGTTTTCTAGCACAAAATCATGCATGTAGCTACCATGTGCCTTTCTAAAAGCCATTTTACACGGTGCTTGTTTTATAACACATCAGTGTAAAAATAGGACTGTAAAAGCTAAAGATGCCTGTGCATTTTTGAAATAATATTACATTTTATGGATTAAATTGAAGAAAATCCCGCCACTTATTTCTTTCTCCTTTCTTTTAACTTTTTTTTTTTCACTGAACATCACTGGTTTTAATCGTGTTGCATAACTGTTGGGCATTTTGCTGTCAGCTGTTTAATCAGTGACCATGCCTCAGGCAGAAAACATCTGTTGCTGTTTTCTTAACATGAGTTCACGGTGCTGGAGGTGTTGGTGTGTTTCTTCACCCTGTGGTCAGTGGTGGGACTGACCGGCTTCCACACCTACCTGATCTCTCTCAACCAGACCACCAATGAGGATGTAAGTACATCTTGCAGTTGTTTAAACATGTGTGGACACAGCTACAGCTTGTGTCCTAAGGTCAGATCGGCTTGTGATGCACAGTGCTGCACTTTGCATCTAGTTTGTTTTTATGTCTTTTATACAAATGAGCCATGACATGTTTTTGTACTTCTAGTGGCTAAAATTAAAGCAATCTATATCAATTTATATGTACTTATCCATGTGTATCTGTTCATCAGATAACAAACATTATTTTTCCTGGGCCACACGGAAATTAAAATGTATCGTAATTAAGGTTTGAGGGTGGTAAAGCACCTGAGGCTGTTTAACTGCCAAAAGCAAGAAAAACACCAGAAGGTTCACTTGAAGAGTGCAATTACCAATATCCAGCATTTGGCTAGAAGTACAGAAACACTTGATAGTTTTACATAGATTTTTGACCAGACACCTGAAGCTTAAATAGGGGGGAACTGAAATACTACACAAAGTATTTAAACTCAAGAAGGAAATGCTTCACTCTTAGTGGAAGTACACAGACACACTTGTGAAAGTACCGCAAATGTCATGTTACCAAAAAAAGGTCCAACTCAACCATAAAATAAAAAAAATAAAAAATGAAGAAAATCTTACAAAGCCCCAAGGTTTTTGGGGAGTTCTTCCATATTCTAAAGTTCAGATATGAAGGGCTACACAAGACCTTAAAGGAAGATTTTGTTTCAAAATTAAATGTATGTAACTTTAAATAGGCACACAATGAAGATAATGTATAGTTTTAAGCACATGTCTGTAAATATTGTGATCAGACAGCCTGGAAAGATAAACTTGGATCACTGGGATGTAAACACTACAATTTCTAAGAGCACAGAGCTGTTTCCCTGACAACAGCAGCACTGAAGGACACGGGGCTGGTAAACTGCAGATCGTTAGACAAGGCCGCTACATTGTAAACTAAAGTAAGGCAGATGGAGAAAGTGTTGTGACCTCAAATAAAAAAGAAGCAGAGACTGTGAAAAACAAGATCCTACCTGAAACTGGAAGATTTATTTATAACTGCTGCCAAAAATAAAGGCTGACTTCACGTCACATTTATTTCATCGTCTTTTCTCTAATCGGAGCATATTATGGTGTGACCACTCTAAACTGTTTTTTACAATTCATTAATCCTATTTTTATCCTTTTAAAAGGGAAATGTTGCAAATACAGCTGGGGCACTTTTATAGTGCTCTGGGTCTGGGCTATATGACTAATTGGTTGGTAAATACAGCAGCTGGGCTCGTCTGGTCACCAGCATGATGAGATACTCTAATTAAATATAAATATGCATCACTAAAATCTAGTAGAAATAATGGGAGAATCAAGCTGAAACAAACCAAACCAGCTTGTCCTTATGTCTTTTTGGCTAAAGTTACAAAAAGAAAATTGTGATGAAAAATTAGGAAAAAAGTATTGATTGCTTGAGCACATAACCTCTGAGTCATTATGTAGTCGCTACACACACACTCCTGCTGTAAAGCAGGTGTAAAGCAGATGAGTGGTGATGATGGAGGTGGATGAATCCACAGAGGGAGTTGTGTCTGTGTATTGTAATGTTAACAGTGGTTTATTGGAGGCTTTGTTAGCCCAGGTCTGACTGCAGAGGCTCTGACAACAAGCAGAGAGCAGCAGCAGCAGTGTTGGAGATGGTGGGAGGTTCCACATGGCTGAAAGCAAGAGAGTGTGCTCATACTTTGTTGTAATGATTAATTTATAATTTAGCTTTTTCTTTCTTGTAGGATGGTTGGTCTTTTTTTTAATTATATTTGCATTGAATCAATAATGAAGCTGTGCAGTGTGCAGCCACGGTGTAGTATTGCTCCAGGAATTTCAGCGATGGCGTTTCAATATCTGGGATTGGCCTAATAATAGATGCATCGATATCTGCAGGGGCTGGACGAGCTGCCAGAAATCCTGCTGTGACAGAGCATGGAGGAGGGGGAAGGGACTGGGTGAGATAGAGGGAGGATCAGTGGAAGATAGAAATGGTGGAATGAGGGCGAACAAGAGAAGGCACCTTGAGTGTTGTAGCTACTGTGGTCTCCCATAGGATGACACATGGCCTGTTGGCTATGCCTCCAAGCACACGCACACACACAGTAACACAACACTGACTGTTGTGCAGACTGTTGACCTATGGTGGAATTGATGATTTGGGGGCCCCAGGCAAACCCAGATATCGCTCGCATTCATGTTCAATTCTTTAAAAAGAGTATTCCTCTCAGGTCATTTTTTTTACAGTGTACAGTGTGTTCAAAAGCTTGAGACCACAAATCAAAGTACTTACTGACGTGGTGTGTTAAATTCATAGCTTGTGAATTTAACACACCATAACATAGCTTGTACATAGGATGTACAAGCTATGTCTGTTTTAGATCTGTGACATTTGGGGGGAGTATAGAGGCATGAATAAATTTGATTTAAATTAGTTGGTATAAATGTTGTGAGGAGCTGCCACAGCAGTTGCAGGTAGTCATTCAAAATATATAATCAAAGTTACTTTATTTTTTTATTTTTTATTTTTTTTACAAATTTCTGTGTGCAAATGCAAAATATTCGCACTTTCACCAAAAAAATAAAAAAGCTTTCTACAATAATGATTAAATTCAAGCTAAAACACCAAAATTGAAGTGAAAGATTCAAAGTTGTATCAGGCAGCACTGAGAGTAAAATGAGCCACTTCTTTATGTGCAAAGAAAACGTGAGCCAGCCATCCACACCTGCTGCAGCACCAGCTTTCAGATTGAATCATGACTGACATCTACCAAGCCATCACAGAACCTGATATTTATTGATCTATGATCAGTCAGTCTGACAAACATTAACACACACAGTCTGACTTGACTGTCCTACCTTAAACCAGGTGTTTTTTCTTCCTTTTTGCAAAACCCTAAGTCCACATCAAATCCAATGTGGATACTTTTCTATGTCATGCTTCATAGTTTGTGTCTAGAATTTTAAAACTATGATTAAATCATTTAAGGCAGTCAAATGATATATTAATCAACTTAGATCTTCTCCTGTCTGCATTATGGTGTCTGTAGATGAGGAGGAAATGGATCATGAAATAGGATTTTGAAAATTGACAGCAGTGTGGTTCTTGATCTTTTTTTTTTCTAAACATACCAAGTCAGGCTGAATTTTAAGGACTCAATGGGACTGAATGGGATGTTCAGGGGTTAAAATGTGCCTCCTGTTAGCTGCCTCTGCATATAAATGTGTTAATGCTGTAAGAATCTTTAGTATGAATTCTACGATGTTTTCAATGAATTACTGGTTTTAATCTGGAGTCGTTCTATTTGTTCGTAGCCGTTGGCACAGTTTTCATTAAACCCTGACAAGATCTTTTTAGTAGGTCAAACCCAATCCCGTGGGAGTCACATCTAAAAATGGAGCTATGCTTTTGAATAAAGTATGTGCACAGGCAAAATGTGTTTTGAGGGAAAACCAGGCAAGATTGTAGCATTTTTTTAGGATGTGTTTGCAGTGTTGTTGTTGGTTTGGTGCTCCAGTGAATTTTTTCTATATTGTGTTATGCCTAGATTAAAGGATCCTGGTCAGGAAAGAACAGAGTCCAGAACCCATACAGCCACAAGAACATCATCAAAAACTGCTGTGAGGTGCTCTGTGGGCCGACATACCCAAGGTAACATAAAGTGAAAGTGTTGCTTACAGTAGTCCCACACAAGGTTGGCTAATAAAAATTTAAATTTGACATGTTATTTATATGAAGGTTAATGTCCTCTGCTTTCTTCCTACTTTAATCAAAGAGCTCTGTATCAATGGCAGTGATAGATTAGATCTTTCTTTAAATCTTTCTTTCTGTCCTGCTTCTTGTTATGGTGAATAACAAGCAGGTTGCAGTTAGTGACTGATTGCCTTGTCTCACTTTGCAGCGTCTTGGACAGAAGAGGACTGATGCAGGACATATCGCCAGTTTCTGCAACGTCTGCTACACTTTCCTCCTCCTCGAGTGTCAACCCAGTGCCACAAACCACAGTGAGCACCCAATAATACATAACTAACCCTAACCCAAAAACACAGATGTACTCATTAAGTTTCTGACTTCATAACCAATAACTAGCAAATGGAAAGATTTCATAAACTCTGTACCATTAGGGAGAGTAGGTCCAGCCATTTTTTCTTTTTTTTTTGGTCAACATGCTGTCCTCTGTCCACAGAAAACCACAGCTCCACTCATCCCCAATGAGCACACACCCGATGATGCCAAGCCAAACATTGCTGCCTCAGTGCAGGCGAGCCCCTCCCCTAAAGAGGAGCACCCTTCTGCTTCCAAGCTGCCACCCCTGGCTTCACCCGAGACAGATGTAGAAACATCCATCGCCAAGGACAAGACCCATTAGCTGCATGAGGGGGGGGCTCTCATTTGTAGCCACTCCCTAGCTGCCGGCTGCCTGATCAGGAGCTGAAACATTAATAATAAATGTCAGATTACTGTGCAGGTGACTCAGTTGTGCTCCTGCTCTACATTTAACAAGAAGAGCAGAGTTCCTGCTGCAGCTTCTCTTTCTCCCTACTCTCCTCACCGCAGAGCTATTTGATTGACACGAACTCCTGCAGGAGGGGGAGTGATTTAATGGAAAGTCAGCAGCTTCTTCTGGCTCCTGAACACTGCATGGAAAAGACACACAGAGGGAGAAGCTGCTTGGAGAACCGCAGAGAAGAGACCACCTGTGGGTTGCTCTGATTGTCAGTACCACTACTTGTCTTTATTTAAAATTGTATAATGACATTTATTCTGGAAAGCCAGTTCAGATATACTCCATGCAAGTTTTTGGCAAAGACAATATTACTTCTGGACATGTATAGGACTTCATACATACAGTCATTTTTTTTTCATGTGCACATTACATGCCCTATGCAAACCCTAAGAGGGCTGAGGAGTGTGGATTAAAGGGTTTCATCTGTAAGTCTGAGTACACATGGTTTCCAGGCAGGGGGAGGACATAAAAATCCCTTGCTGAGATTTCCTAATGGCTTCTTCCAGGGAAGTCAAAATCTACCTTCTGATATTGCTGCATTCCGTACTGTTGATACTTAGGTGCATCTTCTTTTTTTTCTTTCTATATTTAATAAAATCAGACCCACACCTGTCCTTCTATTTTAATATAATCAAGGATGTAATGTTTCTTTGTGCACAGTTAAAGTCCTGTATCCAGGAGGAGATAGTTAGACTCAGTGTGAGAAAAGACCTGACTTCTGATGATCGTAGACACTTGTAGTGACAGTGCCTTATCAAAACAGTTGCACTATGAAGTGCAACTGAGGTCATCCGATAGAGAAGCCCCTCAGATCTGTTCTGATACAGCATTTATGGGAAATACCAACTTTTATGCACGGTAGTCCAGTGGTTCCCAACGGAGGGGGCTGCAAGTTAAATCTAAGAGTTTGACTCTTATTGTGTTTCTTGATGAGAATTAAATGAGTGATTCCCGTCTCAGGTCTGTACAGTAAATATGAAGCTACGGCCAAAAGACTGTTAGCTTAGCATAAACATTGGAAATGGGGAAACGGATACCTGGCTCTGTCCAGTGGTCCAAACAACTATAGTTTGTTTATACTCACTCAGTTTGTGCTTTTACAGCTGAGTCCTGAGAGTGAGAGCAATCATCTAACTCCTGACAAGAAGGCAAATTATTCCTTTTAATAAGAAGATGAAGTTGGCATAAAAACATATTTAGGCTATGTAATAATACAAATCTGTTTTTTTTTCTTAGAGAATACTGTGAATTTACCTCCATGAAATCTGAGGAGAGAATCAAGAATTGGTTGCAGAAATAGACACACGGCTGCATTTAAAGGCATCACCGGCCTTAAATGTTGGGAGCCACTGAATTAGTCTGTGTGAAGCAAAAAACAATCAAAGCCATGGATGAATTGTACATAGTTTTAGCAGGTATAGATGTACTAAAGCACTCAGTTGATGAATGAGGCGGACAGATGGCAGCAAGGTTTGTTCTTCTTTCTTTTAAAGACTAAATGCAGCCAGTGTTAATTATTGTACCTGTGAGCTTGAGCACCTCCTCCTGCAGATCTTCCTCATCATCCTCTCTCTTCCTGCTGCCATCTCTACATAAACATCTCTCACATCTAACTCCTCTTCTGTTTCCCCTTACATCCTTGTTGAAAATGGTTAAAGGCCGAAGCTGCTTCCACCACTCCGAGCCGAGGCACACAGGAGAACATGCCTACTTTTTACACATCTGTGTATTTCTGATGGTGCACACCCTTAATGTGGCTTGAGAATTCTTTGTTTTGTTCTCAAAGATCCCACGAGGAGAAGGGAAGGGGGGGGCAGCATCCCCAGAAAGACAAATGAGAGAAAGTGAAGCAAATTCTTAGTTTAAATAATGTTAGTAAATAGTGAGAATTTGTAACAGTGATTGTGTTGTATGCAAGACAGAGGTAGTGTTTGTGAAATATGTAGAATTTCTAGTGCTTCAGCAGAATTTTATCAGACTGTGATATCTTCCCACGATGATTCATTATTAGACTAAAAAACAGTCCTTTATTCTCTAAACATTCATTTATTCTCCATAAATGGAAAAAATATATAAACGTGGAAGAGTGAAAAATTAATTTTAGGGTGCTGCGTTTGTTGGAAGTTGAGCGGTTTAAAGTTAAAGTCGCTGAAATAATTCTATGTTTTTTTTATATTAAAGCTTTACCAGTGGATGGTTTTCCTCATTAGTAAAAAGTTGTCATTAAGTTTATTTATTTTGTGTAACCAACAGTCCACGATCTAAAAATAACTAGTTCATTCAGCTAAGTCAAATACAATAATTCAAAAGCAATTTACACATTTTGGCAATTTGTCCTTGAAATAAATAAATAAATGAAATTAATTTAAACAATCTCCACTGGAAGAGTCTGTAGCGTGCGTGGCAGTATTGTTTCTGTCAAGTGAAGAATGGTGGAATATTTGTTGGAAAAAATCTCCAAAAATATGTTAAATTCTCAACAAGTAGTAAAACGAGGCCATATTTTCTTTTAGGCCTTTTGTTTGTGGAAAGTACTTGAAGACAGTTTGATGTATCTAATGGCTTTGTGTTGCTGTCACTGACACGTGAGGATGCTCATTATGATTAGATTTAAGAAAAGAAAGGACGCTTATGTAGAATTCCGGTGTAACGCTTAAAGCAGACGGATGAACTTTAATTTGTAGCTCTAAAGGGTTTGAGTTGAGCTGCTGTATGTACAGTGTGATTCCTGTGTTAAAATGCCATGATGAGGTCAGACCTGAATGCTCTGATCTACAGTATCTATTACTTTATGTATACAGAGACAGTACTGTAACTTTGATGGAACTCTTATTTATGTTCACTTTGTTTAGTATCAACACTGTGATTACATGTATTGCATTCAGTTTACTTCATTCTTTTTACATGATCAATGTGTCTGGTAAATAAACATTATTGTCTTATTATTATTTATCCTTTAAATGAAGTTTAATTTTGATCTGAGTTACTGTAAAGACACCTTGAGGAGATGACTCAGCTGTCTGGCTCCCAGCACACTCAGTTTATTAACTACAGGTCTAGTTTCTTTACAGGTATCTGTGGTCTTGGATAATTACAAATGTTATGATTTTTTTTTTTTGTTCTTTAGTCAGTGGGTGGGAGAGGAGTGCTTTTACAATATCCCTTGACTAAAACTAATGTACTTCTCAATTTTTTCCCTGGTGGTTCACCATTTTCACCATCAGGGGGGAGGCCTTGAGGCCACATGTTGTCATCTGGCCAGAGAAAGCAAGAAAGAAGGAAAGCCACCGAGTACCAGAAGGTGTGCAGGGACAAAGGGTGTCCCGTCTGGCACGGCTGAACTTTAATATGGCGCCATTCCTGCTCAGTTGACATGGAAGATGCCCTAGGGTCAGGGGAAAGGAGACAACAATGGCAGCTCACGGGCCACACAAGGGAGCAGAGTTGATGAGATCAGCTGCAAGCCTGGGGAAAGTTGGACGTCTTGTGACAAAGATGAGGTCTCTCAGAAGGCTTCATAAGGAACACTGCTCTTAAGTTTTACATTTGGGTGAAGATTTTATTCAAACTGACTTAGCAGAAAAAAAGCCACAATACGAAATGTTCCAGTTTGTGAGTTATAAATGGTAGATGATTTATTATTTCCAAGTAAATTGTATAATGCCAGTTAGCGTCCCCTCCACTTTGTTAGAGAGTTCTATATCTCAACTGCTGGAAGGATCGCCATAAAAGTTTCTACAGACATTCATTGTGCTCTAACACTAAATTGTTTGGTAAGTCCTTTACTTTTCATTTAACACATCCATCAGCTCAAAGTATAAGTGCTTTATGACAAATATCTAAGAAAACCTAAGTTGTTCCTTCCATCTTTTGCTAATTTCAGTATTCAGAGCTCATCAGCACTCGTTGGCATGCTGACTTATGAGTGTGGTCAATTTTAGCATTGTCAATTTGAGAATGTATTGTAAAGTAAAACCTTATTCTTGACTTGAATATGGCAGTGGGACATCTCAACTAAAGTTCTACTTAAGCTGTTAGTTTACACATCAGCAAGTGCTGAGGTCCTGTGATGTAGAAAGCTCATATGTGGACCTTGACTTAAGATTATTTGCAATCAAGTTCAATTTGCTTAAGTCAAATTACTACAGTAACTTACAACAGTTTACGTCAACATGTCACTGACTTATGTTTTATTCTGATTCTATTTACAGCCTCAGCATGACTTGACACACAAGAATATAATGTACCACATGACACAAGTAAAACAAAAAACTACTTTCAAGTTACATGGAAAATTTCAAAAAATATGTTACATTCATATTTCATGTGACTACTATATGCTGTGAAGTTGTCACAAATAAGGACATAATGGAAAGAAAAAAACACATTTAAATGCTTCATTTGTACCAATATTTGTACCCAGACATATATCACAACTTTGTCAGAAGGAAACAACAAACAACATAATTCGTACAATAAAACAACATGAGATGGACAAAGAGAAACTGTGATGTTTCTCGACAGTATGAGTAAACCGAGGAAAATGAGACAGTTATGTTCACAAAGCATTTGAGTCTTATATTACGTTCCCATTACTGGTTCTGTCTTTGGCTACGAAGAGCTGTTTGTTAATGACTTCAAACATCCACCTTCTGTGAAAACTAGGAATAAGAGAAGTTTGAGGGGTTTTTCCAGCACACCTCAACACCCATCACCCACTGTCAGCTCCTGCAGATGCTCTTCCACAGTCTCCAGCTGATGTCTTTGATTTTCCTCCTCTTGTCCTGTCTCCTGCTCACATTTTTCCTCAGCTTGGTTCCCCTCTGATGCTTCAAACTGAAGCTCTTCCTCCGTCTTCTGCTCTTCGCGTCCACTCTCCAGGTTCTCAGAGCTCTCGAAACAGCCTGAATCCCTCGGCTCCTTGGCGCCCTCCTGTGATGTGTCCTCTTGCTCCTCTGGCTCTGACTCTTCTTCAGCTATGAGAAGAAAGGAAGGAGAATCATATTTAATATTTTTAAACAGAATGCCTTAATACAGTCATTGTTATCAATCCTGCACTTGCAGATGTTGCTTCGTGTTGCTCATTTTATAAGCAATTACCTATTTGCACATCCAGCAGTTGCACAGTACCATTATCATTCATATTTTGTGGCTGCATAGAGCACCTTTAGCTCGGTTTTGTTCTCCACCAACTACCAATGGAAATATTCCTCGACTCCTTGGTTGCCCCAATACATTCACCAGCTTATTAAAATATGCACATGTACCTTTTAAGGAGCCCTAAAGCCTTGAGGATATTCTTATAAATCAAATCATATTATTTTGAAAATAGTTAATTCGATGTAACACTGTATTTAAAAAATTTTGTTTCTTGACAGTAAAAATAAACCAATAACATTGAGACAGAAAGGGGGATGACATCACTGTTCTGCCTTGAATTGAATTGATGATGTTGCAGTTACATATTGACTATGTTTCTGAAAAAGTCTTGTGCACACGAACAGTGTTTTAAACATTAGTCTTGTGTTAGTGGGCTTTTGAGGAAACAGTTTTAAAACTTTATAATTACTTGAGAAAAAACAGCTGACATTTAAACTTCAGCAATGGACTAAGTGCAGTGAACTTAGACTTATTGTTTTTGCTGAACAAATACTTCACTGAATATGAATTTATAGTTAACCTTTGGAAAAAATGCTGCAGTTTGTCATAAGTTGCCATAAGTAAAAAATAAAAAAGTGAGATGATCATTGTTTCATCAAAGTGAGAAAAGATTCCTAACATGTAAAACGTAATTTTATTGATTGTGTGGCGTTTGTGTTTATTTTTGGGAATTAGGAATCCTCAGTTTTCACCTACAGAAAACCAAACTCTAAAAGATGTAGTAGTTACCTGGAAACACACGGTTAAAAATTATTGATTTTCTAAATTAACTTGCGTAAGTTAAAGCTGTAAAGTGCTTTAAAGATCTGTCTAAAACCTTCCACCGGGTGTTGACATTAAACCTAGCAGATGTTGCAGTGGTTAGCTGACCTGCATTGCTGCACCTGATTGCACTGTTAAATAATATCTATTCACCATAGTTGCAGGATGAGTGTTAAAGTCACATTTAGTGACTGGTTTGGAGGACGAGCTGACATATCAACCCCAGGAAAAATGGAATACAAACATTCAAGTTTAACTGAAACATATGTTGAAATCCTGGATTGGAGAATAAGTCCTACCCAGAAGAGCAGCGTTATTATGAAAGGCTGTTAGTTTTACACAGTGTGAACCTACAGTCTCTGAGCAGTTCAATGGTGTTCAGGATCTTGGAGCGCTGCTCTGGGTCAGTGATGTTCAGCTCATTGAGGTGAGACTCTTTCAGCCCTGCAAAGTCCTCCGGGCTCTGGAAACCGTGCATGGACAGCAAAGAACTCAGCTCCTGGAACACCAGAACACGGACACCAACATTTAGAGGGATGAACAGAAATAGGTAGCAAACAGTGACAGCAGATGAGCACCTCGTACCATCAGGCCGATGCTATCGAGCACCTCCTCCAGGGTTTTGGGTTTGGATTTGGATCGTCGGTTCTTACTGTTGCAGCGTCTCCTCCGGACTGGGGGGCTCTCATCTGGCAGGAGGTTGACGTAGATGAATTTAAATGAGCCTACTTTGTTGTTGAGTTTCCCAGTCCAGGTCCCCACAGGGGGCTTCTCAATAATGTAGATAATGTCTCCTTTCTGTGAGAGAGATGACACATGAATACGAGGCTTAGATCAGGAGATCAAGGACCCAGATCAAATGGGGAACAAAAGAAGAACCGCAGAAGAAGAATCATTCAGTAGTTTATCATCTTCACTTTTAAATCTTAACTCTTGACTGATCTCTCCAATTACTGCTTACAAACTCACACCACTGTAATTTTCAAATACATAGATGCATAACAAAGAAGCTAAATGGATCAATGACTACCTGTTACATGCAGCATTTAATGGATCTAGCGGTTTTAAACTGTGACTTCAAGAATAATAATCAAAGTGCCCGTTCTTTTTCCTACAGTTAACGAGCTCTCTGGAGGACAGCTTGATAAGACAGCAGACGAGGTAGAACCCACCACCACCACCTCGAGACTCACTTGGAGTTTCAGTGACTCCACATCATATGGGCTGGGAGTGAAGTCGGTGTGAACCAGAGCACGACCACAGAACGGCCCATTGTAAAGGTTTTCCTCCAGTCTCATGCTGTCCCTCTGGCAGTAACCACTGTCCAAGCTCTGTCTGTCACTATCTGAAGTGAGGAGGGGAAAACAAGCAGGGTCAGATCCCTAATGAGCCTTCAGATAATTCTGGTTCACAACAGCAGGTTGTTGTGGATGGATGTAGTCACTCTTACTATTTCTATATCATACACATAATTTTCTGATCATGATAGATAGAAATGTACAAAATTATAAAATTATAAAAGTGATCGAAAATTATAGTTCCCATACTATATATGTAGTGGATGTTATTTTTTTTTTTATGTTTCTGTGCTTGTGGATATGTTTGTGGTCTAAACATCTACTCAAACACACCTGACCTGCCAGACCCTGGGCTGTTTAGTAATCCACCTCTGCCTCAAAGGTGTAATATGTCGGATTTTACAGGGATGCAGATAGACACACTTACTGCCTGAGAGTTGGCGGCTGATGGGGCTGGGCATGGTGTCCTCTGACCCCGTGGAACACACAGACGTCCTCTGTCCTGCAAGCAGATCTGGAATCCAGTCACCAGAGGTGGGGGATAGTTCATCACCGCTCTCCCCCTGGTGAAACAGAGGATGACAGTGCAGATCAGAGTCTGGGTCACTTTTCACTTTCATTTGCTTTTGGTATTTGCTTAGTTTTGCCTATGGGGGTATTTACAGTACATGAAACAACATCATCATTAACGGTTTGAGTTATACATGTGTATAATTATGAGCACTGAATTCAAACAAAACGTCTCTGTATGACGAAACTTTCCTTGTAAACATTTTGAAAACAATACTGTAATATGTTAACATTGAGCTGCAAACTTACAAGTAAAATATTCCCAATAACTAAAACAAGACAATGAGTAGATAAAGGAAAATGAGTAGATAGAGTTGATAAACAAAATAAACTAATAAAAGAGTTGATAACTAGACTTGATAAATGTATTCTATCAACTACAATAAAAATACTAAATCCACATAAATTACAGAGTTGATTTCTAACTAATGTTTATGACAATGTATTTACCTTTTACCTCTTAATAGTAAAGTAATTTTATCATTTTTTTAAAATAAGGTCAGAGATTTTGTTCTAAATGAACACAAACACTCATACCCACACACAACCACTTAATGACCAAAAATCCTTTTTAGTTTCGTAATTAACCAAGTGTGACCTTACAAATTGTAAAAGGAAGTGCCCACATTCTCCATTTCAGTAAAAATGGAAACATCAAGTTGTAAAAAAATACCCATTTATAGCAAAATGTGGTGTACTGCAGCTTAAGTGTAAACAGAGTAGTACATTTATTTATTTAGGGCATTTATTAGATTGATGCAGTGCAGGAAGTTGTGTGACATTCTGCAAAGGTCCTCAGCTGCACTCAAACCAGGGACATTTTGGTTATGTGGAAAGCAACTTCACCTTTCAGTTTGAGGCTGAAACTTTGAGGCTGAAGACTGCAAAGCAGTAATATCAATGAAAGGTTAAGTACCAAAATAAAAGACTAAATATAATATTCCATACTGTTATGTATTTATTTATTACTACTCATGCATAAACTAAGGTTTTACTCCTGTACAACAAAATGTACTGTTTATTGAATACATTAAAGTGCAGCATGTTCTTTTCCTGTATTGTAGTAAAAAGAACAGTAATATCCACCAGACTGCAGTAAAACATATGACTTTATGATTTTAAATAGGAATACTGTAGCATAGTAGAAGTGCCTCAGTTTACACTTAGTTATAGTACTTGAGTAAATGTAGCATTGAAAATCAGAACAATGCAGTATAAATATTTGTCCACTAGAGGGAAACAATTCAATTACAACAACGGTCTCAGTTACAGAAATAGAAACGGTGTACTCTTAATGTGTATTTTTGTATCAGCAATACATAGAAATAATAGTTAATGTTTGTACTTGTAGATACATCTGCTGTTTCCATTTTTTAGCTAAGTTACTGTAGCCTATAAGAAACTTAAACAGTCTTTACCCCCTCCTCAGCCAGAGCCTTTTGCACCATCTTGGAGGTTTTGCGGGTCATCGTGCGTGAGATGACGTTGCGCCATTTCTTGCCCAGTTTGCTGCCACTTTTCACTGCTTCCTCTGCTGTTACACAATCCGGCACCTAAAATATTAGTAAAAATCAATTTAACAATTTTTTGACAGATTTTTGGTGATCAGAGGAAATGTGGTCCAACTTTATTTTCAACATAAAACGTATTTTTAAAAATAACAAAACTGTGGAATTCACTCTCACATTGGCACTTCTCACAAACTAGAAAACCCACAGACTCTGTGGTGAAAGGGGTTTGCATACACAAACACACACTGATTAAAACCAACAGAGTCCCACGTACACACACGAACCATGCACACACACTTACTCACACCTGCACTCTTTTGTGGCCAGGTGCTTTGAAACACAGTTTCTGAGAACATTACAAAACCAAGCTCCATCTGCACCCAAACACTGCATGAGTATGAGTGCAGTAATGAAAGATAATGATGTTTTCGGTATTTTTATGAGGCAGTTAGTTACAGAAAATGTTCTCTTTGACACTTTGTAAAGTGCGAGCACGCAGAGGTTGACTCCTCTGTAATTTACCAAAGAAAGTGAAGCAGCTCTGCTGTGAAGTGCTGCTGCATTTAGGTGAAATAGATGCAGAAGACAATTTAGTGCTGACCATGTGTTACATATTTTAAACGTTTAGCTTCATCCTGTGGTTATGAAATACCCACAATACTACACTGTAGCAGGGTATATCATAACTGTCTTCTAGTGTGCACAATGGTGGAGAGACAGCAGTTTGCCTGCTGAAACCGCAATGAGTAAAACAGAGATGCCACAAACAAAGGCAGAAAGGGATTGACCAGTTGAATTCCCAGCATTCATTTCAACATCGGAGCCAATGTACAGACAAAAAAACACACTGAAATAAAAATGCTGAAATTCTCTTTGGGACCTTTGTCACAAAATGCATGCTGCTTCTGCAACTGTCTGTCTGACAAAGAGGCTCTCTGCTTGACTAGCTCATACAGAGGACATCCTGTCTGCATGCCGCCGTCATCCGAGCTTTGTGTGCAAAGCTTCTCGTTCTTACTTCCTCTCTCATCTTCTATACACTTCTTCACATTTTGCCTCCAACTTCCACACGCAATACCTATGATTCTGGGAAGTAAAGATCTGTAAATGGTGAAGTGTTATTTTGTCATTCACACACATGCACCCGTGTCTTACATCAGGAATCACAAAGCATGCACTTCTGTAACAACCAAAGTGACAACAGCCTCTGTGCACTCTGATCTTTTCTGGTTGCAGCATCATTTAGGGCCACGACAAATGACAAAAGAGGAACAATGAGATAAGATATTTGACAAGAGTGTCATTTAGGAACCTAAAACCATCTTCTACAAAAACAACACTTTTGTATTGTATGTCTGATAATGTTCTTGTGTATATTTATGTTCCTGTTTGAGAGGAACAAAGGGTCCAACTTACATTCTCCTCCAACGTTAACTCTTTTTCTGACACAACAGGAGAGGTGGGTTTGTGCTTCATGAAATCCTTAAAGCTGCTGGACCTCTGCAAGGTGAGCTGTAAACACACAACAAACCACATCAATTAAAATCATAATGGCAAAGTCTCAGAGGAACTAATTGGGTTGTTTTGCTGGTTTTGGATGCAGCAGCAATGAGGCTGATATAACTGTTGTCCACACACCGTCACTCTTATCTCTATCCACTGCATTAAGACAATGAGTCTGCAGAGGGATTTCTTAGAAGGACCTTTCTACAAACAGTTGCTCAAAGATAAAGGTGCCCATCTGTGACGTTCAGACAGAAAACAGCAACGTCAATTCAACTCATTGGCAGCGTGAAGATGGATGTTTCTAGTCCAAATTTGCAAAATGACACGTGGTAATAAATTGATTGTAACACAATGAACTGAAACCTGAGATTATTGTAAAAATGTGACTGTTTCTATCCACAGTTTTAAACTTGAGCAACTGCCTGCAGCCAATCATGGAAGAGCTTATAGTCCGGCTGCTGATCTGTCTCAAACCAAATAAAATTAAACCACCGGTGCAGCTAAACCAACATATGACCTTTATTTTGAGGTGATGGAGTTTTTTCAGATAAATGTCTGCTTTTTCCTACCACAGCTCCTCCTTTAAAAGCCACACCGCTTTCAGAGAAATCAATCCTCTATTAACTCTGATAATTGCAGAGCAGCGATTCATGTCATGGAACAATGATGATCTCCAAACCTGATTATCTCCAGTTCAAAGTATGTGTTAGGAGATGATTGCCGAGAACAAAGGCAACGAGATGTGTAATGACAAGGCGTGAATTAGACCACAGTAGGGAGATGTGGATGGAAAATAAGGGCACTGGTGTTAAGCGTGGGAGGCCAGCCCTCAAGGTGGCAGCTGGAGACTCAGGCAGCAGAAGCCGCAACGCACATTCTGACTCAAACAACATCTGCTGCAATGATTCACCCTGCCAGAAGAGGAACTTTCTAAAAGAGTACAAAAAATAAGTTGAGACTGTTAAACTAGTGCCTTGTAAACGAAAAGGTCCTACTGAGTTTTGTGACTCCGGGTTTGCACTAAGTCGAGCTGACATTCTGTGCACAAAAGAGGTGCACAAAAAGAGAGCTGTGTGCAATGTTTTAGAGCAAACATCAAGTGTTTCAAGTGTGTGACAAAATCCCTCTGCACAATCAGAGCCTGTAATATTTCAGGTCAGAAAAGCTCAGCATTAACACACCAACTTTAACTCTTCTTAAACTTCTTTAACAAATTAATAGCAAAAACTCACCTTCTTCTTCTGCACCTGCTCCTTCTCCGAGGCATTCGAAGGCCTTCGCCTCAACATCTTCTTGCTCAGTGGTCCTCAGATCGCTCAGAACAGCTTCGAGTAAACTAAACTGGTTTTATTCACTGTGGGCTTCTGTCCCAGTGCTGTCAAGGTGAAATCAGTATAAAAAAGAAAACACACCACACACAGAGGAAGCCCGAGCTGCACTCTGCTGCAGCCAAACGCAGAAGCAGAGAGGAAGTCACATGGCCACACAGAAACTGAAGAGACAAACCCTGTTTTTTTTAGTCCACTGGTTTATATACAGGGAGCTTGTGCATGTTTTTCTCACTATTGCGTGTGACAAACTCACTGTGGCTCAAAACTGAACTGACATACAGGAAACATCTCTATGTTTCCATAGGTACTAGGATGGTAGATTTTCTGCTGGACACAGTTTGGTTTTTTTTGTTTTTTTGCTCAGGACTGTGTTCATGCTCAGCCTCTAAAAGATTATCTATGAAGATCTGTTGTTTCAAAAGTGTGTCATCTCTGTAATAAAGTGCACAACAACATCCTGCTGCCACAGTTTTCTTACTCCTACAGACATCAGCAGGAGTTCAGCCTCAGCAGGAGAGATCTGTGTGATCCAACACACACCAGCTCACAAGGTTTTTTAAACACCGTTTAATTTTGTTGTTGTTCAGCTACATGAATGGCTCTCAAATTGTCACTTATGACCTATTGTAACTTAGTTGTGGAAGTGAAAGAAATGTACAGATGGCATATTTAGAAACTCAGTGACAGCTCAGCAGCTGCAGCATAGCAACTGTTGTTCAGAAAGTCCAACACATCCAGAAGAGGATATTTAAAGTGTCAAACATCCAACATGGACAATTAAGAAAGAACCACTTGAGTGTCTCAGGAATGTACATTCAGGCTGTAGGACAAGGCAAATATTGGTAGTACAATTAAGAGGGAAGTAGAATATACCTCAAGTTCAGCTTGTTATTTGGTGGTTAAGTTAGCCACGTGACGTGAAGAGGATGCCCTATTTTAGCTTCCTGTCACTCTACTGAAGCCTGGCAACAGTGTAAAGATCTTAAAGGGACAAAAGAATAAACAAAAGGTTGAGTCTAGTAGCTGCAAAAAAATCTAATAATAGCCAGCAGTCAAAGAAGCACAGTACCAAAACTTGAAACGCATAAAACTAGTCCCTTACATGTAAAATACATTCAAAATGTTACTTAAAATGTAGATATTAAAGAGAACATTTTAAATATAAAAGAATATACTCACTGTCCACAATAGTCCCTGTCTGAATGTTAATCACTAATGTGTTAATATGTAAGCTGCATTGAATTTGGTGATGTGGAAGTGTCCTTAGCTGGGTGTATTCTGTTTGGGCCATTAAATCTAACAGTGCATTATATTTTATAAATGGTCATTGATTTGCTAAGTTAATTTAAAGTACAATAATTAGATGTTCCCGTGGCTATAAAGCCAGCCACTGGTTTTACGTATTAGAAACAGGCAAAGTTGCCCAATAACGTGGTAACATCTGGTTTACACATACTGTATGGATGTAAAATTTGACCATATTACAAAACCAGTTTTGCAAATATTTTTTAAGGAAGGAAATACATGTTTTTTGGACCTTAAGGACACACGCAGCGTGTTTTGGTGAGAAACAATGAACCTCAGCAGACATGACTTGTCTTATGTACAGAAGCTCCATAGAACAAGTTTCAGTAAATTGCTTTTCACCAGCATCTTGTAATACAAAGGTACAAAGGTGCGTAACAATGACAAAGGTAGAAGACACATTAGTTCACCACACCAATGATCTCATAGTCATTGTTCCTCTTTTCAGAGCCTCTTTACCTCAAGCGCCAACACAGAATGGATATGGATGACTGTGCTTTTTCTGAAAGGTTACTTCATTTGCTTTCAGTGACACTTGTGACAGGAGTTTGCAGATGGGTGTGGTGTGTTGGCAGCATGTTCCCACTAAGATGCACATATAGAATTGTTGCCAGGCAACAAGCCATCTGTGAGCATGAGCTCTTCACATGGGAATCTGCTCACAGCTGTTTCAAAGATGAGTCCAATTATTGGAAACTGGACTCATCGGAAACCAGGCTGATATTTGACTTATGGTAGATAAAGTGTTCTGATGAGGAAAAAAAGTGTTTCCCGAAAAACAGTTACATCACGCTCACTTTACTGCCGGACATGTGTGGAAGCTAATGTTATTTCTATGCTGACTGTGTCACACATTGCTTGCAAAGTGCAATACTTACAGGAACTGCCGAGCTTTCTGAGATGTCTTCTTACTCACCGTCTTGTTGAGAGTTGGGTGATTGACACCAGTCTCATATGCTGTATGTACAATAAAGACAAAGCTCACTGAGACAGAAGGTGTTATTATGCCATGTTTACATTCATTCTTTCAAACCGCAATTCTGAGCAACTGAGTGGCACAAGCAGCTAAGCCTTCAACTTGTTATTGTCTCCACTTTGGCAAAAACAGCCAAAGATGTGTTAAAAAGCTGTGGGCAAAATGGCAGCCAGTGCACCACCACTGCATCAAAATAGAATAACAAACAAACCCAAACCTAACAAAATAATGTTATTTAAGGTGTACACTCTTTGTATTTAGTTTCACTTACTAACTACCAATACAAAACACAACAAGAGCTTCTGTGAGTTGAGAGCATGGGTCTGCAACTGGTGTCAAACACTAAGGAGATTTTAAGCCTCTGCAGCAGGTATGCATCCGTCTTTCCCAATTCTTGTGAACACTATATCATATACCACAAACATGTACCAGAACCCAAGGATAACCAGGTTAGATTTGGGCCATTGTGACTTCACATCCCTCCCTTTCTCATCAATGCTATAGCTCTATATCTAATGCCTGGATGTTATTTCATTACTTTGTGACACAAATGTCCACTTGGACTTGTGCATGAACTTTTTAAAATACAAGTCTGTATACTGTAACTTGACTGGTTTGCAGAGACATAAAAAAAAAACATAAAACAAAATGTTATACATTTTCAGAATAGATTAGGTATTAAACAGTTCTGGGAGTGCAGATGTTTTACATAGGCTCAGAGATATAGGCTATGTGAGGGTGAAGGGCAACAACAGCAGCTTTGGTTAATTTTCATTCTGTTAAAAAAGGCTGTAAAAGCAAATGTAAAGCTGAAACTGTTAGTTATGACTGTCAAAACTATTTTGAGTCATCAGTTAAGATGGGGTGAGTAAGATTCCCCACCCCCAGTATCTAGACAACTATAAAGTATGCTGGTTGTCTTGTGACCATACATTTAGGAATCTCAGACTATTTCTGTCTTGTTGTGATGGCGACAAGCACAATGGAGAAATAGAAAATGTTTTTCCACACACAAAGTTTTTGCTGTTAGAATAAATGTGTTGTATGTCAGGTACATCATTAGTTATAAAATGGTAGTTTAATATAACTACATTTCTTTGGTTTGTCATTTGTAGAAAAAGGATGTCAAGCCCTCTACAAGACGAAAACTCGACTTTTATGAGCTGAAACCTGCTGCTGCAGGTGATGTGCTTCCGTCCAGTTGATGACACTTTTGATTATGCACGTTTCATTTTTGACTATCCGATATGTTGGCACTTGAGGAAGTGAAATTCCCACAACCATGCTGGCTCAATGCCTTTGTAAAAGGAGAAGTTGGGCTTTTTGGAATGGTTTTGGGGCCTATTGCCTTGACCGATGGCCTCCCCTGAGCCTTATCACTTGGCCCTATTGCCTAACTCTTTGCCCTATCTTTGTCTTACACATACAGAGACAGACACAATAACAATCATTCACCCTTTACCAGGGGTAAGTTGAACTAGAATGCAGTTTTTTTTGTTGTTTTACTTTTAGGCCCCATTGTCATATTTACGATCGTATATTTTAACTTGATAGGAGACATTCTGAAATACAGCAACAGTAAATATTTTTACTTTAACTCAAATACTTAAAACAAAGTAAAAAACTGGCTCATCTCACCCCACTCTCCCCTACATCACCAATCTTAATATCTAGCTTAAAAATTGTTTACTTCTTTAGAATCTTTACAGTATTTACAATGTTAAAATCTTTATAGAAACTGAGTCCAAACCACTACTTTAAAGAGGTTTACTTTAATAAAATAGAAATTATATCATCCCCTGACGTAAATGTCGACTTTACAAACCAAAAGATTTAAACATTAATAAAATCACAAAAAAGAACATATTAAAACTCTACACACCACAGGATCTGACATTTATACACATCATTAAATCCTTAATTAAATATATAATTTAATTTGAAATGCAAAATTGCAATACATCGGTCAACCTGGTAAAACTGCTCAATAGAGACTGCATAGGGGTAACAATAGTGTGCAAGTCTGCTGTTGACGTGAGTGAGAAGTGCAAGAAAGACGGAGATGCTCAGATGATGTCGTGGAAGAGAGTGACAGCCAGGAGGACAAGAGTGAGCGAGGAGGAACAGGCGGTCGCAGAAGATCCAGGCACCGCGAAGGGCTCAGTGTTCCTGAGCATCCAGTCCTTTTCCTCATGCAGTCCCTGTCTGTCCAGCTCAGGACCCACCAGCTTACGGATCGTCTCGTAGTAATTATTCAACCACTGAATCTGAATGGAGAGATAAAATAATGTGCCACTGGTGAAAAGTAAAAATGTAACATCAATGTTATTGTTTAGTATTACATACCAAATTAGGGATAAACATTTTAAAATGCACAAAACTGAGAAGTATTTAGTACTGTATACTATAATACATCCCTGCAACTTCAAGATGAATGTGTTGGAGTAAAAAGTGCAATATTTTCTTAAGAAATAGACATATAATAGACACATAAAGAAGAATAAAACAGAAACAAGTATCCCAAAACAGTTAAAAGTACAGTAAAAAGTACTGAACTTGTATTTACGTCCCACAACTAATTTAAAACAGCATTATTATTTTGTACTGACGTACTTTATTTCTTACCCTCAACACAGAAACAGAATTTGAAGAAAAAACACTCAAATTGTGTAGTGATCTATCCAAATACGACACGTTTCTGTTTCCGACAATGTTGCTTTAGTGTACAATTATATTATAAAAATATCTCATGTTTTCTCTTCACACGAAAACAAAACACAGAACAACAATTTCACACGTGGTTTTGATGTCTCAAGGGTATGTTTTGATCTCTGTGCTGCAGAGAAGCCTCAAACTTATGTGTAAAGGGGATTTTAAGAGGAAACCAGTACTCATGTAGCAGGAAAATGAAAGACCCGGTCGATGCCACTTATACCCCAAGGTATTTACAAATTAAAACATAAAACTGAGATTACCTCTGGGGAATGGAAACTTAAAATAGAGCTTGTCACCGGGCAATTATGGAATGTATAGTATTAACCACGTCAGTACCTTCTTTTTAAATAAAACATTGTAGTGAATTTTCAGTAACTTTTAAGTATACAGCATTTGAATATTATTTCTTACCTGTTGTGAGGTGAGTAGAGATGTGTCAATCAGTTTTCTGTCATATGGAACCAGTGACACTGTGTCAAAAGTCAGGTAATTGTGACCATACTGAGGGGCACAAATACACATGGAGCCAGATGTTACTTGCAATTATTATTAGTTACTAAAGAAATGTACTGTCTTGATCAGCTCTTCACCTTTGTTTGGACAGGTACAATCACAGCAACATCTTCAATCCTGATCCCAAAGTCATTCTCCTTATAATATCCAGGTTCTAGGAGAAAGCAATCGTTAGTTTATCATTTTGGTATTTCTCTATACGTGAACCATAAAAGTTTAATTCTTAAAAAATAGAAATCAAAATGCTGGTAATCTTTTTAGGATGTGGATTTATTTTGTTTTTCTGGTCTCACCTATAGACGTGAACATGCCTGCTCTGAAGGGGATGTTGTTACCTTGAAATCCAACTGGCCCTGGAGAAAAATTTAAATCCACATAACGTTGTAGAAAACTGAATGAAACCAAAGTTTAAATCATTTGTGTCCAGTACTTTCACCTTCGCACTGCTAGTGTAAAGTGTTTCTGCAGCCAAACATCACATAAAACAACAAGTCAAAACCCAGAGGTTGTGTCCTCTCATTTTCAGGAATATATGATATATTTTAATGGGATTACTATCATGTTCTTTTTGTGATCTTGTTAACAAGTTGTTGCATTTAGCAGTCAAAGATTGTGGGAGATAAATCTGAGAGTCTATTTTTACTCCACAAATGCTCTACACAGGGAGAGCTGCACCAATCACATAGGAATGGATTGCTTGATTAATCTGCAACAATTTTGTTAAATTAATTCTTTATTAAGAGAAACATCTTAAAATCTGCTGCCTAAACTTCCCCATTGGGAACATTTGCTTATTCTCTGTTTTATCTCTGTTTTAATTGTTAGTGAGACAAAACAAGACATTTACATCACCTTTGGCTCTGTCTTACCAATTATCAACAAGATACACTATTTCATTTGTTGACCAAATTATCTGTATGAGTATGAGTCTTTAATGAAAGTAATTAGTTTCAGCTCTGCAAACAGGGACAGTAAGAGTTTCACAGACTGTAATTTTTTGTTTAGGTTCAACAACCTCATCTATGTCCCCATGTCTCATTCTTCAAAAAGGTTTTCAGCTCGTTTTTGTCAAGCTGGATCATTGTGCTCAAACACGCCACCTGCTTGTCTTCTTGTTCATTATCCCAACCCAGGGTATCAGTATCTTAGTGTCATTAAGTTCAACTTATTGTAAAACATCTTTTTTGAAGATTATGGACTGCAGAAATATGCTGCTGTTTATTTGGTTAAGCAGTAATGATTTCACTAATGAATCCAATGATCCATTTCAAACTCGGGTTTTAAGATTATTGGAACAAATGGAAAATAAATAAGGAACATACACTCATGAACTCCAAAGTAGTTTCCAACACCGTGACCTGTTCCGTGACCGTAGTTCAGGCCCACCTCCCACAGCGCGCGACGACCAAGCATCTCCATGTTCACACCTGGAGATGAACAAAATCAGGTTAAATCAGATGTTCTGCTGCAGGCACAGCATTACGTAGAGAAACAGGGCTCTCTACTGGTGAAACTAGGAAAGGCTTCTGAATCCAATGCAATTTTTAAAATGAATTTTCTTTCCCACCTCTTGTTCCTGTAGGAAATATGGTTTGAGATATCTCTATGTTTCCCATGAGCACCCGAGTGAAGGCCTCCTGAGAGGTGGGAAAGAAAATTCGAGAGGTGTATGATTAGTGACAGGAAAATGGAATTTCAAGAAATCATCCAAAATGTTATATCACAATATATATTCTATAAAATCCCTATTTATTAGCATATTTTAAATAACATTATACTAAGCTACTCTATATTTACTCCATCTACCAGTGGTGGAAGGTAACTTTACATTTACATTTATAACATTACTAGTTATTTTTGAGAAACAGATTAATACTCATTAGATTATTCATTTGCTCATTTTTTTCAACTGCAGTCTGGGTGATTGGTCATTGCTGGTGTATATGTAAATGAAGTCTTACTTTTTGCATGGACGTGGGGGTTCCCCAGTGAACAGTCCGAGTGATGTCAGTGGTCCCATCTCTGTAGTGAGAGACAGGATGACTCTTTATAGATGTAGGGGATGGGAGGTGAAACCAAGAATGTGTGAGCAGTGTGTGTTTTTACTCACAGATACTGGCCACCAGAGTCCACCAGGTACATCTCATCAACTGTAAGCTTCCTGCTGGTTTCTTTCGTTGGGCTGCAACGCAGAAAAACAGGAAATAACAACAGTTCTGTTCTAAATGTAATACCTTTTGTCATTCAGTCAAAGGCAACTGACAGTAAACCAGTAATTGTATTTACATATTGGTCAGTAATTTTTCACTAATCTTTTAATGCTTTTTGGCTTCCTTATGCTGTTTGTGACCCATTCATTCCTGCGGAAAATGTTTATCTAAAAAAGGCTTATTTATTTCCAAAAACACACGGAAAGTGGATGTTTCACCTTCAGTTAACTTAAATGAAACTGGAGTAAGTGTTGTGCTTGTGCTGTTGACTGTTTTGTGGGCTGATTAATATACATTTGGTTGATGATCATCAAAATCACAGAACATGTTACACAGAGTCTCATTTACTAGTTTTAAAGCGTTTCAACTAAGCCTTTTGCATATTTTGTCCTTAGGACAACAGTAGACATAAATACAATGATGGTATTCAAATTTGGGGTGTTGAGGAGGTTTCCTTTAACATAAAAGCAGTTAAAAATGTATTGTACGGTTTGGAAATGATTTAGCTAAAAAGTAAGAAACCGCATTCAAACCAATCCTATACACTTTGCAAATTGAACACAAGGAAGTTAAATATGTGCATAAAATATAAAAAGATCAGGAGAACCAGAGGTGAGTTACCTGTAATGGGCGAGTGCGGCATTGGGTCCACTTGCAGAGATTGTATCAAAGCTTGGGCCTTTGCTGTCCTTCTGTTTGCTATAAAGATAAAACTAGTGTAACTGTACTAATCTGCCTTTGTTGACTTACAGTAAACACTGTAAGTGGTTGTTATGTGGTGTATGTTGACTCCTGCAGTTTCAAACAAAGCACCACTACATGCAGTACTATATGTTATTTCTGCTCTCTGGTGTGCTGCGGGAACTTACCTGCGACAATTATTGACGTATTCTGCAGCAGTCAGCTCAGTCTCCCTACCCTTGGGTACGGCCGTCTCCAGCCACATCAGCAGCTGGATGACAGCAACTGCATCCCTCACCTGCACAGACCCACAGGTTTCAGCAACAACACAAAACATAAAAACAGATTTTTACTTTTTAATCTTCTTTTTAATTGTATAATATTTTAATTGTTATGTATTCATTACAATTATTTACATCGCATTACATTGGACAAAAGCTTCTGTTATTCTGTGTTCAAGTTATGGGAAAAAAACATACTAAACAACCAAAGAGCGTGACTAATGACTGTCTGCTTAAATAAAATAGAAGCTTTGTAATAGCAAGTATTCTTTTATAGGTAATCAGACAATAACTGCATGTGTGTGGCAGTGTGCTTGTGTATAACCTGAGTATGTCTGTGTGCAGGTGACATACATGAGCATCCCTCAAGATTCGCTGCTCAGTCTCATCTTTCACAGCTTTAGTTGTCAACACAGGAGAGTAGGAGCTTGTGAGCAGTTTGTCCTACACGATGCAGAGAAACAATTATAATTTTATCTAAATGCATTGCTCTCCTCACTCCCACAGATGTGATGTAATGCCTCTTTACTTCCAGATACATGTATTTGTAAGTAGCAGCACTGTGGTGGAGTGGTTAGCACTGCCACTTCACAGCTACAGGGTCCCTGGTTATAGTCTTTTCTAGTTAATTAGGATGATAGTTATTGGCTTATTAGATGGTGTTTAGATTATATTTTCTTATACACACAACAACACCAGCAGCATTTCTCCACCAGCTGGTTCATTGGTTTATGAATTCATTTTAGTGAACTGCTTACTATCTTTGTCAGCTGGCTACTGCACTTAAAAAAATTTTGATGAAAAGCACTCAGACTGATTCAAAACAATAATGCTACTGGTTGTAAAACCAAGACAATGAGGTGAAAATCACACTGGGCAAAACTTTGAATGTCTTATTTGGAATAGGGTTGGCCTCTATACGCTATACCTTTGTTGTTAGAACAGCAGGTGGAGGACATAAGGTAAATTAAAACATTAGACCTTAAACATTTTCTTCATTTTCGCAGTTTTACCCGCAGAAACACATTTAAGAGGAATAGCAAAATCTGATGAGAAGCAGTTCTGTGACATTTTAATCTACGGTTTCTATTAAAATATTGATTAGTGCAGCTGTTGAACGTTGGATTTTGCCAATACACACATCACATACACATCTTTTTAATGATAAAATACAACAACAGCAATGGCAATACATTGTTCATTTCGTTTAAGATAATCTATGAAAACAAACGATGTACTATAGTGCATTATGAAATGAATAATCTGCATACCTGTGGTGTAATTATCTCATAAAGTGCGTAGTTTGTGTACTCTGTGCCGAGCCACACTTTAACACTGGGCTGCTCCACATACGTTTTCAAACTGTCCAGGACAGAGTCGTAGCTTTTAAGCTGCACACAGAGGGGCCCTTTACAGGAGGTGTTCAGATACACCTTCAACTCCTCAGTGACTCTGTGCATGTGGAGGAACAGCCTGGTAGATTTTGTGGAAAAAAGTACGAGAATTAAAGTAAATCATCCATATAATTATTGACTTATGTGAGAAAAAGGCCATGTGTCCTTATATAACAACACATGTGATGTTAGTTACAGGAACAGTCCAATGTAATCCCTGAAAAATTGACTTACCAGATCTCATCCATTGTCAATAGTGTGTAGGAGTAGAAGAAAGGATTGTATGGGATGTCACCGCCACGCATATTGAACAACCCTAAAGAAAAAAACAATATACACCACCCCTGACGGTGAGTTGCAGCAGCTCACACAGACTTTCACATTATCTTAGGCTTAAGCTAGTGGTGCAGTTTAGTGGTAGTTGAATAACCTTCCGTTTTCTCAACATGATTAATTGAAACATGCAGCTTCATAGCCAAAGTTTTCTTACAAGCTGTTTCATCCAGCGCTGATAACAGAAGAGCTGTGGGTTTGTATGGACTGTTGCTCATCTCATTTCGTATGCGTTCCACTTTCATCTGCCAGGACCTTTCTGCAAACACACATATTACTTTTAATTACATTCACACTACTACAAACCTGTATCTTGATCTTAATTTATATTAATTTTTATTATTTTTTTTATTTCTGTGTGATGTTTGATACCGATACTCTGATCTCCTTTCAGCTCTTTTTTGGTCTCCACCAACTTGTCAAGGAAATATTTGACTAAACAGTGAAACAGTAAAAGTGCTCTGATGAGGTAATCAGTAATAAATTCTGTAGAATTGTTACTAAGACCAAAACCTTTTCTGCTACACATAGTCACTTAGCGTTCATGTAAATATATTGCTTAGTGATTTTGTTGAGGCGGTGAGTAGCTGCATATGTGATGCGTCCTGCTAAGTGCAGACAAACAGCAGTGCTGTAACCAAGCCCTGTTCTTTAAAATTACTGTAATCTGCAAAGCAGTCACCACTTTATAGACCCTGCCCAGACAGCCAGCAAAACATAAACATTTGCTTTCATATCAAAACTGAGACATCATTTATAAAAGCACCACTTAAAGCCCTGTATGGCATGTTTTCTTGCCCAGATTGAAGACAAATGTCTAAACACACTTACACAGATCATTAGGTTTATGATGCTCTCCATTTGTTCTATATATCTGCTCTCCCACTCTAAAGACTAATAAAGCCTATGGGCGTCCAGACAACTTCCTTGGAGGCTTTTTCATTCACTTTAAGTTAGTATTTGATCAGTCAGCAAGCCATAAAAACAAGAAAAGGCTTATAGTTGTGTGTGGTGCTGCTTATTGCTCCCTGTCCCGTTCGGAGGTATTTATGAGCACACAGATAAAGGGCACATACAGGCAGACTGGCAGTCTACAGTGTGTGTTTGTTTACCAGTAAAGACACACACACACACACACACACACACACACACACACACACACACACATATGAAGACTCACGTATGACTCTGTCGGGCAGGTGGATGAGGTCGCCAGGTGGGATTGGCGGCCTTGTGTGCCATACTTGGTCGACCAGGTTTACAGGGATGGACTTCAGACTGCGATTGCTCGACTGCAGCTCAACACTGTAACCCTCCTCCATGTCTAATGGAGGAAATTACAGATGATTACACACAGTGAACCAAATCAATCACAGGGAAACAGTCTGTGGCGTCGGAAGGCTCCATCAATAATATTCTATCTATTTGGCCGAGCATTTTATTGATGTTAACCAGGACTGACAGGAGGGTAAATAATTGAGACTTACTAATGGAGAAGAGGAAGGGATCAAAGCCGATCTCGCTGCCCAGTGGGACTTCAGAAATGAGCCACTCTGCCAATCTGCTGATGGACCCTGACAAACGTTACACACGACAGATCGAAGTGAAGTTATTATTGATTTTACAGAAGGTGACAGAATAAATGCAGTTGACCTACCTGTGGCGAATATTCTAAGTAAAGATTAAATTGTATGTCAGTTTCCCTAAACTACTATAGTAAATAGCTGATTATACTGTCTATCTGTGTGATTATTACAGTATAAATGAGCAAACTTAAATACTATATTACTAAACATCTTTTATCATCTTATAGACATGAATAATCACATTTGACAGTGAAAGAAACCTTTTGGTCTCTTCTTGTTACAATATGATAATTATGAGATTTAAACTGTTTCAAACTCAGATAAAACACTGATCAAAAGCAAAAAGTAATGTAAAAGTGTTAATGTAGAGGTGCGTTGTAAAGTATAGCAGCATGCAGGTACAGTACATCATATACAGTATATACCGTAAGTGTAGTAGTATTAATATCTAAAGCAGTAATAAAGGTGATGATATATAAAAATTACCATGAAAAGACCAAAACCTACATACATTCATTTCTAATAGTATTCTGACTTCACTACTCTGTCTGTAGCTCTTAGTCCTGAACATATTTGTTCTTACTGAAGATGTAAATCTTGTAAACAGGTCACAATGGCAGTATTTTAATGAAAAACACAGCAGTTAAAGCAAAGGGTACTAAAACATGAATTGCATTTGTGCATTTGTGCATTTGTCGGGGACAATTCTCTATCTAGTGTATATAGCGATTATCTACTGCCGATTAACTAGTGTTCTGGGAAGTAATCTAGTCTTAACTAGTCGTGACTTTATTCTCTAAAGTTCCTTGAGATGACTTTGTCATGAATTGGGCTATATAAATAAAGGTGAATTGAATTGGATTGAATTATTCACAGTACATTCAGAAAGATTACTGAACCCCTTAAAAGTTTTTTATATTGAAGCCTGATATTAAAAATGTTCTTTACTAATAATCTGGCAAAGTAAAAACTATATTTTAGAAATGTCTGTAATTATTATTTAAAAAAGACAAACTGAAAGATCCCACTGACTCATTGACACACTTGAAAGTAAGCTCAGGTGCTTGTCATTTGTCTTGATGGTTGCTAAGATGTTTCTACACCTTGACTGGAGTCCACCTGTGGTAAATTAAGTTGAGTGGACATAATTTGGAAAGGGTCTCTATAAAAGTTCTCAAAGCTGACAATGTATACTGCATCAGAACAAAAGCCATGTGGTCAAAGGAACTGCCTGTGGGGCTCAGAAACAGGAGTAATGCAACGCACAGATCTGGGGAATGCTACAAAAAACTTCTGCTGCACTGCAGGTTCCCAAGAGCAAAGATGGAAGAAGTTGGGGACAGCTGGTCTCTCGTCAAACTGAACACCCGGGGGATTAGAGCCCTTGTAAGAAAGGTGACCAAGAACCTGACAGTCATGCTGACTGAGCTCCAAAGATCCTGTGTGGAGATGGGTCAAAGTTAGAAAAGGACAACCATCAATGCAGCTGTCTACTGCTCTGGTTTTTATGGCAGAATGGCTAGATGGAAGCCTCTCATCGGTCTAAATAAAGGAAAAAATGTGCTGATCTGATGAAACCAAGTTTGAACTGTTTGGCCTCAATTTTAAATGACATATCCAGAGCAACCCATCACTGTCCAGTAACCTCCCTACAGTGAAGCATGGTGTTGGCAGCATCATGCTGTGGGTGTGTTTTTCAGCAGCAGGGACTGGGAGACTGGTCAGGATTGAGGAAAAGTTGAATGTAAAGTACTAAGATTTCCTCAATTTCCTCAATGCTGTTACACAGCACTCAGGACTTTAAACTGGGCTGAAGGTTCGCCTCCCAACATGACAACAATCGTAAACACACAGCCAAGACAACACAATGTTCTAGAGTGGCCCAGCCAGAGCCCTGACTTGAACCCTTTTGAACATCTCTGGAAAAACCGGAACATGACTGTTCTCCAGCCGTCCCTGTCAAACCTGACTGAACTTAAGAGGATTTGAAAAGAAGAAAGCCAGAAAATCCCTCAGTCCAGGTGTGAAAAGCTTGTGGCATCATACGCAAAAAGACTCGAGGCTGTAATTGCTGCCAAAGGTGCTGAGTTAAGTGTTTGAAGAGTTATGTACATATGATATTTCAAGTTTTTCTTTTTAATATAATTACAGACATTTCTAAAATGATGTTTTCAGTTTGTCATAATGGAATAATGAGTGTAGATTAACAAGAAACAAATAAATCTGAACATCTGTAGTATCAGGCTGCAACATTTGAAAAAAGGGAAAGTCTGAAAACTTTCTGAATGCACTGGATGTGAGAATGAATCAAAGAATACGACAGTGGCTTCTGTGTGTAGGAAGAACATTGTTACCTAGAGCAATGGTGTTGCTCGTTTTTGTGTTTGAATAGATTTTGACACAGAGGAATAAACTCTTCAGACTGTGAATACATGAATAATACTTGTTACTAGAATTAAATCTCTGGTTTTGCGTTGTCACAGGACTTATTCTTTCAGCACTTATCCTTCAAGAAAACCAAAGAAAATTAAAATGCAAATTGACAACACATGGGTGGCCCTGAAGGAATATGCTGCAATCACACAAGACAAAAGCATTTACAGAAATGCTGCAAATTGTACACAACAGATGTAACCAATGAATGCAGTGAACACATCATTATGATAGGTTGTCGTTATGTTGTGCATAACTTGCAGCTTTTCTGTACACAAAGGTTGTTTCATTTAGGTTATACATTTGTCACATTGATGAAAAGGGTTAAGTTCCTTATGCTTTATGCTGCCTATGATTGTTAATTTGCATCGGTGGTACTATAAGCATCCATATGAGTCACAAATTATAACTTGTTATGTAACAAATGTATTCACGATTTTACAAATGTGTGAGCATCAGCATCAGTAAGCCCCACGTTTTTCGCACTGCCTCGAGTTTGTTGGAGTTATTTTTATCATGTAAATCCTATAATAATAAGTGCAGCATTTGTCAGGATATTTTTAAACTAGACCATAAAGAAAACAAATACTTGATTAGAATCCATGTGTCCTGCGTTGTCACAACAAGCAATCACAATATGATCATCCCCCCACCATCTTTTTCCAGCTCCCAGTTGCAGTCCATCTGTCTCTCAGCTTGAACCCAGTAGCGGCTGTCTGTCCAAAGAGTGGCCTTGGTATGAGTAACTATGGCAGTGCCTGGGGAGAGGCAGGACAGCAGCTGTGTTATAGAGAGGGCACCAGTGACAGTGAATTACAAATGACTATAAATGTCAGAATCGACTCAGAACAATGCGTGATGGGCCAGCTAATCTTGCGCGTAGGGAGAAACAGGAAGGTTGAGAAGAAATGTTCAGGAGATTTAAGCTAGGTGATGTGCGGTGGATGTATAATCACTCCAATAATAGATGCATTTGCATTATATCAGTATGTACCAGGAATTAATTGATGCATGTCTGGTTCATATTAGAGGCTCAGAAAATGTGACTTTTCTTTATTGAGTCTGGTGTATGCTTGACCTGGTGCAAACAGCTTATGACCGAATGGTCATTGGTTTTCTTGTCCTCTCATCCACGCAGAAGCTAAGTACAGAAATATGCAGGATCGCTAATTTTGTTGACTGTAACTGTGTGAAGACAGATTTATGGTCAGGTTGCTCTGCGAATGACAGCACGAGATGATTGAGAAGATGCAGTGATGCTGTGAGTAATAGCGGTGAAACCAAATGAATGGGAAAACAGGCGGTAATGTGAAGATGTGGGATGAAAGTAGAAGAGCTGAGCAGAAAAGGATTGTACCTGCAGAGCCTGTAAACCCGGTCATGAAGGCCAGTCTGGCATCACGTGGTGCAATATACTCACTCTAAGAGAAACATAGACACAGGTTTTATACACACACAAACACACACACACACAAGGTAGTTAAAACCAGATGAGTTAATCATGATGGACAGCAGTTGTACCAGGTGAGCGTCAGTGCCAGGAATAATGTAGGCAGCGATGTTCAGGGGAAGCATTTGTGCTCGTAACTCTTGCAGCTGGAGAGTGGTGTTTACTGCTGTGCTGGGGAGATACTAAAACACATACAAAACAGAATAAAATGATTTAGAAAATGTGAGAAATCTTCAGACTGACTAAAAAGAAATAACTGCTGATTCCCCCATTTCATTATCTTCAATTGTAATCATTAACTGCAGCGCAGGTGCAGTAAACCTTACCACAACTGCATAAAAATGTTTCACAACAGGAAAATGTTGTATGATTACTTCGAGGTCAATTTCATCACTTGTATTTTGTCATTTTAGGAATAAAGTCAATGTGTCCATTCACAAGTTGATCCTACCGGCGGATACGTTGAGCAGTTCCTCTCAGTTTGCTTGTTTCCAATAGTGTTTCCTGAAATAAAAAAAGAATGGTGGTAAAAGTCCTTTGAAAATGACACACACTTGGGATGGAGCTGAGGTTCATAACCAAATTTATTAACAGCGGAATGCTCCTTTTTGTGTTATCAACCATATCTTTTTACACACAGTGGCTTCAAGAGCAATCTCTAAAATACAGCTCTGGATTTCAAACCCCAAAAACTGTGGTCAGTCAAAGTAAGAACTACAGTGAATAAGAATAGAAAGATCAAAACAGTATAATTTAATCATCTTCAAAGATGATCAATTTCTAATCTCCCCTTCACAAGCTATGAGAGAGCGTGACGTGCAGTACTTTGGTATTTAAATACATGCAATGAAATCAGTTCAACTTCAGACACAATATGATCTGTTTTTACATTTTACTACTTCACAGCTTCTCATCATCATCATCATCATCATCATAAACAAACCGGAACACTGGTTATCACAGCAGCCCAAAGTCCTCACCCAGAGAGGAGAGATAGATTACTGAGTATGAGGAAGAACTTTTTACCTGTCAGTGCTGCAACAGACAGAGCCAACAACCAGCCACAGGAAGGCATCTTGGCAGTTCACGTCCGTCAGGAGCTGATTCACACACAGAGAGGCTACAAAGCAGACCCTCCGATGTGTATGCAGCGTATGTGAGAAAGTGTGTGTGGGTGTCTGGTGAGAAATAGTGTGTGTGGGTGTCTGGTAGTAAGTGCATGATAGTCCTCCCTCAATCGCTGTCTCTCTTTCTCTCTCTCTCTCTCTCTCTCTCTCTCTCTCTCTTTCTTTGTCTCTCTCTTTCTCCTCCTCCTCCTCCTCCTCCTTCGTGTGGCCCTCTGATAGTGATCATTTGCTCCATCTTTGTAGCGGCTCTTCGTGCATAGAACTATTTGTTAGCTTAGAAAAATGACTAATGTGAGAAGATATTTTCCTGTTTACTCAGTATCTCAGTGAATGATACAATGACATCGTTGTTTTTCTATCGTGATCCATCTCAAAAACTGAGGGTTGGGAATTCCCTTATGGTGATGCATGGCCATGTAATGTGTGTTTAAAACATTATCGTGCTAGTTTTATTTATTTGTCGTCAGTATATTACTGTTAGAGCTGAGATGACAAATTCCCACATGGATAGAACCTGACTTCATTTGTTGGGAGTGTTTTGTGCGTGGACAGATGTTGAATGTTTGCACACAAAATAAATGTATGGATATTTGTGGATATCTGAGTCTTTTGGGAAGTGCATTTAGTACTCAAAGAAAGTGTGCATTTGATAAATTTAAATGCTTGTATTCAAGCCAAAGGTTTATTGGCAGATAGTTAAAAGAATAAAGAGAAGACGAAGAAGGGCACAGTAAGTGTAGAAACTGAAGATTTATTAAAGCACTAGTACTATACATCAGTCAGTCCTCAAACATTTTTATCTTTAATATTTTACTTAATTGGAATTTGTCATTTTCTTCTGGTCCTGTTTAAAATGAAAATTTGACATTTAGGAAATCACACCTATTCGCTTTCTTGCCAAGAGCTAGTTGAAAAAAAAAAAAAATCAATATCAATCTCATACCCGAATATAAAACATTGTCAGCAGCAGCTTAGCTTAGCATGGCATAAAGACTGGAAATAATGTAGTTAGTCCACGTTGTGTGAAGGTGAAAATGTACCTACCAGCACCTCTATGTCTGACGAAATTAAAACACTTTTCTGGATTCAACCAGTGTCACAGTAGAAGCAGGATAACTGTCAATGCATTATTCTGTGGTGGTTCGCCCTACTCCTGACCTTGTAATCACACCCGATAAATGGCCTGAATTAACAGCTTTTGTCTGGCAACATATTTAAGTGAAACCTAACATAATAAGTGTCAGATAGACCCCATATCTCTGACACATCATTACACATCAGAAGCTGACATGAGTGTTGTTCTCACTTGACTACACACAGTTAAATAGTATGAAAGCCATATAAATGTGGCATACAGTAATATCTCGATTGTAAAAGAAACACTATTAAAAAATACACATTTTACATAACAGGAAGTGGCACTCTGATTTCTCTCTAATTTTATGAAGTCATACTAAGATAAAGAGCTGTTTTCTCTGTTTCTCATTGTCATGCTACAATAAGGTATAAGTGAACTGTCTATGAAAGATGGGACTTAATGTGAGAAGTAGTGTGGAATATTATTATTATTGCTAATTATAATTACTACTATTACTACTATAATATTACTATTTTGTTTAGTATTTGATAATGGCCAAGCTTACTATTTTTGATCCATGATCGTGTTTGCCTGGCTCTAAAGACTGTACACTCATGTGACTTGTAGTTATAAAGATGTTAAATTGACCATTTTCACAAACCTCTAACTTTCACTTTCTATTTATCATACACAGTGGTATTAATCTACTCATTTGACAGTAGCTTTCAACAAAAAAGTCAACAACTGTAACTTTTTCTATTTTACACTTGTGATCAATTTGCTTCCTTGCATGAGCCAAAAAAATAAAGGTTACTTAATGTTAATGATTTCATGAACAGATAAGGCCAATTAGTCTGTGCAAGGCAACTACACAGCCTCTGTGGAGTCTAATTGCAGTCTGCTACCCTGGATTTATGCACATACAGCTTGTGATTTACTGACATTGCACTTACTTGATTTGAATAGACCTTTATGATGCACTGTGATCGTCTGGCTTTGATCATATCTTCAAAACCGGGCAGATCTTCAGTGATGCAGCCCTGAAATAAGACACAGGCTGTGATACAGCAGTGCTGTGATCAGAGAACCATGTCTTTTCCAGTAAGTAACATCTTTGTCTACTGAGGGTAGATTGTGATGCATATTAGTACAGTACAACAGTGGTTTTAAGGCCCAGCACAAAGGCTTTAAAATTTACAATATGAATGGTAATTGTAAAACTGATTAGGTGATCAAATTCATTCACATTTTATTCCTTCCTTTAAACATTGTTACCCTGTGAGATAAGCTTGATCATCACTTTCCATAAAAAACAAGATCATTTACAATAAGATCAATTGAATGGGCTATTACTGTGTTATAAAACACTTTACTATAATATGACATAACACATAATGTCCTCATAATGTTCATAAGAAATCCTGTAAGAGATCATAAATCTGCCATAAATCACTGTAGCTCGAGTGTCACCCTCAAAGTAGAACCTGCTGGTACTGCTCCTAGCTGTATTTTTAGATATGAAGTGACCCAGATATTAGGTTTCTTATCATGTTCAGTAAAAGGCCATGGATACTTGCTTCTAATCAGTGTGAAAGCAGGAACAAAGCATGTATTTAAAATCTGCATATTGCTCAAAGTGGCTCATACTTATGAGATCAAACAGTGCATTGACAAAATTACAAAGGATTGGCTCATGGAGAAGATACTCTTGCTGTTTACTTAATTTTACATTTTGACTAGAAACTGACCTGAGAGAGATTTGCCGAATGGACTTGAATAGACAGATTGAAAAGAAAAAAAAAACAGTTTTGACAGAGGGGAAAATAAGATGGGAAGAAAGCTGTGGAGCAGTGTACTGGCGCCACCACACTTTTGCAAGCATCTGTAGTAATTCAGAACATTAGACATAATTATTTTTTAAATATGCAACAGCTCTTCTGTTCTGACACACCAAGACTTTGTGTATAATTAGTTGAGAGAAACTGACTGAATACATTGTTATTCCCCCTCACAAAATGATAACTGCTGCGCTGTGTGTGATTGAATATTTCAATGTTTAAAATGAATAATGGAAAATGTCATCAAATAAGTATTAAATGCCGGTTTAGTTTTGAATAGTTTAAAACAGAGAAAAAAAAAGTTTACAAATCAACCCCCTAAACATGATGGTTCTATACAACTAAACTGCAAACTCAAAAACATTTCAGTTCTATTATGCTGACAAATAATGTACAGTTGGAAGCAAACTTTTGTGTTCCCTTACTTCGAAAAGAGTAAAACAACATTCTTTTTGATCAACAAAATTCTTAATCAACACTCAGATAGTTCAAACATTGTTTTATTAGAAATAAAGTACAATTTTACTTATTTATCAAGAAGAATGCAAACTTTTGTACTACTGGAATATAATTTTATGATTAAAACTTTTTTATGCAATTCTTATGCAGGGGGGATGCAAACTTAAACCTTAACCTAATTTAATGGTTAACAGCCCTGTTACAGGATTCAAGCATAAGTGCAAAGTACAAACCAGACATGGGCCAATGTTTTATAGCCACAACATTATAATAAAAGCTATTCTTCCAACCGTCTGTTTTGTAAGTGGACAGTTTAAAGGCCATTCTTTCATCTGAATGCAGTTTAGTAAATAGTAAATATGACATTACCATACAAGTCTTAGTAAACAGATGAGGAAGTCTCTCTGCACACATAACAATGTGATGGAAAATGCTAATTCAAATGAGAAAAACTATGCCGCAAAAAGGGTTGTATAATATACCTACTGGTCCATCCTGGTCCATTTTGAACTGTGTTTTGGAGCATGAAGAACTTTAGGAGTATAGTTAAAGGCCTCAGACACAATATTTGTGTTTTTTTAAGTGCAGCTGTTTTCCCGGGTTTCAGAAACGTGATCTCAATGAGAGATCCAGAAAAGTAAAGGTAAAAAAACTGTAAACAAACTGAAAGTAACTATTCATAAAATTCAGTCTGATTTTCAGATTTTAGGTCCAGTTGCATAGAAATCAATTTATATAGTGGTTGGACAAACTGTGCTGCAGACAAGTGACAGAGAAGGTTGATGACAGATTTGCCTCGAGTTGTACCCTTTATACCCCTTCTATACTTAGTGCTCTTTTGTCACATGTGACTGTTTCCCAAAATGGAAAGACAAAAAGGCTTTGTTGTCTTGTCAAAGAGGGAGCAAATGTCTGCAGGGGCCTTTTGCCCTCTCTGACAGAACAGCAGTACTTGCAGACACGCTAACAGCTGGTAATGTCAGTCATTTGGTCCACAACTTGAGGCTAGTCAGAAATACATCTAAACAAATGTAAAATGGATTTCCATGAAATTTACCAGAGGACATTCAAGGTCCCCAGAGGTTCAAATATCACAAGTTCTTGTAATTATCTGACTTTTCCAGTAGCATCTGTATGAGGATGCAGGAGACTACAAAGTGATGGTGAGACCCATAGGATCATAAAACAGCAAAATCCAAACAACCTTTAAATGGTAAATATTAATCAAAATTCTCGTATTTGGAGATACTGTATGTTTAATTTCCAAGCTGAGAGCCATAATTCTTGAATATTAAAACCAAAAAGGCTTGAAATATTTTACTTTAATAAATATATAATATGTGAAAGTTTCAGTTTTTCAATTATATAATTAAAAAAACTTTTTAAATGATATTTTCATCTACTGAGATGCACCTGTATAAAAAAGATCCATAAATGCTGCAGCCATTTCTCAGCCTAACTCATTTAAAATGGCCTGATATTTACAGGTTTTGGAGGAACATATGCTGCTGTAGTTCAGGCTTGACACCCACTGAAAACATTTGGAGCAGCAAGAAGCAAAAATACAAACAAGGAGACACTGAATTTTTAGGAATCCAACATAAATGGGGAAAACATTATGTTTTAAATATAAAACAATCAGTCTCTTCTGTACCCGAACACAGAGTACTGCAATGCAACATATACAGCTCAGGTAAATATGTCTCTTTCTGAACTTTTTCTCTCCAGAGGCATCAAAAGCAAAATCACTGAACAGTTTTCAAAAAACAATAACATTTCTCAGTTTGTTATCTGACTTTGTCTTTGTACCATTTACAAGGTACAATAGGTGTCATCATTCACTTCATTTTTATTTAACTTTTATTTTCAACAGTGTCCCAACTCTTCTGGATTTGTTTGTTTTACTATTATTATTATTTTTGAATATGAATAAAACAATGTCAGAAAAAGAGTAGAGTGGTAGTAGGATCCTGTTTCAAAGAGTAGCCTGCTTCACCCTGCAGCTGGGTTAAATTATAGTCTCCAACAATTTATGGTATTTACTGGCATCTCAGCTTTGTTCCTCTCCCATCCTTATCACATGCTTTGAGGCAGTTTGAGCAGCTCTGCATCAAAATAACCCAGACTGAAGAAGCTGCTTGGATAAGTAGCGAAACGTTTCTAACCAAGAAAAAAACAAGTCCAGTTGACATGATTCAATCTTTGGCTATTTCTCAGCTTCATTGGTTACACTCTTCATCGTGTTCAGCTGTTCCACTGGCTGCTTGACCATGGTCCAAACTAACTTGTGTTACAGAGGGGAGGGAGGAATTTGATATGCAGCTGTTCTGTTGTTCGGTCCCCATCTGTTATTGAAATTGGAAAGTGCATAGTGCTCAATAAAACTCAGTTATTGGTCATAAAACTATAGTTAACATCATCCCTGATAACGAAAAGAACAAACAGAAATGCAGATGAACAGACGGATAAAAGTGATTATGCATCTTTAACTCCAAGGCACAGATGCATAAAACTCTGCATAGGTTCAGGACTAAGACTGTATGCACACACTGACAGAAAAATGCAATTTTTGATTAGATTTATTAAGATGAAAGTACACGTGGTCCTGCTTAATAAATCTTAATCATTCTCAAAACAGTTCCACTCCCACAAAACTCCCTTAAACATTGGTTTCCACACTGATACATTGTACCCATCCATCTTAAATAGGTAGAAGAGTGAGGAACAAGATTTGCTGATTGTTATATGTCAGGGACGTTTTATCACAAATGATCATTATGCACCAGGATTGATTTATGTAACCTTTCGCATTAATTTCTGAAAGATGATTGATTATTGACTTATATTGTAGCATTCTTGTTGAAACTGGATTTACAAGATGGCTCCTTCACAGTTACTATACAAGTTACAAGGGTAAGATAAAAAACACTGAGGGGAAAAAAGTTTCTGTAAACAAACATAAATATACATTTCATTTCAAATTTCAACAATAAATTTCAATTCAATTTCTCAAACAATGATTTAAAATTGAGCCTTTAAATGCATGTTGATTGTAATGTAGATTTCAAGGTAATAAGAAAATAAAGAAAACTTATAGTACAACCAACCAAAGTTTTAATAATGGATTGTGTCTCATTTTATTCTCCTCCTGATCAATTCATTTACTTTGTCTCGAGAAAAATGTGTGTATGCATAGTTTGAAGTATGTGTGAGTTGCACACTTTTTTTCCTAAATGGTTCGTTTATACATCTGGTCCCACGGCTGAAAACTGTTAATAGAAAATGTTTGGTTTGGTTCAAGAGTTCAAAAGTTTTATTTAGTGTGAGGTCACATGTAACTCAGAAAGCTTTCCTTCATCACAAACGTCACAGCTTTGATTGATGGTGGTGGCCACAAAAGCTTAAAAAGGTGACAGCAGAAATAAAGATAAACTTAGGATAAATACCATTTACATTTTTCTGCAGCATATTTCACTACTCTGCTGTGCATAATGTTTACTATGGAGTGAACGCAAAATTGGGTCTTATCTTGGCTGCCTTGAGCATACTTCCTTGTAGAAGAAAAATATATCTGTGATGTGAATAAACCTACACATCAGTATCAACAGTATCAAATGTTTAACTAACATGTCAGCCTGTGGCGGGGTCAAGGAGGGCTGAGGCCCAAGTCCAGACACATTTTATGTAGAAACAAAGTGTTATCTGCATCAGCACAAAGGAACCAGAAGGTGGTGGAAGTGCTCTGTTGTTAAATTTACAGACTTTCAGACTGTTTGGAAATGTGTTTCTTTGTACCAATGCACATAACTGGACAAAATCAGCACCAATTACATTTAGGAAAACACCCTATAAGCAAGGTTATGTTTCTAACTTCACTTAAAAATATAATGATAATAATAATTTTTAAAAATTATAAATATTATAAATAATAATTATATAAACTAGAAAAGCTCAACACTTCAACATGTGGTCGGGAAGAGAGGGGGCCAACCTCCAACCCTTGAGTTATATTACATATGTGGTCAGAATATCTATATATATAATATATTTTTGAGAATCCTCCACTATTTGGTTTGTTATCAAGAAACAAATGTTTCATATCTTACCAAAACTTTCTAGTTACTTTTTCTTGGAGGATGTTTCTCTTGCACTTGACAAGGCATTAAAGGATAGAGTGAGGCAATCATAAAGTAATCAGGCAGTACTTAGTAGCATTTCAGTTCGATGCGCCACTTGAAGGTGAGGTGAAAAATTAGTAACTAATGTCTAAATAATTAATGACTAATTGTTAATTTTGTTGCAGCCTGAATTAATCTGAAACAGACATCTGTTGAAACTGCCAGAAACATGATAATTCTACACTCTGTTTATTGTTGAGGTTGAAGTGGTCAGTGGCGTTGTACTGGAATGCATTATATTCAAAATGAATGAGGTGTCCAAAACATTAGAACCATCTTTTCTTATCATGCACTGCAGTATGAGTGTACAAACTGTACAAAATACTACTGTATTGTCACTTATTGTACTTACTGTACTGCACTGTAATTGCTTAATGTATCATGTATAGTTTATTCTTTAGTTAGTCTACATGACTGTGTATATATAGTAAATTTAGACTTTAAAAGTATACTGTAATTTATCTTTAATTATAAAACTGTAGTTAGTAACTGTAGTGTAGTATCACAAACTCTGTTCTCCAATATGTCATCATTTCATCATACATCACTCCTACTACAAACATACACAATTACACATAATTAAACACTTGACAAAAATATGGCATATAATTAAAAAGCTTTTTTAAAGCATATAAAATCCTATACATCCTATACCGCATATTGACAACATGAAAGAAGTTTGTTTGAAATCTTTGCAATTAAAAATTAAAAACGATTAAAATTACAAATTAAGCAATTAAAAATTCAAATTGTACATAAGTATTTATCACCTTTGCTTAATACTTTGTTGAAGCACCTTTAACGTCAATTACAGCCTCAGGTCTTTTTGAGTATGATGCTTACAGTCCCTGATCAATACTTGTTAAGACACATTGTAGATAATTCAACCAACTATGAGATTGTTCCTCATTTGCCAGTCCCGAGGACACAAAACAATGTCAGTTTGACCAAATACAACCACCAGGGGTCGCTAGTGTCCAACAAATTGCACTTTCAATTCTCTCTCCAGTTTCAGTGAACACCCTGTTCTTCATAAACCCTGCTCCATTATAGCTGCACTCATTCATAATCTCCATCAGGTGGACACAAAGTAATTTCTGTCCTTGTGTTTAGATGCAAATGCAAGTGAGTGTGTTTGTATGCATCAAGAGGATTTGGTGCCCGTGTCTGCCATTGGCCGTGCTGTAGTCTGGTGATGAGGCTTAAAGTTATGGACCAGTATTAATAAATGGTAGCCCTGGCAACAGTGTTCAGTGTGTGAGTCAGAGGAGCTCAGGCAGAGGCGAAGGCAGGGCACCGTGGTTGAACACGGATGCTTTTCTGAAGCCTGGCTGTGAACCAGCGTCACATCTGTGCCGAACAAGAGTTCGAGGACGGGCTGAATTATAATCAAATCAACATGAAATAATCACATCAGACAGCTCTTACAACAGAGCACTCATTTTTGGGGACTTGACACTGGGATTCAGAGATTTGTTTGCTTTAAGTCAACACATATCAAACACATAGAACTGTAAACCTAAGCCATTACATTTAATGACTTGTGCAGCAGTGTTTGAATGGTCTGAACATTGTGAAGGATTACAGTACAGTAAACACTGGAGGAAATACTACATGGGTGTTCCCCCTGCTGGTCTGCGATTGTTTGGATGTACTGTGGTTGTGAGGAACATACCCTTCTTCAATGATGAGAAGATAATTTTTAAAAAGGGACCATAATGGCTGCTGTGGATGGGTATAGTTATCAAATGGGTATAAATCAGCAAGCTGCTACAGACAGTGGACGCCAGCCTCCAGAGCCATAGAAGACCTTTTAATGTGGTCTACAGAGAGACAATAGATTGTACATTGTGACAATGAGAATGACAATGACAAAACTTTGGAAACATATGGAGAAAGAGAAAGGTCATAAATAAGTAGACAAATAAGAGTTAATTAGTAGCAGCCTGTTATGCAGCCATATCGAGTGTTTTGTGACCTTAGTCACGTATACACAGTTCAATCCTGTATGCAGCCATCCGCCTCTGTATAAAGTAAACACAACTGGCCATGTTGGGGTCACTCACTTCCAATCTTCGAGCTGCCTTTGTTTGCTGTGCCACTGCACAGACCCTGGGAAGCTGATTCCAAATCTTGCAACTTCCAACAAGATTACAGCTACAGAACAGTTAAATATATTTACACTGCTCAGTGCTGATTTTCAACCTTCATACCTTCATACTGGGGCAAACACGTACAATGTGATGCAAGTGTTTTAACATGTTATGGATTTCACAATTACACAAAGTTACATATGTAACCAATAATACAAAGAAGAACCAGATGGCAGTGGCCAAGGAACATGCAAATCTAATGCAATAAAGGAGAAAACTCTCGTGTATATATTCAGAAATTGAAAGCACAAGCAAATCGTAGCCATTGTTATTTACACAATTGCGATTATTATTCCTTTAGATCCATGTTTCTGGCTCCTGATGAATGTAAATCTTCTAAGCTCTGTTTTAGTAACCACCAGCATAAGATGGTTTCTCAGCCGCCAAATGCTCTACACTGCTCTCTAACTAACAGTGGCTTACTTTTTTGCTTAAACTATCTGTTGTTGAAAAGTGATGAAGGGAGTCGGAAGGAACCAAACCAGTGAAGTTGCAGGCTGGAAAAAAAAACAAAACTTAAGAACGACAAGAAGTCATAAAGCATAGTAGAGTTAAGTTAGATGATAATTAGGGGGAACCATTTCACAAACAAACAAATATGGGAAATATTGATTACAGCCTTGTTAATGTGTTTGTTTTGCTCATCATCAAGCTTAAAACAAACTAATATACTCAATAAAACACATCATCTCCATCTCTTGTCAAACCCTACGCTGTACTGGAATAATGTCACTCTTTACAATTGGCTAATTTCAAGAGATTTCACGTGAGACACAATAAGGAATGATCACAAACATATGCTACTCATGGAAAAATGCCACTTCTTTTTATGTGCACCATAAAGAATCCCAGCATCTTGAAAAAATTAGAAGATTTCAACACTAGCTACAGAAAACAGATCTAAAGACACAATACATAACTTTGGGTGGCTCGGCTGAAAGGAATATCTCCTCCTCTTATTGTGTTGACAAAGTGCTCTTAAATAGGGCTGGGAGCCCAAGTGAAACCAGATTGTTCAGACAGATAGAGGAAGCAGAAGATAACAGGCAATAAATCAGACGCTGTTGGGACACAAAGGTTTGCAGCCTGAGATCCACATAAAGCCAACACCTTTCTTCAGTAGCAACTATGAAGAAAGTTAGTACATCTGTAAAAATGTTTACTGATGTTTTTACTGCAGTACCATACGGTATACTGAAGCTACTACTTTTAGTCTCCGCCAAGCTTTGCTTTGGTACAGCAAGTTCAAATTTAAATGGGAACAGGCTCAAAATTACACGACCAAAAAAGATTGTTTAAGGTATTGGACATATTCCATTTTTGACATAATGTTGTCATAATGATTTAAAAGCACAAATGCCAAGGTTATGGTGTAAATTAAAGTAATTAGATCACATTGTCTGGGAGCCATTAATATTTACATTAATCAGTTAGATAACTTGATAATGCTGCAAGATTTTAAGTCAAATGATTACAAAAATCATTTAGATTTACTCTCTGAGCATCATAATTGTTGATACAACATATGCACACAAGAATCCTTTCTATAGTTAAGATTTAAATTCTGGATCAAACTGGATTACTCAACTTAACATTCCTAGAGATAAGCAGTTAGTGTGGCTTTTCCCCCAACAAAATGTGGCAAAATATGCAAGTATGGTGAGATGATACAAGAGCGAGAGATTGACAGGAGGGCTCCGAACTTTAAAGCAGGAATGTTGACAGACTGACAACAGATTTCAGGCAGTAGCTGATGATAGAGTCCTGAGTGTGATCGCCTGTCGATTCAGCTGCAGATGAATGAGCTGGCTTGCTTTGATGCTGTGGCAGGTCACATGCCTGCTGTCCCTGTGTATGTGTATGTGAGGTAATGGGGAGTGAGATAGGGAGAAATACTGGGATTACTGGAAGGTCGGGAGCTGTCAAGTGAGATGGATGCAAGACTTCTCCTTTGTCACTCAAAGCACACTCACACACACATACACGCTCAGAGGTGAAGTGTAGAGGCACCAATTCTTCATCTACCATGCATTAACATACACGTGTTGAGGTGCTTACAGCAAAACAGATGTGCGCGTACAAGTGTACATGCTCCCACATACAAACTTCAGCCTTGCATTCAGTTTTCAAACTACATACATTCTACTGGGCCACGCCGCAATCAGCAGAATTAATGAAGAGGTATCACATTCTACAGTAAAGCAGCATGTGGAGCTTTAGGGAACAAATGTCTGGAGTCTGCAATTCTTCAAGTCGGTCTTATGAGATGGCATGGTTGGGGCAATTTGCAGATATTTGTGGCACAGCTGAGTTATGTTTCTTAACAAGACCGTCACATGCAATCTGCTACTTTCCACAGACCATAGACCCTCATGAAAACCTACTGTGTAAATACTGGGCTGCTGAGAAGAATGGTGGTATAATGTCAGGAGGTATCTAAGGAATCCACAATACTTTAAAAACAATTAATACTTAAAAAGTGTTTAATGAAATAGAACTTTGACAAATAGGGACAATTATCAGAGCCACTGAAAAAGAAAGAGTTTTGGAGCTGTTTGTGTTATGTGATTATCATTATTCCCTACAAACTTTAAGTTTATTTAGTAGATCTGTCTACGTCACAGGCTGCTGTCATTCCGCTAGGCTAAAAATCGCTGGATGATTTGAGTGCAGCTGGTGAGGTGGTGGCATGTTTGGCAGAGCATGATAACAGTGTGTGCTTGGTATGAGGTGACAGAGACTTGTTCCAATGCTCCAAGTCCCTGGACACACACCAGCGAAATGTGTTACACATCCATTTGTCTCTCAGCATGTCAAATTCCAAACCGCTGAGGGAATAACCTGACTTGTTGCAGGAGAGGAGAAACATATCAGTGGAGAGTACAGTCGATGTGTCAGTGTCAGAGCAGCAGGTTTCCATCGATAAAAGCCTGATAAAAACTGGAGTGAGTGTATGATATGTTGAGAGTCAGTGGAGCTATTCAGCACAAGTCTAACTAATCTTTGATTATCAGTGTTTGTCTTATGTGGGGATGAAAGCGGCCGAGCTTTGGGGTGTGTAAGCAAACACAGACAGAGTGGTGTGTGTTTGTGTGTGTATATGTGTGGACTCAGATCTGGTGTGTGTATCTGACAGCATGTTAAATCAAAAGGCCACACTACCACAAGAACTAAATAATGACCCAGATATTGAGTGTCAGAGAAGGCAACAAATCTGAGCAACATCATAAACGGAGGTCAAGAAGGCTATCAGGAATCCAACTCAGACATGTTATTGGATATTTACTGTAATCCAAAGTCTGAGGGTGCAGTATTGCATGGGGAACAAAGGGTGGACATACCAGAACAAGACTAAGCAGGCATACAGACCTAAAGACTGTACTGTGTTGAAACAATGCGACAAGCTGTACCCATGTAGATGGGGGCATGTTACTTCAGGTGCTGGTTCGATATGAAATCGTGTCCATAAGGTCCACTTTAATTAAAAAAATGTATGAGTTTAAAGTAAATGAGTTTAAAGTTAATAAAACTATGAGACTGGATTCAGCCAATTTCATGTAGAGGATTGTTTTGACATTTACTAGAGTTTTACAAAAATCTGTTACTATTTAGTTGCGGTATTTAGTAAAAGCACATGACATTGGTCTTCACTACCTAAACAATTCCAGTGATTATTACTTAAAGTGTTGAGATTAATTTTTATTACTAGTCTTACTATACATTACTGAGGGGCTCATCAGCTTCACTAATGTCTTTAACTTAAACTAACTTAAATACATTAAGTTTTCACCTAAACTGCACCCACTGCAGCACTTTGCCATCTGATTGGCTGATTCACTCAACTGGTCAGGACATAACCAGAGTCAACTGACTCTTTACTTTCTTCTCCGGCACACTTTAAACCATCATGCCAGAATTAAACAGAAGAGTATTCCTACTTGGAAAGATTATTTTATCACAAAAACATTAGAAGTAAACCCACTTGCATGTATTCTTGAATAGAATTTTCCATTTAGTTTGGTTTAAAACAGTATACATATTATTATATTATATTATTATATTACCGCTCAATGGATTAGCAACTGAGCTTAAATTTGGTTTTCAAATTTGCTTAATAAAACTAAGGCAATCGCTGTGTGTCGAAAATATCAACAGTATAATCTTGGTATTTCTGACCATGTGGATTCAGTCAAAGAATGGAGAAGTGAATTTTATCTTGTATCTTGTTTACTTTAAGAGGAGTGCCGCCTTACTTTTGCGAGTATGACTCTCAGTGTGCCATTGTCCTGGTTCGTCAATTTGATCTTGCATCCAGTCATTTTTACATTTTAAATATTAGCTTTTAGATTTTTTCAGGGTGTATGCAACAGTCACTCAGTTCTAAAACAAGATAACTGACAATATGTGGGCAACTGAGCAGAGGTTTGCTTCTAGGCTGCTAATCCAGCGTGGAGCTGCCAAGACATATAGGTCTACCTGATTTATCGTTGTCAGTTTGATTAATGTAGTGTCACTTTTCTGTTTCTCTTCCCTTCTCCCTCCCTTCTCCATCAATATTGAAAAAGATCTGAACAACTTTTCAGTAAAAAAAAAAAATATGTATGCAGATAACTACTGTAGCAGTCATGGCCCTTGTTGTTAACACAGCATGACATAACTTCACATTCTCTATACCCCCTTGATTACACTGTGTATGTCTGGAAAATGTAAATGATACACATGATGTCAGACTAAAACCTAAATCTTTCCTTGATAACTTATTCTTATTTACAAAGCAGAAGTTATGCCAACACCAAAATTGCAGCATTGATGATGTTGAGAAAGGAGAAACATAAACCACATAATTTTTCCTGTCATAATTCTAAAAAGGGTGGTGGATCAAAATGGTTCCCTTTTCTACTGGATATAAGTGTGTCGCACAGATGGTACGTGAATCTTACCTATGAGTAACATTAATTTCTGATGATGCAAACAATCAATGCTAAGAATCATTTAAAGGTGGCAAAGTTGCCATGATGTGCATGCCAATGTGTAGTTAAAAGCAAGTACTGCACATCCCTGGCCAGGGTTTAATGCTCTATAGTTATATTCTCATGCAAAATCACCAGGGGGTTGCAGCCATTTGCTGCACTCTAAGTGCCATTAAATCACTGTAGAAGAAGAGGGAACAATGACATGATGTAATCAAAATCTTGTGTACATGTATATGTAAACATGTATTCATTTATTAATTTAAGGAATGTTACGACCTTCTCATTGCTCCACATGTCTACCAAGTGTTCAGCTCTCCAACTAACAGCTTCAATGAACCTTTAAATCATATACTTTTACTTACCAAATGTGTTTTTGTTGCAGTTTGTCATTCATACCAACTTTTCAGTCTCAGCCGACCCGAAAAAATGTTTTTGTGAACTGAGAAACTGACACTGCTATGTCACTCTACTAGAATTTCTAAAAATGGCTTTTGAAAAAAATGTCTAAAACTTCCTAAAGGGGAAGTTCCTAAGTTATGATACACAACATCGATATATCATAATTCCCTAACTATTTAAAACAGTTTGACAAACATGTTGCTGATGGTGTCACTGATGAAGCTGTCACTCTACAGACAGGAAATTAATTTATGCTTAAAGGAAATCCTTGGAAACAGCATTGTTTTTTTTGGCAATGAAGGCGTAGGTGGAAAATAAGTACTTCTTGCAGTTGAATACAGTTGATGTGCAGGAGGCAGCTCTGTAGTTCCAGAAATAACTAAAGCCCAAACCAGCATGGTTTCAAAACAATGCACCGCACACTGGACTCCATCACACTTCCGTTGGCTGATATTCAGAGCCTTTTTAATGACGTTCAGTGTCCAAAAAGAGCTGTGAAGTCAGGCGAGGGCTACATGGTCCACAGGAGGTATTGACTTAAGGGAAACAAGTAAGCAAACAAGTAAGCAGGCAAGTCAGTAAACAGGAAAATACACAGAGGAAGGCATCTGGTTCAAGTGCATAGTGCCTTTAGGGGCACGTGACACAGTCCAGACCATGCTGTGTTGTTTCCTATTGAGACACCGTGTTTCTTTACTTTCGGACTTTCGGATATCCTTTGTGTGTGTGTGTTTGTGTGTGTGAGTCAGTTAATCTGTTATTGTGTCAGTTGATTTGCGCAGTTTTATCTATAATTGGTATTACTAATTACACTTTGGAATTTGTTGGGTTTTAATTACAAAGGATGTTACTTTGTTTGACAAAATTCCATTAAGTTTACTCATTTCCATTGATGATCAAGTGATCATATATAACACATGTGCTCATGCAGCCCGCACAGTTATTACATGACTCAAGTCCTGCAGCTTGATTAAAGGGTGGATACTTTTCTTTTGCACAATCGTGGATAAGTAAATTAGGGACAGCAGGTTGGAAGCAAATTAGGAAAAATCTAATGAGGATCACTTGGAAACATTTACTGACTGCAGTACTAATGGACCACAGTTCTGCTTTAATCAATATTTTTATAGAAATAATGGACTGACTGACTAAATGTTTTTTTAAATGGTTGCTCAAATTGTAGTGATTAATCCAGAAACAATTACCACCTCGCTCTCCTCTGCAGAGCTTTCTGGCATCTGAGTTAATGTGACAAAGGGAAAAATTGTCCAGCACTTTGTTTTAGTTTAGATGCTAAACAATGGAGAATTTAGCTGGAGGGCCATATATTTACCACAGGAGCTAGTGAACACCAAAGCGTGAGTGTTAAGAAAAATAAATAATAGGCTTGCACTTACCAGGAGGCCAGGAAAGACATCAACATAAATGCTAATATTGTTTAGCATCTTTTACATGTGTAAACCTTGATGTATAGCAGGTAAAATGTTTACCTTCTTAGTTTAATGTGTTATGTCTGCACATATTTGAGCATGGCAAGAGAATAAAATGGTGCATAACTTGACCTCCTGACCCTTCAGACCCTTCAGACCCTCTGCACAGCTGCAAACAAACTGAAGGTGAAGAAAAAAAAGGCAATCACCACTCAGTTGCCAATGCTTTTGCATGGTCTCCGGATTTTCCTCATCTCTTCTAACACTTGTTAGCTGTTCCACCATGGCAGGCCCATGACAAAAGAGAGCCTCATGTCAAATTAAGCCAGTAAAGTTGGACCACTATATGCAGTGTTTGGGGATTAAGTTGTGCTCTGGCAAAAAGAGAAACAGAGCTGAAGCTCCTGTCAAAGTCAGCTTTAGCATTCGATTTGTGTTTTGATGCAGACATTCAGGGGAACACTCTTGGTGGAAAAATAATATCATTGGGATTTTTTTCTGGATCAAAAGAGTAAAATCCCATTATCATCCTGCAGGGAAACTGCCATGCTACAAAAATAATGAGCAAACTTGGAGACGAAGTTGAGAAGAAGCCACATTAACTCTGAAATTTTAATATTAGTGATGAGTTTCCATTTGTCTTTTTTTTCGTTAAGAAATAAATGAAGCAAAATGCTCATGTGTTTGACTTTTATATGACGGCCACAAAGTTTTACAAAAATCATCTAAAATATATGATACCAAATGCAATATAACATACTCTATTAAAAACTACAATCACAATGAATAGTTTCAGTTGGAGAAAGTAGGAGAAAACAATACAATTTATGTGAAATTCAGCCCATATAATGGTGGAAGGTTTTAAAACCTCTCTTGGAAGCCAAATAAAAACAAACCTCTGAGCAATGAGGCTCTGCTGTTACAACCCAGTCATGAGCAGGACTTTTATGGGTGTCAGCAGTGACCAATGGAAAAATGGAGCTGCTGCAGTCGGCACGCACGACATATCATCTATTCCGGCTGTTCGCTCAAACACCTTCTTCAGACAGCTCTGATGACAAATGCTATTTATAGCAGGTTTTGACTTTGTTATTACTGAGCTATACCTTTCACTCTACCCTTATCTAACATTTTAAAGTGATTAAACCAGCCCACAGGTCCAGGCTATATCACGTTGGACAAATGTTATTTTAGCCTTTTAAAAAACTGTAAACCCCTGACAGCCTGACAAGCCAAGCATAGCAATGAATGTATAACTGAAAAAGTAAAAAACAAGCAATGCATTGTGTTTCATGATACAGTACATTAATGCTGCAGGTTTTAGAAAGATGAGATGAAAATAGTGGCACTGAAAAATAGTGGTAATAGTACTGTAGTTTCACTCACATGTTTCTGATTAAACTGACTTTGCACTGTGATTGAGAACAATGGAATCCTCTCTATGGGTGTATGTGTGGTAATACTATGCAACAATGTGACTATGAGCCCAAGAATCCGTTAATCCAAGATTGTAGAGATTTGCAACCAATGGATTTTTTTCGTTTATCAATTAGGGTGCCTGTTATTTTCTTAGTAATTCAATATCTTGCCTATAAAATCTATAGAATAAAAATATGCAGTATAAAAAAAGCTAGTGTCTGGATCCATGTTCACAACATCTGTAAGCCTGTATGTAGCACAGTTAAATCTAATATCAGCATGCTTACTACGACCCTGATTACAGCTTTACAGGTACAATGTTTACTGTCCACCATTCCTGCATTATTTTCATTTAATGTTTAGTACTGAACACAAAGTACAGCTTTAGAAGATGTGCTTGTCATTAATTTTGCTGGTTTTGGTCATTGAGAGAAGGGACCACCAAAGAACCAAATTACAGTTTACATGAATGTCTGAATTAAAGTTGGTGGCAATTCATTTAACAGTTGATGACATATTACAGACAGGACCAGAGTGGTGGACAAACCAACAGAAGGAATTTGCCATCTTTCAAGCCGTGCCACAAGTCAGCTAAAAATCTTAACTAGGTTGGTGTGGAGATGACAAATAATAAAACTGACTGCATTTATGGAGAATTGAGCCTGATCTAATGGGCTATTATGTCTAAGTTAAAACAAAATAGCAAGTCAAATCCGGTCACCTGTTAGGAGCAGCTCTCTATGGATCCATAAAATCCTTCCTGTTGATTTATCATATTAAGGTGTAGTTTCTAACAGTGATGCAAAAATAAGCAGGATGTCTTGGATAAACAAAGGAATAGTACTCATAAATCTCCCAGAGGCCTCTCTGATATCCTCTAGGCCATCACTGCCACTCAGCAGCGTGATACCTTCTAGGTTGGGGGGGTCTTAAAGGAAAAGGAAAAGCATGACACATGGTAACAGCTGGGAATCTGAATGCCTGCTGAGCCGTGCAACCCATCATTGAGAATTTCCTGATTAAATGTCTAACCTTTCAGCAATTTTGGCGACGGCCTGCAGTGCATGACATGCTTTTTTCCCAGACAGAGCTTGTTTACCATTTTACAGACAGTTTGGTTCAAAGTGAAGGAAAGATGCGTTCTCATTGAAAGTGACATTTTATTTTGAATAACCCCTGACCTTAAAATGTCAACTGTGTTTAAAGAGACATTCTGTCTGTCTGTTCATCTGCACTGTTTTCGGGTATGAGTCCCATCCTGAGACCCATAACAGAGCCTTATGGGTCTATTTGGATGTGTAACATAAACCAGGTCCAGATCCACTGAATCAAATGTTTGTGTAGCTCACTAAACCGTACTTCAAAAGTTGGTGTGGGGGTCTGAAGGTAGTCAATCTTTTTTATTCAAGTGTTGCTGGCTCTTTATTTTATGCTCTTTTATCATTTCTTTAATGTTTGAATTTCATTTCCCAAAGCTAGTTCCCCTGGGACAAAGTAGATCAGTAACAGTGTTGAAGATAAAAGCTACAATGTGGAGCTTAGGAAATGTGCTATAAAGTATTAAAATCAAATACCTTTGGCTTTGTCTGGCTTTTGTCACAGATGCTCCAAAACAGATTTAAAAAGCTATGAGTTATAGAGCTCTGTTTAACGCACGGGTGAGCTGTCTGACACAACCTGCTGGTTGATTTTTAAGCTTTTTTTTCTTTCTGCGTTAGTGTCCATCAACCTTAGTGTCAGTTTTTAAACCATGGTTCAATCATACTGTACACAGCACCCATCATAAACAGTAGCTAGTTGAGACTTGCGATGTGAACTTTTCAGAAAAACAAATCTCAGCATTACTCTTGTTTTTTCATAGTGCAAAGCCAAAGATGGTAAAAAGTGTTGATGTTGCCTGTTCTAACCACCTTGACAGATTTGCAGTTGAAAAGAAATGTAAGTACTGTAATTTGGCAACTCTTATTTACACTTTTATACATCGTTAGTTGTGTTTCAGAAATGTAAACATACCATAAGTTTCCTAACCACACTGAGGTTTCTACCTGATTTAAAAACATTTTAATACCAAATTTCTGGAACACACCTTCAATTATATATGCATATATTATACCTTACTTTAAGGTTTAGAGAATACCATATGCAGCATATATTTGTTACTTGGCCATAGTGCATATGTCAAGACCATGGCTTCAGGAAACTGCTTGTCACAGAAATGGCTTAAATGTTTCTGTTGGCAAACTTTATGAACATATAATATTTCATTGTGTTAATAAACAACCACAATGAATAACACCTCTGTTATCACACAACAACCCCTTGACCTGGGTCTACAACTCCCAGTCAAAACAAGGCCAACATCAACACAATGGAGCTTGAAGTATATTAAGTCTACAGGTGCTCAATATCAATGATGAAGAGCTGTTTTCATTAAACAATAGCTGCATTCTTGGCACTCCTGGTGGATGTACAGTAAAGGCGATGTCCAGGTTAACATTCTTTACCGTTTCCTCGACACATGCTGAGCTAACTTAAGGGCCTTGAGTAGCCCGCATATTTTCACGGCATCACATCCTCAGCAGTGATGGACCAGAGATTTCAACGGCTTATAGGCAGCAGGTGTGAGGCCAAGACAGACTTTCCAAGGATGTTAAGTCAATGGAAGACTCATTAATGTCCTTCCCCTACCTCCACAAACAAAAGGATTGGAATGCAGGAGGATGCCTGTCGACATCCCACAGATGGAGGAGATATGGTCCTCTGAATAGGATCCTGATCACTGGTCAAAGATAATTTACTTACTGGGGATTGCTGGGACTTTTCATTTAGACATGAACAAAAATAAAAGCGGCACCCGAGCAAATAACACCCCTTAAAGGGGCTTTAGATAAACACACAATACAGTCATTTACAGCCATCCGGTCATAACTGTTTTTGTATATGAAGCGAAAAAGAATTTCAATCAGTGAAAAGTTCTGGGGGAAGGAAGTATTTGTTAATAAATTCTATAAATGTTAAGCGAAGAGAAATGTCAAGAAAAGGGAACATATTGCCACTTTCTGTGTCTGCTGTCTGACTCTGACCACATTTTAAATATCGCCATGGTGATTGCTGGAGATGGGCTTGAGAGCTGAAATTGCTCATAATAGCTCTATCTCAGCTTGAGTGAGTTCTCAGAGGGTTTAAAGTGCATAGAACAAACGATGAAGCTCTTAAATTGCAAAAAGATAGAAAACCGCTGTTTTGACATGTGCAATTTCTTGAAATATCATCACTTGATTATTTTTAGAGGTAGAATTGTTTATAGGTTGTACCATTGTATTCTTGCATTTGAGGCTTTAGACCTGATTAGATTAAAAGAATAAACTAAATAAATATACTCTTTTTGGATACAAGGTTCAAAAGTTGTGTAATTCTTTAACAAAATGCATTTGTCCAAACTGTGCAAATGCATAGACTGACACTGTGTTTATTTTTTTAACTGTTCTCGAAGGGCCTGGAACCATAACAACAATAGGTCAAATGAAACTATGGGCAGCTACTTCCAGCACACAAGCTTTTTTAAAACTGTTACCTACTGAAAGTGGAAAAAGTAACATTACAAAGTAAACAAGTAGTTGAACATTTTGCAAACTGAAAGACATCAGATACTGACAGAGCTAACAGTTGTTGATGATGAGTAAAATCTCATAACATAACAATACTACAATTAGATTGGAAATTCCTCTGTTGTGCAGTTACAACAGATATATGTGTAGAAAGACTTATTTGAAACTCCGCTCAGCAGAAAAACTTCAGGAACAAAAACCTTTAAGGAATTCGGTGTTTACATCTTTCTGACAAGTGTCAGTGTCTGAGGTTAACTAAAGATCTAAGAAGCAAAAGGTGAAAGAATTATGATGTTACAGCTGCTTGGCTCCACGCAGTACAGTAATAAGAGCTGCTTATGTTACACTGGTCCTGAAAATACGGTTATAAGGGCTTAATATTTTAATTTACTTTATACTAGATTGTTATAACACTAGTCGAAAGGTGGGGCTTATTGGACTGCAGGCTATGTAGTATGTTTACATTTACATTTAGTCATTTAGCAGATGCTTTTATCCAAAGCGACTTACAACTGAGGAACAAGGCAGCAAAAATCTAAGTCACGGAGAAAACGTCAAATAAAGTCCTATCAGAACAAGTGTTTACGTTTGATGAGATGCATATGCTTCAATTGGTTACTTTTCTAAATAGCCCAAGAGCCTCAACTTTAACAAGTCACATGACTGCTTTTATTAAGTATCACTCAGCAAACTTCTGATGCCCATACTGTAAAAGACCTAGTACAAATGGTTATAAAAGAAAGCAAGAATGTAAAATGTTTGGTCAAGCCATTCCTGTATTTGCAACATGTTAAATTAAATAATCAGGAAATACATGCCCTGCAGTGACATTACTCTTGCTTTTTGTAGTCACTTGCTTATAGTTAAATGAGCTAATTATTCATAGGCAATAATAAACCCAGCGGTGTTGTCTTTCCACTGAGTTTCTACAGCTTCTGTTTGAGAACAAACATCAACCTTTAGACTGGTCACCATGACCACTGGAGTGGCCTCAGCTGCTTGTCAAGATGTTGTAATGGGGCCTGTTGATGAATGGCTCCATTACTGTACCACAGCATGCTGTGTCACCCCCAGCTGCACACAACACTGGCAAGTTCCCCTTCACATCCAAGGATGTTGTCTTATTGTTTACAATAAAGGAAATACATATGTTTAAAAAAACAACAAACAAACAAACAAAAATATCTCCTGCAGAAATACTTCCTGATGATAAGACAAACCGTTGATTACAGCCGGAACATAAGGCAAGCATTGTTACAGTGATGACAAGTGGAACATCCTGTTAGAGATGGCCTTGACATGACAGTCTGCCCCGAGGATCCACTGCAGCTGAAAAGAGGTTGGGCAGCTGTTCTTTAATTTGACTGAAGCACTGAAGCAGAGCAGCAGTGAGGAGTGAAAACAGGAGAGTGGAACTGGCTGAGGCAAAGCCGCCACAACAAACAAGATATGGCCCAGATCAAGGTGCTCCCCCATCATCATCCTGCACGCTATCTGAACCACATTAGTCCAACTTGAAAAGACTCCCCCTGTTCCCCACAAGACCCCTGAAGATGGATGAGCAGCAGGGGGGCAGATAAAGTGCAGGTTAAAAAAGTAAAAGAAAAGATACAGACTGAAAGTTACAACTTTTCTGATCTGATCAAGACAAAGGCCAAGACGTTTTGTCTCCATGAAACCATATGAGCTCAATCACTAATAAATCCCAGGTGTCTGGAAGGTGTTAAATCTGAAGGGTCCTGCCCTCTGTGGCCTTAGGGCACCACTGAGCTATGCAGGGTGGACGACCAGAGAGACCTGACACAACTGTCACACAAAATCAGAAGTTGCATTTATTTTGATTTCTGAAATTCAAAAGATAACTTGTTTTACTAAAATGCATGTTTCAGTTATGCTGGTCCTTATAGATCCGTGAATTCTGTAAAGTGTGCTAATTCAGAGTGTGAGTGTTTGTGCGTGCTAAGGTGAATGCCCGTAAAGATGTTAAGGGGCATTCCCTCTCAAATTGATACAGCTCTGCAGCCTACCATCAGGGGCCACTGAAATGGGCTGATAAAAAATTTACCACTTTACAATAAATTTTTCACTGACAAAAGCTTGGACTATGTCAGTTACTGTGGTCTAGCCAGAGAAAAGAGTGTTCAAGTCAAGAAGACATACAAAACCTATAAAACCTCAACTCAGATTTGTTGATGCTTAATTGGATTTTATCTGGTCCCAAAATCTTTCCACTCATGCAGAAACTTTTATCTTGACTGATTGATTGTATACTTTGCCATTTTAAGAGAGATGATGTAACAGAATGGGGCTTGGGGGAGTAAATATCATTCAACTTGCTGATTAGATCTGCAGTGAACCAGAATATGAAGCTTGAATGACTGTGGTCAGGAGTCTCCACCAGTAAAATTACCTCTTCGTTCACCTCTGAGGCTTACAATAACACACTTTTAATTCATTCCTTTAGGCAAATTCAACAAAGCAAACATGTAAATTAAGATGAGAAGCCAATTTCCTTTTCCAATTATGCCTTTCATTTAGTTTTACACCAGTGCTTTAGATTTGCCAAAAAACTGCCACAGAAATCAAAGAGAAATAAATCAAAAGTATCTTGGAAACTGCAGGGCAGGAAACGTGTTTATTAAGACTACAAACTGTTTAAATTTCATGTCATAGGAATGTGTCACTTACATTTACAGTTTGTTATGCGCTAAAACAAGGAAGTGGTAGCATTGCCGTTGCAGCCCTATATGGGATAGAAATGTGAGGAACTGAGCCCTACTAAACCCAGCTGAACCCCACTGGGCTGTTGGGCACCTGTTTTTTGAGCAATGCCTGTGAGATTCTGCACCTCACAATAACATCCTCCATTCGTATCCCATCCTTCCCCTCCCCCATTGCTGAAATCCTTACCTCAAGGGATTCTGACTTCACTTATCACAGTTCCTTGGATCCTCTGTCCTGGATTATTCCCATCCTGTGCAGTGACTAGTGGGTGCCAGCAGGCCACGACTGCCGGCACAGATGGGAGTCCAAGCTTGTGATGGCTTCCATATGTCACATCGTTCTTCTGAGTCTGTGCTTTTTTTATGTTTTTCTTTCCATCGCTCATCTCTTTCTCTGTTTTGCTCTTTAAAACGGGCCTGACCAGGGAGGGAGAGGTGAGTGCTGCCGAGGTTAGGGGGGGTCAGACGTGATGCCAATTAATACAATTCAGTGCCGTGTGGGGATTCAGTCCCGGCTTGAAGTCTACCTTTTGCTGAATGATTATTGTGGGGTTAAAGACTGAAAGGTTAAAACGACCACATTTTACTGCCAAAAAGCCGACAGGAGATAATTTGTACGTTTTGGAGTGCCCTCAGTGTCCGTCGGGGCCTTGGAATTGGACCCATTGTGAGATTTCCCACCATAACTCCTTCCTCCATTAAATGCCACAAGCTTGGGACGTCTTAAAGCCACTCTGGGGATGCTGTAATATGGCTCTATGTTGTTGTATAGTAAATATAATCCAATCGGAAGCTGAAATGTTCACTGTGGCATTGCAGTGCCGGGAGGTTTTCCCATCTTGACTGACACATGAGAACACTAATATTGCTTGTCTGATTATAATCCCTGTAGTCGACCTCATTAGCCAGGCATCCACATTGAACCCTGGCTGAGTAGGGTCCAGGAGCTCAGCTGTCAGTCAACACCCTTTTCATCAAACAAAGGGAATCAGGGAGAAATAATCCAGCTCCCTCTCTCTCTCTCTCTCTCTCTCTGTCTTTCTCTTCCTGGAGCTTATGAACAGCCTTGGGATTTTTGTAGACTTATGCATGCACTTATGGCTTGTTAGTTTGGTGTATGAATGTTTAGAGACACAGTAGAAGCGAAATATTCAAAACTCACATGTGAAAGAAATACAGAAAACTAAAATAGAAAGGAGGAGTTGAAAATCTCTGCTGAAAATCAGTTTAACTCTAATTGAGTTAAACTAATTTAAGTTTCTCTATACTGCCGAAACCAAAACCTGCTATAGTTATCTCTCCAGAACTCACACAAGTAATTGATTGTATATAAAGCACATGTTAATGCAACACTTTTGTTTAGGTTCACGTCCTCAAAGAATAAAGCCTCAATTTCCATACTAAAAGAATTAATTGAATTCCTCAAAGTTCACATTATGGACAAAGGTAGAACTGAGGTTCCCCCATGAACTCTGTCCATGGTTCTCCATTCATCATTACCTCTGATTTAACACTTCAACATTTAAAGTAACATGATTTCAGACCCATTCTTCCTACAACATGAAGTGAAATAACAACCTATAAAATGACTCTGGCTGTGAGCAGTCTGCTGCTCCAAAACACAGAGCTGCCAACGTGATTTACAGCATGCGCACTTTTTCCTGAGGGTGACAGTGGAAACAGAGAGGCAGAGTGATTTGGGCCTTTGTGAGGTCTTCTCATAAAACGTTGAGCGATGAGACCCCACTACTCTCATAACATTCCTTTGTTGTTTGGGTAACATAGCTGAACAGAAAATGATACGCATTTTACGGCATCTGCAGTGTCACCAAACTCTGAAGCTGCTCACCGTCCTGCTTGTCATCAAAAAAGAACACTAAAGTGGTTTTTCATGGGAAATTCACATAGGGCAAGAGCTTTCTATACTTGCACTAATTAAATCATGTCCATTTTCTGAATTCTCTGTCTGCATTCTGTAACTTTATAACTGAGCAATGTAGAGCAAATTGTAACGGAGCCAGTCCTTTTTTCTTTGACCTGAGAAAATGCCACAGACATGAAAAACAGACAGACGATAGACAGATGGGCAGTCTGAGTGTAATAGAGCTTTTTTTAAATATCTGTGTGTAGCCTCATCTGAACCCATTTTGCCCCTCCAAACAAGCATGGAAGGCCAGCACACGTTGCTATGTTAATATGAAAGCCTGCAATGCCAATAGAGTGGCGTGGTGGGCTGCTCTATACTCCCTCATGCCTGTGCATTCAACATAGCACTGCTGGACCGCCGCCTGTTAAACAGATGGCAGGGAATAACACTGTCACCCACCCTGAACACTGACATCCTGGGCCAGGCCTCCACCATACACTTTGCTATCTGTCTGTTTGTATCGCCTCTGAAATCCCCCCATTATCCTCACACAGACATCACCAGATTAGGAGATATACATGAGTGAAACTGACTGGACAGCTGAGCCTCATTAGCCAAACATACGCTTCCATTATGCAATGAGTTTGATTGCTTGAGGTTGTTTAAGTGTCCCAGGCGGGTCTGTTGGGTGGTTGGGTGTTTGGAGATCAGGTCAATAAGACATATGACCAGTGAGTCAACCCCCATGTGAGAACATGGAGGTCTCCTTATACACTCTCTGGATTTAAACAATTAGAAAATTGAGTAGTTAAGAGGGATCAATTGGTCCTTGGATTAAGACCAATCGGAAATGGTGAAATACTTAAGATTAAGATTAGAGAGGTAACATAATGTTCTAATAGTGATTTAAAACAAAAATAAGCCTCCCTACACTAACAAGAAGCTGTCATTTAATAATGAAGCCGCAGTTCAGGGTAAGGTTTTCCAAAAAAACATAGCAAAAACTAAAGACTGTATTGCTTCTAATACAGAAAATAGTATTTGTATAATAAAGTAATATCTTTATCTACAATTCTATATTATGCTGTATGTTACAGGTGCAAGAGAAACTAATGGCTCTGTTTGCAATTTCCTAGTTTTCTGCATAAATTGGTCATAAAATGTGATAATGTGTGGTCTCCACCAAAGTCAAAGATGTCAACAAACAATATTTCTATGCTGATAAAACACAGCCATGTTTTTATTTAACAGGCCGTTTAAACATACAAAGTGATAATGGAAAAAGTAATGGCAACAGTGGTCTTTGGCAAACTTCAGGCATGATGCAATGTTTTTAGTGAGCAGTAGCTTCCTTCGTAGTGTCCTGCCATGGTTATCATACCGGTTCAATGTTTTGAGTATGGCTGACTCATGGACAGAGGTGTTAACCACCTACAATGAGTCCTTCAAATCTTAAACTATTACTGTAGAATTCTTTTCCCATGAATCTCACTGAACATTCGGCGTTGTGCCTTTGGAGTGATCTTGGCTGGGCGCCCGTTTCTAATGAGAGTAGACAGTACTAAATTGTCTCCATTTATAGACGATATGTCTAATTGTAGAATGATGAAAATCTAGATCAAAGTCTTTCTAACCCTTTCCAACTGCATGCAAAACAGTAACATATGATCATGGGTCTTCTGGGACATTTGTGAGGTTTGGCTCAAATTCACTCATACCCTTTGTGAAAAGCACACTGACACTGTTTAAGTGTTTTTTTTTTTAGTCAAGATAGTTCTGAACCACTACTCCATTCTCATATTATTGACATGAATCCAAATTTGCTAAAAACCTGACTCCAGTTGTACTTTAGGGGCATTAGAAGCCTGGTGCTGTTATTGCATATTTTACCTCGCTTCTTTTACTACCTCACTCAATAAATATCGTCAGCTTTGTGTTTGTTGATGTTTGATTTGTGTGTCGCATGATGTAGCATAATTTTTGATGTACACAACTGAGGCTCCAAGTCAACAGGAAACACGTGAGGTCACCTGGAGGGGCAAGCATACACATAGTTAAAAGCAAGTATATCTGCCACCTCAGACTTACATTTATTAGGCAACCAAATGCTAAAATTGCTCTATGTCTGTTATATGGGCTTTTTTTATTGGGGCAACTTTTTGGTATATAATACACCATTTTAACTTCCTCCTGACCTAAAGTAGTTAATTATTACATGTTTTAGGGACAGGGTTTTAATGCTAAATTAAAACAAATAGACGTGGAGTTGTTACATTTCCAAATTTGTCAAATGAAGCATGGCAAGGCAAAGCAGCCCTATCTAAATCTATCCCCTACTGTTGTAATATAAAAATATGATTGAGAAACTATCATATTTAATAACTATAATAAGTATATATGCATAGTTTCAACCCTTTCATTAGTCCTTATTTGAACTGCATATTTAAATATCACGTTTCAATCAGAGGTTAGCTCATTTTTAAGTGTAGTTACTCAGTGTAGTTGCTCTGGTTTAAACCTTGATATAAAAACACGGGTAATGCAGTGTTGCAACTTTTCTAAAGTGACAACAAACTTTGCTAGTGAGTACAGGACAACAGACTATCAAACTCACCTCAGACGAGCCAACAAATAGACACACTAATCTAATAGCAAAAACGATTGAAACACAGACTTAAACCAAAGTCACAAGGACAATTTTGCTTTCAGATTTTTTCAGACCGGGTCACCTGAACGTGTGGCTTGGTCAAGTTCAAAGACTTGTCAGCAGCATGGGTCCTTTTTAATATCAGCCCTCTATCCCCCTCCTCACCTCCCATCAGCACTTCTATTCTGGTTGGCAGGAAGTGATTTGATCTTGTTGAAAAGCAGAGCATCTGAAAATCTAATACACTGGGATATGAAGTGCTGCCCCAAGTATTTGACCTTATGTGTTCATGCTGTTTTTGAAAGTGGGAGATGGTGATGCCAGGTGTTTTACCTCCTGGATATTAAGATGTCCTATGACAACTTTCTCATCTGCCTCTCACAATATATATAATTTTGAGGCCACTTATTAGATTGTAATGGTCAAAGGTCAAAAATCAAGGTCACTGTAATCTCACGTTTGGCCCATTTTAATCACTGCAATGTCTAAGAAATGCCTGGAAATAACTTCATTACATCTGGCTCAAACATTCACTTGGACTTAAAAATAAACTATTTAGAATAAGGGTTTGGACTGATATGTACGTACACTGCAACTTATCTGGCTAGTTGAGGCATACAAATGTAAACCTCTTCAAGTATTTGTCTTACTCTTTTGCTAATGTCTGGTAAAATAGTGATATTTCTAGGAAGGCCCACAGGCAAAAAAATAATAAAATAAAATAAATAACAGAGCAAATCCAAAATACTGATAAAAATCTGTTATCATAGAAAAATGAACATACACACAAGTGCATCAAGTATCTGGTCACCTTTGAACTAGAATGTCTGTCTGTATAACTTGGGAATTTTGAAAACTGTATAACCTCTTATGTATCTTCCTCAGCAATTATTCTACAAAAATATTATTACCACTCTCTGAAAGAATATCTTAACTAGAATGATAGGACCTAAGATGTAATAACCCCAAATGATTCCATTTATAGTGTACATATATAGTACATATAGTGTTAGTGTGATACCTGTTCTAAGTCACATAAAGCTGAAACACAAGCTTTACTGTTTTAATAGAATCGCTTTCTGCTGAAAAAGAAAAAGTCATGAAAAACCATGCACTGTGAATTAATTAGGACAATGTTTTCTGGATCCAAATAAAAGTCCTTTTACTAGCTCCTTCTGAAGCTTTTGATGGTATCACATGGTCTCCATCAACAGACAGAATCTGCTCTGCTGTCAAGAAGATTAATCTGTTGACATGTGAGCTCAGACGCTGATACAATGTCATAACAGTCACGCAGAGTTGTTTAAGTGAAGAATGGGTTAAAAAAATAAACATCATCTCATGAATCGAGTACCGAGTGTTTTTAAATAGATGGATTTTTCTTCAAAGTTAAGTTGGTTTTATTGTGCATTAACTGGACAGGATTTGTAATTACCTAATAGTTTGGTCATAATGTTCAAACCAGGAGAGTGCTCGCTTTTGTTGTATATTTAGCCTAAAGGGTTAAAAGTTAAAAGGGTTTCTTGTCTTCTCATGCAGGTGACTCATATTCATAGCTGCCGCTTTCACTTTTCTGCTGGTGTTTGAACCTTTTCAGACTTGCTCATAGTGCAAAATGTCAGAATGCCTCAGTGACATTCTCCATGTTTCATTTTGCTCTGGACCTTGATTGGAGTCCCTGCAGTGTCTTATATCTTTCACCTCACCACTTTCCTGTCAACAGTCACGATATCTGTGAGAGGGTCCTCACCTGAAAACCAGCACGGCTCAGACCACCGAGTGTGCCCTTGACTCAAATATGTTGTTCCCTGCATATGAACCACCAGGGAGATTTGAGGTGACTTAAGGGTTTTTTTTCTTTGTGGAGGAATCTTCTCTGTATCTGTGGCAGGATATCACTGTCCCAGTTTCCACTGGTGGCTCCACATCTACAAGCTCCAGCTGCAGGAGAGTGTGGATCCAAAAGAGCAGATGGATGGATGCACTAAGACTGGTGGAAGTCCTCATTATGAGTCCACATCCTTCTTGAAGGGTTTGCCTAGTGAGGCCATCAATCCTTGGCTGCTTCAGGGGTTGTATGTCACTTGTAGTTCTTCATTCCCTTCTCTGCAACAAGATCCCTCTGTCTCTCCCTCTGTCCCTTTCTCTCTCTCCTCCTCTCACACCCAAAATCACACAATGTCTGGCAGGCCGAGAGAGAGAGACAAGCTTGTTGTTATGGGTAAAAGTTAGCCATGCATGAGGAGCCAGTGTGATGTTTTCATCACTGACAGAGATGCGCTGACAACAGATCAGTAACGTAAACAGGTCAATCAAAGTCTTCTATATGTGCAGTGTCTCCTCAAATCAACATGAACATGTTACAAACCATGGAAAGATGTGTTAATATAGTATTTTCTCAGACATCTTTCTAGCATGCAGCAAGAATTGTGGTTACAAGTTGCAGACATCCAGGGATAATTACCTTAATATTTAGGTTTTTTTTCACCCCAGACAAACAAAGATGGTCTCACTATTGTAGCATTCCCAGCTAAAAGACACGGGAATTGTTGCCCTATTTGCATCAGAAAAGGTACACATCAGTTTGACTTTTATAAGGAGAGCTAAACATATACTGTTAGATGACATCAGATGCACAGATGCTCATTATTGTGCACCAATGATAGCAGTAAAAGTTACAATGATGATGGGATACAATGTTCACAGGACAAAACACAAATCATAGTGTTCACAGACTATTTTATTACATCAGTGAAGTGTACCACTGAAGCTAGTGGCTTAACTGCAAGCACTGAATGCTGCTGGAGTTCAGGATAATGTCTCTGTAGTGCTCTTTATCATAAAGCCAATCCTGTAATTACCAAGCTGGCTGCAGCTGATGAAGTCTGCTGGCTGTTCTTGTCTCTCTGCGTGAAATCGAAGACCCATTGTTAAAAAATTGTTCAATTTTGGAGCAGTAAAAAACCCATACTTTTCACTGTGAACCCCAGATGTGCCAGACAAGGATAAAAACTTCACAAGGGGGAGGAGACTGGTCAGCTAGAGAGGCAGCGGCACTGTACTATTGAACCAGATTTATTAGACTTGGATAAAAATATCCCTAAGGCCCCAACAAAATGCAATGTGAGCAATGTGAATTTGTAATTTAAAGGCTAATGACATGTTTTTAATGACACTGTGTTATAAATATAGAAACCAAATTGAGCTACATTAGAAAATCCTGTTGTCCATTTTTAACCAGTCATTGAAATCAGTGCTTCTGCGGAAACAATCTGTCTCTGGGGATTTATAAAAACCCTGGACACAGCAAAGTAGTGATGAGTGAACCAGCTGTCCTTTCTGCCTCTTAAGCCCCATGTGGAAGTGCACAAACGCACAGCTACAGTATGTCTCATCTGACTTTCTGCTTCCCTGATCTCCCACTTGGTTAATGTGTGTCTGCTTGGAGGGAACAGATCTTCCTTGAATGCCAAACGTGACACATCCACTCTCTTCCATCTGCCCTCCCAAGTGTATGAGCTCCTGGGGAAACACTGTATCACGTCAAAATAGTGGAAGAACAGAAACAAGTTATGGCCTGAAAGTGACCTGGGATCCCTGGAAAGTATTTATGACACAAAAAGATGATGATCCTGCTTTCTTTTACAATGGGAAACTGCTCTTGATTTGGGAATATCTAAGTAATTGTTTTTCTTTGGATGAGCTAAATCATTTATAATCCTATTTTTCATCACAATTGTGCTTTAATGACTCACTACAACTTTAGCTCTCCAGCATATTGCAATCACATGTAGTCAACTCAAGATGTTGTCATGTTAATTACAGCTGAATTCACTATTTAATATGATTTTACTTAATCAAATGTGAAAGTTAATTTACGTTAAACGTTAGCGCCACATGTGTCTTTCGACATTTTGTGACATATTTTTCTCCCTCTCAATGTGCTTTTGTTATGGTTAAAGTTTCTGTTCAGGAAGTTCAGTCAGAACATTAATGCAGGTCGTAAATCAGTTGCTCACTGCTGGATTATCGAAGAACATCCTATGAAGCAGGGTTTTGGAGCATGTCCAAGTCATAAACAAAGACCGACCTATCTCTCCCAGTGCTCGGGCATTGCACTTGTTAAACTCTGCTTGACATTTGTCTTTGTTGGCTTCCTGTAGGCCACTAATGCAACCAAATAGGCCACTGAAATCGAAATTTTGACTTTTCAAACCTTCTTCTGCCCATCTCTCTTTCTTGCTCTCTTTAAAATTTGCTGGTCACAGTTAGAAGCCGGCCAACTGGGACTTTGTCAGTAATTGGAGTCTCTGCAGGGGCTGCCTAAAGCACAGCTCCAAACGATGCACTGGGGAGACTTCTTGGGGAAAACTCAATAGGCTTCTCACACTTAAGTATAGTCATCATTATGATTTTTCCACCGTGGTGAACAGTGCAAAACATATTGCGAACAACTTCAAATGGCCAAATGCAATACAAATGCTAGCATTGTTCACTTTCAGTTGTATGTCTTTCATCCCACCTCTATATTTTATAGTTATTTTCCCACGGCACAGCTTTGTTGTTTAAAGTGGGTCAAGGTCCTTTCTATTCACAACTATGTCTTTCCCAGTCTATCAGCAGCTTACTAACAGTACATAAAAGTACATAGAAGAACTCACTGTAATACACTCATCTGCAACACAAATGCATTATCTCTAGTGTTATATTTAGTTCTGCATAATTTAATTTTGGAGTTAATATGTTTTTACCAACAGTTACCTACTGCAAGAGTTGGGATAAGCTGATTATAGCTACAGCACAAAGAAAGGCTAATTATCGTTAGAAGGGTCATTCTTAAACCAGCAACCAGTAGTTTACATTATGTCCCAGAACCTAACGACTATGGAATAATAAAGGGCTACCCTATAGCCTACAAGAGTAATTTGATTACTTGATTTAAAATTTAAAATGGAAAAAAACTATGCTGCACATTCTACTGCATTACAACTTACTACATGCATAATAAGACGTGGGTCATGATCAGGCCTACTCTGTTGTATCAGCTGACAAAAGTGTGTAATTGTTGTTCCAAAATAGTAATATTGAATGATAATGACTTACTGATCCTACTTGCAATGGGGAGCAGGTACCCACTGGTCCAGAGCTATTGTGGTGATGACAACAAATAATAGCCTGGCGGCCAAACGAGTAGGACATTGGGCTGGGATCCAAAAGTGTCCCTTTCCAAATTCCAATCCAAGCACCAGGTGTGTCCTTGAGCGGGACAATCAGCGCTAGCTCCCCAGGCACCGCTGGACCTGCCTAATGCTCCCTCAGGAGGATGGGTTCGATGCAAATGGACAAATTTCACTGTAACGTGTATGCATTATTATATGTTTACTCGATGGACAAAAAAGCTAAAGCCAGCTACTGAATGATGTGCTATCATCTGAATCGCCATATCTGAAGATCATATTGCTTTAATTAACCAGCTCCTGCAGTGAACAACAAAGGCAGTGGTGTAAAGGTGAACTAATGTGTGTCTAAAAGGGATTTTTCCAAGCAGATCTATTCAGCTAAAGTCATACAGGACCCGAGGTCTAACCCAAATGTAGTATGAATTTTGGAACAAATTTTGTCCATCACTTTTTAGTGTCCCCCGAAACAATTGAAGAGAACTGTCATAGCAATGTTTCCAGGGGAATTAGATTTGTAAATATATGTTTAGTTACTCCTGGAGCCATTTCCATTGTGTTGTAGCTTTTTGCAGCCCATTTTGTCATTTGGTTGTGTGTATTATATTGGAGCGCCACTATCTTAAATGTCTGACATTTACAGTATTCAAAAGCTGAATTTCTTTAAAAAATGGCCATCAAAACTTTTCAAAAGCTCAAAAAAAAAACCAAGACAGCAAGTTTGAATAAACATTATATGATGATTCTAGACAGCAAATAAAAGCCCACGTTATGAGTCAAAACTACATTAAAAATGATAGGACAATTGAACTACTGTATATATCCTGTTGTAGTAAGTTAAGCCTGGAATGTATTTAAAGTCCAGCATCAACAGCATGTCTATCTGAGATCCTTTACTGTGACATATTGTCTGCAAGATATGTCTGAGCTGCACTTAGTAATAAAGGGCATTAAACAGTGATTCCCCCACCCACTTTAAGGATTAAGTGCTTACTTCAGAGCGCACTGGGCACCAAAGGGAGACCCTAAACAAAGTGTTAATTGCAAAAAATAGATTGACTGCCAAGTCAGCGGTATGGTAGTACCGCTGCTCTTCCACACAGTTCTATTCCCCTCTGACTCAAACAGAAAACTGTCTGCAGGTTTTGTGTGAGGGAAAAAAGATGAAAGCGAATCGACTCCAAACTGCCTTTCAAACATTGATATTGTTCTGCCTCTTGAGATCTGTCAAAACTCTGGAAAATGAGCTCAGGTCTCCACTCTGCAAAGGAAACAGATCCCGTCAGTGCAGGCTGGAGTTGGAACATAAATTATAACCCTAAGATACTGCTTCTGCAGCTCAACATATATAGCATAAGAACCAGAACACACCATGAATCATGGCTGGTTGTGATCATTTCCTGATTAGGACTCCAGAAAATTCAGACCTCTCTCACACCTGGTAAAGCATGCTGAGAGCCCTGACACGCAGGCACTTGGGTGACATTGTGATGAATGGGTAAGTGATGAAACACAGAGTATCTGTGACCCCAACAAACAGTGCCGCCGCCCCTCAGGAGAACAGAATGTATTACATTCACAGCCTCAGGCCTTGGAAAGATTTCAACATGATGTAGCAAAACTGAGTGCTGCACGTTGCTCGATTAAGTCTTACTTGCTTCACGAGTGCTGACAGTTTCATGTTTGTTATTAAGCAGGGGATGTTAAATGTGATGTTGAAACTGCCTGCAAGAAAATGCAACTGATCTGCTGAAATTCAAGACACTTTCACCATCTAACTAAAAAAACTTGTGTGTGCGGTCACTGGAGGAAAGGAACACAATGAGATGTTTGGCCACTGAAGGCCTGCTGCCTAATTAAAAAAGGAAGAGTGATGACTCAGCTCATTTAACTTTTTTTGGATGTTTCAGTATGATGTGACTCAGCTGTCTGTGTCTTCCTCTAGATAGTGAGCCTGTGTCTCCGGCTTCCTGACAAGACAGTTACTGGCATGTTGTGAATGGTGTAACTTCTATAGAGTACACTGCCAACTTCACACCACCGTAACTTGTTATAAAACAGAAGTGAAGATACAACACCGTGGGTAATGCAGCCTAAAAATGTATGAGCAAAACATTTGGCTGTAGCAAATACTTTTACTCCACTCAGCCGGACATTTAGTGTTTTGTGATTGAATCTTAGACTACACAGGAAGTGGTGGGCGATTTTTTAAACTTTTGAGGTGTAAAAAGAATGCTGCTTGTACAAAATGTCCATTATTCACAGGCTATTTAAGGGCTTCTATTGGTGTATGTAATACGTAATTAGTTGGGGTGTATTTAAACATGAGGGTCAGCCTAGTCACATTAATGAAGTCCACTGCTGTAGCATTGAACTACAAAACCTGACATTAATCCTAAGGCTAATGTGGCCCTTCCTGTGGCTAATGAAATCTGAAGCTTTTAAATGGCTGCACCTAAGGACACTCCCTGGCATTTTTTTGAATTAAGTAGCCACGACTGTTTGGACTGAACTAAATAGCACACAGATGGCCCAAGACAAAGTTTTGTCCACCCACCCCCACAGTTGTTTGCCCTTGGGCTGTTGAATGTGATGCAGTACCTGCTTGGGAATTAAAGCAGCAGTAAAACCCAGATTTAGCTTACAGTAAGTTTACTTGTTAGTTATGGATTATTTTAGGAAAGATCTCCTATGATCACCTAAAATGCAAAATGCACTATTTAAAAGCTAGGAAAAAACATGCAAATGTCCAAAGGGAAACCGCTTCAGGTTTATGGTTATGTACATAGTTTTCCACTGAAATGTAATGTACTATTGAGGCCTAATAAACATGTTTATTGCATTTTCTTTCTTTGTCAAGCAACTTATTTTGTATTTTATCATGACATCCAATGTGATAATTAACATACACATAGTAAATACAAAGCCTAATATTACTATTTTAAATATAATAACAGATGAACCAAGTTCCAAAGTGTGAGCTGAACATCAAGGTATGTATAAGAAATAACATAAAAACGAAAATCTTGTGATTCTGTCTGCTTCGTCCACACTGTTGTTAAGGCTTTACTGTGGCTCTTGGAGACTCTCGAAATGTTACCAAACCTTCCCAACAGTCGTCAGTTCATAAATTGATTTCCATTTTTGGTCTGCATTTCCACAAGGTGTACAATCACACCCACTGCTCTCATAATACATACATGGATAACCTCTCTGTGTATCTCTATGTTTGGCATAAAGGTTCAATATAAGAAAAATACATTGGCCACCACTTTTAGAGGAGCCAGAGAATAAAAATTTTAATGCAATATTATGCATATGGCCACTTAGAAGAAAGTTCAGAGACCAAGTGAGATGGTGTGGACATTCTGGACATGTGCAGAGATTTGATGCGGAGTATAATAGGATAAGAATGGACAGGATGACGCTAGTGTAACAATTTGGATTTCTGTGACCCATGTGTTCATGCAATAAGAAAAATATTTTGCTTTGAGCAACATTCAATTTTTATCTCCTTAGGTTGCCTCTCATTTCTTAACTAACATGAACAAAGCAACCCCCAAGCTAAAAATTGATTAAATCTGCTTTATTAGTTTTTAATTTTGTGTTCAACTAGGTCTGAATGGCACCATATTTTAAATTCACTTCAAAAGAAGTGAAACCGGTGATTCAAACATGAACCTCTTTGACTTCACAGTCCTGTAGTTCTGCATGTTAAGCTACACTGACAAGACTGTTAAAAGTAAACCAGTGGCAGTAAGAAAATGCACTTTGCAACTAGCAGCCCCTCCTACTTTACAACTCTGAAATGCCCTTTGGACCATAAGAATTTGTACAAGCCACTGTTGGCAACTGGCAGCAGCTTTGGTTCTCTTAAATACAGTAACATGTTTCTTAATCTCACAGTTTTATTTATTATTCGTGTTTCAAAGCTTGCATGAATTACACATAGGTTAGTAGTGCTTTCTGCAATCTTAAGAGAAATTGACTGCATAACCTAATTGCTTCTGATATATGTGCATCGTCTTGGATGTGCTGGTGTAGGATCTGACAAAATAGACATTTGTTTATTGCTCGATTGTGCCACTGTGGGCCAGAAACAAGTTTTGCCAATCTACAGCATGTATCTACAATATATATAAAACTCACAGTATTTCTGCTAGCACAAAGGAGCTGTTACATCATTTGTCTCACCAGCGAGCTTTAAGTTTACTGTACAACAATGCAGGAAAAAGAATATACAGTATGTCTTCTACAGTACATGTGATCCAATACAGTATATTCCATGTCCCGTTTTTTTTTTTTTTGTTGTTGATTTCTTTCTCAGCGGGGCTTTATTGTGTTCCCTAAAGTTGACTTTAGTAGCTCCAGTTTAGGGGCTAAGAGGAAAAGTTATTAAAACCTGAAATTGGTGAATTTTGTATAAAATATTTATAGACTATACTGTAAATATGGAAAATCACATAACCGGTGTGTTATTCTTTAGTCATGAGGCCAGGTAATTGGCCTTCCATGACAAACATTGAAAACGGCCTCTCTGTGGACAGATGAGCTTGTCAAAGCTAGACACAAACAAGAAATTTGAAACCACATAATTGCTGATTTGATTTCACTAAATATGTGATGCATGCAATCTTTCCAAACCATATAAATCAATCAATTTACAAACTGCCAACCACAGAGAGAGTGGTCCCTCTTGGACTTCTTCTGAAGCAGTGCCACGGTGACTAAACATCTGCAGAAAACAGCTCAGACCCATTTCCTTCATGTGCAACAAACAAACCATTCCAGCAACCCACAGAGGCACACTGCAACTGCTGCCAAGGGAGGTAGAGTGTGAAAACGACTCTATAACGGATGAAAATGCATCACAACACCAGAATATAATGCTTATTAAACACGTCAACAATTTTTCATTGGGATATTTCTACAGAAATCTTGAGTTGATGGATTATTATTCTTTTACTCTTTAATATTAATATTTACTCCTTTAACTACTACTATATTCAAAGTGTTGACTTTTTATACAATACATAGTTTAACAAAAATGAACCACACTGTCCTTCCACTTTATGTTTTGAAGTGACACCATATATGGGGCACACCAGTGTTATTTTAATTGAAGACCCTCCAATGGTGCAGTGTAGGCTCAGTCCAAACAATGAGCAACCACTGACAACTCATTAGATCACAAACACATCAGGACAAGCAGAGCCAAATACACCAGCCACCTGCTCTCCTTTAGGCACGTTAGAGTGATAATCAGAGAAGTGGAATGTGCAGCTATGTTGGTCCCCACGACCCACCGAGTATCATCCACTGCTTTCCCAGGGTAACTGAGTCACCTCAGCACCTCCTCTGATTGTTGAGCTGTCAGAGAGCTTTTGGTGGTGGTGCTGAAATCCAGGCATGCAGATACTGAACCACTCAGCCACAAAAAGTGCTGCAATAGAAATGTTAAAGAACAAAGGCAAAAACTGTAGGATGAATTATAATTTCAGGCTTTTTCTTTTGTGCTGGTTTGTTTACTATTTTAGAAAACCGTAAAAAAAATAAAATAAAATACTTTTATGTTGTGCATTACTTCCGTCCTGAGATGCAGTGGATCACCACAGACATTAAGAGAAGAGAACATTTTCCACTAAAGACTTTGTAACTTTGGAAGACACCCAGTTAATTTCATTAACTGGTGAAAGTGCCAAGAACCTTATGATAAACATTTTAATATTTTATTTAAACAAGTACTGTAGGCTTTGTCCCACATTACAATGAAAATATTGTAAGATATTATGTTTGTAAAGATGGAGTTTGTAAGATTTAGTGGCATCTAGCGACAATGTTGCAGATTGCAATCATCTGAATACAAGCACCATTTATTCCTTTTGAAATAACCTGCAGTGTCAGTGAGGCGCAATGTTAACTATTACAATAACATATGAAGTGTTATGCATCCAATATAGCCAAGCAACTGTTTCACAGTAAGAGCCACCTGGTGTAAAACCATGTGAAAGAGCACCAACAGGAAGAAGTTAACATTAGCAATTTACAAAAGAGTCACCACTAAACCTTTAACAAAATTAACTGAAGCTCAAACTGCAGCCCAGAATGTTTATGAAGCATCTATATTTATTAGTCTAAGCTGTCACCGATTTCTGTGAGTATGTCAGCGGTCAGATCTGTAAAGTCAGTCAACTATTCTGTGACTAGTGGGATGTTAAACTGCATGGAACCACTAGCTAACCCAGTGTGCTTCAAGACAGTTTTATCTCAGTGCTATCTCTGTAGTTTTATATCCTCCACAGTGGGCAGCATGGTGGTTGAATGGTTAGCGCTGCTGCCTTACAGCTATAGGGTTGAAATCCCCAGCCGGCGGCAGCTTTTCTGTGTGGAGCTGGCGTAGTCTTCCTGTCCTTGTGTGGGTTTCCTCAGTGTACTCTGGTTTCCTCTCACAGTCCTTAGACATGCATGTTAGGTTAATTTCTGACTCTAAATTGCCCGTATGTGTGAATGGATGACTCTCTGTGTTGGCCTCTGAGATAGAATGGTGACCTGTCCAGGGTGTACCTCGCCTCTCGCCCAGTGACAGCTGGGCGAGAGGCCCCCCTGGCCCCCCTGGCCCCCCTGTTACCCTAAGAGAATAAGCCATTACAGATAAAGGATAAATTCTCCACTGTAATATTTTGTTATATAGTAAAACTGAGCAACGGGAATTGTTCAATCTAAATCTGGGTAATGTAAGCGATTACCACGATGCAATTATTCATGTAAACCTTTCAACCACATCAATCACTGCATATTTCTGAGAATTAGAAGACCAGTACCATTCTTTCTTACACTTCCTTTAAGTTGTCTTCACTCAGCAAACTCCACCAGCACCAAAAGCATGCAGAGCAAAACATATGGTTTCTCCATCAACACTGCCTAGTGTTTTTGAGCAACAGCATAAACTTGTGTTATAGCTTTATGCTGTAGCAACTTAAAACAGAAGCATAAATCCAGCTTTACTTTCCAATGTGCTCAACTGCCCAACGTGAATGTAATTTCTGAGTGCACTGGATGATCTGGTCTCTTGGTTAATCGGCTGAGCTCGCAGTGTGCTGTAATGGTTCGACTGGAATGTTAAATGTCTCCAACAGCTGAAACATGAAGCTGGAGAAAGAGGCATCAACATAAAGTATAGTCAGAATCATAACACACTGCAGAGAATGACTACCAGTTTGCTCATCGGTGTCGTAACTTTATAACATCAAAGAGCTGGACGAAGCGAGTCTGAAGCATGCTTTTAAATTGTATAATAAAAGAGATTTTCTGAATTAGTTTTTGTTTGTGTGTTCTTTATCCTTATCACATTTTTCCTTACAATATTTGGATTTTAAACTCTTTGGAGAGAAGGGGTTGATTCCTGTACTGCAGATAACTGAACGCTGACTCTAAAGCTGGATAAATTACCAACAAAACATTTTTTCAAAATTAAGTGGTTCACTAAAAATACAGCATTAGGCTGCAGGCATTCGCAGACTTTTTTTAGATGTCTTCTCAGCTCTTCAAATTAAAGCATCCACCAATTTCTTAGCGATTTGTGATTTCTGGTGAAAATGTGTTAATTGTACACAGCTACGTGCTAACGTTACTGTGCTAAAAGGCTTGGCACTGGTGTTAAAGTCTCCAGCCTCATAGTGTTGATAAGCTTGAATGATTCTGTATATACATCTGTTTTGTGGGTTGTTGGGGAGAATTTATATAGAGGCATTAGCCATTTGTTGCACTGTGTCAGATCTAATGCCAGTAAAACAATGTCTGGCAGTTAGTGAAACCAAATAGCAGGAACTGTTCAATTGACCCCAAACAAAGCTGAAGAGTTAAGACAGAAAAAGTAAGGAAAACTTCATCCTTCTTCCTTAATGGAACACATGTCTGCTTTAGATATATGGTTGTGTGAATTCATAGATAAAAATTATGTGAAAAACAACCCTAACTCCAAACGTCTAGTTGCTATGTAACCGAAAGAGGTCAGGCGTTCCCTCTGAAGAGACACGGTTCCTTTCAGAGACGTCCATTCATCAAGTGCTGCCAACATGCCAAAAGTACAAAGGGGCTCATATCCTTTGCCGGCTCCGTTTCCCTTTTTGTTTGTTTTTTGTCTCTTTTCCCCTTTTAAACTCTTTTCACAGTCATATTTAACTTCTTTAAAATTGTCGCAATACAAAGAAACAACTATATTTCTTTTTTTAGTGTTTTTTTAATAGAAAGTAGACTTTGTTAGGAGCGAAACATAATCAACTTCTTTCTTTTTTTTATTTGCAATGCTGCATTTAAATAATGTGCCCAAACAGACAAACCAAATAACAGAAAAGTATTTTAACAATATGAACTTTCAGGTGTTCTCCACCTGCATTTCATTGAGGTGCACACATAAAAGTGTGTTTAATGGTTCTCAAAGCTCATGTCAAGAAATGCCCTTCATCTACTCCAACTGAGGCAGGTGGGGACTGCAGTGGCTCACATAAAACAGAAACAAATTATTTTCAGGATACTTAACTTCCAAGTCCACCATAAAACATAATGTGTCACTAATGAAGTTGCCTTTTCTTCGCCTTTTCCTCTTTTTGTTCATAACAATGAACAAAAAGAGGAAAAGGGCAAAATTTATAGTCAGTGCATGAAAGATGTACTTTGATTGGACATATCAGAAAAAATCTGAAATGAAGGGTTGCAGAGTTTTTTCTTCCTGGGAAGAGCAAAGAGAATTCTTAATGGGAGAAGGTGACAAGACATCAAAGAAATATTTTAGAGATAGATAAGAGACAAAAGAACAGTGACTTCAAAACGTTGCCAGTTTCCTGACTCTGTTCTGTAAGTAATCTTACTTTTTTCAGTTGCTTGTGTTCACCTCAAAGAGTCAGACGTTGCTATAACTTCTTTTTTTTTCTATTTACTTATAGTGTCATGATGATCTTCCAGCCTTATGAAGCTATGCTACCTACAAGTATCAAAACAGTGACAGACATTTGAGCTTCCCAATATCTTAAACTATGATACATTTTACATACTGACCAATATTTCTGCCCACATTACCCAAACCCAAGGCCCCGTTTTTTGTTCTTTAAGTACATAATCCTTGCTATTCTGCCTTTATTAAGAAAATTAAGAAATTAAAAATTATTCTGAAAGTTGATTAAAATCTCTATCTAGTGTATATTTTTCTCCTCTCTCGTGACTGTCTGTGTATGCTCCAACACAGGGTGGCTAAAAAAGTCAGGTTGCAAACAAAAATAGCAATTAGTGTACCATTTTAAATTCTCTGTCTCTATGTTCCCTCAAAGGTTAACTATTAATCAGTGGCTTAATTGTAAGGGTTGGGAGGGTTAGCCAATGTAAAGTAAATTGCTGTATAGATTAATATCACTTTGGCATCATAATCAGTCCTAAATTATAATGTGATGACAATATCAATATTACACAAGAAACATACAGTACCTCATTACCATTCAAACACTATTAACTAAAAACTACAGTGCCCACAGGTCTTAAGAAATCATTTAGCTATCTGTAAAAACAGGGTATATGTATATACATGATCTGTGTTTAACCATTTACATCTTTAGTAGGGACCATTGGACTTGGGGCAGGTCGACTTAGAGAGGAATTGGCAGTTGAAAAGAACTACGATGTGAATGAACACATGACTGATTTTGGTCCTTTTACTGTATTTGGTGGCAATAACAAAAAATAAAACATGGCTAGGCAACATTTATTTCTAGAAGATTGTTTTTCTCCTTTAATGAGCAAAGCAACGTATAACTTCCTTCAAGAGTAATGGGTTTAAGAGTTCAGGTTCTGTTACTGAAAAAATTTTATGTCTTTATAGTAACAGAATTGTAGGGTGCACTTCCTTTGTTCCTTAAAACACCCCGCATCTTGTAAAAAAGCGGAAAACATCAGTGAATGTAGTGAAAGGTTCACTGAGTTGGGTTCCGGCAGTCGTTGATCTTCAGCTCCTTCACTTTGCAGTGAAATCTCTGTCTTTGTGAGTTTTCAAAGAAACCTCATGTCTATTTTTCAGATTCTATCCTCTCCCACACAAAACATCTCTTTATCGCTCATCTGTCCAATGGGATTTCTCCATCTCACTGTGTGTAAGCAAGACCGAGCAGCGGCATGCTATGTCACCAGCACTTAAAAACCAGTGTCCATAAGAAACAAATCAGCCATATAAAAACTATGTGCCACTGTTCAGACAGATTAAACTTCTGATAAATATGATGTTAGAGGGGAAGAGAGCACTTTGGTCACAAAACCTCCTTTATTTAGCTTGTTTTGACTCTGAGTCTGTGTTACTATAAAGGAAGGGTGGTTGATCAAGTCTTCTTCACACCAAGGAAGAACAGCAATCCTGAAGAATACTGCATTGCAGGAACCAGAGGATTGTTTGTGCATGGGAGCGTGTAAAAAGCTGGCACACCATTACAGATCCTCCTCTCTGCAGCACAGACCAATTCAAATTCACTAGTATGGCAAAGTTAAAGGTGAGTATTCAAACTGCAAAGAAGAGGTATTCAGCACAAGCAGTGAAACATAGAGAGGGTGATGTCAGAAATTGGGATCGTATCACCTGCCACCTGGAGAAAAGGCCCCAGTAGATTTTTATTACTGATTAGAGTGTGGAGAGTGTGTTTAAAAGACATCCCTTATTTGTTTTTTTTTTTTCAATATCTGTGTAGAATCTAGGTTTGACAGGCAAATGAGGGTGCAAAGTATGTTTTGCATGAGCTTTGATCATGCCTTTCTCCTAACCACAGTGACAACCGTACAGAAAAAATAGACCGTTTAATAATTTGGAGTCCTACTCTGTGATTTGAATTTCTTTTTTTAATGTCCTGCAGGTGCAACATCACATGATGAAAATGTTCCTTTCATGCCTGCAGAGCCATTAAAATGGAAGTCACCTTACTGGGATATAATGATTAATAAACCTACTGGGAAAACGAGCTCCCGGGAAAAAAGTTGTTTTTTTATGTGTAGGCGGTTATACTCAATTGTCATCGCACAAGCCATCTTACTCCAAACTGCAGGCCAGTTTGTTTCCAAAGGTTTATGAGCCATATTGGACTGATTATAAAGACAACTGTCTGAGAAAAACATAGCATATGGTCCCAGGGGATCATTTGTCTGGTTAACACAGGAAAAGAGCAACAGTAAAAACTTTATGGAAGCTTATGATAAAAAATATAATCACTTCTAATTGGTTATTTGGAATTTGAATTTAACGTTACTCTACTGAGGATGAGACTGTCAAAGTTGACAGAAGAAAAAGTGAAAGATGGGATTAATTAGTATTTATATGAATGTGTGTAATATGGTTGGCTGATGTGTAAATTGCTTTCATCTCTGGACCAGTAACACTGATGTCATGGGTTTGTGATTATTCTGGGTTCATGAGTTCAGATCCTGTCCAGCATTAGAAGAGATAAATGCCAGCTGGTGTCCAAATTTAGGGATAAACAAAGCTCTTGTCTTTCATCATTTCTTAACCCAAATCATAGAAACTAATGTTTTACTTTTATCATCATAAAAAAATGTTTCTTGTAAAATCTGTTTAAGATGATTGTTAATTGCTGTATTTCAGGGCAACAGCAGTTTTCCATCGTCTTTTTAAAACTGTAGGAACTCTAATCATGCACGTTTGACATAATAGAACATGTTTACATGTGTGTGGTTTCTCTGAAGAACAACAACGGAATGAGACTGGCAGAATATTTCTGCTCTATCTTCCAGGGGGCTTTGGCAAGGCCAGGACATTTCTCCGCCGAATTTGCAGAGCTGCTGATAGTGTCATGATTAAAGGCAGATAAGTTAATCCACAGAGCCTGTGATTCTGAACATTTCATGATATGAGGCACAGGCTGCCTGAGGGGAAGATCACATTTGTTCAAATCTTCAGACGAGCAAAACACTCCCCAGATTCTCTCATCTCTTGAATAAAATGCACACTTTGAACTGCCCTAATGAAGATGTCACACTTTCTTCGCTTATTGCCGATCTCTCCAGAGAAGCTAATTAGCAACCACGACCTGCTCTCACATTGACATTCTGTGTTCACTCAAACTGCTGACTGTGACTCTTATCTTGATGGAGGTCCGATTTGTTTTCCATTTTAAAAAAGGTGTACTGTATCTGATGGATGTCTTGAAAATGGAAGCGGACGCGGAAGTGTTGAGTTCACTTTTACACAATAGTATCAACAGCACAAGCTGGCTGCCACTGCTCGTTCAATCATCAAAACAAAATACAAACAAACATCCGCACACTTCATTAGCATTTCAAAAATCAAGAGGTTGATATAGAAGCGGATAATAAACAGGAAACACGATAACAGTAAATACAACAAATAATGCAGCAAATCTGAGATCAGGGGACTAATTTAGCCACGGCTGAGGCCACCTGTTGATAATCCCTGCCATACAGTCAAAATATTTCCAAAGAAAATGTCGCTCTGGCAAAGATACCTTTCCCATCATACACTTATCATAGGAATGTCTGCCTCAGGAATCAGGAAGTCGTCATCAGTGACTGAATCCAGATATGCACTGCATACCTTTTTCAAACACTTCCTGTAAACAGCCAAGGGCTTCCTCTGTTGAGATACATGTGGTTGTATTGTTGCCCTCTGACTGTTGTTGTCTGTGCTGTGTTGCCAGGCCTTGCTCCACATCCCTGGATGTTAAGGCAATCCTCCACTGGCTTACATTCACGTCATGGCACACAGTCCACTGATACACTAAGAGGTAACACCATCTGTTAGATTTTCATTACAAGCGTTGCTTCAAGCTAAGACAATTAAAGCTAATAGAGAGCAAATGTTTAAGCCTGTACTGCCAACTTTACAAAGTCTCACACATTTTGATCCTGAAGGTTTTAATGACTACTTAATCCACAATCATAAATTATCCTGTGTAACACCTGGATTCCTTAGATTGGATAGCTAGCTAATGCACATTAATTGTTCATTTAAAATAACTATGCGGGCAGTTATCCCACATTGCTTTACAATAATTCCTGAATGTTGGGTTAAATTGAATTTTGAATCATACTGAGTGGGCTGGTAATGGTGCTATAATCGTCACTATCTCTCATGATGGATAACTGCAAAGAATTGCCAATGCTTTTTGTCAGGGAACAGTGATTACCTCTTATAAAATGCTGTGAACAGGCTTTTTTCTAAAGGCACTTCAAGTGAATTATCTTCTGGCTATAAAAAGGACCAGCTTGGATAAGCATCTTCAGCCCCTGGGGCTAGGCCACCCCTGAGGTGAGAGCATTGCTACAGATGAAGTGAAGCCTTTAAGTGCTGCATGTAAAAATGGAAGGTGCTCTTGTTGTTGGATCTCAAGTGGGTGGCACAGACATGTTGCCCTCTGGGACCCAGGGCCTTAGGAAGACAATGGCCGGGTTGTGTGAAGCATGAGCTGCAGAGTTGAGGGTCACAGGGCCCCACTTCTCAGGTCTACACCACTAAAGTGACTGTTTAGTGACAACACATAAAAAAGGGGTTGTGTGGAAGTCTGTGGTGAAGGGGTTTGTGTCTTTTTTTAGATTATATTAGATTCACCTTTATTGTCATTACACATGTACAAGTACAATGCAACGAAATGCAGTTTAGGTCTAACCAGGAGTGCAATAGCAGCCAAAGCAGGATATCCAGTTATTGCATAAATAAATAAGTTAGTATTTAACAGTATTTTGTAGATGGATATGTACATAAATAGAAATTTAAGGAAAATTGATATATACAATGATGTACAAGGCTGTGGTGAGCTATAAACAGAAGTAAGAATATAACGATAAATAAGGCTATGATGGACTATGGTGGAAGGATATGGTCTTGAGGTTATGACCAAAGGTGGTCAATTCATCAGGTGTCACTTTAACACTTTAGGCACTTAAATATATGTACCCAAATTGAAACGCTTCATCCATGCATCATCAAGTATTTTACCATTTTCTTTACATTTGTAGATCTACTGTGGGCTATGTGATCAAATCTGAGTACAAAATGTTGCAGTAGGGTGAAGTTCAAAACTGTTTCCTTTACAGGATATGCTTTTGTATGCATAGTTTAAAACATACAAATTTATGGTCATTCTTGATGATTTTTTTCACAAAGAGGGATGTAGAAATGTGCTGCCTTATTGTTGTTCTATGGCTAAGCTCGATAAGAAAACTTGTTGTACTTCTAGTGCCTGCTTACAGTTCTCACAATTCACAGCAAGAAATGCAACCTTTCCTGTTTATTGCCTGATAAACAAAACAAAAAAAAAAAAACACAAGTTGACTTATTTTAGTCATGTACAGTAGGGTGGTGGTTTGATTGGTGCTTTTGTCCAAGGAAAGAATATAATCAATGTAACAAAATAAAACAAATGACTTCAGGGGCGGTGGAACAAATAATGCGAGCGATGGGATCGGGCAGGGTCTGATAAGTTTTTTCCTGCGGTTACTCCTAGTGTCACGGACACTAACTTCAAACGATCCAAATGATTTAAGCCATACCTTCAACAAAAAGGGGCTGCCAGCACCACTGTGGGTAAAGAATAGTGTGAGGAAGAAAGATCTACACAGCTGGCGTAGATACAAAAGCAGGAAAGCATGAATCTCATCTCATACCTTCCCTTCTTTCATCTACTTCCTAAGCTTCATAAGCTGGTATTTTGATTCCTGGATTCTTGGCAAGCAGCCCTGCTTGCAATTCAAAGAGTTTTCAACAAGAGCATCTGTTTAGGTATTATCATAAACCTGCATGCACCCCCACTCTCCACCTCCCCCTCTCTCTCTCTCTCTTTCCTCGGCCGTGTGCACTTCCATGTTTGTGGAAGGAGGGGGTTGCTGATGGTAGGGGGGCTTTTCCATGACCCACAGAGTCAATGATACATAAGCCACATGACCAAGTAGCGTCTTTATCCAAGGCAAACGGGTCTCGCAAACACATACACACACGCACACCGACAGAAAGACCTGCAAACTGACTTTCAGCAAATTCACAACTGAACTTGGCTCACACTGCCATTTATCTGACAGAGGAAAAGAACACACACACACACACACACACACCTCTGTGGGAGAGCTCAGATAAAGACGTGCCTTCAGTCTTAGAGTGGCGCTGTCACACACTGATATACAAATACGCATCTAGACAAATACACAGACACAGCCAGGGAGCCACCACTCACTACACACACATTCCCACAAACTGACACACTCACATCTCACAAAAACACACACACAGGGGACCAAACAGTCTCTCTCTCTCCTTTTCTTGCTCGCTCAGCTGCTCTCCCTTTCTCTCTCTCTCTCTCTTTCTCTCTCTCTCTGTGTGTGTCTTTCTCTCTCTCTCTCTCTCCCTCCCATCCACACACACACAAACCACTACAGTATATCAGCGAGTGACTAGCGGAGAGCCAGAGGGGAGTGCAGAAATGAATGTGAAGATCCTCACGCTGGTGATTGTGCTCTTGGTGTCTCTGTTGTGCTCTGCCAGTGCTGGTAAGTACAGGAGCGGCCAGCCTTGTTGCCGGTCGTCTCCCTTTGCTTTCTATTTCTCTCTGTTTGCCTTGGGCTGCAGGCAGCTGTAGTTGATCAGTTACCCAGCATGGTTAGCCTTGTGTGGGCTCTAAAAGGCAGGAATATCAGCACCTGGCTGTATACAGTACTGCACTGCAGTGGTTATACTGTCTGTTCTGTACTGCCATGGCTTTTATGGTAAACTTCAGCATAAATTGATCATTTAGCTCTCTGCCTCACCTTTCTATAAGCTTTTAAGACTTGGATATAAAATAAGATGTTTTAATTAGTGGACATTCATGTATGGAGCTATTTCTGAGTGATAGAAAGGCTGGATGGATGTATGGGTGAGTGTTCAGGCTGTTATGAAATGTAAGATATGCATGCATACAATGTGTGAGGTGGAGTGAAGCTGATTAATTTATGGCTTGATGTCTTCCATCTGACCCAAGTGCTGTATGATTATTACATGACTGTGATTGTGCAGCAGAGCAGCACAGCACCTATAGATGCATGCGTACCTCCCGTGGTGATGATAATGAGGACTGTAATTGTTGTACGCATCGATGAGGGGAACACAGATCCCAGATGCATGAATTGTCTCTGGAGGTGCTCAGGCTTGATGCCTTGTCACAGTAAATTTCCGTAAAGTGCTGCTGCATCTCTGGAGCCATTGTTGAACTAGATATCGATTACAATATGGACCTATAATGTCTGATATTTTAAACAAACACAGAGACGCAGAACAACTGTACACTGGCAGGGCACATTCTCTCTAATGGCTCATGGGAGAAAAATGGGTTCGGAGAAATGTGAGGGGGGGGGAGTAGTTTAGAGACCGAAGGGCGGTCTGCAGATGTGATGCAGGTAACATTGTGGTGTGAAAAAACAACACTTAGGCCTGTGTAAATGTCTGGACCATTCTTGGTATTATCACATGCCCACCAACTACTGAGGTTTGGAATCTGTGTTCATATTAAATACTGTATCTAAGGAATTTGTTCATATGTTGTAAGATATAGATGGTTTAATATGTGGCACAGACTTTGATTTTAAGATGAACTAAATCTGAGGGATATAGGCCTACTGTTAGATACTGTACAGGCTATTTATGTTGCTAGCTGTTTTATAGAGTCTGCTTTTTAAGATGCTGTTAAGACTTTATCATTGAAAGATGCTGTCCACTCAGTGTATCGATCCATGGCCACAGCACTCACAGCTCCCATGCTTCCCAGCACATTTGTTACAGCGACATGCTATTTTTGTCTAAGGCTCTCTGCACATGAGTAAATGGGAAGCAATTATCTAGCATCATGGTCAGTGTCGTTTTTCACGCTCTGCGTGTGGCTAAGCATGCTCTACGCCTGAGAGCCCACCAAGCTATGCCGGTGACAAGGAAATCGAGGTTGCTGTGCCTTGGGCTTTCATGGGAGCCAATCCTTCTCAGCGTTGTTCAAGTCATGCTGCTTATGTGGCTCTCTGTTCCCTGGATGCTACTGTAGTATCAGAGCTCCACTGACAGAAAGGAAGAGAGAGAAAGAGAGTGAAAGAGAGGAAGGGATGCAAGTGTGTTGCAGCGGTGATGGGTGTGGGGAGGGATGCTAGCTGGAGTATGTCTGCGTAGCACAAGCCTCTGCTACAGTATGCACTGTCGCGGGAAGGTGTCGGAAGAGGCTCTGCATGTAGGCAGTGGGTGTGAAGCCTTTCATCTTGAGACAAACGCTTTTCCAGTTCAGTGGGCTTTCTCTCTCTCTTTCTCTCTCTCGCTCTCTCTCAGGCATCTGTGTGTGTACATGTGTGTCTGAGAAAATAAGAAAAACACAGAGAGTGAGACAGACAGTGTGTATGTGTGTGTGTGTGTGTGTGTGTGTGTGTGTGTGTGTGTGTGTGTGTGTGTGTGTGTGTGGGTGTGGAAGAAATGGATATAGAACTAAATCTGAGTGATGTAGGGTGGGGAAATGTGGATGACAGTGTGGCTTTATATTCATATAAGCAAGTCCTAGTGCAACAGGCATTCACCTCAAAAACCTAATGCTGCTTACAATATTCATTCAGCACACTAAAAGAGCTGCTGTGGGCCTTCTCTATGTAATATTATCATCCTTTAGCAACACACTTCAATTACCCATCCTTGAAAAGCACTCTGGTTCAGGAGTGGGCTCCAGCTTTAGACATGTGGTATCCATAATTCATCCCGAGGCCGATCCCTCTTCCTCCCCGTATAACTCTTAAGACCACTATATAAAAACTCCTCATTCTCAAAACATTCACTGTCACAGCCTCTTAAGAGATATCAAAGCTTCAGTTTTTTCCACCATGGAAACAGCCTGCTAATCCCCACTGAGAGACACACAGGATAAAAACAATAGCAGCTGGCTCAGACCCACACTTGCCCCCTCCCCACACACACACACACAGAAGGTGTAATTGTTAAACCAGGGTTGAACAGGTGAGGCAGTTGTGAGTGTGAGCAGGGCACAGGGCCCAGATTATCTGGCAGAGAAATCATCTTCTTGGGGGTGATTTTATGAGAGCTGTCAGCAGCGCTATTATTCCCTATTAAACTTTGATGTATTGTTGGGGTTGTCTGTTCTGTGGTATCAGTGTGAACATAGCCTGTACTGTAGTCGGCTTTGTTTAGATGTTCAACCAAGTGCTACAGGTCAAAGTACAGCATAAAATACACAGACCCACTAATTGAGGGTACCCGGATGCATAAAACGCAGCCTAACTAGGTCTCATTACTTAGTTAAGCAACATCTACAGATCAAAACCAATCATAACCAGGAAGCTTTAAATCATAAACCTAGGATGCCTAATGTAAAGAAGGTGTTTGTGCCTGTGGATGTGATTACTGTGGCCGTGGAGAGAATCAGAAGCTTATAAACTGTTCCAGATGTCCAGGCATAACTTAATAAGAGTGGGCAAACAGTTTTGTCAAAGGGGGTGCAGTGCAAAGGTCATTACAGGGTTACGGAGAATCACAGAACCTTTTTTTTGCTTTTTTAGGCCTGTGAGCTTCTGAGCTTCCAGCTGGGTTTATGTCTCACACAAATTACAAAACACACACAGTGTCAAAGGAAATCCATCTCAAAAGGAGCTTAGATCATGCAGCATTACAAGGAGATAGAGCCAGCAGCTTGCAGCATCAGTCCCCCCACACACACCCAGACACACACACACACTAAACAGTCCATGAGTTGTGTTTGGGATGTGAGTAAAGAATGATTTGTTATCCTCTTGTTAATTTTGTCTTGTTTATAGTCTGTGGGCTTTACCAGTAGCACTAAAACTGTTATTATAATCTACATGTTACATATCCTGCTTGGTTTTGTTTAGGGTTTTGGTCTCTGAAATCTAAATGAAATCTAAAAATGATATAAATTTGTAAGCTGTCAGAGATTTTGCCTGGGTAGTATTTATCCTGTGGTAGTTAACCCTTTAATGTTTCTTAATATATTTATATCATATTGTTTAAACTGCAATTCGAAGCAACCAAACTAGAATTATATTGTGTATTTCCCCTGTAATAACTCCAACTTGGTGACATATCAACAAAGTGTTACAGACTCATATACGGTTATAAATGGTAGAACATCTGTATAGAATTCAATATTAATACTAATACAATTCATTTTTACAATCCATATAAAACATCCTATCGTTTGTCCTCTGATTCTGAAATATGATATGGGAACTTTGAATGTATTGAAATTGCTGTATTAACCAAAAACAATTATTGCTTTTGGGATTATATGATCTATTGAGAATTTCACAGTCAAAGCATGCTAATTATGTAGTTCTAGGTTTTAATGATTTTCTATGCTGAGCTAATTCACACTTGTATAATATCACCCAACATGGGCCTGTTGAATGGCACTCGATTGCTCTGGAGTGGGTGGGCGTTAAGAAAAGGTTTTAAAGAAAAATCGTATTTCATTTGGTAGGGATATAAGACTAACCTTTGGGCTAATGCTCCCTAGAGAGCTCAACTGTTGAAGATTTTGGCATATGAGACTGCTGGTCTGCTGTAATGTAATTCAGAACCCTTTGAATGAATGAATCTACTCACTTAGATCTTCCCTTGAGAGCAAATGCACTGAAGGAAAAAGTAAAGAGGGAGTAAAAGACGAGCCAAGGGACTGAAAAATAAAAGGGCAGAGAGGAAGAGAGACTATCTGGGAGCTGAGAGGTTCTGTAAGCTTTCTCTGGTGGAGGAAGTCAGTTACATCTAAAAACTCACAGCTGGTGATCTGGTTTATCATTGCGGACTTCATGTGTTGGATAGTGACACTTCCTGGTTGTAAAGGATAAATTAATTCAGCTAAATATGCTAAGTTCCTTGTAAAATAAATACAGACTCCATTCTGATTTTCTATTCATACATCTGTTGTTGTCCACACCCTTTTTGAGTTTCCATACCTTAAGGTAAATGCTTGGGCATAGTCTGGTGGGGGTGTAGAAGGGGTTCCTGTGCTAACCAGAGCTCATGTGATCACCAGACTCTAACCTCAGGCCTGGGGCACTCGTTACAACTTAATTAGAGCCAGATATTTTTTAAAAAACTGCTCTGTTTTCCACCAATATTAGTGTGATTTATTACTCTCTTTGTTAACATTGTTACATTTATAGCGTCTGTCCCAGCAGATCAGATTCCTGATCAAGATCTGAGTGGACATTTTTATTAACAGTCTGCCAGACCACAGAATAAATATTGCTGTCTTTAGAAGTGCAGGTGCTTTAATTATTTTCATGCTCAATTTGTAGGAAGCCACAATGGAAAAAATATGACTTTTGTATATTGCTTTTGTGAAGGAAATTCATACTTCAGCTGAAAATGTATTTAAAAGAAGTAGGGAATTACCGTCACGAATGTCGTAACTCTATAGGCACTATAAGATCAGTGAGATTTCAAATATGGCTAGTTGTAGCTAGGTCAAGCAAAGGATTTATTTGCTGTGAGGATGGCAGTGTGGATCAGGGCTGTAGATAGTGTACAGGGATACAGTGGGTACAGACCCACTGGGGTCTGCCTACACTCAAAGCCTGAGGCAACAGGATATGCATGTGCTGCTTCTCAGAGTATCATAGGAAGTTGAGATGTACCTCATGTGTACCTCATGTTTCCGCCTTAAATTAAATGCTCGAAAATGGATTTTGAAAAACTTTTTCTATCTTCCACCCAACCGAGTTTCTTTTGTGACAAACTCGAAATCTGCATTATTCATCACAATCATTCTGTCTTTGATCACAAATGTTATTTTCCATGAGAAACAGTTTAAGAAATACAGGTCTACGCTTACTTGTTGATCAATCAAATGTTCAGCCACTGATTAACAGCATGAATTCCCCCACAGTTTCCTGCATCACTACAGGGGCCCCATGCTGTGTCCACATCTCATCCACTAAGGCTGCCCTGCACTCAGGGCCCCTGAACATGAGCAGATGTTAGTAAAAAATAGAAGAGCAAAACCATATATGGAATGTATAAACATGCATTTACACCAGGCAAACAGTGTATTCTAAAGGTCTGTGTGAGTGCTAATAAACACAAAACTCCGGATCAGACGCAGCACAGTGCAGCTGAACCCACCAGTAAGTCTTTACAGGTTTTATTCCTTCTCTAAATGTGTCACGTACTTGCTTACTATATAGTCTCATTACAAAGACTTTATCCAAAAATTTCTGCACACCATGTGCTGCACCCTAGATTATTATAAAAAATATGCAACAATATGTTGTAAGGTAGAGTTTGTATTTGACATACAGTTTATACAGAAAACTGCTACATGTTAAAAGAAACATATCTACTATCCAAACAGCTACAATGACATTTTAAAACATGTCTCTTTAAATAAATGTAGACATTATTTACAATAATTATTTTTATCTTAGGACTACCAAACAGTCAACTATTCAAACACCAGTTTTACCATTAGACTTGACTGCTGTCACACCATTCAATTGGGCATTATCAGGTCGTACCAGCCCATAAATAGGGTTTGGTAGGTAGCCTTCTAATGGTCTGATGATACACCTTCCCCTTCTAATGATACACCTGTAGTTAATGACTTCTCAATTATGTTTTGAAAATGTCAGAATAATTCGACTATGTGTTTAGGATTTATGTCATAGTGGGTGATGGAGTCATACTTGGAGTGCATTGTATAAAGAAGTGGTTTTAATGTTTTGGCTACCCTCATTCAAATTCATTCAAATAGGGTGGCCAAAATGTTTGATCCTCCTCATTATATATTGCATTCCAGTAAGACTTAAAAAGCGAGAAATTATAACCTTGTAAAGCTAAAATTCATGACAGTGCTGCTGTTTAGGATTGCCTTTGATAGTATAGGTGTACCTCAGAAAGTGGCCGGTGAGTGTATTTTAAGACATGCATTGGCTTAGGGAGGATGGATGGATGTATTGGATGGGTATAATTCAAAGCAGTGGATACAGCAGTTTGCTACCATGATCTTTTATTTTCACATCCAAACTGGAAAACTCTTAAATCACTTCTATTCGTTATTGTGTACTGTCCTCCAGTCCCTTATTCAGAGCTTTTGACAGAATGTTCAGGTTTAGTTCAGATCTATCTGATTTAGTACTTAGTACAAATAAAGTCATTATGGTGGGTGACTTTAACATCCATATAAATGCTGACAGTAACTGCATTAAAACAGCATTTCACTCCTTATTAGATTCTATTGGTTTGGGTAGTCACACCTTAGACGTTGTCCTTAAATTCGTCATTGAAACTGACAGTATTTCCTCGTAATTATATTTTGTCTGACAATTTTCTGATAACATTTCAATTTAAAATAATGGACTATAAAGCAGTTAGAAATAAATTCCGCTACACCAGGTGGTTAAGTGAAAAGGCTGTGAACAAATTTAAGGAAACAATTCTTTCATCATGTGCATCACCATTTGTCAATACAATGGAGAGGAGCCATTGATAGCATAACCAGTTGATTATCTTGTTGGTAATTCTGTAGCCTCATTACGTACAATACTTAATACTGTTGTCCCTCTTAAAAAGAAGGCAGTAAACTAGAAAAGGTGATTTCCATGGTATAGTTTACAAACTTGCAACTTAAAGCAGGCAACACGAAAGTTAGAAAGGAAGTGGCATTACACTATTTTAGAAAAATCCGGTTTAGCCTGGAAAAACTGTTTAAATATACAAAAACAGCCCTCTGTAATGCCAGAACAGCATATTATTCATCATTAATAGGGGATAATAAGAACAACAGTTCTCCAGTTTTCTGTAACCAGCCTGACTAAGAGCCAGAGTTCTGCTGAGACTAGTATTCCCTTAATTCTGAGCAGTAATGACTTCATGACTTCTTTAGAAATAAAATTGCAGCTATTGCAGAAATAATTCATCAGATCCCCCTTCCAAATATTACAGATAGATCTACATGTACAACAGTGCTAGAATCATCAATAAGGCCCCAATACCTCTGCTGTACCTATAGATCTCTCTGAGCTAACTTAAAAAATTACCTAATCTAAACTAACAACGTGTCTTCTAAACCCTATTCTATCTAAACTACCTAAGTTATGTAACATGCTACTGTAATAAGGTAACTGTACTCAAACTGCTACCTAAAGACATCTTTCTTGACCCAGGTGATTTAGCCAATTACAGTGCAATATCCATATCTCCCTTTCATAAAATTATGCAACCACCTGCACAGGAATAATTTGTTTGAAGACTTTTAGTCAGGATTTAGAGTTCATCATAGTACAGAAACAGAACTGATAAAATTCACCAATGATCTTCTCTTGGCTTCAAATAATTTGCCAGTCTCTATACTTGTTCTGTTAGATCTTTGTGCTTAGTCTGAAACCATTAATCACATCCTTTCATTACAGAGACTTGAACATAGAATTGGGATTGAGAGATCTGCACTAGGTCGGTTTAAATCTTATCTATCAGATAGATTCTAATTTGTTAATGTCAATAATGAAACCTCCATGTACACAAATGTTAGTTATAGAGTTTTCACAAGGTTCTGTGTTAGGACCGATACTTTTTAACTTTTTAAACGCCTCCTTTAGGCAACATAATTAGAAAAAACTCTGTAAGTTCCATTCCTATGCTAATGATACCCAGTTATATCTATCTATGAAACCAGATGAAAAAAAAATAAATTACTCAAGCTTCTGGCATGCCTAAAAGACCTAAAGGCCTGAATCTCCAACCGTTTTCTACATCTAAACTCAAGACAAAACTGAAGTCATAGTGTTTAGGCCTAAAAATCTCAGAAATATGATGTCCAAACATATCATTACTCTAGATGGCATAAGTCTGTACTCCAGTAACTCCTCCAGTACTACTGCAAGGAACCTTGGAGTTATTTTTGACCAGGATTTGTCCTTTACCTTACATATAAAACAAATCTCTAGAAAAGCCTTCTTCCACCTACGGAACTACCTACTTTCAGGATGCCCCAGTAACTCCCTAAAAAGCCTACAACTAATCCAAAATGCTGCAGCAAGAGTGCTGACTGGAATTGGCAAGACAGATCATATTTCACCTTCACTAGCTTCTCTCCATTGGCTTCCCATAAAATCTACAATAGAATTTAAAACCCTGCTTCCTATAAACCCTGCTCAATAAAGCTCTAAACGGTCAATCTCCCTCATATGTAAAAGACCTCATGGTGTCATATCATGCCAATAGACCACTTCGATCTCAGAATTGCAGGCCTACTTGTGGTTTCCAGAATGTTCCAATGTTAGAGTGGGAGGCAGAGTCAGTGGTTATCAAGCTCCTCTCCTGTGGAACCAGCTCCCAGTTCAGATTCGGGAAGCAGACACCCTCTTTATATTTAAGTCTTGGCTTAAAACCTTCCTCTTTGATAAAGCTTATAGTTAGTTATAGTTATGCTACTATAGGTTTAGACTGCTGGGGGACCCACCCCCTGATGCTGAGCTCTTTTACTCGTCTCATCCCTATCTCCTCTCCTCTCACCCCACGTGATATTAACTTAGTGCTTTTTTTTCTCCCGTAGTTGTCTTTCTCCTTCTCTGTCTCCATCTCTGTCTCTGTCCCTATCTGCAGGTGTCCCCAGCTTTGGAGCTGTGTGTTTTCTAGGACGCAGCTACTGGTCCTACCAAACTGCCCAATGCTTTGCTGTTGCTTTTTCTTGCTCTTTTCTTTTCTCTTTCCACTTTCCCTTCACCCCAACCAGTCAAGGCAGATGGCTTGCCACTCTGCGCCTGGTTCTGTCTGAGGATTTTTTCCGTTAAAGGGAGGTCTGCCTCCTCACTGTAGCCTAGGGCTTGCCCAAGGGGGATTTGTTGGGTTTACTTTATACATCTTTATAGTCTTGACTTTATTCTATGAAGTGCCTAGAGAGGACTTTGTTGTGAATTGGCGCTATATAAATAATTGTATAATAATAAATATGAATTGCGTTGTCAGTCAGCATTCCATTGTCATAGCGTAAAACAGTTTTTACTGAATCCAGGGAACAAGACCTTGTGTGAATTAATCTGTCCATTCCAGTGTCAGATGTAATGTTGTGTTTTTGTTTTTTAGTTTGGTTGAGAGGTAACCCAGTCTGATGCAATGTTGCTAGTTTCATTTATTAGTACTGTATGTAATGCTGGGAGATATGGAGATGTGCTGGTCCCCTGAGGCATTAAAAACCGCAGCAAACCCTATGCAGTGATGTTTCCCTAGCTCTGCCTATCTTGCTCCCACTTCTGAAATGGGAAAAGGCACACAGCTTCACAGTATTTGGTGGGTTGACACAGGAGAGGGAGGGGCTGGTTTACACATCTGATTAGCATGCCCATGGAAACGGATGGTTGGAGGATCCCTTTGCCCTTGACACACAATCTCTAGAGATCGGGGCAACGGCTGGTACAGTATCTACTTTACCTGCCATGCACAAAGATTTAGCCCACCACTGTTAATGGAAACAGCAGGAGCAGCATCTCTCCTGATCCTGACCTCAGACGTTTTGACACACATGCAGGAAATGTGTGAAAAGACATCTTTCTTTTGAAATATTGTATGTTTGCACTGCTCATATTCAGCCCCAACCTGTAATAACCTTGTAGCCACAAATTCACCCCTTCAACTGGAGTGGGATTGTGATTAAACCAACAGGCAGTCAAGTGGTGAGGGGAGTTAGTGGCTTCATTAACTGGCTCTATGCTTCTGCAGGCCCTTTGAACTTACAACACTCTGATCATAAAAGAGACCGCAGTCTCACACCTCATCATTTCATACACTCTCTAATTCAGGAGCATATATAGCACCACACTTCACAGATGGCTGACTGATTCAAAGAGATATCTGCAGAAAGCCAGAAACTGGAGGGTTGTGCAGTTTGTTCTTAATTTGTTCTGAACCTTCAGTGAGATTCAGGATGGGGGGGCTTTTAGAGTAGGCAGGACAAGAGGTTAAGTTTAAAAGATGCAGTAATGGGTACAACTTTTTATGCACTTTGGTATACGGAGATTTGGTATATGGAGCTTGTACAGACAAAGCCATCCTTCAGCTCAGCCACAAGCCTACTATTATCACAATAAAACAATGCTGCATATCAAACAGTCCCTGACAAAAATAAAAGAAAGTGCTCACAACCAAAACCAACCCCCTCCACTCCTTACCCCTCGAGAGGAACACTCAGAGGCCATGAGCAGTTGCCACAGAGGATGTTGAAAACATCACAGACAGAGTCAGAGAGCTGACTGTGAATTCAGACTGTGCAAAGAAATTTGTAAATCAAGAACCTGGTCGATTTCAGCTGACAATGTCATTCTTTTTGCTCCAAACTGAGCGCCTTTCATGGTGGCTGCCATGGTAACGAGGTCTGAAAGTCGACAAGCAATTGGTACCAGTTTCTGCCAAGTCCCAGACTTACTGGTAGGCATGCGATAAGCAGCAGTTCTGACACTAAATGTTGGATTGTGAATGCTGAACAACAAAGGACAGCCTCCTTAGTCAGGCACCATTCCATATGTGCAGGACGAATGTGTGGGGATGCTATCAGGCAGCATGCAAATCCCCAGGACACAGAAACAGTTCTGGGCCTTTGTCTAGGTTAAGAGAAGGTTTGGCTTCAATATAGCACAATTAACACTTCTCATCCTTGCCTAAATAATCCTGATCCCCTAATGTGCTTATGCAGTGGGAAGCATCATTGGCCATGACATGTCTGGTTGTGTGGGTTAGTGTGTCTGTGGTAATGGCATGCTATAGAGGGATTCATTAGCTAAAGCTACTCTGCTTTTAGTGAATGAAGGAAGGAGGCAGACGATGGAGACAGGCCTGTTCCTCCAACGTCATGGTTATAACCATGGCTACACACACACCAGGGTATTTATTCTTTCTCTCTCCCACTAACACAAATATTCTTCTGTTTTCCACAAGGATTACACACATACTTAATCATTTGCAAATACCTCTCAAAGACACAAATAATTAAAATGCTTACTTTTACCTAAAAGAGAATGAACGTAAAGCTGCAGCTGATGGGGAAGTAATTAGTTTGGCAAGTATTTGCATATAAACCAACAAGTAATAGACCATTTATTTTAAATCCCGATGATGGTACTAATTACAGAGTTCAAGAATCATCAAAGATACTACATCGTACCCTGCACACATGTACCACCACATTTCACACAAATCCATTGAGTAGGTATGCGACATTACATTAAAAACTACAACTATTAACATAATATTGGTGATAAAGGAAAAGTCATCAAGTTCTGTCCTCTGGGTGAGTTGAATATCTGCTCTAATAAATGCTCTAATTCTTTGTTACAGATGTTAAAAGAGACGTTAAAATATGTGTTTGGAAGTGTAAAACATTTGAATTGCTGGGGAAAGGTCAACAGGAAAGGCACTCATGTGAGTGCACTTAATTCTTTGGGCAACATGATTGTTGAAAAGATCAGCATCAGCTATGAAAGAAACTACTGAAGGCATAGAGCTAGTTTTTGCTATCAAAACATGAAGTATAGTAATATTGCAATTATCACTGGGGGCATATACAGGGATTATCTGTACTGTATTGTATTGACACATTCTCATTCCTCTCGCTGTTTGTTGACACATTAAGATTCATCTTTATGTACTACAGTGAGCAAAATTTGTGACACAGAGGCATCTGATAAGTGATGTAGGGGCGGAAAAGAAAGAAGATTGACTATTTTTGAGAAGCTCTGCCAACCATGAAAATGGATCAATAAGATTGCTCGCACTTCATAATCCGTGTGACTGTAAATGATGAGCATGACGAGTAAACATACAGATACGATAGAGAGGACAGCAAGTCAATTTGCACTGACAGAGAAACTCAAACACAGCAAGGATTCAATCGCTGTGGCCATGCTTAGATGTGGATGTTTACATCTGAAGTAACAGCTTCTAAACTATTTTCACAGCCCTCTGCAAGCTTGCTCTACATCTTCTATAGTTGGACTCACTATCAGAGAGGGAAATTATAGAGACCAAAGTGTTGTCAGTTCAATCTCTCATAGTGGCAGAAAAAATACTCTGCTGTGGCTGCATTTACAAGTGTAGACATTTGTTTATGCGGTCATTTTGGCAGTCAATACATACAAATCAGCTTTACAACAATTAATAAGAAGCTCTGGCCCATTTGCCTGGTCACTGTGTTGCTTTATTGACACAGCTCTTTGATGTACAGTTTGCTCTTGCCAGTCCTTAGGGCAGCTGCTGAACTTGGCATTATACCAGAGGACAAACATCTCTCTTCTCCGACTGAAGTACTGAAAGATCTATATCTCTCCAGGCTCCACTGATGGACTGTTTCAGAATCAACAGGGATAAGCTGTCAGTTTTCCACTTTCCGCTGGGCCATTATAAGATGAAGAGCCAGCCATTTGAAAAAGACAACATAATAGATATCACCTTTGGAGTTGGTGGTGAAGCTAGGGTGGGGAATTAGACTGCAGTCAGCCAGATATTCATCATCAGTCTGGACACTGGCCAGTGCGTGACACTGTCAACCATTCCTGTCTTTTCCTCTATCACTTTTCTCCTTCATTTTTCTTTGTTGGGGAGGTGGCAGTGACAGAAACACCAGTCACAGCAATAACCAGGCATTCCTGAAATTCCACCGTTTATTACTCTTTAATTGGGGAATTACCAAGTGGGGAAAGAAGGGCTCACATTTGGTCCAAAGAGGGCAAAACCAGGGCTCCAGGTCATTGAACATGGAGATAAGATGCCTATTGTTATGAGACATATGTTATTCTGCCATTTTACTCTTTTACCAACTGAACATAAACATGGGAATCTCTCATGGGAAAAGATCAAATGGGATACTACAGAGACTGGATCCAATTTCTAAGCAATAAGATAGCTGAGATATCTTTGTTCGGAGAGAGGAAATATACATTATCTAATGATAAAACTACCACTGCAACAATCAAAAGATCTTGTGCAAATGCAAATAATTCTATACTGTATTTAATCTATATATATTTCACTACATATGGGTAGAGATTACAAAGCTAGCTGTTACTGTACAGTACGTCAAACTGTCAAACTGAGATGCTTTCCCTACAGGCTGCAAGAGTTAATCTATATGTACTGCCAGAGTCATCACTGGGGCCTAGCTTATTTTTAGCAGCTTTCATTACACTTTTCTGTCCTGTAGCTCGATTGGATGGGTTGAGAATTGTCAGGAGAATCACAGGATGTTCTCCCTCCAAACCCCAGTGCCAAGCAGTGGCTGACAGCTTGCTATAGCAAGAGACATCTAAATTGTCTCATTATGGACTTGGGTTATGACAGCCTGAGCCACGAAGAGACGAATGGAAGATGAGTTGTCTAAGCTGAAGCACAATTACTTCAGCATCCTGCACTGCAGCGTGTATACGAATGTGTGCATTGTAAGTGAGTGTGACACCATGCATGTGTTTGCATCACGTTAAACTGGCCCATCAATATTGCATCAGCTGCAGTTGTGTGTTGTGCATTATGGTAGTTACTCCAGGTGTCACTGACACATCTAAGATGATTTAAGATGTCAGTATGCTTTAACCCAACCCTCTCCTCCACGCATTTCCAACACTGGAGTTACTGGAGTAACTTTTCAAAACACATGAACCACCAGTCATGCTCAATTCTTCTGTTAAGAGTGCAGTTGATAACATACTGTAAACAAGATTTTAAATTCTGTCTTGAGCTCTTTTGTTTGTTATATCAACAATTTCATGTGAATTTCCTTAAAGAGATTCTCTTCACGCACTATGCACTGCTTTTGACAATTTTAATGAACAACAACAGCCATGAAAAACAACTTCTTCCTATAGATGATGACAAAACAGTTTATTTCTTACTGACACCTTTAAATTCAGGGAATCAATCACCCTACAACCCACAAATTACTTTTGTTAGTCTCAAAATATTAAAAATACTAAATATTTAACCCCAACTTAGCTAAATGTCTTCAGAAGCTCTCTCATTCACTGTGCATCTGGAAAAACAACAAAAGGCTAACATGCAGATTAGTGCTCTTAGGGGCAAATATCAACTTTAGATGGGGAAATATGCTGCAAATGAATTAGTCCACTTTTCATCCACAAATATAGTGTTTAATGTGCTTTTACAAGAAGATTAGTGCAGAAATGGAACTTGATATGTCTGGCATTTCAGTGATATGCATTGAAAACATTCAACAAGCTGTCTAACTCAGTCAAGAACGTCATCCCTGTTTAGTCCTGAAGGCTAGAAATTTTTCTGTTTCCTCTTTTCAATGGAAGTTGTTCTTTTAAAGATGTCTTCAATATATCACTGCTGAAGGTCATTAATTAGGAAATGCTGCACTGGGACTTTGTCTGCCCTCTAATGTTGTTCTCAATTCTGTTGGCCTGTATTGAAACTCAGTCAGCTATTGCAGTAGAAAAGGTTTCTTTAACAGGCGGCAGGTTTTAAAGACATTTTTAATATTTCTTTCAGGTGATATCCTTACAGCTGTGTCTTGCTCATTTTACAGGCTGTAATATTATCACTCTTTCACAACTAGATGCCACTAACTGATGAAAATAAACCTTAAAGAAGCAGGGAAATGATCATGGTACTGCAAGCTGCAGCTGTATCAGTATACTCTGTATAGTGTTTCCCCAGTATACTGCTCAATATACATCTTGCTACCTCTGCAGTCGGCTGCCTGACTTATCAGTTAAGCTGTATTCTCATTGTTCTCTTGGGAATTCTAAAAATGGTGTCACTGTCTCTGAGGAGAAGAGGCAGGAATGTCATGACCCCATGTGAGTGATGCTGAACAGCTTATTGGTGGAAAATACCCAATGGGAATTTGCAGTTCCTTTTGAGAAAAGGTACTAGTTTGGTTTTAAAGAAGTCCTAGAAATGCCAAAGGAATCACAGAATAAAATATCAATTCATAATAAAACATTTTAAAGGGGCACTCCACCAATATTACCAACAAATTTGGTAAAGCTTCCAATTTTGGTTATCTCAGTTTAGCTTTGAGACTGAAAATGTGGAGTTTAAAATACATTTTTATTTAGGAAAGCAGGGAGGGTCTAATGAACGGTGCTATTGAGCGAAAAATGGCCAATCTTTTCAGAGTCCGACCTATATTGCAGATGTTGATGTTAAAATGTTAAAAGCCTCCACAGACTTTTCTCTTGTAAACCTTGTAAACTCTCTTGTAAACCCAAAATCTTTTCAGCAATGCAATACTATGTACAATTAATTTCTCACTAATATTCAAAAATACTCACTAAAGTGATACCTTTACAATATGTCATCCCTCATATGTTGAACCAATTTTAAACACTGAAATAAAATGTTCTGCTTTGCTTTTACTTAAGTTTTACTGGACTAAAGACCTGGGAATAGTGTGAAGGATCACACATGTAAAATATCTCATTAGAAGCAAAGATCTGCTGAGAAACATTGAAAAAAAAATTGATCTCTGGGAGGTGGTCTTTCAGTTTACAATAGGTTGAAAGGTCATTGAGACACATGAGGCAGACCTAACCATTTGGGAAAGAGGGGCTTAAGGGGATCAGGCCACACTTATTGAGGGATGACTGAGAACATCTGGGATCACTCTCAAACACACACATGCTTACACAAATCTAAGACATTCACACACGTTTTGTGAAAGACACTGTGGTATTAAACTTATCTCTAATCTTGGATCAAACACTGCAACAGGATGCACCTCTACAAGGTGCTGGTGCTATGTGGTGCTTGTAATCTTGAGAAGGAGTGAGAGAGACATGAAACATGAGGCTTTGAATTTTTCACTTAAGCCAGACTTCAACTATCTGCAGCAGTTTGGTTTCTCCAAACTGACTTTATAAACTAATATGCTGGGTGGGCTTAAAGAGGACCCCCCACAAATATACACTTATCTGTAAATGTCTCCTTTTTCCTCATCCATTACCAAGTGATCCCAATGTGGAACTTTTGCTTAGGCACTGATGGACTTGGCCCATAATCAGAGGCCAATTTTGGAGATCTAACTGGTGTCCCCTCTGTGTGTATGTGTGTGTGCCCACCAGGTCCCATGGCCTCCACGGAGCATGGCAGAGAGCTGGAAGAGACAGCTACTGTTAGAAAAATGGTCCAGCAAAACCCTTCGAGGGGCGGTCAGACCCACAGACCAGCCGGCTGGAAGAGGAGACGCCCACGGCCCCGTCTTTCCCACAAGGGGCCCATGCCATTCTAAAGCAAGGTGGGTTTATAGCAGTGAAGAGTGAAGATGTGTTTGGTAGAACGTGCAATCAGACTCGTGATGAAACCGTCACTGTAACATAGTAAAAAGCTTCTACCCACATGGGATTCTCCGACACGTCAGAGATACACATTTCTCAAGTAATAATAAGTAAAGTCACTTCCCAATAGATTAACTCATAACTGCTGCTTTTTTATGTTGTGCCAATGTTCAGTCAATGCTCTGTGCTAAAATAAAAGTCGTAAAACACTTTGTTTGGCAAAATCAATTGGATGTTATCAATGACACATGGGAAATTCACATTCCTACAGCAATACTGGAAACTCCTAATGACTAAAGGTGGACAGTAGGAGACAATAACATTTGTTAAAGGAACCTCTGAATTGATTCAACCAGCATAAATCTTTTCCCACCATCCAAGTTATGCATTTAAAACCGGTTTTACCAAAGATAATATTTTGTTAAGTTGGATTTCCGAGCTGTAATGCTTTTCATCACATGACTGTTTAACTTGTTGTCAAGTAAAACAAGGTATTGTGAGAAAACTCGAAAATCAGGGATAATATTTGACCTCTCACCTTCTCACTGTTTCATTTTCTATTCTCAACCAAAGCAAACTCTGTGTTTCTGTAAAAACAGATCATAGTTCATAAAGAAACATACTATCTCTAATTAAACAATATCATCAAATTTACAGTATCTACAGACTAAACTTTCCATTTTTTTGTCTAATTATGTTTTAATGTTGCTGTAAATAGAAGGCAAATTGTGACCCTACCTTAAGATGCACAGGACCCATTCACATGGCTCTCGAAGACTCTTTGAGAGACAGGGAATCTTGACAAAACACAATATCCCAGCATGAGGTGCTGACCCTACACACTGACCTGTAAAGATCCGGAATAAATTACTGCCATAGTGAGAGAAGACTTAAGCCAGAAAGTATCAAGGCATGGGTAATCACTTTTCATCAAAAGGATCAAAGTCATCAATGTTTGGCAGCTCTATTCTCTAAAGTAGTCAAAGAAGTTTTACAATCTATGGCAAATTATGAATTATTACTGTTTTGTTATTTTTGGACAAGGTCATGCTTCCTTTGGCTTTTATTATGGGACTCCAGTGTCTCGCAACAAAGGTGAAAACAATAAGTAAGGTCCAAGCCAGGGCAGGCTAAACTTGTAGGACGTCTTTTCTTAGTCTGGCAATAAAAAGTGAGAATCCTCTCTGTGAACTGAGTGTTCAGAGTTAGTCAGTGCCAGAATCATCAGGAAGTTGTGAAACTCTGTAAAAGCGAATGGCTCAGTGAATCACTATGCTGCCTCTGCAAACACCACTTTAACCACAACGCCCTGCTGGACTTCTTTTTCTTGTTCACTGTCCACACATTTCATTCTGGCAAAGTTCATAGTTCCCCTCATTCAAGGATTTTTGCATATGCCATGCCAAACTACCCCAACCTGACCAGAGCTGGAATCAGACAGGTCATAAGCAGCAATTGAGTGACGATACTACCAACTTTTACTCTATAAATCATCAAAAAGATATTAAGAGTCTTCACAGCCTGACTGGAAAAGTAAAGTGTTCCACAACATCCACCAAACAGGCTTCTAATGCATTATCATAAAATGCTTTCTTCTTCCTGTTTCCTGGTTTCTTCTTGAGTTTGAGTTGATGATAGGCAAAACACCTCTGGAAGAAGCTGGGGATGTATTTTGTTCTTATAAAACTAGAGTTCAAAGGACACATCCAGCTGTGGACAAAGTAGACTTGTAAGCAGACTATCTGTGTATGTCATTATTGGCCTTAAAATTAAGTACTGCACTTTTAAAATAAATATTAGAAAAAGACGATTGTCCTGATATCAAACACCCTCCAGCCATTTAGAATCATATCCTTATTTCAATGTAAAAAGCAGATTGTATTTATCCTCTAAGACACCTGAAGCAAAGTTTGAGTTTTCATTATTGCACATTCCAGATGTAAGCGACTCTGAGAAGACAGATGGCGACCCAGGTCATCCTATTTGAGCATCTGAGTAGATCCAGATCCAACTGTGCTATTACAACTCTTGTAAGCAATGTCAGTGACAGTCTAAAAGACGACAAGGATATTACAGATTTAAGGCCGTAGGCAATTTCTGAAAACCGCTTGAGATTCTGACTGTGAGAAACTCAGTAAATGAGTCTTCTAAAGAGTTTTCCATCAAAACAATGTGTAGAAAGTCTGCAACGTCTCGCCTACACTTCAGGGGATGCTGCACTGAGATCATACCATGGACCCAACAAGCATAAAGAATTACAACAACAATACAACACACCTGAGATTAGATACACCATACATCAGCTCTTGAGGGATTGCATGACTACAGAAATATGCCATCTTAAAAAAAAGGTATAGCTTTTATCACTGAATGAACCATGTTGTCATGCAACAAAGCTTACAGCATCTAAGATCTTGGGAAATAACCACAGGACAGGGGGAGATAAAAGATCAGGGAAGATAATAGATTGTCAAGAAGTGAGCCAGTGGCCTCAAGCACTGTATAAAGTTGGGCTTGTGTTCCACAGTGAGATGTACAATATTTTTTTCACTCCCTGCCACATTTTTCCACCAAAGACCATAAAATCAGATTGGCACATGCCCAATTTAGCGTTTTAGTTGTTTAAGTGCAAGATAATTAAGGGAATGGCACAACGAGAGCTCCAGTACAAAATCCCTGAGGGGCATGCATATTGGAGAAAAAACTGAAATGTCTGTGTAAAACAACAAAAAACAATGCACACTGACATGTCTTTTTCTGCATTTTCTGTTTTGTAGGCACTACTTTGAGCGCCCTCCCCCAGGTTCTGATTTCTATGCTCTTCCTTTGCCTTGGGGGGCCTTGCAAAGAAGGGCCTACGCTTGCCCAGCCTGAAGAGTGATGTCCATAGCACCTGCTGGTTCTTCAAGCAACTCTGTCCACACAAAAAAAAAATCAGGACAAGCCGCTCACCCTTAGCTCTTGGAGGAACTGGGGACGGGGAAGGGGAGGGGAGGGTGGTGTTGAGCCCGAACTACAGTATCAGACTCTATTTCTCTCTCTCTCTTTCCATTTCACTCTCCCTCACTATGTTTTCTCCCCAAATTGTTTCCTTTTTTATTTTCCTATCATTTGCTTAACAGAGCCCAATCATAGCGATCTCCCTGAGCGTTTCACACACTTTGCATGACATGTGGTGGAGAGGGAGCCCGGTCAAAACAATATGAGTCTTAAAGCATCTGTCACTTCTCCATAGTGTGGTATTCCCATCTCTCAGATTCAAGGTTACTACAGCCACTGATCTCTTTGCCATGTAGCTACTTAACGGCTTTACTAGCAGGAGAGGGCGCTAACATGTAGAAGGGCAGTGTCAGTTTTAATAGTTGACAATAGCAAATATAAAGTTCACATATGGATGTCTGCTGCGAAAAGGAATCCTAGCTTTCATGTTCCAAATAGAAGAACAAGAGAGTCACTTTAGAATGACTTTATAACCATCGCTTAATTATCATTATTAATGGTGCTTCTAATGACAGTATGTCCACATGCAAAGTAAAGTTGGACTGAAAAGAGAGCACATATTGTCAAAACAATCTATTTAAGTGACAGAATAATTCCTTCATTTAGAAGATTCTTTAATCCAAAGCTATTTTGGTGTTTCTCCTTAACACCTTGAAGGGGGTTTACTGAAGCGCTCAAGGTTACTGTAACATGTTCCACCTTGAATGAGTCCTTTGACCCCAAATCCCAATCCTATCTCCAATCCCCAGCCTTCTCACCACACTGCTGCTCTGCGCAGCTCCTCTACACGACTGTTAACTGGCACGGGCGGTCCGCTCCACCAACAGGCCGCCTTGCCTTTTAATGAAGTGCCAAATAATAACCTTCTCCACAATGCTGCCAGGAAAGAAGGAAAGAAAGGTTAGGGAAAACACATTACCTCTTGTTTGAAGTCTTGATACACTGACACATTATGCATTTTAAATTTCTGCAAAGAGAAATCCCACAGAGACAATGTTAGCAAGGAGGACAAGTTAAATTAGACCAAAAAGAAAAAAAGTCTCAAAGCAAACATTAGCACAGTTAATATGCCACCAGGATCAGCCTTTTATCCGTTTTAATATTCAGCATACGGCTGGTTTCACCCTTTGACAGATATTTTGCTATGCCTTTTCATCATACTGGAATATATTACTGTTTGTTTATTTCTGTGTTTAGGTAGTTTTATTTCCTTTTTTTTTCTCAGGGTTCTGTGATAGAGGCTTGTACTAGAGCAGTCTATTTTGTGCATTTATTTAAAAAAAAACACAAACATACAGTACATTTAAAGCTTATATGAACATATTTTCGTATACTGTATCTTTACTCTCACTGTATGTATTCACCAATATAGCCATGTATCAAAATTCAGTTCTTTGTAGTCATCAACCCTTTTCTACATTATGTAGGGTACAGTTGCCTTTATAGTCTGCCCTTCCACAGCACAGGTGGTCGTGGCTTTGATCATTACACTCATTAAATCCCGGAGTTAATCTTTCTCAGATGGATCTCCCCAAGGCTGGCCGGGGCCACTTCGTCTGACCTCGTTGTTAAATATGCTTAGATAGAAACCACACCCTTCCCCCTTTCCAATCTTAAAACCCCTGGTGATTCAGTGCGTTACCGTGTCACATTAGGACTGTAACCTGTAGAGCAGCCACCTCACAATCATTTATTGTGTGTTAGGTGTGTGATGCAACTTCCTAGTTTCTGTTTTATATGAGAATCGGAATTCAATCTAGTGCAATTCAATCAGCAAACACCTTACTTAAAGTAAAGTTTGACCAAATAAGCAACTGGCAGAACACCTTTTCCCTCTCGCCATGTCTCATGCAAATACTATAATAAAAGGCAGTCTTCTCAGTCACAGCAGGAGAAGCTTTTATTAAGAGAGCATCTAAAATCACAGTGGTAATCCACCTAGCATAGCTCACCTTGATTAAAAATGTATTAAATCCTAGGGCACTGTGAAGAGTAATAATTTCAGTTCCACCATTATTTTTTCATACTCGCTCAGACAGAGATGTAGATTTCATTAATGATCCTCGGGAGTGAGACATGTATTATTGGGGAAGATATGAGCTGGGGATGGAAGTTCAAAGCCGCAGGACTTGAGATGCTGGAAGTAGACTTGGTCTTGACAAGGGGTTTAAATCCACATTTCCCCATTCCAGAAGTTACTATTTACGTTACGGAGTTTTGGAGCTCCGCAGTTACGGAGGCAAGCAAGGTCTGTATCCGCACTGCTCTTCATGAATGTATCCTCACCATCTGCACCAGCCATGCTGACCCTTCAGAGACCAGAGCAAACCAATGTTTATGTAAAGCACCCTTTTTAATGTAGGTTTGGTCATCCGTTGAATCCAAAAATCAAAAGCCAAATATCCCACTGATCCAAAGCCTCCAGTGTCAACAAGTCACAGCAAATACACATGGCTTTGCTCCAAGACTTCTCTGTATGGGTTTGCAGGGCTGCACTTTTGCAATTCCATTATGCTGCTGGAAAAATACACCCTAAGAACAAGAGTCTCTTGGTATGGAATGGTTTTCCAATGTATTGTGACAATTTTTGTCTGATTCTTGTGTAGCTGGTTGTCCAAAGCTTACTTTTTAAATACAGTGTGAAAAGCTGCATCTTTTGTGGATGTAACAAAAAAGAAAAGTAGTCTGCAGCACAATATGTCATGGACATGTAAAAGCTTTCAGGCATTCTTTTCTTGTAGATCATAACCCACAGCCCCCCCCCCCCCCCCCCCCCCAGCACATCAGGTTAATGGGTCTTTGTGGTGTGGAAGGACAAGCACATCCAGGCTCAAACTGAAATGGTAAACCAATACATTATGCTCGACGAGCAAAACCATTTTCCTTAATGGTCTTTTCCAGCAAAGCTTACACAAGAGAAACAGTTCCTATCCTCTCAATGTATTCTCTCCAGTCCCTCATTTTTGTGACCATCATAAGGCCTGAGTAATGTTCCTATGCACTTGTTCGCATGTTTTCCTAGTAGAACAATGTTTGTTCTGACAACTTGCCCCTTTGTGTTTAGTTCTTTTTGTCCAGATACATTTGGCTAGTAGTGCGTAAGGAGAGGGAATGAGCCAAGACTTAGATATGTGTTACTGGTAGAGACAAGTAAGAGCAAGCAGCAGGTTTTGAAAAATTAGCTTTGCCATTGGTCTCTGTTTTCCTGTAGCTATAGATGTAAGCCCCAAACAAAAAGAGGATTGGATAAACACTTGTGTTTTTTTCCTATTCTATCCTCTCAAATACAATTTACCTAAAATTAAAGTAAACCAAACTTTTCACTCATTCGGGAAATTGGAATGCAAGACATTCCATGGTTTTACCTTGTGAATCTCTAAGCCCATCGATCATGTCGGCCTTCAGAGTGGGTTTCTGCAGGATCAAGTGGCTGATATTTAATCCAATGCCTTCACACATTTCTACTGGCTGGGCAATCCAAAGGATAACTAGATTTTAACTCCCAAGGGAAATGACTATGATCTGTCATTATCTTCCCTTCTCAAAATGAGACTTCCCACACCCAGAATAACACAGGCCCCTCCTGTCTTGGTTGTGACACATTCTCCATCTACCCACTGTGTCCGAGATCAGCTACATTCAGAACAATCTGAGAAGAGATGCAGTCTGTAGGCTTACACACCATTACGACAGTGTTACTAGGTCACAAGCAAATTCCATATGAAAGACAATGTATTACTCCTAAAACTTATATTCTGTTTATGGTGTGTGCTCATATTACTCACCAGGCCAAATGTACAGTCCCTGTCTGTTTTGATGTTGAACTGGGCAAAAAGAAATGACATAAATAAATAAATAAAACAAGTGTATCAGAAATGGTTGAAATACTGTGTACATATTTGAATTTTTGGTTTCTAATTTATAAAAGATAAGCTTTAGCTCTTGGAGTACTTATTTTATTTTTTCCTTTCATGCGTAGCTTTGTGTTTTTATTTTCTATTTCTGTAAAGTGTGTAAATATATCTTTATGATAATAAGTAATATTAAAAATCTTATTTTAAGAAAACACTGTGTCATGTCTTTTTCAGCAAATGAATAGCTTACATTAATGCAAATCCAAGCAAATTAAAGAAACATTTGTAGAGATAACCCAGTCAAAACCACAAATATAAATCCCAACAATGTTCTAGAGGAAAGGTCAATTTCCAAAATTAGTATGACACATATATTTGTGTGAACCAAAATTAATTCTCTGGGTACAATAACAATCTGTCACAATACTGTTGAATTCCTCAATAGTTTTTGAGCCATATCACTAGATAAAAAAAATGTCAGCCTGCTGGCAGTGTTAAAATAAAAGGACGAACATTTTTATTCTCCTCTGGAAATCATGAAGTCTGTGCAAAATTTCAAATCAATCTATCCGACATTTGCTGAAATATTTTAGTTAAAACCAGCTGTCTAATGAATAATGCCATGCCCAAAGCCACAACACTTAAATCTATTTTATTTTGACAATTGTCTACAGCTTCAATATAAAGAAATCAAATGTGGCAGTTATATTTGGCTGCAATGTACAGTTGGCATTCAGCTAAAGACATCTTCTGTCATCTCTGTTGAGGGCAAGGAGTGACACCACCAACTGAATTGTAATATTCTAATCACAAAAAACAGCATTCTGAGATTTATTTTTTTACTTAAAGACAACCCATTTGTTTTTATATTTTACTTTAATAAAGCTGAACACAGCCTGGAGCTCTACAAAAGATGGACAAAATCAACAACATATTAACGTAATTGCCCAGGACATCAAAGTTTACTTTCAGTAAAGTACAGTATTGAAATGCCTTTGCTGCAATATGCATATGAATTTAGAAATGTAAATCATCTCCTCATCTATTAAGCAACACTTCAGTGACAGGCAGAATTTCCAGGGCTTTAGTGCATAATAAATATGCTGTACAATAATGTATCACAGCTGCTGAGCATGCATGAAGACTACAGATAACTATATATCTGAGAGTTAGAGTGTATAAATGTTACACTGTAGCTACATACCAGAGAGGTTCCTGCTGTCAGCAAGGTAATCAAAAAGAAAAGAAGAGGTAAATAAAGGGCATCAATAAGTGAGGGTTGGATGGTGATAATTATTGATATACATATTAAATATAACTAATGAGGAATTAAATTTAGGATTCAAAAAATTCAACAATATGTATATATATATATATATATATATATATATATATATATATATATATATATATATATATATATATATATATATATATAGATAGATATAGATATAGATATAGATATAGATATAGAGATAGATAGATAGATAGATAGATAGATAGATAGATAGATAGATAGATAGATAGATAGATATATTATATATAGATATATATTATATATTAATGAGACCTACGTAACATTTATATTTCAAGTTCCTAATGAGGACACTATTGGAGTTACAGAATGTTTTCAATCCTGTGTTTAACTTTAGCAATCATACATGGAAGTTTTCAGAAGAAATATGGAAACTACACTAGAAATAATATATTTGACAGAATCACACACATTTCTTTGTTTATGTAAATAAAGAGTCTTATTGAGGCAATATGCTGGAATATACATGACTATGTATGGGACCCACTCTTCCTCCAAAACCCCAAGTGGGACCACTAAGGGAAGTGTCTGGTTAGCACTCAGTGCTGACATGTCATGATAGACAAGAGCTGCACCCCTGAGTCCCAGCAGTCCCCAAAAGACTACCAAGGTTATATCATCAAGCCTGGGTCAGCTGTATAATTAGCCTTGGGGGTCACTGGGAGGATATGGAGCGTGACAATGAGGCTATAGAGTTACAGTATGTAGCCATGGAGCGAGTGTTGCCAGTGGGGCCTTACTGTGAGGCCAGACGTCCCTCTAAGGAAGGGGTCAAGGTCCATCTAAAAGTGTAACCTCAGCCCTGTTTACTGTCAATGCATGAATGTGTGCATGAATGTCATTGCTTACAATCTAACAGTACACTCCTGGGAGAGGGCGCAAAGGAAACTTGGAGTATATTGAGTTTTCTGTGATGAAAAAATAACTTTCAGGATATTAAGTCTAGAACTCATAACTTATTGACAACAGCCCTTCAGCCAGATAGACAGGAAACATCAGACATATGTGGTTCTATGTTTCTGTACCTTAATGTATGTATATACTGTATGTGCACCACAGAAACAGTCTGTGGAAGTAACATCTGGATTGTTCTTGGCACCGACCCCCAGAATCAACTTCTGCTACATCTTAAAAACCTTTACTACAGTTGGAGCTCTCAAAGTACTGCCAACAAAGGTCCCAGAACCGCTGATAAACCTATACTGATGGATATAACCCAGCTCACTGTTGTCACTCAACCACCTGGACTCCACAGGCTCAAATTACGCAGAATGTGCAGACTGTAATTGCAAATTAAGCACATATGTAACAAACAGGTGCTGCCAAATTATGACTACATTTATCAATTTTATAAACGTTATCCTGTAGTTACAGTATGTAGAAATAAGCAAATGATTTCTAAGGAGTAAGTGTCCAGTGTTTGAGTAAAGGCTGGGAATTTTTTTATATTCTGTTCGTAGGCTACAATACTGTCAAAAGTGCACATTAAACGATTATGAGAATTTTTAGAAAATTGTCAATTATCATTGAAAAACACTGCAATTTTAATTCAGAGAAAACAAGTTCTTTTTGTCCAGACAATACACATATAATACACAGATAGATATGTGTTACTGATATAGACTAGGAAGACCTAACAGCAGGTTTTGAAATATTAGCTCAGCCACTGATCTCTGTTTTCCTGTAGATATAGACGTAAGACCCACATAAAAAGATCATAGAAAAACACAATACAAGACAGACACAATAACAATCTTTGGCTGAGCACGGAGCTAAGGTTGGACAATTGGATGCAGGGATGTTGTAATAAAAGGATATTTTATGTTTTACTGCAATACTGCACTCAGGCTCAGATGTGGATAATGCAAAATTCTACATCTGCTTCCGAGGTGGGCATAGCAAAAACTCCAACCGCCTGGAGCTAGGTAAGAGGCAAGAACAACAGTCTTTAATGCACCTCAGCTGTGCTAACACCAGCAGCTTCACAATGGCGACGGATCAGTGGAGTGGTCATAAAAACAAAGCCAGCGCAAACACAGAACCTGGTAGAGAAATGCAAAATTAAGATGAGATTGATATATAGAAAACGGAACTCGTGGCTGCATGAGATGTCAGGAGTTTGACCTCAACTTCGCATGTGTTTGGGATTTACTGTAATTTTTACCTTCCCTTACTCCTTCAAAACATCAAAATGCAAACATGACATTGGTGTTCAGAGAATTTGCACCCTTCTCTGAACCTGAGTCTCTTGTCAATGAGCCAAGACTTCCTTCAAGATTTTTCTCTACACTGTGCAGCTTAGCCACATTAGCTTTAGCTCACATGCCAGGAACAAAGCGAATCCACCCGCCCGTAGGCTAATATAATCAGGGTCATAACTTTCCCATCATTAGACTGTTACACACTGATGATGGATGGACTTGGGATATAAACTGTCAGCTTCCTTAAGTTCTTCTTTGAGTGTCCTGTTGTGGACCCAAGAACACAAATCCTTTCCACTTAGACTGTAAAGTGTTGGCACATATCTCCCTAACGTTCTTCTTTTATGCATGCACACGTGTTTTTCATGCAGAAGTATGCAGACACCAGTGAAACTTCACAGTCACAAGGTGGTAAACAAGAAACCCTAAGGGACTTATATGTCACCTACAACATTTCATTGAGCAATGATAGGAATGTTTACAGGAAAGTTCTATTGTTTGGATGTTGGTAGCAATAAAACCTTAATAATCCCGAAAGGGAAATTGCCCAGTTGTTGGTGGGGTTTTCTTTAATAACCCTTTCACTAACCACATTACAAACACAGATAGCACGTTCAGAGCCAGAAAGTATGTGATCAGATCATACGGGTCTCACCCAAACCAACATGTTTATCAGCTGTGTGCATGTCAGCGATTATCTCATAATGAGATTGTGTTGAGTTCCCAAAGCATTTATACAAACAATTTGTTGCTGTTTAGGGGAGCCATGCAGTGTTATTATCTTGTTAAGGCCAGTTAAGAGGCCATGTCTCTGAGGGCTAAGCTGACTCTGTCAGGAAGACGTTACTTTGCTCCATAGGTGGCTGCCCGGCCACACAGGCTTTAACAATCCAAAACTCTTTGCCACATGGAGAATCAAGAGACACTTTCACAGCAACACGAGCCACTTCACTACCCTCATTGTATTTCACAGATCTGTCAACAAGCTCGAAGGAATCAAGTCTGTGGAGATGTGTTAAATGTTTTGTCTGCTTAGAAGATTTAAAAAGGTATTATTGAGTGACTAAAATGTATATAGCCAAATTATTTCTAATAATAATATTCAAAGGTCAAAATTAGATGACAAAGACCATATGTTTTTGCATGTGAGATCTAATGTATCTTCAACTCAATAAACTGTAACAGGGTACCCATAGCATACACCATACATTTCAGTTTTATGCAGTGCTAAGATAGAACTTAAAATGTACACTGCTAATTAAGACCTACAGCAGACAACATCCATTCTGAAACTAATCACTGTTCAGGATTGACTAGGAGAGATGTATTTTGTTGATGTTTTTATTACTAATGACCACAGTAAATAATCTATGATCTGATCAGTAAAAGAACACAAGAAGAATACATATGACTGCAAACGTTACATTTTCCACTGCAATAAATCACTCTATTTAATATTGATTTCTTCATCTCTATTAGTAGGTAGTAGCAGTTTTCATTCACATCTAATAGAACGTATATTTTAGCTAAGACACCACAGACTTTGGCAATGTTCTGAATAGAGTTGACTTAGAGTTACATTAAGGTAAGAACAAAAAATGAAATTGAACATAATGGTGAGTTTAGTGAAAAATAAGTAGGTAAAACAAAAGTATTTACATTCAGCTACTGTAACATTTCTCAAAGCTTTTTCAATGCTAAGTCTGAAGTTCATCAAGGCTATTTGACCACTGTTTGAAACCGGTATGATTTCAATGAAATGGAGCATCTTTAAAAAGCATAAAAGGAGCAAAAGCACAGTACAGAATTTGTTTTCATTTGCCTTAAATTCGACTCTGGACTACTATTCTAAAACAAACAACAATGAATCAGTGGCCATGCTGTTACTGGATTTCGGGTTCCACTTTAAATAGCAACGAAAGAAACATAACTGATTGCAGTGGGAGCTAAGCTTGAGCCTTTCAATGGGAAGATGATGATGTCGTGACACACACTGACCTATAATTGCCAACAGCAAAGTGCTGAGGGGGAGTGATTGGCCGGCTCTTAAGGCCTCGTGGCCTTTCAGGATAAGAGCTATCGTGCAATTGCACAGGATCAGCAAATCGCTGTCAGATGCCCACTAGCTAGACCACCAAACCAAAGCTATTTTCCCTTTAGCATCACAGGGTTTACAGAAAACAATAAAAGCAAAGTGGTTACAGTAAAACACAAAGAAGCCTTTGGACAAGTTTCAAAAAAAGTGCAGTCTTAGAAGAACAAAGTGTGTTAGAAGGGAAAGTTTTTTCATGTACTTAGGTTTCAGTGCAATGAAAAGAAGCATAGTCAGTCTAAAGTAATGTTTGCTTCTTTCATTCATTAATTTACATAGAAAAAATGCTTGTTTGTTCATGTCAAATAAATACATTAGTGTGGAGAGGAATCACTGAAGAAGCATTTGGCAGATATCCAGGCATTTCTAATCTGCCAACACAGATTAGGTGAACCCTATTTAAACTATAATAGCAGATTTCCTTAAATCACTGCCAAAACTCCAGAGTTTAACACGCTTTTGAAGATGTTCTAGAAAACTGTCCCTATTAGCCCGTCAGACAGTTTCTGATGTTTTAATGCAGGTCAGCTCCAGGATCTGCAGCTGCATAGAGAAAAACAGACCAGGAGAAGGAGGGGTGTATGCCTCTGCCTCTGCCTCTTTTCTTATCTGCTCACACAGCCACAGTTGAGAAGCACACAGATACAGCCAAGCTTCCCCGGCTCCTCTCCCCTATCTACAGAGAGATGAGTTTGTCCTCCCATCTACACCTTTGTTAAAACCCAGCACACATCACGCAGCAGCAGTCAGGAGCACATTTAATTGGCCAGCTGTCTGAGTGGTCACAGCCACTAATTACTTCAGGAGAAGCAGCAGTTTTTCGACAGTCGCTCAGGCTGTGTATGAGCACACACCTCCACTGGAGCAAATCCACACATTCCAATTTCTCCTTAAGGATGTTGATTGGAAATTTTAAAAAATGCAACATATAATTTTTTTAACATATAGCTTTTGAGCGAGACTCGGCTTGGAAACAACAGCTGTAGTTGGGTCCTCACTGTAAACAAAGTCACAAAGTGACGTATTATCAACTAATAATTGTTTCAGTGCTTCTGCATAGGCACATGGTTTAGAGAATATCATGTGGATGCACAGGTACTTTATGTATGTGTAGTAGGTGACATCTCTGGCTAACACTGCGTGTAAGACTAATGAACACAGACATCAGCAATATACAAAGCACACTGACCACAGATGCCACAGGGAGACACAGTGGAGATGAGTCAGGATGGCCGGAGGGTGGAGGAAATCATCAAGGTGCCAGCAGGTTAATGCTGAAAAAAGGCACACGTTGCTTTCTTATGAGATACACTTACAATTTTGAATGCATCATGTATGCTGTGTCTGCTAAATCAAGGTAATATAATTACGTTGTATAATGTGCAAAATGTACCTTTGTCCTATGCAACAATTGTATACAAGGTAGAGGTTGAATGTCCCCCTGAAGATTTGAAACTACTGATGTTTGACATCCACTGGCAGAAAATGTTTCATCAAATATCACTAAAATGTTTTCCTAATTCTCACTTTGATGGTAATCGTAGTTGGTGGCTTTATTGTCAGGTTTACAAAGTGCATGAGTTCACATGAAATGTCCCATCAGGCAACAAAAACAATGTTTTACTATTTTTAGTATCAAAGCATTTGTAACTTGCCAAGTACCCGAACTGACGCCTCCTAGTTACAGTAAGTTAAAGACATAATGTGTAGCAGCGGATTGTTTGTTCAGCATTTTATGAATGTGTTCAACCAACAAAGTTAGGTGTCCATTTTTCGGAACAATAAATCCAGGAAACATTCTTAAGCAAAAAAAACTCTTTACTCCCAGCTGTCTGTAAATGTAAAAAAAATCCTAAGTTTAAACTGTTGTCTACATAAACATTTGTGTATATAAATCTAGGATTATCATAGAGCAATATACTGTAGGTAACAGAAATGTAACCAACGCACATCTTTTCACTGATGGCAAATAAGCCAACGAGGGTTGTAAAGTTATGAATTTGGGCTGCCGTCACTGTTCCCGTTAAAAAGCTTTCGAAACTTGTAATATGCAGAGAACAGAACGTTTCTAATTTGTTTTTATTTTTTCCTGCTTAAGCCATTGACTTTTAGCTAGATTCATGTCATTAGCCTAATATCCCTATTAGCTAACATTCACTAACTACTTTAACCTAACACATGCGTCCGATTGGATCACAGAAAACCTTACTCGGTATTCACCACCGCTTGTATTGTTGTTTGTCCATATAATCTGGGATGTTCTTTGGTAACGTTAGCTTAAATAGCTCAGATTTTTCTCTGTAACATTTAAAGGCAAGGCATTCTGGGAATTAAAGATTGTAGTCCAAGATTGTTTCCTTTACAGCTAGTGATTTCACTTCATACAGGGTGAGCTTTTAAAACACAGCTGCTTATTTATATGCTTTTCAAAATGTTATGTTAATTATAAGAAATTTTAAATCCAACATTTATTGTTACCAACATTTAACTTTTTTAATTTCCTAGTTTAGTTTACCTTTATTTGGTCAGGAACAATTTAACTCAAAATGTCATGCAGTGGTGACATATACATTTGTTAGATTTGAGATCTTTCATTATACCAAGTCCCCATATCCACAAAGAGATTCTTGTCTTTTGCTTGCAAAAATATATTTAATCTCAGCCCACAAATAAACAAGCATTTTCCAGTGACTCTCAAAATCATATTTGGTATCTAATACTGAACCTTCATGCCTACTGAAAAAAACTGTCACACCTGCCAAGTAGGAAGAACCGTGACAAATAAGTATGCAAATATGCACCACCCACCATTGTTTCTCAAAAATGTAACCTCTGAGTCTGTGGAGTGGGTTTCCTCAAGAAAACAATGTTTTTCCTAAAGAAAAAACCCATTAATGTATAAACACCACACACAACAATAAATAGATAGATAAATAGATAAAAATAAAAAAATACAAAATTCAACATGTTTTTTACAATCAGCCAAGAGTTCGTCTATACACCAACCACTTTTCTGGTAATATACCAGCCTCAGGGAGATAAACCTTGACTGAAATGGTTAAAAAAAATGACAGTTACATTTTAAAAGAACTATTCAAAAATTTAGAGTTGCCAATTAAGCTAATGTGCATGTATTTGGTGTGTGGGAGGAAACCTGGGCAGCTAGAGAAAACCTATGCAAGCACAGAGAGAAAATGCAAACTTTGGTTTGTACATGGTGTTTCAAAGTCTTCCTCAGTAAGAATATATTTGGTAAGTGATCTGCATTTACTGGTACCCAAAGCGCTTTACACTGCTTCTCATGCGCTCATTCGCACTCACACATTCACACACATATATACACACACTCACGCACCGATGGGGGAGCTGCTATGAAGATGGCCTTTGCTCGCCGGGAACAACTTAGTTGGAGTTTAGTGTCTTGCTTGAGGACACTTCAATGTGTGACAGGAGCTGGAAGATAATCCATGGCTTGGTGGGCAACTGCTCTACCTCCTGAGCCACAGTTGCCCCATACCATGTTGAATCTTGGTGGGCAGTGTTTTTGTTGGGTCTAATGATGTGTGAGCTGGACTTTTTCAGAGATGGAGGACATAAGTGTGCACACTTTGATGTTTGCCTGGCAGGTTGTTTAGTGGACATGGTGTAAAGATTCCGTTTTAGTGCACTGTTGTGCAGAATACAGTGTTAAACCAACGTCCATATTTGGACTTGGCTCAAATGTGGACTAGCTGTCTGGAGAGAGCTTTGTTTGAGGTCAGTAACACTTCTGTTAAGTGTCTCAGCTTGACGTGGCATGAGTTGAGTCTGATGGTGTGTAAAGTGGAATTAGTCTGAGTACAATGTTATCATGACTTTTAGAGCACTTGATTAGAATGACTTAAATCATCCTACAGTGTCTTTGAGTTATACACATTTATAAGCTGTCAGTCTGACAGAACGTCTGAACATAACTATACTTATGAGCCGGTGCTTGGCTGAATAAAACCTTTACCCCTAAGGTACAATAAATATATACAAACTACTGTATGCACAGTGCTATAATACAATATCTAACCTCCTCTTCATGTCTCATCTTCCTGTGTGTATACTAATCTATTTCAAATCTTCTGGCAAAATTTAACATAAAGCAAAAATATGTGTAAAATCATCTTTACCCTTCACTATGATGGTAATACAGTAGGTAGTTCAGTTTGGACTTCCACTAGACCCCTCCAGAACACCAGAAAATTATTCCACTCCTTTTGAGCTATTCTGAGATTGACTCCTATGCTTCAGGTCAGTGTGTTGCTGCATAACTTATTCATAACTGAGCTTCAATACACAGACTGATAGCCAGATGTTCTTCTATAGGAATCTCTGATAGAGAGCCAAATTCATGGCTTCAGTTTTTGCAAGTGAAATCAAAGTTATAGATATCTATAATACATCTATCAGCAAGAATGTGATTGTGGGTATCTTTAATTACTATTCTGAGTAGGAGAAATGCTATTATGGATATCAACATTTTAATTACAGATAAGTGTGTGATTCTGTTACATGTGAAAAAAGTTAACTTCAATCTGTTTTAGGTGTGGTTGGTTTAATTTGTGTTTTACAGGAGGACAGGTGAGTAATGATCATAATGATAGATAGATGGATGGATGGATAGACAGATAGAAAGACAGGCAGACAGCTAGATAGATAGATAGATAGATAGATAGATAGATAGATAGATAGATAGATAGATAGATAGATAGATAGATAGATAGATAGATAGATAGATAGATAGATAGATAGATAGATAGATAGATAGATAGATAGATAGATAGATAGATAGATAGATAGATAGATAAATAGATAGATACATAGATAGATACATAGATAGATAGATAGATAGATAGCAAAGGTTTAAAAAGAAAAGCAGGCATACTCAGTAAGCAAAGCAAGTGGTCAGAAAGGCAAATAAACCAAGCTGGGGTAGAGACAAAGATCAAGTGTGCGAAACAAACAAAGTCTTTGAACAGACTTAATGACCCAATGGGCCAAACTCACAATCCAGGGTGAAACAAAACAAGGGAAGTATCCAAGCAGAACAAGAGAAGTGCAAAAAACCCCAACTCTTAGCTCACTGATCAAATTAAGTCAGTGTGGTCGTTGACAGGTTAGCTCGTTTTCAGGATGAGCAGGGGTAGAACAGGTAAGTGAGAAAAGGTGAGGAAAATGCAACAGATATATAGAAAGGAACTGGGAAGGGCTGAAAGTGCGGGATACCGCACGTATGTATGTGAGGCAGGTGACTGAGAAGGAGAGCTGAGTAGGGGCTGTAGCAGAAAAGTTGAGAAGACAGGGGCAAGAAATAAAGGTGCAGCCAGTTGGATGTGTCAGGGTCGTGACACATCTGGACACTCAAAAACATCTGTTCAAATAACACAAGGTCAATAAATTAAGGGGAATTATGATTAAGCTTTGAGAGTTTGTAGGATTAAGGTTAATGTGGTTTAGGTACTTGACATTAGTGGCAGAGTTTGCAGGGTACAAAGAGCCAGGATGTGCTGCTCCTTTTCCTGGAGAACATCTGCCTGCAACAGGTAAACATTAGAGGCAAACCCCATGGATCAACTTGTAGCCAACCAATCACCTGAAAAACACAGCAAGGGAGGACACTGAGGTTTCCAGTGTACACACGGACTGATAAGGATGACACGGGATTAGGGACGATTTGACATGAGTCAGATCTCAAAGGTTCAAAAGAGTGGGAGTTACCTAACACATAAACACTAAGGGAAACTACAAACAAGTACATAAGGACTATAATAGGACTCTTTTTACTAAAGAATTCTACCCCTGATTTCATGCTATATTTCAAAATGAGTTATTTCTTGCAGTAATTGTTGAGTGTAAACACAGATGACTTTGATTTTATGGCCTCAGAGGGTGTGATAGAAAAAAATGACATCATTTTGACAATTAAAGGCCCAGACTTTCCTTATACCTTAGCAGAGTTTGCCCACATGGGGCCACCCCTTGAACAGCTACTCCGCTCATGTAAACATGACCTCTGTTAGAATAACAGTAGCCTGAAAAATTTTAAAAGTAATCTCTTTCCAGGGGGACTCTCTATAAAACCAGACCAGGCACTTTGAAAATCCTTGAGTATGTGGACCCCAAACACATGGCTTAGCAGAGATAGGGAGAGAAATTCACTGGCGCAGAGCACTGGAGGTGAACCCCATGTGTTCCTGTCATCACAGGTTCAAAACCAGCTCATGACCTCTTCAAGACATCATTAGTTTCCTTCCTGAAATTCCTGCCATGTTCCACTGAGTACTATCTGCTGAAACAGAGGCTTCCTTAACGAAAAAAACGGATGTTCATGCTCCCTTCACTGTGCTTTATTCCTAATGATGTCTGTATACTGCTATTAGTCATTTTTGCGCAGCATGAAAAACCAGAGTGACACTGTGGAAAATGTGTCTTAACTGAAGCAATCCATTCCACAAAAAAACTAATTGTATTTTATGTCAGGCTCTGGTTAATTGTATTTCTCTGTGAATGAGCTGACAGTTGTGCATCACATTATACTTCTCTTACTGTCAGTCATCTGACAGCCACCGGAAGAAATGGAATTCGCCTCCAAGAAATTATCCCTCAAAAACATGACATCTCACAAATGTTATTGTCATATTCATGTCTTATTATTTTGGGAATTAGACTGTGGATGAGCAGTAAATTTCAAGGATGACTGGCTGATCAAAATTTTGAAATTAAAAACAAGCAAATATAAGTCCATGAAGATACAGTACAGTACCTACACTGCAGCATACACTCTACAAGATTTTAATTATATAAATATTATGGTAATGTCATAGCAGCATAGATTTTTAAGTCACTGTTTACTAAATTTTATATTACAAAAATGCTCCAGGGAAGAAAGAACAGCCAGAGGTATTACTGCATAGGCTGAGTTTGCAGAAACAGATAAAACACATACTGTAGGTTGTGTGATCAAGTATCAGTATTGCAGATACTGGTGCTTGACAAAGACAAAACCAGCATAAAGTGTCTTATTAGTCCAGTGTAGGTTTAGGTTTTTTACCCATATACTGTTTCCGTGTACATCCTACTGTACATTTCACGTGTTTGTTAAATGTGTAGATAAAACAAGACTATGGCCGTGTTCAAAAAGAATAAATTCCCGAATGGAATTTATTTGAATTAAACGAGTCCATTGAAACAGCATGGAGGACCTGCTGGGCCCTCCAGCAAAACAATATATGGTCACCTGGAAAAAAGTCGAATCAGGCTCAACTTTGCTGCAACACAATACAACATAATCTTTTATAGTCCTGTGTTAGCCACACAAATACAGATTCTTGTTGGATCACTTAAACATCCTATCTCTACCCTGAAGCATAAGACATTGGCCGCCATAATGCAAAGCATGAAATTTGTCCGTGAGAACTACTGTACAAAACGCTGTGCAGTGTTTTTGCATCTGATAAGCAAAAATTCAATCATTTGATTTTTCCAACTGGACTTCCTGGATCTTATTACATTGTCTCACTGGTACCATACACTACACACCCCCACCACTGCAGTCCACTGTGTTGTTTCATCACCCAGAATACTATCAACTATGCCAACAGCTCTGTGGGGTTGTATATTACATACTTTGATGCTCTGGATTAAAAGCTATTATAAGATGTTGATAATGTGCTAAACACTGACTAAAGTAAAGCTGAGGCTTATGGGAGTATCATTAGTTTTGTGTGTATTTGTCATAAACCAAATTATAAAAAAATGATTACAGTCCATACTGTTGGGTAAAACAAATCCCAAAAATTGTTAAGACAAACAGAGACAAGGTTGTTTCCATTTCCTTAGAGCTGATAACATGGCTAAAAACAGCATTACATTTCTCTCTAGAAGACAGGATTGTGCTCCAAGCTTCTCAGCAGGGCACGTGTCTGCAGGGACTGGGGTTCTGGGTTCAAAGGACAATCTCTTTTAGCTGCTCCTAATAGCTCTGTCAAAATATATTTAGATACACTTTTCAAGCTTGAGTAATGACTCTAGTTCAAACCACACACAGTAAAGCACTGGTCACATTGTTTGTTTGCTTCAGTAGAAGAAACTTTGTGGTCACAACTGAAATTGTACACTGTAATGAGCTCAGCTGCTGGCAGGTCTCCTAAGAAAGTTAACTTTTTGTATGTAGCAACAACGCAACTCAAGAGTTAACAAAACGGACACTTGAACAAACTTCTGGCTCGTTGACACAGTCAGCATCTCCTGAAAAACAGTACAGCTCTGTGCTCAACCTGCATATCTGTGGCTATTATCGCATTAGTAACGCTTCATTTAGAGTCCAGATGATAAATGAAAACACAAGCCAACCACGACTGAGGCTTGGACATACACATCTGCTGCTCCTAGTTGTGGTTTTAACCAACCACTGTGTGTTTTTCTTCCTGTTAATGCTCACTTATAACTTTTCTGAATGTGTTATACCAGAAGATCAAAGTTACATTGTGTTCATGGTTAGACAGTTACTTAAAGTATTATCAGATTGTTGTGCTTTTTGTTAGGGGAGTGTACAAAAATGATTTAAAAATACTTTTATCTCAACGCTGTCCACCAAAAATAACTTAAAGAGTCTTGGACACATTAGAGTTCTTTACTCATAAAATGTACATAAAGAAAGTTATGGTAACAGTCTTTTTAAGACAAGAAATACTTAATTTTGTTATTGGTCATTTTATTTACAGCATGAGTAAAAATGTTCCTTATACATGAATGTTTAGAAAATCTGTCAGCATCAAGTCAATTGCTCGTCTGTGTAATGCAAGGCATGAGGTGGAGAATCTAAAACATGTCAAAGAGCATGGATGGATAGCAGGTATCAACAGATCCATAAAATGTGTTTTGACCCTAGACAAGGGAATGATAATATAGATGTTACATGGAACTAAAAAAAGGAAATAATCTTAATTGCAAGTCATTGGATGAAAACACATTCAAGAAGAACTGAACATAGAGTAAGATGCATGTCATCTATTTGAGTCTTATTGTTTTAGAGTATCCTAGTAAGCCAGCTTCAAACACAGGCATTTTTCTAGGAACAGGAACCTTTTGAGGAATTTAATTCTTCTAACTTGCATATGCACTGGATTAACCAGGGTCTATGGTCTCAGGAGCAATGGACCAACAGTAAAGTACGTATAATTATGTAAAAAGACATCATGCTTTTGGCACATCAGCAGACTAACTTGTTTAATATTTCTCAGGCTGTTCAATGTGGAAAAGCAAATCACTATTCCTATAGGAGCTTCATATTCTCCATATTTAACAAAATACATCTGGCTATTTTACAGTTCCTATACCTCCTGATGTCAGACTTCCCGACTGCACAACACTGTGAACAGACTGTAGACTATAGGAAGTTATGAATATCCAATCTTAAGCAATCATTATAAAGTCTGTTAACTAAGCAGAAATATGAACATGAACAATGACTGAGTCCCTGCTTATGCATAACAAAGTGCAGTCTTGCATGTTGTCTCAAGACCTTCCCTTGAATGGGGACACAGATGTTTATGCAGTTGCCATAGAAATGAGTGTCCTTTGGTGAGGCACCGACAGAGGTGTTGCATGATCCACATCATCTTTCAAAGAGTCTTTAGACAGCCCTGTGCTCCCCACTGAAATACCCTTCTCTCAACAGGGAACACATTTAGGAATTAGGACAGATAATGCAAAATATAGGCAGAATTTATTTTTACGTAAATTGCCATTTCACCCAAAACAAGAGGGAGATACTGATAGCCTCTGCACACGATGAAAAGTAAATATTCCCATAAATGAAAATGTATCCCACTGAACCAAATACAGTTGAACTTCAGCAGTATATACACTCCCACAAGGTTTCTTTCTCTGTAAGATATTGTATATCCCTAAACCAAAAACTTAAAATATATTTTCTCACAGAAACAAACATAAACTGGTAAACTTAGACTAAAAGGAACCTGGGTTGAATTTCCTTTGTTTCCAAAGTTAGCAGGGCCTGGGATACATCCAAAAAATGAATATCGTCTTGTGAGGCCAAATCTAAGGAGGCTTTGACTTTACTTATCAATTAACTGCATTATTACTCTCTCTTAAGCAGCACATGTGCACTGTTGTGCATGAGGGACACTTTGATTGCTGCTAATAATCCTGTTTTACTCAAGTAATTTCCTATGAAAGTTGCAATGCATCCAAGTTCATTGTGCACTGGTACAAATACATTTTTGGGACATGACTTCACGCTCATATCTAATGACTAAAATTGGAGAAAATATGCACTTTGGCCAATGAAATCCATCAATGAAATGGGTTTTAGCTGTCTGAAATTTTGGAGGTGCAGATCTGGCATTCTGTCTGAGCCCTTCCTCCAAACATTTGTCTTCATCTTCAGCATGGCTGCTAGTCCGGACTTTGCTGCCAGCTCCTCACTGCTTGTTTGATGATTAAATACATTTTGATTTGCCGGGCCATGTTGTAAACTTCCTGTGTGGCTGCACCGTCAGGTCTGTGTTCCACACCGCTGCTCCCCAAAGGCCTTGCATGAACACCATTATTATCCCTGCAAATTAGCCCAGTTAACCCGCCTCTGCTCCAGCTCACTCTTTGTTAACCCCTCATTTACTATGTCTGGACCATGGACCAAAGGATTGCAGAAGCTGGTTTCCCCTCCCCACCCTTCCTGTTCGCCTTTATCCCAGCAGATCCTAACCCCTGTGAATATTAAACAGCACAAACTTCAGGAATGCCTCTGCTAAATTGGCAGCAGATGTTGTGGAGGGGATTTGGTAGTGAAGTGTTTTGTCTGCAATCGGAGCTGTAACACATCTCAGACCCGACAGGTCCTCTGGTGAGCCTCTAAGGTGAAATGACACAAGGGCAATATATAGTAGCCGTACTTAGGCTCACCGGTGGCTGAGCACTCAACCATCCGTTTAATGGTCACTTACGAAGGCAACAAGCTGAACAAAGAGTCTACTTCAAGTTGGAAGACAAAGATTAGGAGTAAAAAGCTGTCACCCCAAATGTAAAAAATGTAGTCAACACTTCCAACAGTATATTGCTGGATAACATTTTTTACCACTACAATGTAATCTGAATTTGGTCTATATAATGTTTTCCTTTCCTTGACGTTGGGAGGCTATTGTCAAATAAAACAGTTCAAGATGTGGAAATCAAGTCAACTTAGAAGAAGATTACATTTTAATGTATAGTAAAATATAATTTGAAAAGCCCACATGTGATCTAAGAATGGGAAATGTTGCTTACCTGCCAGTCGCGTCAATTTGAGAGGAAGCAGGCCTGAGATGTTTGGGTGTCTGGCAAAAAGATAAATGACTGGTGCACAAAGAAAATGATTTCGTAGTTTGTTCCAAATTCTAAACCAGCCATTGCTCCAGGCTACAGCTTTCGACATAAACTGTGACACATGTGATTTCTTACTCCCAGCACAAATTATGATAGTTTGGACTACTGGTGCTCTGGCTGCAAGTCCTCAGAGGCACAGGAAGAGGAATTGGTTTCGGGCACCAATGAGTCAATAGATGGTAACAGGAATAAATGTTTTCATTAACTTTTCTGTTTGCACAGAAAAAAAAACCAAAGCGTTTTCAATCACAACATAGGACATTGAATTGATTTAAAGCTGCTTTCATTAATATTTTACAGCAACATTTACATTTGAATCTGCAGCTTGTTTCTTGTAGTGAGAATCGTCGTCTTTTTCTGCAGTTTCTCTTATTGCTTTGAAACACTGCAGCGTCTTTTCCACTTGCTATTTTGATTTCACATCTATCATCTACACATCCAGAAGACAGCTGTTCGATTAAAAATATAGCTGTTAATTTTTGGTTCACCTTCAACAAGTTAGTATTTAGCTATTAGCTCCAGCATTTAGCCCATTTCCTTTCCAAATCCACACAAAAATGTCAGAGATTGCAGTGCTGCACTAAATAATGAACAAAAGTTAATGAGTAACATTAACTTAACTAACATCAGAGCCTTCTAATGAATCTACTTGAATTCAACCAGCCCAAGTTAGTTATAAATTCACAAAAACTAAGAAGTTACCAAACTTACCATTCAAGAAATTTCAAAAGATTTCTTTAAATGGATACAAAGGCCAGTTAAATATCTCTACATAATGTTACGTAAAATGTTAATGTTAATAAGAAACCATTACAACAAAGACATAAGTTTCTACATGCAGGGTAAGTGCAGAGAGCAGCCCATTTGCTTACAAGGTGAAGCTTCACACAAGAACAAAATTCGAGGGTGACCATGATCCCTGCAGGACATCTGCCAAGAATCCAATACAGCAAATAGTTGGATCTATGTAAGCTCCTGACTGAAAACAAGTCACTATTCTCAAAAAGATATTAACATGCTTTAATGGGTAAGAGAGTCACTAAGGCAGAATACAAATCCTGGCTGTTTTCTCTGGCGTTCCCTGTAGCCCAGGCTTTTATCTGCTTCCATCCAGCATGCCTTGTGAAGTTGATTAATTGGACACTTTGGGACAAAAGAAAAACTCTTATCAACTTTGGACATGATTGTGCGGAGTTTCGGGAAATAAAATTTTAAAAAATGCTTTTATTTAACTCCCCATCCCAAGACAAGGCACTGAAGAGTTTGCCTAGAAATAAAGGTAGCAGAAATGAACAGAGACGGCAGATGAAGACGAAGAGTCTCGCGTTGGTGGTGTTTGCCACCTGCTGCAGGACAGACACAAAGAGGGGGTTAGGGGTAAATGTGGGGTCACAGCTGTCAGCAGCCTCTCAGTTATACAGGCCAAGTGGGACTGTGGATATGAGTGGAGCAACAACTACAGCGATGACATGATGGGGGACCCAGGGTTTACACAGTCACACTACCACCATCTATATTCAACATTGCGGGATGTATAAACTCTTTGTGAAGGGCTGTGTCTGTCTGTGTGTGTGTGTTTTTCCAAGCAGTTTTCCCTCAGGACTGTGGCCCTTTCAAATGTGATGCTCCCACAGTGGAAACATATCCACAACCCCTATAAAAAAAGAGGGATGCCCACTTCCTGCTGCCCTCAGGCATGCCAGCCCTGCCTCATGGGAGAGAGGCCCCATAATTTATTATTTGTTTCCCTCTTGTTAAGGAAAATACTTTCTCAATAGCTCTTTCTCCTTTGTATATTTTTACAGTTCGTATTCTCTTCCTTGATTCAACCCTGTCCTTTCATATTTATTTGCTTTCTAAACACCGCCCTAGTTTGTTACGTTCAAGCTGCCACAAAGAGACTTTAAAAAATTACTTTTGTGCACATTGAAGACAGTGTTTATTTGTCTGAGTGAACCTGAAGGGATAAGTGTATTCTGGTGATACCTATGTATAGGTGACAGCTGAGCTGAGTCATACAAGCTGACCTGGGTACCCATTACCTCAGGCCTTAATCAGATTCTTCAGCTGCCGATTGAAGATATGTCAACAGTTAAAACTAGCTCAGATGTCATAATTTATCAGCCTGTCACTGCCACTCTGAGTGTAAAGACATTCCTGCACCATGTGATGTTAATGTGATGTTATGTCCACAGCATATGTTGTGTGAAATGGTTTCTTTCCGCACTGCACACAGTCAATCTAATCCCAAAGGGGACAACTGCTCATTTATTTCCAGCAGTGACTTCTTTGTTTCTTGGTGTTGGTCAGGTTTTACCGAAAACAAGTCAAACAAAGAGTGAATGAAAAGGCCAAAGCTCTGGATGATCACTGATCCGTGGCTCAGCTTTTAAAGTCTCCCACTTCAAATCAAATTGTCCGGCTTCAAGTAGCAGGCTTTGCCAAAGTCCTGCCCCGGGCCGCTTAATGTCAACAACGAGGTCTGAGGGGAACGCAGATTTTTTTCATTTGTCGAGGATGCGTGATGGGAGCAAAGGAAAACTGAGAGCACAGAGGTCACCACACTCACAATTCTTTGAAAAATTTAACCGTTTTATAAAAGGAGCTTCCTGAATCCAATCACAAGAAATTGACGTTTTTAATGAGTATGTCCAGTTTAACATAACCTTTTAATTCATCTTGTGTTAGATGGCAGTTTTTTCTTATATTTTCACATAATAAATTCATTATTCATAATAAAATAAATTCCTATTTTTTAAAATGTGTTTATTTATTATTATTTCTATGAATGTTGATTGTTGCTGCTGCTGGTATTTTGATCTGAATGTATATCACAGAAATTTTATGGTTTGCAATAATGTCTTTGCTATTGCATTGTAGAATATTAATCTATTTAATATATATTTTTATATTGTGTAGTGCTTATTTCATACCTTGTTTTGATGTTTTTTTTTATGTTTCATGTAGAGCACCCTAAAATGCCTATTCACTGAGAGGGTTTAATTAACATTGCATTAATATGCATGTCATTAGCAATGTAACTGAGTGAAATTCCCTGTCCCTTAAACAATTTCCTGAGAATTTAAATCCTACTGTTTAGGCTCAGTCTGTTTCATGCATTTCCTTGATTTCTTTAAAGCTCACTACATTTTCTCAACAGGCACCGCAGCAAAAGAAATAAACACAGGGAAAACATGACTCTTAAAACAACAATTACTCTTTTAATAAAGGATATTTTCATATTTACTGTAAGATTAATCCCACGCGGTCCCATCATTTCAGAAATTCAGGGTGGTTTGTTGGCTTTTAATTTGTGAGATACAGACTGAACCACTCAGGAAAAAGCAATGTCCTCTCATTTCCCTCTTCTCAGGTCTTGATCAAGCTCCACAGTCCTGAGAAAACAGACACAGCAGCCTCTTCCTGAGCCGACCACGTTTCATGTCGGGACAATTAAACAAGTCGCCGCGGCCACTCAGCCCCTGCTCCAGACTCTGAACTCAATTATTACAGAGGCTAACTCCTCATCAGCACAAGTTCACTGACTGTGGCTAATCTTATCTGATCTGTTATTAGCAACATTTTTCATCTTTATGGCAGAGCTAACAAGCCTTTGAGATCATTAATAGCATGAAAAGTTCAGAGCTCACGTTAAGCATGAAGATGAATGAAAGAAGAATCACAGATCATAAATCATCCACCTTCTGCAGTTTGACAGCAGGGGGAAAGTTTTCAGCCACAAGCCGCTCTCATGAAACAGAAAATCACACAGTAAGAGGTAATCTTTGAAGCTAGCAACTAGTTTTATTTAATTTTAATCCACAGCACATTCTGACACAGGAACCAAAAAATGATTTATCACACTAGGAAAATAAAGAAAAGATTACTGAAGAATGTTTTATCAAATGCTTTTTTTTCTCTAAAAAGATGGCAAATTGAGACACAGCTTTTCAAAGAAGAAATAATGAGTCAGTTAGACTTTTCTTGTGGAAAGATCCAGGTGCTCAATTTGTATGAGCTGCAGAAAAACAAGTTAATGAGCCATTTGAAAAGCAAACACAGTAATATGTAAAACTAACACAACTGCATGACTGTAAAAGCAAAAGTAAAATGAGACACAGAGTTACTGAGGAGAGAGAGCTGTCAATATGTTTGTTAACAGTGGGGGGGTCATGGGTTAAGAGCTGGTAATCAGGTAGAGTGATGGGCGAGGTGATTTCAGAAGGGGGAATGACTCTACAGGGCTGCACTGTTTAGCTTGTCTGAGTGTATGTGTGTGTGTGTGTGTGCATGTGTGCGTGTGTGCGTGTGTGAAGGGGGGGGTGTGTGTGTGTGTCTGTGTTTCTGCATGTGAGACATGTACAACAAAGGGGGGACACTAGTTTCATGAATTATATCAGTGAGTTGGTGAAATTATAACCCACTTAGTGAAATGTTCCAGCCAGACACTGAATGGATACACACTTATCGCTCCGCCCACGTCCTCCCACCAGTTTCAGACAGCTCCATCCTTCTGAGAGTCTCGGGGTCATCTGCCAGTGAACAGTTATCAATGGCCTAGCTTAGGCCTCCAGACAGCATTAATCTGTCATGATAACTTTACGTCTGCTCAAATTGCTGCGTCAGTACTTAAAGCTTCATCCTAGTGCTGATTTGGATCTGGTTTCTGTGTTTCTCTTCTGTCTGTTTTCTGATCCACATATTTGGACCAGATCTGACTCTTTGGCCTTGAGTCACAGGTTACACAGCCTCTCATCCTCTTTCTCCACCAGACTCCTGAACCAGAAAACACATAAACATACTAAGCATAGATGAACAAGTGTAGTAGTGTTAATGAGTTTTGGTCCAAATTTAACAGATTATAGAATAGAATAGAACAGAATATTCCACCTCAACATCAAATATTAAGGCTGCTATTAATTATTATGTTCATTATAGATTAACCTGATAGGTTTGGTCAATAACATTTAGGTAAAATTATGAAGCCTCCCCAAAACAATTTTCTAAAGCCAGAAATTCCCAGATAACGTTTTTGAAAGCAGTAGATGTTTTGCCTGGTCTCCAGCTCTTAATGTTACTTAACTGGCAAATCTTTTATTTTGACAATTGCTCCACCAGAATTGACTTTGTTGTGAACACACAGGTCCTTAGCTGGGCAATAACACTTTAACAAAGATTGGTTAGTAGATGGTGAGGAAATATATCCATATTTACAATATATCTCCATGTTCACATAATTGCAGGATTACAATGATGTATCTAACAAATTAACATCTAAAAGCTGTTTTGCCAGCTTCTCTGCAGCTACAGTACAACATTGGTTCTAAACTTTTTGCCTAAACTTGCATATTATTCACTTCTGTTACAACACAGAATTATAACCTGACATAAACTTAGCACAGCACCTTAACTTAGCACATGTTGTACACTATTCAAAATCTATATTTACTTAATTATCAATATACAAAAACATCTCCAAGCGGCTCATTAAAGTTCTTGCAGTTGAAAAACCAAAGATATTTTCATTTATTATGACATGAAAGGCTAAACCTGGTAAATGTGTGATATTTTGCTTGACAAATTACTTAAATAATTCATTTATAATTATAGTTGTTGTTTAGTTTTTTATTAACTTATTTTTCAGCTCTGTTCCCTTTAGTAGCTGTTTCTCGAGCTTTCTAGCATAAACAATGAACATGGACTCAAGTAAACAAGTGAGTTCACTTTGTCAGAAACCTAAACTCAACTTTTAGGCCAACAACAAGAAGTTTTAAAAGCCATTAATTATCTAGACAAAGCGTTTCTGCTGAAACAGTAACTAAAATTATCCTGAGGTCTGTCATAAGTCATTAACACTTTTCAGATATGTCCTCATCTTAATCTATTAAGAAATGCTATTTTATATTTGAACAGATTTCTTTAAACTTGAAGCATTACCATTCACTTAATTTAGGTCCATGATTGGCTTCTTTAAAGGAGCACTTTGGTCTTTCTAAAAATGTATATTATTTTCAACAATTCCTCTACATACAGTAAATGAAAGCCATCAACAAATCGTCTCTACTTCCGGTTATTGTTCATCAGTCTATAACTTGGATGAACTTATTCTTCCGTGCTATAGACCTGTGTTCAAAAAGGATTGAAAACACAAACACAAGAGCTCCCCAATTTGAAATGTGACTAAAAAAAACCTTTAGTGAAATTTTGAATGATTTTTCAAGTGTTTTGGACTGAAGAAAAACCCCTGTGGGTCAGGTGAGCACCTCGCATGGCAGCCACCACCATTGGTGTGTGAATGGTTGAATGGGAATCAACATTGTAAAGCGTTTTGGATAAAAGCGCTATTTAAAGTGGCCATTTTGAAAATGTCTATAAGAAATTGTTTTGAAATTGGCTGGAGTTCTAGAAATTGTTGTGGAAATATCTGACACACCAGATAGTTGCTGTGTCTGTCTGCTGTATTATTCCCAAGCAGGTGCTGCACTGGGAATTTGAAGCCGTGTAACAGCTGCCTGCTGCATCTGGAAACACGGGTGATGAGAGTGATGAAAGTGATTCAAAACAGTGAAGTTGTGGTGTGGAAAACTAAAAACAATGAGCTGTCACAATAAAGCTCAGTAAAGCTGACAAGACACATACAAACTACTTATTAAAGCAGCTTTAAATTAGCACCTACAGTCACCCACTGGTGGATGCAGAAAAATTGAGTTTGTCGCTGGTGAGCTACTTGTTGCTGTGTCATGCAGCAGCGTTAGCAGACCACAATGAACAGCAAGATGAATTGCAGTGTAATATGGTTCACATTAGCAGTGAGCAATAGCAGTGAGCATCTGCCTAAACTGCTCTGAGATGCTTTCACAGGCGATAAGCCACCCAGTAATGGCAGCCTGAGGTCATTAAGGTCTGATGTGCAGACAGTCTGTCACGGCACGGAGAGAATAAACAACCACCATTTTCATTTCTTATTCAAGGTTTTAATCACGGATGAAAAAACATTCAGTAAGTAATGAAAGGGAGGGAAAAAAAAGTTGGCATCAAGTGTGTGCCTTTCCTGTGCCTTAAATGTCTTTGGGACAGTCTGTTGGGTAATGAGAGGGAATTAAAACTGTGGCGAATTTGAAAATGTGTGTGTATAGAGGGGCTGACATTAACAGGCTGGCGTGGAGAGGAGCTGGCAGAAGCCCAGCACACAGTGCTGACAGTGTGAGGTCCTCTTTGCCCATTCTAATGAGGCATTGTGAGGGTCTGGGCTCAGCCCGGCAGTAAGGCCCCCTAGGGATTGTGTGCAGTGGGACAAGGAATGGAGTGTCACGGGAGGAAGCTGGCGGCAGCAGGTTGAGATGGCTGAAGTGCGTCACTCCACATACCAGGATGGCAGATGGTTAAACACTCTCAACTAACAGAGTGAATGACATGAAACGTCTTCAACTTCACATGCAGGAAACTGCATCAAATTCAGGAGATGCTTCCTGTGACCCTAGTTGGCCTGTGATGTCAGCCCTTTGTCTAAAAAAATGTCTTAATTTGGCCAATGTCCGGGTGACATGATTAAAGATGTTTGGTTCAAACTGGACAAATAGTCTTATAGGAAAACTTGTATAACTTGCAGAGATGCTTTTGTTAAAACATCATAGCGCGATTGGAGAAAAGACTGTGAAAATGGACTCTGCTTTTACAGAGTTTCACTTGTTTTCCTGTGTACTTTAGACTCATAGCATATATGAGTTTAAAGTGCATCTTTACATATGAGCACTTTGTCAATGTAAAAAGTAACCAGAGCAGCTGTTCAATTCAAACCTAATGAAGCCATCCCAGTACGTGCTTTGCCTCTTACAGTTCAGTCCTCTCGACAGGTTTTAATAATGTGTGGAACTTTTTTGAGCACTGTAGCAGGATGTCTATTTTCATTTGACCCCCTACAGCACAGATGGGAATCTACAGCAAGGGTGGCTTAGAGTCTGTAGATGTTTAATTGCAATCAGAAACTACAGCAGTTGATTTTATGACGTGAGCCCCTTTATGCAGGAGAAGATAAACTAATTAGTAAAAGCACCTGGTTTGGTGTTTTTGTTAGAGCGTTTTTCATTAGTGTGTCCGTTCCTGCCTGAGGGCTGACTGACAGACTCACTAACCATTAGACCACACTGTCCTAAAGTCTTTTTATTTCTCCAGTGTAACTGTAATGAACTACTCTGACACAAGGTTTGCATTAAAATTTTAGGGATCTCATTTAAGAATAGCAACCTGCAACTAATTTAAGATGGGAATTCATGGCATTAGGACATGGAAGATACGTAGTAATAAAACTGGATCAGCACTAGTGCATTATGATCTGTTATTGCATATTAGGTCCTTAATTTATGCCTTTAAAATCAAATCTTTGGATTGTAACCTGCTACCAACCAACATCAAAATGAAACTAAATGTTAAATATTCTAGGTAACATGGTCTATAATAATGTTATGTTATGGTTTCCTCCCACAGTCCAGAGACATGCCGGTTAGGTTAGTTGGTGATTAAATTGCCCATAGGTGTGAAATGTTGTCTGTGTGTGTCTCTCTGTGTTGGCCCTCAGATAGACTGGTGACCTGTCCAGGGTGTACCCCACCCCTAGCCCTATGACAGCTGGGATAGGCTCTAGTCCCCCTGCACCCCTAAACTGGATAAGCAGTTACAGATAATGGATGGATGGATGGACAAAGATCAAGGAGTCCTGCAAATGATGGTTTGCTCCCCACAGAGACCTGACCTCAACATGATGAAGCCAGCTTGAGATTACATGAAGCGGCACCGAGGTACCCTAAACTAAATCTACAACTGGGGCCAGTTTTTCAAACTGTCGGTACAAACTAATGTAGCTGCCAAGTACCTTTAAAAATAATTCCTAAGAAAGAATTTTTTTTGGCATTGTATTACAAATCTTCCTCACTTAACATTTTTTCACAAGAAGTCAAAATGTACTGTGTGCTGTTTCTATTTGGCCATAATAACAGGGTTATGTACTAATTCAGTCAGTTTTAAACAGGTTTTTCTTTTTTTCTGTATTTAAATCCCTCGTTAATATTTTTCATTTTTATGTGCAATTTCATATGTTCACATTATTTAAGTGATTAATGAACCAAATGACAGCAACTGCCTTGCTGGAAATTACTGGGGATCATCATGAGTAAATAAGGACAACCCCAGGAGAATATTTGTAAGTTTCACGCTGGCATATTACATCCATAATATTGTAAACATAAAATAGTCAAAAAATCCAAAATTGCAAGTATTTTACAGAGAAACAACTTGCAGTAAAATGAAAAAATGCATAAACAATCCTTTTAGAGTATTGAACAATTTTTAACAAGATTTAATATCGCATAGTGTTTTTGTTTTTTTTTTGGTTGTAAATTTACCGTTGATACTTAATCCTGCTCCTCAATGACCCCTACCCTTTTTGTTTTCCCACTATTCGTGACCCACCCCCAGCTGACTGTCTAGATCAGGTGTGTTTAGTCACTCAAAAGCTGGTTGTAAAACAAGCAGACCAGGGCTCCAAGAGGATCAGGGTTAAGAACCCCTGTGATAAACTACTGGTGATCTCAGTGGTAACGCACTGCATCATAAGTTAATCTCATTTGTTTGGGTTGGTTACACCAGACTGACCTGTAGGCAGCAATCTCCATGTCTCTGGCCATTTTCTCAGTAAGCAGCACCTTGTAGTCTTCACACTGCTCCTTCATTTGCGCTTGGAGATCAGCCTCCTGCTGCCGAATCTCATCTATAGCACACTAAATAACACACACATACACTCACAGTTTGGGGGTGGGAGAGTTAACATGAGATTAAATGACAGAATTAGTCAAAACCACTGGTCCATTACAGACTATGATTACATTAATCAGTCCAGTCTCATACCTCCAACTCAGAAATCTCATCCATGTATGCAGCCTTTTTCATCTCAATCTCATCCACCAGCTCCATATTACACTTCTGAAGCTCACCGAGCTCCTTTTGTAGCTCCGAGATCTACAGAAACACAGAGAACTTTCTTACTTCCCTATCTGGAAGTAATACTGATGCCAGGTTACATAACAATGTTCCTGTCATTTCTCGTCAAAATGAGCAACACTTCACCAGAGTAAGCATGGGTAGCTTGGCATTAAAAATAACTTAAAATATCTTATGTACATCATACATCAAAACCTGGCAACTGATAATCCTATATTTACATGGATGGATTACTCTGATGCACATCATACATCAAAACCTCGCAACTGATAATCCTATATTTACATGGACGGATTACTCTGAACAGGCATAGAGGGCATCGTCCCAGTGGCCCAAGGGGTCAAGGGGCCCCTGGGCCACAGCCTGTGGATTAAGAGAGTGTTAATATTAATATTTATGTCGCGGAGCTCAGACAACAGATGTATAAATACTGGAAAGAACATTACCAAAAACACAGGAAATCACAAGTAAGTGAAAGTTGATTAAGGATGAAAAAAATTGCCTCAAAATGATAAAATATGTACAAACTTAGTTTGGTTAGAAAATTAACCAAAAAGACAAACACAAAATGACAAAAATTACCACAAAGAAATTTTGTGCTTGAAAGTTTGTACAAAGACTCCTGGTCCACTTTATAGCCAAAAACCTGCCAATAAATAAATAGATAAATAAACGTAGTCCTAATTAGCAAATGTTACCAACGAAAAAAAAAAAAAAACAGATGTCGACATTGTGCCTGCAACATGCGTATAAAACCAAAACTATGAGCTAAAAGAGAGCAGTTTTACATCCCTGTGGGTTGATCACCATCACTACACATTTGATCAGTTACATTTTTAAATCGACAGAACTTGACCTCTAACTAAAACGTACAAAAACATATTCAGCCCCATTAACCACAGATAAAACAGGTCAATCCTAACTGAGGGGCAGTTCCTCACCCCCTGTCTGAGGCTGTGGTGTCCTGACATGAATAATTACAGCAATCACACAAGTTCAACAATTAGCTGTCACAGCCAGATGGGGATCCAGGCGGTCTTCCTCGTCTTTCAACAAGATCATGTGCGCAGAGAAGACCTGGTTACTTATCACAGGTTGATGATGACTCCCCAACCTGGGCACACACTCCCTGATAGATAAGTGAAATCTGGCTGCTCACGAGATTTTTAATGTTCAAAGCCAGTCAGTGCCTACTCCATTATATACATCTCTGCGTCAGGGCTGATTTCACCACAATCTGTTTGTTTGGCCATGTTGTGTCTCAGTGAGAAACCAGACCTGAGGCATCCATCACTGGCGAGAGAGGAAACAGAGCAGATCAGGCCATGCTGTCCATCCGTCATCCTGGGCTGAGCAGAACTGGGGCTTGTGTGCTGCATATTAGAGAAAACTAGATGATGTTGGGAGAGTTGTGCTGTGGGTACAGATGCTCAGTGTTTATTTAAAGAGCTGGAGCTAAAGCCTCAGAAACAGTAATGAGAACCAAACCAGCGTGTTTGTTACAGATGTGGTTAGTGTCAGCTGTGGACTGTGGTCTGTGGTCGCTGATGGATGTTAAAGAGCGTGAACTAAGAGGAGGTCAGCCAGTAATTTCACCTGAGTCACAGCTTCATGGTTTGTCTCTATGTCATTCAAAGCCCAGTTGCCTCTCTGCTGGCTGCTGGATGAGAAACATAGCATGAAAGTTTATTTCTTCACTGCCATTTACGTGTGTGGGGTTTTGAGATGTTTATGTGGCAGCAGCAGCTCTGAAAGACCGTACTTAATAACTGAGGACACACGGGGTAATAAATCCTGTCTGAGATGAAGCCGAGCCCTTCTCATCTCCTGCTGAAAGTGTCCACAGAGTAAACACTCTGGTCAGCAGGATGTCCCACACTGTTGCTCTGCTGTCACTCAGCTGTCCTCCACTCCCTTCGCCTGCTGTGGGAATCCATTCCTTTCCACTAGCACCATCTGATTTAGGAGCCGATTGCCAGCACAGAGCAGTTGTGGCTTGTAAGTCACATCTTCTCTTGGCAGTAAAGAGGTGGGAACCTTATTTCGGGAAAATTTGACTCTCTAGTTATGTAGTGAAAATGATGAATTGTATTATATTGTAAAAGTAAGACTTTAAGTGTTTGTTCACCCCAATAAATACGCATCTGATTTATTAACAGTGGTAAATAGACATGCAGACAGTTTTAGTTTCAGATGGTTAAAGATTGAAATTATGTTTGTGGTGCAGCAGAGCTTTAAAAGCTACATTCAAGTAATCAGCTGTAAAATTTCTTTCAAGAAACAATCTCCTAATTTCTCTGAAAAATCCTTAGAGGATGCAACAAAATTTCTTGAAACAGTAGTTCTATAGTTCTGCTAAGAGATAAATAAAACGTCTTTTCCAAGTTTGTAGACAAGACAAAGCTACCACTAGCTGCTGGCTGACTGAAAAGCTCATGTTGATCGCTGAAATTCTGAAAATAACTGCACCCAAACAAGACACAGTCCAGCATTTTAACCGTGAGAAAACCACAACCTGCAGTCCTTACATGTAGTCTTCTGCGTAGTTGAAAGGAACGACACGTTTTATAGTTACCGTAGATGATTTTGACTGATTTCTGAGTTAACCTGTTGCTTCTGTCAAAGAGCCCCAGAAAACTGACGTTGATGATGAACACAAGCACAAAAAGCAAGATTTTGGGGGGCTTGAGCACTCCAACGCAAAGAGCCAGGAAAGAATTAAACCAGAACCAATAAAAAAAAGAAGAATAACAGACCCACTCTACAACTGACGAGCCTGAGATGGTGACTGACTGCACCTGCCACATGTCTCCTGGAATGACACCTACAAGGAAAGACAATAACCGAACTCTCTGCAGGGAAGCTCATAAGACTGTTCCTGAAATGTCAACATGAAATTACACAAACATGCATCAGGCTCATTTGGCATGTGTTTCCCTTATACTTGGACAACTCATGCAACATTTGTTTTTTTTTTTCCCCTCTCTCGTCTGACACGTTGAGGTTTGGAAGATGTGGGAAACAATACACAGAGATGGTTATCGCAAAACCTTGGCAAATAAAACTACATCAGCCTTTATGAGAAACCATTTTTTATGCAATTTTTGTGAAATGGTGCATTGAAAACAGATGAAAATAAAAGTCCACTCACCAGCATCTTTATTTCACTGATGTTCTTTATCTTTGAAAGATCTTTGACCCTTGACCCTGCAGCTCCCCTCACCTTCAGTTTCTTAGCAGCACCACTGTGAAGCACAGCAGATGTTGCTGCCCAACACTTGTTCTGCGAAGACAGAAGCCGAGGAATAAGTGAACGTGTAGAAGATTGTAGTTTGAGTCTCCAAACCTCCAGGAGCACAGAGCAAACTGTTCTCTCTGACAGGGGAGCAATCAGCCTGAGGGTTAAACCTCTCTCCTCGTGTAGACCACATTTCAGGTTAGATGGAACAAATACAGTCAAAATAGGCAACATGAGGGTGCACAGGTGTGTGGGAGTCAGCCAGCAATCACAATTACTGCTCAAACCCAATAGCATCATTTTAGCATTGAGACAATTGCGTCTTGTAATCGTGGCCAGGCACAGACGGGACGGTGTCCAGCTGGCGAGGGAAGAGATTGAGTGGGAGGGAGAGAGATTGGATAGACCAGATTTAGGGGAAACAAGATACAAATCTACACAACTAGACGGACACACAAATATATGAATATGCCAGATACCCTTCAGCCTTCCCTCCAAATGAAGGACACACATACACTATAGTGCCAAATCCATTGCTGCTGAGGAGCCTGGGAAGGCGGCCAGCAGTCTGATTACAGCCCTGACCTCTGAACCAGGCAGACATCCTTACCCTAGAGGGGGTCAGACCTACCGGAGCTATAGGCTGACCCCAATCCAGCACCTCTGAGCTTGTAAAACACACACACACACACACACAGGTAGACAAAAGACATTCTGTTAAGGTCCAGAGCTACACCTCTAATTCTCAAGTTCTTCTCTTGTGTTGTGGTAAGAGGGAAAGAAAACAAGTGGGAGTATCGCTGTGTGATTGGTGAAAGTTGAGATTTACGTCTGGACATGACCGGGCCGTATCCGAGGGAGAGAGAGGCTAATGTGGTGAAAACACGGAGGATCGAGTGGTCAGTAGGAGGATGAGGACAGCAGCTGGTTTCTGGATAGTGTCCCTGAGTGGTGGATCAAGTACTTACAGTCTTTATTTAAACAAATGTAGCAGTTTACTGATTTAAAATACTTAATTACAACTAAAGGCTCTGTATTGAAATGTCTACTTAAAGCTACAGTATTGTATGTAACTTTATATGAATACTTTTGGGTAGAAATCTGCTGCTTAGCTTTTCCTAAAGAGGAGAGGTGCTGTCCAATCCTACTTTGACCCAGATTCATTGAACAAAACTGGCAGCAGCAAGATAGATAGAGGCTCAGCCTTCTAACAAATCATATAATTTCTATAATTCCAGCCTAATTTCATGACGACCTGAACCACTGGGCAGAGTGAAGCGAAGCTGGGAAAGGGTGGGGTAGGTGCAGCAGAGTGGTTGGACTCTCTGGAGTCTCTTGAACTCCCCAAATTTGCCAAATCAATAACATTTTCTGATGTTTCTGATTACAACCCTTATTAGAAAAAAAAAAATTACACAGAAAATAATGTGACACAGAGCCCATTCAGTAGCTTTTGTTGTAACTGGACACAAAATAAAGGTTGGAAATCACTGGTTTCATATTTCATCTTATCAAATATATATGTTTTATGGTAAATCTTAATCTGAAAAGTAATTAGTTACTAAAGGTGTTCAAGGTGAATCTATAGTTATTTACTACTACTAGTCTTACCAACTGAGATACAGCCGTAAATGTACTTAAGATACTTTCTAGTAATGTTGTGTACTGTATGAGGATTGTCCATTCATGTGCATGTCTGTGTGGTTCAATAAAAACCAAGGACTGTGGTTCTTCAGCTACTTGAAAGCTTATGGCACGAAATGCTTCCTCTTCATGTTTATGAGTTTTATGCAACAGTGTGTTTCACCTGGAGGCTCTCGGCCAGCTGGCAGTAATACTCCTTTACATCCAAGGCTGCAGCGATGTCAGGGCTGCCAAATTTAATAGCTGCCATGGCTCGTGTCATCCTTTCAGCTGGCTCCCGTAGACGCCCCACTGCCTGCTTGTACACAATTAGTGAAGAAATATTCAGATCTTTTTTAAGTGGTGGCATTAACTAAGAACATTTATTTACCTATTTGCAATTTTAGTTGTTTTTATAGGTATTTTACTGTGGTATTTCCATTTGATGGTACTTTATACTTGTACTGAATTTACATTCCAACTTTATTTACATTCCTGTGGTTATTTTTAAATTTATTTTTTACACACACAAAACATGTGGACTCTCTGTAAACTAACAATCGCTCTAACAAGAAGTAAAACTTTGCTACTGTACACCTCAACCAGCTTCAAAAACCAAATCTGCCTTTACCTAAAACTACAGTATGTTATAATTTTACTTGAGCCAGTATTCAAGGAGTACTTTTACTTCAATACATCTGGCACATTCTGTTCATTATAAGATACATACAGAACTTATACTGCTTCTTGTATCAAGTAAACTACTGCATAAAAAATGTCATATAAGTAAAAGTACAAAAATATTATCTGCAAAAATGCTCAGAAATAAAAGTAATAGAGAAAAAACAGCCCTGTGAGTGTTATTTTTATACTGCATTATTAGACTTTTACTGTAAATGGATAATTTGTAAGTATTTCTTTACTGTTGTATTTGCTCGAGGTATAAATAGTACCTACTTAACTGTATATATTGCTGGATGGATTTGATTATAATGCTTTTATTAAATTAATTACCTTGTTAATAGGGATACAAACAATGTAACTGAGCAAAAGGTACCTCTGAACTGTAGAGTACAAGTAATAATAAAAAGCTATTTAGGTGAGTCATCACTAAGAATACAAGCACACACATACAGTACAACAACTTAACATGTATGTCTTGACTTTTCAATATTCAGTAAAATAAAAGTCATACTACACAGAAAATGAGCTGTTACAAGGCCACAGTGGCAGTCTAACATTCGTCTCCTTCCCCTGCACCTGAGTAATGACATGGCTGCTGATTTGTCAAGGGAATATGTGATATCTGGAAGTGTCGATCATAACAACAGTTAATAAAACAAAGGGAACTTCTGTTTTCATTTGGTATTCAGCTGCATTTCCCGGACTGTGAGTTATCGAGCCAGTCCCAGAGGGAGTGTGTTAAACGTTGGGCTTTGCAGAGAAAAACGCAGAGTGATGGAGAGGCCCCTGCTCCTGCTGCCTCCCTCCCTTTCTCTCTCTCTGCCCACAGCCTCTAGATCTGATACTGGACACGTCTGTCATCTCCTGGAGAGTTAAAGAATGCTGTAAAAGGTGGAGGAAGCAGGGTGTGTGGTATCGGTAGAGGCAATGATGTGTGTTTGATATGGTCGCAAATGTGCAATTGTTATAAATCAACAGCTCAATATTTTGGCTTTGTCTCTCTCTCTTTGTCTCTTTGCTTTCTTACCAAGACTTTGAGGACAAGAATGACAGCACCATATTCCATTTTGTTAAATATAAAGGTTTTGTGTGCATTCATGCCTCCTTTAAAATGTGCTTCGCATTCTGTCTGAACACACAATGTGGCCATAGCCACTACAAAGACTGGAAACAGCTTTGGCTCTGTCCAAATGTTATAACATTGACCAACCAGAATCTCTTCAGCTCACTAATTAACACATCTTGTTTGTCTAAACCAAAGATTAAAAAAAATTATTTGAGGCTTTAGGCTGTTTCTTCGTTGCAAACAATAATAAATTCCTGCATTTGCTTCTAGCAAAGACCAACTGTGGTCTAACACATGACCAACTGTAATTGAGAATTTCTACGGCACTTAGTTTAAAATAAAAAAACAAGACATAATTAGTTGTTCAGCTAATGCAACTGCAAGGCAAAAGCTAATGTCTTCTTGTGCCAGTTCCAAGTCTGGATAAATGCAGAAGGTTGTGTCAGGAAGGGCATCCGATGTGAAACACATGCCAAATTAAACGTGCGTATCATGATTTTCACAATGAATCTGACTTACATACATGATCGGTCAGTCCGCGGGTTAACAACGACCGTCACCAGTGCTGTTGACCTACAGGGGGCCGGTGGAAATTGGGCTACTGTTGGTCGAAGAAGGGGAGGAGGAAGGGGTGTTCGTAGGCAGAGAGAGAAGAGGAAAGCTAAGAGTGTAGGACTGACAGTAACAGTCCCTGGGGACTTTGACAGGCAAGGCTAGAGAGTTGACATGATGCTGAGAAGAAAGGTGGATATACTGTGTGTCCAGGAGACCAGCTGGAAAGGTAGCAAGGCTCAAAGCTTAGGAGCAGGGTTCAAGTTGTTTTACCATGCGTCTGATAGGAAGAGAAATGGAGTAGGAGTTATCCTGAAAGAGGAGTTTGTGAGGAATGTTCTGGAGATGAAAAGAGTATCAGACAGGTTGATGAGTCTGAAGCTGGAAATTCAAGGCGTAATGTTCATTGCTGTTAGTGGTTATGCCCCACAGGTAGGATGTCAGTTAGACGGAAGAGAAATTCTGGATTGAGTTAGATGAAGTGATGCAGAGCATCCCCAGAGGTGAGAAAATGTTGATTGGTGCAGATTTCAATGGACATGTAGGTGAAGGGAACAGAGGTAATGAGAATGTGATGGGCAGGTTTGGTCTTCAGGACAGGAATGCAGAAGGACAGATGGTGGTAGACTTTGCAAAGAGGATGGACATGGCTGTAGTGAACACGTTCTTCCAGAAGAGGCAGGAAAATAGGATGACATAGGGGAAAGAGTAGCGGAAGCTCGGCTAAAGGCAGAGGTGAGCATTTGTGAGCAGTAATATGGTTTTGTGGCTAAAAAGAGTACAACCGATGCAGTATTTGCTTTGAGGATGCTAATGGAGAAGTACAGAGAGGGTCATAGGGAGTTGCATTGTGTCTTTGTAGATTTAGAGAAAGTCTATGACAGGGTGCCGAGAGAGGACCTGTGGTATGAGGAAGCCTGAAGTGGCAGAGAAGTATGTTAGAGTGGTGTAGGACATGTATGAGAGCTGTAAGACCGTGGTGAGGTGTGCTGTAGGTGTGACAGAGGAGTTCAAGGTGGAGGTTGGTCTGCATCAAGGATCAGCTCTGAGCCCCTTCTTCTTTGCTCTGGTGATGGACAGGCTGACAGGTTAGACACGAATCTCCGTGGTCTATGATGTTTGCAGATGACATTGTGATTTGTAGCAAGAGCAGGGAGCAGGTGGACGAAAATCTAGAGAGGTGGAGGTCTGCTCTGGAAAGCTGAGGAATGAAGGTCAGTCGCAGTAAGACAGAAGTATGTGTGTGAATGAGAGGAACCCAGGTGGAACATTGAGGTTACAGGGAGCAGAGGTGAAGAAAGTGCAGGACCTTAAGTACTTAGGGTCAACGGTTCAGGTTTGGAGATAAAGTCAAAGAGGCCAGATTGAGGTGGTTTGGACATGTTCAGAGGAGAGACTGTGAATATATTGGTAGAAGGATGTTGAGGTTGGAGCTGCCAGGCAGGAGGTCTAGAGGAAGACCAAAGAGGAGATTAATGGATGTAGTGAGAGAGGACATGAAGTTAGTTGTTGTGAGAGAAGAGGATGGAGAGGACAGAGTTAGATGGAGGCACATGATGTGGTGACCCCTTAACGGGAACAGCCAAAAGGGAAAGAAGAGAATCAGTTGTTCAGCTTTAGCAATGCTGATCAATTTGCTCTATTTGGACAGAGCTAAATGAGCTGTTTCTAAGCTAAGGAGCCTCATACTTCAGTCTCTAAAAATTTGCAATGTTGCGATTGCAACAATTCATTCAACCAATCCCCTGTGAATTCTGCAGGACCTTGCAGGACCTGAAAACATCATAAAATCACTGCGACATGCGTCTCACTTGTTTAAGCTAAAAGCTGTCGTGAAATCAAGAAACGTTAGGCCGCAACCGTCACAAAAGAGTCTGTGAAGTCCTGGAGGGACTGATATTTACTGCACAGACATGGGAGTGGTATCAATCGTTTCATTTATCCATCTGCCAAAAACCAATGAACATATGTCGCAAAATGTTGAATTAATCCCTTTTGTATTCAGCTGAGCACAAGAAATGAAAACGTTTGACTTGTTGCATTCATTAACTACATATTTTGTATTTTAATCCTCTCCCCATATGTTTCTGTTGACGTTTTTGGCTGAGTGTCTTCAGCAAGGTGAGCGGGGTCATCACAGCTGTGTTTGTCACCCAAGATCCTGGTGTTTCTCCAACACTTCTGTGTGACCTAAGTTCTGCAGTACACTTTGAGTCATTTTCATTACCTCTTCCTGTTTCATCAAACTACAGCCATAAATCTTCTCTCCCTCTCACCGTCATGTCCTGGGCCTCCATATTGTCCAGCTGCTCCTCGTAGATAGACACTTGCTCCCTCAGCGCCAAACACTCTGCTGTCACAGCATCCACTTCCTGCACAGAAAAAGTTTAGAGAGAACAAAGCTGAAAGTAAAGAAGTTAATTTCTGGAGGTGTCTGAGGGGAGCACTCTGCAGTTTGGGAACTAAATCACACCACAGGCTGAAATAAAGTGGAAAAAGTCTTTGTTGCCACCCTGAACACCCATTATAAGACCCACCAGCACCAGCACATCCACCCTGTTATACTGAACAGCATGCACACACCGCAATGCAGAGGAGAGAGGAGGAGGAGGTGGAGGAAGATGTGAAGGGGGCTAACTAGACACAAAAGCCCTGTCTACCAATCCATTCACCAGCAGGGGTTCTCAGCTCATCTACTCTTTTTAAAGAACTAGATTAATTGGAGTTGGCCGCAATTACCGTGGGTGCCTGCATTTACATTTGGACACATGCAGGGAGGGTTTGGTTGTGGAGCTGAAAAGCCTTTTGGGAGGGTGACAGGGTCCTTTGATGGACAGCATAAGCAAAAGTAGTCTGGTCCTGTTGCTGCTGCTACCAATGTTCAAATAGGCAACGCTGGTACGTGCTGTAAATCACATTCTGTGCAACTCCATAAGCAGCTTAAAAAGTTAATTTGGCAAATCAAATCAAACAGTAATATATCAAGAAAAAAAGCATGAATTCCTTTTAACTTTGCTTCGGTTTCCGCCAACACCTGAAGAATTCTCTCTCTCTTCACTTGCTAAATGCTCCACTGTGTTCAGCAGCAACAATATCTAACTTTGACTGTTGTTTGGCGTCGAGCAGGTAGTTTACAGCTGCCCAACGTGAATGGAAACAATGACGGTGGTGAGATCAGTGAGACCATGGGCTGTAAAACTGAAACACTGAGCTGAAAAGCCACTAAAAACACTCCACACAGCAGTGGCAACCACTGAGGGACCCAGGCAAGGACGGCCATCAAGGCCCTCCAAATAAACCCTCTGTCATTTTTCCTCCTCTGAGGATTATTTTATTACGTGAGCAGTTATATTTAACACTGTATACACTGTATCTGACTAACTTTCCAGTCATCAGATGATGGGGCAGCTGTAGTGCACTCTATAGGGTTGATAGTTGTCACGGCAAAATGACACATATTTTTGGGGAGGTGAAAAATTTGCCTACTTACTGTAGGACTACAAGTAACAAAGATATTTTTGTTTGTTTGGAATACAACATCAGCACCTTTTGTTGGCAAACAGCTACCTGTGGTTGAGAAGCAACATGCATTTAAAGTCTCATCTGGCCACATGGTGAACAGAAGTACAATATTACCTCTCTCCCAGCTCTGTTTTAGGTCTCTGAGGGAAATATCTGGAACTTTTAGCTGCTAAATGCTTCACTATGTTCACCCTGTAGTAGCTAACTATGACTCTCCTCTGTCTGATGCTGTGCAGGTTGTGCACAGCTAGAGCTTTATTTACTGCAGCTGAGAAGAGATTCTATCAAATCACTGTGAGACAATAAAGAGGAAAATTTTGTGGGCCTTGAAAATGGGGCAAGATTGAAGGGAACGACACAATAGCCAGTCGTACACTTTAAAATAAACCAATCGTGCCTTGTTCTATCACTGTCAGTCTGCCATTATGCTAAGAGAAATGCAGCTAGTTGTGGGCTGAGCTGTGTAATATTCCTTCCTCTCCTCCGCATCTCTGCTCATCCTCTACCTCCCTGTTGGTTTCCCACCACGTCTTGTCACTCTGCAGCTGTTTCCAATTTAGAACCAGAAAACTGAGCCAGCAGGAACATTGCAGCGCCGTGCTACAGCCTGCATTACATTTGTAAAGGAGAAATTAAAGCATCCCTCGCATCTGGCTTGGCTGGGAGGAGATGGGCTCTGGCATGTGTGAGGGACAGGATGGGATTTGGAAAAGTTGGTGGCTCAGGTTGCAGTGGGCCACCAGCCCAGACTGTGTGACTGCTGGTGATCATTGGGTAGCGCTACAGAGGAGCATCTGTGCAATTTCAACTGATTCACCACAAGGCCAAGCAAGAAGAGGAGCACGGAGATGCTAGACAATACTGCCATCTAGTGCTGAAGATTCATTATCACAACAAAGGTCTGATCAAGTACAGTGGAGTCACATAATAAGGTGTTATGCAGTCACAGATGACTCCATTTAGATTAACTAGTCATAATTTACTCTTGTGATCAATTTTGTGTCATGTTTTACTACTCAAAACTAGACAGAGCTTTTGGAAGTCTAAGAACAAAAAACTGATTACATCATCACAGTAAACTCAGCTGAATCTTAGAGATTAGACGAATAGCAGACATATACTGAGAAATAAAAACTGTCCTTTGCTGCTTCAACATTAGCAAGTTTTAATTATATCTTGTCTCTTCACAGAAGTGTTATGTTAAGTTGCTGAAGTGAACTATTTTTAATCTTATGACTAAAACCAACTGGTTTTGAGAGACAAGTCATCAACACCTCATGAGCAGGAAATCACATTTAGGCCATAACAACATCAACTAAAGAAATTTGAACTAGAAGATTCATGTTTATTGTACAGTGAAAACCTGAGCATCTGTTTTTCACTTTACAATAAGCTGCAGTTATTGTTAGCTCTTAGATAACACTTTGTTGACTTTCAATATACTCAAACTTAGATTGGTAGTATTTTTACGACTCCACATCAGCAACAGCCATAGGGTGAGGAATTTCTTCAAATCTGGCGCAAGCAACAACTAATTTAATTATGGCGGTCAAAGGTCACAGTTATTATGATGTTAAATCTTGTCCCTTCGTCCAATTTCTATGAAAGTGATATCACAATAATACCTTGACAGAATTTCATTAGCTTTACTGCATACATCGACTCAAGAACAAACTGATTACATTTTGGGGGTTAAGGCTCAAAGGTCAAGGTCACTGTGACTTTACATCCATCCTTTTTTGTGAATGTGATATCTCAAAAGGAGCTTAATGGAAAACACAAGCATCCAACTTGCCTGTAGGGAATTTCATTACATCTGGCACAAGTGGCCACTTGGACTCATGGATGAACTTATTAGAATATCAGCCTGGACAGACATGCATGTAAACTGAAGCTGGACTGGTTCATGGAGGCATACAACCGTAATTTGACAATTCTAACTGAAACATTATGGAGATCTTTAAATGTAAAGATAATACAACAGAATAGTTAGAGGGGACCTTCACTGCTACTGACTTGCTTCGTTTGGATTAGGTTTGGCTAGTACATGTAACTGAATGCCAGAAAACTTCCATCTGACTTCCTTATATAAAAATATCTCTCTACTTCTAGCTGAAAGACGACTCCAGATGACATCACTTGGAGGAACCTTTGGTTCACATTTTGTCATCTCATTCCTCATACAATGAGGTTCGTAACAAGGGTCCTCATCTGAACTCCTAATGATGAAAATCTCCACCATGTGATATCATCTGGAGGAGTTTTTCAGCTAGAAGCAGATTAATATTTTAATATAGGGAAGTCAGAGGAAAGTTTAAAAGCATTAATGTATATTTACACTCTAAACTAAATCATAACGAGCAAGTTGAAAATTGCTCCCTACATTAAATTTGCCCTTTAATGTACTGTTGTTCATTTGTTTTGTTTCGAGTCAAATTCCGATGGAGAGGTTATTAGGATTCTCAACCTCAGTGTTCCTAATTTAATGATTACCTCAGCAATATCTTGACGTTCCTGCTGGAGGAAGATCCTCTGCTGTGCAGCTTTCTCGTATTCATCCTTCAGATATTCAAGCTCTTTGTGCAGCTCTACAGTCTCATCCACAATCTCACCCTGCAGGGATACACAGTGAAGACAGTGATGGATGTTGACAAGGGTATGTATCAGGCTGCCTCTCACTGCATAAATCAGACTGATGGGATGGCATGAGACATGTAGTGGACTGAGGAGATTTAATTAGGCATGCCATCAGAGGCAAAACATGCAGCAGACACACCCATCAGCAGCACACCCCTACCTTTTCCTTGCGCAGTCTTTCCACCACTGCAGCCAGATTATATCCATGCTTAGCCACAGCTGTGGTGATGCTGGAGGAGGCTTGCTGATTGTTCAATTTCTCCTCTAGCTCAACAATCTGACACTCAAGAGACTCATTTTCCATCTCAAAACAACGGGCCTGCAGGGCACACAACACAGGGACATAAAAGTCCCTATTTATACAGTATGTGCCTGCTGTAAAAACATTACCAAGAACAAATGCTTTACACAGCACAGGGAAAGTGCAATGCTGATGTGGCACTGGGAGCAGTAACAGGGTTTGCCCTCACCAGCTCAATGAGCCTGACCAGGCGGTCGTTGAGGGCAGCGATGGTGGTGCGATCCTGGACAAACTGGTTCATACCCTCCTTGTTGAGAGACCTGGCAGCCTCAAAGTCTATCGTGTCACAGCCACACTTGTCAACAACCACACCCCTGACAGGAGGACACAAAACAACAATGACTGGAGGGAACTTATTTGACCCCCATTATCCCCCACCCGCTTTCTGAGTATGCATACAGTATATAGTCTGATATTCCTTAGAGGCTACACTAGACTAAAAATCTGAACTAAAATCTGCCTTGACTACAGCTTCAGTCTTTAAATGCTTCAGTGCCCGTCACGGTAAACAAACACTGGAGAACATGATGATTATTCTTTTCCGTGAAGGCTGTCATCAGCATTCAAACTACCTCAATGGAACACATTACCCGTTGTAGAAAATAACTAAGTTCATTTACTCAAGTTATGTACCCAAGTGCAACTCTGGGATGATTGCACTTTATTTTTCATTTATACCACATTTATACTACATTTCAGACAGATATTTGTTTTTCCCTGTATACTCAAGTACATTTGTTTGAAAGCAACTTTGCTGATTCAATGTAATTAATAAAATAATCAAATTAATTTATTTCTCTGAAACAGGTTATTCTTCATTATAAAGTAGTTTTTGTATTTAAAGCACATTGCCTGATATTAAATTATTTCCCAAGTAAAGTGTTGAATTCAGAACCTCTACATATAACAAAATATCTTCAGTGCTGTATTGATACTTGTCATTCAGTAAAAGATCTGAGGACCAATTATTAAATGGTTTATAGTTTGAAAAAGAATTGTATACTTCCACCAAGTCAATTATTTTATTATTTAATGTTAAACACTCATAATACATTGAAGTGCTGCAAACTATAAATTATACACTTTTTATAAATGCTTTAATGGCTAGATTAATGCAAAGAGTTGGACCATCAGGACCAAACTGCCTTACAATAAATATGTGCTTCTATTCAGTATCTTAAAGCCTTTTTGCATACATTTAAGCAAAACTTAACAGTAACCTATCACTATCACCTCAAAGTGTACAGGCTAGAGTAAAGCATTAGGTCTAAATCAAACTGAGTCCTCATCTATCCAGAGAGGCCGCACTGACCTGACAGAGGCCCGGTACAGCCCTGCACACTGCATACTCAACCCTCCATTTTGACTCCAGTTTTCCTCTTCAAACAGTTTGCGGTAGGAAGACACCCTGAGCATGGCCATTGCTTTATATAGATAAAAACTGAGCAGCAACAACAACAGGCAAACCGAGACAGCAGGTCCAACTTGGGATTTTATATCCGCAGAGAAGCAGAATGTAGCACTGAGGTGAAGGGTCTTTCATTAGCCAGAGAAGAGACCAACTATAGAGTCAACATCAGCCACTAACGATCTCACATGGGCCTGAGGATTGGAATGGAGCAGTCAACAGGATTTCAGATTTTTTCAAAAGGGTGATCTTGAACTGGGAAACAAGACAGCGTTATACATAGCTTTAATGTTAAATAAATTAAATGTACCAAAAGTTGTGAAAATGGGGACTCCTGTGTGTACCTTTAAATGTACCTTAACTTTACAGAATGAACTGAAGAACAAAAACCACAATGACTCCACACAAATACACCAATTTGTGCAGCGGCATAAAACAAAATCAGAACGTATAGATTATGTTGACCATTTCTCTGACAAGATGGAAATAAATAAAATGACTAGTGTAATATGTTTCTCCCAAATCTGAATTACCTAGAACTAATGGTTCAGAGCAGTTTTTGGTGAAGCACGGTTTGATTAAGGCCAAGAGAAGAATCTACGGTTTTGATATCGATTAGGCAGAAAAAACTAACTCAGTCCCCTCATGTTTATCCCTTTCAGTATCATGATTGTCTCCTAAATCAGTGATTCCCAACCCTGGTTCCCAGGGATGGCCTGGCCTGGCCTGTTTTCTATCTAGTACACTATATAGTGTTTTTGCCATTTTATAGTAGTCTCCAAATGTTGAGTGTGTAAATCTATCCACTATATAGTGCATTTATTATTCCACAATGCAACACTAAATATTGTGTACATGGGATATCCAACAATGCAAAGGTCCACATTTCAGAGATGAGAAAATTACAGTCACGCAGCTTTAACAGCTGTTAGTGATGATGCAACGGGACAAAAATTAGTAAGTACTTAGCGTACGATTTATGGAGTAAGAAATTAGTGAGTAGGGGGAATTTTGCCTTACACTCTATAAATTAAATGGATCAGGTGTGTTCAGTCAATCAGAAGTTACTAATTTGCTTCATCTTTCCCCACCCAATCCCCATCTAAGATGGCATCTTCCAGATTCAGATTGAACACAACTGATGCAGGGGGATACGCCGTGGGTAGTGCAGGAACAGTTGGAAAACAAGTAGGACAGGGACCCTTTACGACCAGGGCTGGGATTTCCCCTGCGCTAACTAAAAAATAAAATAAAAAACTTTTTATGCAGAGTTGCTGGAACATCTTAACACACTGCTAAAGCTAAAGCTGATATTCATTGGATGAAATAGTTAAATAGCAATTACTGTTCCCATTTGAATTACCTTTACATGTTATGCAACAACTACAAAACAAAAAAACTGTGGCACAAGGTGAAAAGATGCATAAAGATACGTTGTACCCTGCAGACTAATGAGAGACTAAATCTTACACTTGCTGCATCACTTAGTATTACTCATCTTATTTTGACAGGAGAAACACAGCAGCTGTGCTTTGGTATCACACAGCACTTAACAATTAATTATGAGCTTTAAGATGAGACCATAATTCAATAATAGACATGTAAACATACACAGACATTATCAACACCACCATCATGACAAACAAACAACTGTAGACACCATTACAGATTTGCACCACCATGCTGACAGTCAAATACCCATGAAAGAGGGAGACAATCACTACAGTATTTACACCATTTATGACAGAACCACAGAAGGTGACTCTTTACTCGACTTCGGCTAAGTTAGTGTCTTAACAGCGTTCTGTAACTGTAAAGGAACTGGCAAAACAAGATTTAAGGGTCACGGCTGAAATGACAAAGCTACATAGCGCACATTAATGACAGGATGATAAAAATAAATCATGAATATTTGCAATACATTTTTTTAGACCAAATACAGACTTGAAAGTAAACTGCACTGTAGTAGGAACGAAAAACTGCTCAAATGGTGCAAGCTTTAGCAAAAAAAAAAAAGAAAAAGAAATATATATATATAAATAACACTTAAAATACATCAAATGTGGAACAACTAACTCTGCTAACGTCCTCTCCGCTGAATTGCTGCAAAATGGATGATTGTCAATATTTACCTTAAACTTAGATATTCTTAAGTATAGGTTTCCACAATTATCCCATTCCAACCTATGAGAAGCTTTGAACAGTGTACTTGTTTTCAGTCTCTCTCTTAAATCTTAATGAACTTTTGTTTTCTTTAGTGTAATCAAGTTTTTGTCTAGATACATAGTGTTTTCACATTCAATACCAGTCACTGTTCAGAAATTGTTTTGGCATGAGCACATACAATAACAAGTGTCAGCTGAAGATAAGGACAACTCTAGTCTGGAGCCACAGTTTCTTTAAGTCACCGGAAAGTGCATAGGCATCAGTTCAAAACTCCCCAGAGTGTTTCCAAATTCAGCAATTAGTCATACTAAGAATGAACTGAAGATTTAATACGTAGTAGTATCATCTCAGATCTAATAGAAGTCTTGAGAGCCTCTAACATGAGGGTTTCTACAAGGTAGGGTGCAAAACAGCCGCACCGGTCTCCAAAGGATGACAAATACCAAGTGAATCATGTGAGATGGGGTCCTACAGGTTCACATCGTGTGCCAGGTTGGGAGTCAAGTCCAAACATGACTGTCACAGCAATGGACCTCATTTATTCATCGTCTCCTGCCATGAGGAATCCCAGAATGAAGTCGATGGCTTTCTGCCTGTCATGTGATGTCTGTCTGGCCACCAGGTTGGGAGGGGGTCGAATAAGGAGGCTGGCAAAGAGTGTGGCTAAAACACAAGAACGACCCAAAGCTGTAAAAACCTATATGAAAACATCATCTTCTAGCAACTTAAAAAAGACTATGTTATATATTTTGTGTATAAAGCACTGTAAAGACAATTTAAAAAAACAAACCAAAAACAAACGAAGCATTAGGACAAACTGCTTTAGTGAAGTTACACATCTATCTGCACTAAAACTGGGAATAATCAAAGGAGGGGGTGTGTATTCTCAAACTGTCACATGCTATATAAATCCAGGTTTCATTTGAGAGTTTTTATGCCCCTAGTCAACATTGCTTAGAATCTTAACTGACTGTCCCCTTTCTATTTTTTTTTTTTATTTGTTTTAAATGTTTAGTTGACAACTAAACTACATTCCATTCTTTGTACTTGTTAAATTTGAGTAAGTCTGATCCCAATTCTTAAAGGTGAAAAGTGTGCACATCCAAATTAAAATGGGTGTCGCACCTAAAAACATCCACACAGTCCACACATTGGAATCAGAAAACTCAAGGAAACCCTGCTTGAACATTTAGACAGGACATATCCATTTCATACCTATGAGGCTGGCTGTTAGGTTGTTGTTGTGCGAGTGTTTGAGAAGTTCTTTTAGGAAGGCCATTAAGTAGCGAAACACGTTGCGATGAGCCCGGGGCAACTGGGAGATCAACTGTAAATCATGAGAACAGATACAAACATTACTAATACACATGTTTACTGTTCACAAAATATAATACAACAAATTACTGGACTAATGCCACTAACAACACAGACCACTATGGGGTTTGGGAGTCATCACTGCACCTGTTTGCAGAGGCGGCTGTCATGGGCGCTGTCTAGGCAACGTTGGTAGAGTTCATAGCACACCACTGGCTCTGGTAAGGCCTCCAAAAAGATCAACAGAGCCTCAGCTACAGAGTGGTTACAACCAGCTATATGAACAGTTAGGGAACAGCGGTTAAGCATCTGGAGTCCGACATGGCTTTTTTACTGGATCACTCATGAGTGAGCAATTCAGATGCAGATTGCTTCCATCATTTTTTTTTTTTTTTTTTTTTTTTTAAAACCTTGTCTCTACCTGTTTGTCCTATTATGTTTGAGTATTGAGTGACCAAGCTCGCTTTGCTTTTAAAATTTGGTGCGCAGAGTCATTCAGGGTAGGGCCCAAGCTTACCCCACTCACACCAGACGGATATTATTTCTATTATTACTAAATCATCCTCATAACACGGGCACAACAGTGACCATGTTTTACCTGCATGAATAGGTAAAATGTTAATCTGTATTTTCTGGCACATTGTGGGGTACTGGTACAATATGTGGAAGTGTGGTTAGTTTCATGAGTAAGGATACGAATGGAGTCAGGGATGCTGGTGTCCAGACAGTCGATGATGTTCTGCAGCTCCTCTTGTAGGCCCGGTGTCTGGAACAAGTCCTCCTATGAAAAACACAGAGACAAATAACAATATCTAACAGTCCTCACCAGTGCCTTGTCACTGGGTGTTCAGACAGAAAATGAGGTGCATTTGGAAGGAAATGCAACAGCAAATAAAGTTAATGGAAATGTGCCATTAAATGTAAATTGGCCTAGGACAAGAAATTCTTTTCTATTTAAGGATTTTATGACGATGCTTCATAAATATATAAGATAAAGGTACAAGATAAAATGACAGACCGGAGATATAAAAATAATACACAAACACGATAACCACGAACTAAGGTTCCATAATTTACATAATGGAACTAGGTAACAAAATCAAGCATGGATAAATGCTTGCATGAATGATGCAAAGCAGGGTGTCCAAACGAACTGTATTTCAAAAACCTGGATAAATATAGTATATAATGAGACGTGAAGATGCTGGAATTTTAGTTAACTAGGGTTTATACCATTTTCATTTGGTAAAATGAACAAGAAATACATCTATTAATTTGGTCGTGTGTTATAATGTGCATAAATTATCTAGAAGCCCTAGTGGCCTTTTTTAAAATGCTATCATACACAGAAGGGCACTGTAATAGTTTAAGGCATATCATCAAACTAGAAACATAATGTCCTATTTGCTAAAATATACAAAAACACTGACAGGTGAAGAAATTGCAGGCTACTTGCTCACAAGGTGCAATATTGCATTACAACAATTACACACTGAACTACATCCCTCTCCTTCACAGTCTTATTGCTTCTCATCAACTTTACAACCGTTGTTACTAGCTGCAACTTGCTTACCTGATCACAGGACTTTGTGAAGAGATGGTTGACCAGAATCCACACCTCCTTGGGGATCTTTAGGGGTATGTCCTCTGTACTAGTACCATCCACCATCAGGAAGCTCATCTTTGATTTCTCCTGTTGAATATGCGACTCAGTTAATGCGTTTTAAACTAAAACTGGAGTAGGAAGTAAAATTAGCCTAGTTCTTGTACTAACATATCAGCTGGAAACAATGATAAGAATTTGTGATGTTAATCCCATTACTGCTGTATGTGATTCATATCGCCTTCATTAAATGTAACAGAAACAACTCCAACTGATCTATTAGTGATGGGTGGGAGCAGGAGTGAGATCATCATTACCTCCAGGGTGTGGAGACTTGAAGAAGAGCTATTTTTCTAAATGATATTGCATTCTTTTTGCCTCTGCAAATGGATCCCTGGGATTCACAAGAGACTTCTCAAAATAACCACAGCTCCTGAGGCTGTACATAAGGGCAATGGAAACTGGAGGGAGCCTTAAATGAAGGATGATACTAATCCAGAACTAACATGATATTCTGTAAAATTCGACTGTGATTATTAGGAATATTAGCAATGTGCTGTATCTTCCAGAGCAGACTAAAAAAAAACATCATATCTAATACCTTAACCACTGTTTAGGGTTGCAAGAGTGTTGAAACCTATCTCAGCTGTCAGTGAGCAAAAGGCAGGGTACACCCTGGACATGGTAAGGGCTAACAGAGAGTCATATATAGACAGACAACCACTTGCTACCTTGCATATCTTTGGACGGTGGGAGGAAGACAGATTACCCGGAGGAAACCCACACAAGCAATTTGCCTTCCAAGTGTATTTAATCAGTTATTTGTTTAACTTCTCAGTAACAATTTATTTAACGAATGATGTTGTTTGAATAATTAAGTTTTTGATCTTAGCTGAAACTTCTCATTAGCATTACTCATGCCTATGAATGAGCTGTGCAGTGAGGGTGTCCTGCTGTCAATTGAGACTTAATGTGTTTTTGTGTGTGTGCGCGCGCGCATTTAAATTCCACTGGACTGGTTTGTCCTGCTAATTATGGAAGATTTAATGTGTGACCAACACACACACTAAACACATTTTAAATAAGCTTGCATGGTCTTGCATGTGTTTTCTGGTGGGTCACAATACCTGCCCTTGTCAGCTTAGTGAAAATTAAAGAATATACAATGATTCAGGTTGTACTTAAGCTTACTTTAGCAATTTGTAAATTCAAAAAAAAAAAAAAAAAAAAAAAGGAGGATTAACATCAATCTTATGTCAGAGCACCAAGTATGAGGTTAGACCCATATTTAGTTTAGCATGAAGCCTGGCTCTGTCCAAAGAGTCAAAAATACACCTACCAGTACTAAAGCTTACGGCAGATATTCTCCCTAAAAAAACAGTTCTTTTAACATTTCTGTTTGTGTGTGTTTAAAACAAGTTAGAAATACTGTAATTAGTCAAATTAAGAGTGTTTGACTTTAGCTCTGTGATAGTTGAGACAAAAGAGAAAATAACTGTCTAAAAACCACTGGAGCACACTGGCCTCTCATAAGCCTTCGAACTCATGAACCTGGGCTCCTTGTATTGGATCTTATGTCTCACGAGAAGCAAAACAGCCCCTTGGTGTTGGTGATGGCATACATTCCATTATATATTAGAGACAAGTTTCTGTTTGCTTACAGTGCTTATGCTAAGCAAGGGTAACTGCTTCCAAGCTTTTCTGCCATACTTCACAGGATATCAGGGACCAAATCTCTCTTCTCACTCTCAGAAAGAATACAAATAAGGATATTTTCTTTCAATCTTAAGCCAATTCTTCAATTTCTGGTTGTTGGATGACAGAATATTAGCCTTAGTTACAGTGGTCCAACTATTTTATGTATAATAATATATATAAAATAATTTAACAGCAGTGCTGTGTGTGTGTGTGTGTGTGTGTGTGTGTGTGTATATATATATATATATATATATATATATATATATATATATATATATATATATATATATATATATATATATATATATATATATATATATATATATATATATATATATATATTTTTTTTTTTTTTTTGCAGGTAAAGTTACACGACAACAGGACAGGGGAGTTTGTGTGTGTGTCAGATTCTAATAATACTTGAACCAGTTTTACTATAATACTTGAGGAAGGTCATTAGAGAAGCTCATAAAGCAGAACCACAGAGGTTGTGTAAAGATTGTGAAACTGACCCTGTTGTAACTGATAGCTGATCATTATCTGTGTTAATATTTTACCTTTTCCGTGTAGCTGTCCTCTCCCTGAACAAGACGCCAGCCCACAACCACAGTGAAGATTTGGAAAGGAATGATCAAGTCAAGGAGAGGTGATGAAGGAAACAAACAAGAACAAAGTAGATAGAAGTGCTATGCATTAACACAGTACCAGGAAAGTAGATAAATTATTTGCTCAAAAAACAGTCCAGTAGGAAAATGGAAAAGCTAAAATAAAAGATGACAGATTTTAACACTATATTCCTAGGCCAAAGAAGAAGTTGAAAATAGCATTTTGGAAACGGACAGACCTGTTCATGTTAAGACTAGAGGAGATTATTTATATGAAACAGGCTAAAGTAGGTCTAACCTGAGTCAATTTTCCCTGTTATTTAGGAGCTCCCTTCCTTTCTTTTAATACTTCCTTGTTCCCTTGGACCCTTTCAGTCAAAAATATAGAGGTTGAGAAATGTTATGCTATCCAAATATAGCCTTCCCATAGGGGACGAGTACTGACACATCAGTATACCTATAACTTTAAAAACAGGTCTGACAGCATTGTCCATCTTTTTCTCACCAGGTCAATGAGCTTGGTGATGGGTATCTCTCTGATGGGCTTCTTCATGCGGCACAGAGTCTCCAGTGAGGTGCCAAAGCAGCTAGGCAGGTAGTTGCCAGAGATGGTAATGAAGTAGTCCTTGCCACGGTCCAGATGGAGCACCAGGATGTCTTCGATAGTGTCTTCTCCAGAGTTGAGCAGTGTGACTGAATCTTTACTTACATACACCTCCAGATAGATCTCAAGTTTCTCACCTTTTTACAAGAAAAGCCAGATGGTCCGAGCATAACTTATTTTATTTATTTACAAACCCTCAATAAAACACAACATGATTTATATCTAAAATGCTAGGAACTTACTTGGCTCTAAGAACCCATCACTTGGTTCAGCACGCAGCCAAGACTTGCAATACTGTGTGTCATTGAGTTTAGGGATGAAGGCAAAGTGACAGGCAACCTGCCCATCATTTGTTATTAGGAAGCGCTCCTTCCGAAGCTGCCGGAATTTCACATTCTCAAATGTAAACTGAAAGGAAACAAGAAAACATTAAGATCAGAAAAAAATTTAATTTAGTAAACAAATTTAAGAGAAAACAAATAAAACTGATTCTCAGAAAGCTTTAAAAAAAAAAAAAAGTTACTGGTGAATATTTAGTGATCTTATATTATTGAGAAAAAGACATTTAGTATGATGAGCAAATATTTGAGGATGTCATGCTTACATCTGGCCTGCTCAAAGCTACAGATGGAAGAAAATCATTCTCCATTCTGTCCATTGCCCGAACCATTTCCTCAAACACTTTTTTGTACCGCTGCTCATTTATCACTTTCACCTGTTAAATATAAAATAAAAGGTTTATATTATATAAAAGCCATGCATATTTTCAAAAACACTACCAGAACATGTTTGTTAAAAGTATTTGAGAACATAGCCTCTTACTCCTATATCGAAGAGGGAGCTGACAGGCTTGTGGTCACTAGTTTGCAGTTCCATGTGACTTCGGTATTTGAGCTGCTTGACACTGCTGCCTCTCCACAGGATTCTGTCACACCAAGCCGGGACACGGCACTTCCCACTACAGGAAACAGTCAAAATTTCAGATCAAAAAGTTAAATTTCAGACACATCCACTTGCAGTATTGATGATACACTATTAGAGTAATTGTAGAGCGGCAAAGGCTTCCCCTACTATCAAAATTAAAAAAGTAAAACTGAAGATAATTTGGTTAAAGCAAAATAAACCTTTAAGTGAATTTATATATTCAAAAATTAAAAACCACACACACACACACACACACACACACACACACACACACACACACACACACACTTTTACCTTGAGTCCCATCGATCTGTTTTGGTGTCATACTTGTATGTGGGAATGAAATTAATGTCTCCTTCCATGAAGTCTGTGAAGGCTCTCTTGGTCTGTCGCTGAATATTCAGCTACATAGAAATGTAAGTCAGACAAAGAATCAATGTAAAGTCCTTTTAGAATGAACAGAGGTGATGAGGAAATCATAACAGATTACAAACGCATTCTTACAAGATACATATGTTCTCATTCTACAAGCAATTATAGTGTTTAAATTAAAGCTCAGATGACTTATATCAACAGGCACATTGGTTTGTAACATTAGAAGTCTAATAGCATTCTCATTTTGCATTTCAGGTTACTGAATATGGGAAAATTACATAGTACTCGGCATAGTATAGCAAAGAGAATTTTTTCTGTATATAATAATTATCATCACTATCTAAACCTGCCAATACTAGCCTCTTGTTTTAAAGGGAAATTTTTTTTTTTTTGGGTCCTTTCGGCTTATCCCGTGAGTTCAGGGTCGCCACAGTGGATCATTGTCCGCATGTTGATTTGGCACAGTTTTTACGCCGGATGCCCTTCCTGACGCAACCCTCCCCAATTTCTACCAGGCTTGGACTGGGAAATTACTAGCACAAATTAATGTCGAGAAAAAAAAAGTAGCTCAGGTGGCTAATACACTCACCTGATCCTTCTCCTGAAGCATCTTAAGGTTATTCTGATAAATGAGTTGTTTGACTTCAGCAGCATCATACAAGCAGAGACGATAGTTTAAATCCCCAAGCCAGATTACTACACTAAAACACAAAAGCAGACAATCACACAACCAGATTTATTTCGACAACTGTTGTGAATGTGATTATCTGTGCAAACACTGAAATTGTTTCAATAAGAATTAGAGTGTGCAGTTTTAATTTCAGTTTGGGTAATATCGTCAAACTGCTTACGAAATTTAAATAAACAAATATGTAAAACTACAAAAAAGACAGAATCTTCAGATATCTGTAACAGCTACTGATGAACAAAGAGCCGTTTGATACAAAAACAAATGAGTGCAAAAATAACAGTTTACACATTAACTGAACCTATGCTTTCACTGGGGGCATGACTAAGATACTTACTCATGCTTGACGATACTGAGAGGAGGGTGATCTAGTAAGTGGAAGACCATGCGGGCACATATGTCTTTGTAGTCCTGATTGCGACGCTCAAAGTCTTCCACATGTGCAGCTAGATGGGAGTTGACAATACAGAAACTAGTATTGTGGAAAACAAACCTCACTGCCACACCTCCTTTGTTCCCCTGCAAAAATAATAAAATAATAAATAGTCAGGTTGTCAAGCCATATTTTTTCCATAATCAGCACAGTTTTTGTTGATACTCAGTTATTCTGCAGTTTTAAAAACTTGGCAGATTTCTTATGACCTGCTGCACTCGAAGAAAATATTAAAAACAAATACAAACCATGACACATGTATACCTGTGTTGTCAATCACTATGTGTACTACGTGGCAGTCAGCCTTCCTGAGTGTAGTATGAACAAACCATTTTTCCCATGATTCCTGTCCCCACATGCTCTGCAGCCACTTCTTTAATGTAATGCTTGAGACTCTTCTTGACAAAGACCACAAGCATCATCCCAACTAGTCGTATGAGCCGAACCTGTACACATAAGAAAAAAGTGTGCGCTGTCTTAATAACCTGCAAAATGTGTTTTTTTTTTGTTTGTTCTGGAAAAGAAATTTCCCAGACGTACGGATTAATCTTTAAGGAGTCGAATCAGTACTCACCCTTTTGTACTTGGCTTTTCTCTGCAAACACCTTTCCACAGCTTCCACCCACAACTGCTCCTTAGATGAGTCCATGTAGAAAAAAGCTTCAGTGCTTAGGTCCAATTCTTGAAAACTGGTGATGTAAACCACATTGGTTTTTATTAAAAACAGAACACAAACTTGTACAACTTTAAAGACAAAAAAAAAAAAAAAAAAGTGATGTTTGGTTAATTTTTACTGACCCCAGAGCGTAAATATCAGGAGATTCTGTGTCACAGCAGAGCCATGGCTCAAGGCTACTGTCCGGGGATTGGCCGTTCACATTCCACGTACCTGTGAAAAATCTAAAAAAGATGTACAGTGAAGAAGGAAGAATAAACAATATATAATACTTCTGGGTTGTTGAAGAATTCCCCTACATTTTCACACAAATGTGACAAAAATCAAAGATATACAGAACAAAATAGCTCCTCCCACCTAAAGTGCTGGATGTCTACATACTCCTTTTCTTTCTTATTAATGCGATGTTTGATGAGGTTTTCTCTTTGTCCTGCATAGCCGGAGATAAACTCCTCTCTCATTGTGTTAGTGGTGGGGCTATCGCACAAAGACGATTGCCTGTCCATTTGGTTAAACACTGACCTAGAACTACTGGAAAGGAAATAGCAGACATTACCTAACAACAGTAATATTGCTGTATTTATACAATTCAATGAAGGAAATGTTATTTATCTGTACAGTGACAGCTGTCTCTTACCTTACGATTGGAGGAGGAGGAGGAGGAGGATTGGGTGGAATGTAAGAGATTTTACGAGGAGGTAGAGGAGGCTCCCTAGAAGCCACTATGTGATTCTGGTGGTTCTTCTTTTCCTCCACTTTTAGAGCGCGATTGAAATTTTCCTCAAAGCCAAAGTCTGAGGCAAGTGATTGAACTGAATCTTCAAAAACAGTAAGTCGCAAAGAGATGATTCAATCCAAGAGCAAAAAAATTATTTGGAATATATTATAAATGAAACAAGTCAAGACAAACTGCATATGTGTATTACCTTTATTAGTCTGATTTGTTGAAGTGCTATGGTTGAAGCTAGGAGGCAGTGCACTACTAGATTTAGACGGGTTGTCTCCAGAACCTCCAGAGTTAACAGTCTTGTTTGCTCTTTGTGGTGGGATGGGGACGGGACCTCTCGGGGTCACTGAAGGAGGAGGGTCCATCGCTCGGGTTGTTTTGAGTTTAGTTTGAACTGAGAAAAATTAACAATAGCGTCAAAAAGAAACACAATGATAGTCAACTGGATGGAGCATCTTTGCAGGAATAATCTCATGCTGTGTTAAGTAAAACTTTTCTTTAAGATTGCTCAAAACAAACAAGGCCATCATGAAGCTGATATGAATTATAAAACCACACCTTACTTTAGTAAATTAACATTGTTTTAACTAAACACTGTCTATGTAAATACAAACACAGATATAAAGAAGATACCTAGGAGAGTTAGACGTATGTATGAGCTATGTGTCAATACAGGAAGAAAAGGAAACCAGCATTGGCTTGATGATAACACTGAAGAGGAGACGGTTCTACTTTAAAAGGTGAACAAGCACCTTTAAAAGTCGATCTGATTTCAAAAATGGATGCCAAAGGAGTCTTTCCATCAGTGTGTGGGTGGGAGGAAGAGACAGGAAATCAGTGAGTGGTGTAATCTACCCTTGGTAAATAAATATTAGATGAGTGAGTAAATAATGAATCATTTAATTGCTTTGGAGTCTTACCTTGCTGCTGAGCACTCTTCACCTTAGCAAAGAAAGCCTGTGTCCGAGAATCATCCTGCAGTTCCAACAGCAGCTCTGGGGCTTTTTCCCCTTTGATTTGTATCCTCACACACGCTTCAGAGGGGTACATGAGAAGACACACACACAGGCTGATAATTCTAAGACTTGGCAAATACATTAGCAAACTTTCTAAAAAGAAAAAAAAAACAACAAAGCAAAGTGATTTAACAGTGAACCCTTTCAACATTGTTTTAGAAAGCCCAGGCAACTAAAGACATTTAGCTGAAGGCCTGCTCTAAGAGTGTAGCATGGTTGGACAGTTCTAGTTAACAAAGGCCATGTTTTAGCTGCTCTCTTGTTGCTACCGACAGGCCTATTTTCCTTTTTTTAATTGCTCAAAAGTCCATAGCCTAATACCTATTAAAAAACTAAGTTGAAAGAAAATGTATTTGAAGTGGAATTATTTAACTATAGGAGAGATAAAAAGAACTTACAATCTACTGAGAAGTCGATAAGAAGAGCTTCTTCAGCTTCTGAAATGAAAGTGAGATTTTAAATGAAGCAAGTTCAAAGGTCTGATGTGGGTGTAAACCAGATGAGTTTTAAAGTGCTTCTTAAGGCACTAGTAACATTCACAAATTTAAACATGACTTACAGAAATAACAGTTTGTAACAGCTAGTACTAAACATTTGCTATTATTGAGTCAGAACAGTTAACACTCAAAAGCAGAAAAACAACCAAATCAACAACCTAACGAACAAAACAAAAAAACCCACATACCTCGTATAATTTCAAATTTAGCATTGATGGGTATAGACAGCTGAGCAACTGGACGGGACACAACAGCTTCAGGGTTGGCCAAAACACCCAATCTGAATGGGGACAGCACAGACACTCACTTAACATTAGTTCTGTGAGGTTTTACTATCAATTAAATAATTCAAATAACAAAACATATACAGATAAGTCATTTAAGCACAAATGATGTTTCATGCACAGCACTGCAATATGGGTATGTACTGTTAGGAATTAATAATTATCAAGCAATTATATTGCAAATTAAGATAAAAAATTTGAAATGCCCATGCACACATGCAAAAGTCACATTAAGCCTAATTTTCAATGCAGCTTATTTAGATGACGTAGGAAGCAATCTCACAAAATAAAATACAGTGTTCTGCCTCTGTTAAGTTTTGGCGTAAAATTTCCCTGTGGCAGCCAGAAACTCAGCTTTGAGACATTCAATGGTCAGAATAAGCAGATTCAAATCTGTGATGTGGGTTAACGTGGGTGGGGCTCATTTCACTAACAATGGTTGCGTAACAGCCAGGGTGATAACAGCACGCTGCTCACTGCCCATACTTCCTGTTCATTTCACAACAAGTCAGATTACTGCTGAAGAGGACAATTATTTAACACTGCTGGACTGAATTTGTCAGGACTCAGTTCCCCAAAATAAGCAAGGGCCCCTTTGATTAGTAAGCTACACAACAACCAACAACAGAAGCACATTGTAACAGAGCAACTCTGAACGAAATACTTAAACAGTGAAACTCCAGATGTCTGGGTTTAACTGAAAAGGATTATAAAACATATTATTTTAACTTCATTAATCTTTATTTTTAAGGCTCTGGTATGTGTCGACTGCAAATCTTTTATGTCACCTTTAAAAATTACTTTAAATTCAGTGTATTCGTCTCTTTATTATAGTAATAATCTGATAGCAGTCTAAAGACCAGGACAGCGTTACCAAAAAAATGCAAAACACAGGAGAAACTGCAGGATGACAGTTGATCACAAGTACATCTTCCCTCCCTTACTGACTAGAGGATAATTATTCATTATTATTATTTATTCATTATGACTTGTCAACACTATTATACTGCAGAAATATTAAAATTTCAGAAATAAATAATAAATAAAACAGTAAGATTAACATTTATTAAAGGAATGTTGTATTGTAAATATAAAAAGGTCTTGTGTTCTACAATTAATGCCAATTCCCAAGATGTCACCTTCATAGGTTCACCGGTTTGCATTATTGTATCAATACTTAAACAGAAAAAAAACAAACCCTGACAGTTCGTGGTTTTAAAAACGCGTTATCAATTTCTTGTTTCAGGACTGCTCCTGAGTTTGTGCTCATTGTTTTAAACACAGTTAGATGAGCATGTAGCTTGTGTGCCCATGTGAGTCTCATTACAGTCCAGGAGGAATTCGGGATAATGAGTTGAGAGCTGGCTACTGGAGGGACTAACTGCTTAACACTAGTGCATGCCACAACTTGCTACAAACATAACAAATGATTAAACACATTCACTGCCATCACCCACATCCTCTTTCACAAACTACTGATGCTACTACAAAGAGCATCAGGTTCTCCAATTGTTTTTGGACAGCAGGGTGGTGTTTGTGTACGGAGCCACTCCCATTACATTACATACAGATTGTTTTGAAGTAAGGTGGCACAGAATCAAATTGCTAAAGGTCCATGGACACCGCTGTCCTGTAGCTGACCTTCAGACATCTGTAGAGAAGTTTAATAAAGAAACACCGACTCCTCTAGGAACATATTTTTTTTAGTTAGACCAATGGAAAATCTGTCTAACTTTATCAACCAACACCAAAATAAAAACTTCAAATGAAACAAAAGCCTAAATATGTATTGTTTGATTTAGCTACACATGCCTCAAACTATACAATTCTTATTTAACAGTATTTGCTGTAAATCATTAAGACAAGACCAACCATTAAAAACAATAAACTATACAATCTAAATTTTTCTTCTATTACTAAAGAATGATGCAATTATGGTACACACCTTTTCTAATACAGTTGATACAAGATTGTTTGATACAAGTTGTTTCAATATTAAAATTCATATTCCTGCCAAACTAAAAACAAACAGTGCAAGTATTTAATGCATGTAAAACTCCACATTAAGCAGATCCTAATTTAAACGCCTGACATAGTCCAGACACCTCAGACACACTACAGCAAGTTTTAATAATAAGCACACCAAAACAAACATTTCAAAGCAATAAAGCAAAAGCTAAATGTAGCTAATGCTGAAAAACAGCAGATGAAATCTCAAGGAAAACAGAGTGGCTTCAAACCACAGAGTGTATGACAGACCACTGGGTTCACCCACCACCGCCTGACAGAACAACACCGGGTAGTCTGATACTTACACAAACTCTCCATTGCGCTCAATTAGTGATAGTAGTCTGGGCTCCTTCTGGCCAGACCTCAGCTCCAGACCTTTTACAGTGTGAGCAGCACAATCAAGGAATTATCGTGACTGAAAATGGAGATACTGATGAACGTGATCTCTGTTATAGCAAAAGTAAGCCATGCTCATTGAAAAATGGCGTGAGAAAAAGACAAGTCATCAGGCAGTGAGAGCATGAAGAAAGGCAGCCCGGTGGGATAACATTAAGTCAGTGGCAGTCAATGTAGCGTTAGCAGTTGGCTAGCTGGGTTACATAAATTAAACCTTAACTATTTCATGGCTAACGTTATTCTGTTAATGAACACAGGACGTTAGGTAAGTTACTACTCACGCCAGCAGAGTTAGTAGTAAGTAAAGCACGTTCATTGTGGCCAGAAAACAATTCCGGTTTTAAAATGTTACCCAAGTCGTTTCTTGTTATGACAATATTTCCAGTTAGCCGAATTGCTAACGTTTAGTGTTGGCTAAGCTAACGTTAAGTCGGACTAAAGAAAAGAAACACTAGAAAGGTTGTAACTCAGTTCACAAAGGATATTCCCAAGCAATTCTCGTCGCTTATCCCGAGAGGTTTAACATTATCCATTCTTACCAATGTAGAACGAACAGCAGCTTATCGCTGCTAATAACGAATATGTGTTGTTTTCGTCCAGACGTTACGGGGCAGAGAAAGTTAAATCCCCACCCGGTGTGTCGGTGGCGTCGGCGGCCTTTCCGGTGGGACGGCCGCTCGGCGGCTTGGCGGCGGGTTGCTACCGCTAAACCTTTGTTTGGCAGCTGCTGTTGTTTGTGGACGGGCTCAGAGATGTTTAACAGGGCCCAGAAGTCGAAATATCCCGCTTATGTGTTTCTCCTTGTGTCAGAAAGGCCAGTATCCGGCTTCCTTGGCGTCCCACTCAGGTGTCAGGGAGCTAGCTGGTCGGACTACATTGCTGGTACATGCGAGACACTTTGTGGAATGTCTACTTCTTCAGTTCCTCTCCCTCAATAGTTAACGCTAAGCGTCCATTTGTCTTCATCCTCTTGTGTTTTTTTTTATTTTTTTTTTTTTTTTTTTTTTTTTTATTGGCGGCTGGAAACAAAAATGAGGAGTCACAACGCCACTCTCAGCCCTGGAGCGTCTGCCCCAAACAATTCTCCCAAATTATTCTAAGTCCCTTCCAGCCCTTCCAACAGAATGGTACATTTTTGTATTTTTTCCCTATTTCCGATGCATAATAAACAAACATTGGACATCTCAAGTGTTTATGTACATTTATACGTCTGGTGATATCTGAACTTAATACTAATTCAGTGCTGTATGATAGGCTTTAAGAAAGTAAATAATATATTTTTTTCAGCACAACAAGGGCTATTTGAAAAAGAGCAAGATTCAAAAGGAAACAGAATTGCGTACTTTTTCAGCATTTGTATCATTTCCCCTCAAAAACAACTGTGCAAATATTTACAATCTCATCATGGATAATCCAAGGTCCCAGGTGCATAGCTAAGCAATGCTTTTCTTACTTTGTTTTATTATCTCTACCAGTAAAAAGTAAAAATAATAAATACAAAGTAAAAATAAATACACAGTCAGTAATAAATGTGGAACGCACAGTTTGTTTACAGTATCAATCAGGGAGACACTAATAAGTAAACCTACTGTATGTTTTTATTAGTAGTTATAGTCATATTGAAAAATGGCTCAATTTGTCTCACATAGTTAGATTTTTGCTTCTACCCCTAAGAAACCACCACTGTATTTGCACAACCTGACACAGAACATCTGTGTCACACACAATGCTGCAGATGTGTCATGTGATGGGTGGATTCTGATTTAGTGGGGCAGATCAACCTCCTGGGAGACCCCAGGGCTAATTAGTTGTAGATGAGTTATTTTTGATTAGGGCTGATACTGTGGCACTTACTCTATCAGTCACTTAAAGTGCAATCATGAAGTCCAGTTGCTATCAAATAGAACTTTTAGAAATATCTCAAGATTAGTTCATTTTGTCTGCAGAGCTTTTTTACCCAAAAACATAAGTAGATCGATAGACTATAATTTATATATTCTGCCCACTCAGTGCTGTGGGCATCTCGCAGTAAGTCTAGTAAGTAAGTATTAACAAAAGCATTATAAAAAGGCCATACCTCCCATTGCACTAATACAATCTTTATTATTTAGAATGATCATGAACTTAACAGTGTTCTCAGCATTTTTACATGACATCCTAAACAGATGCTGGCAGAAAATTAGCTAAATTAATCTGAATTTTCAGTCAACTACATATAAGTGCTGCAACAAAAATTTTTACACTCACCTGATGTGAAAGCTTAACACTCTATCTTCATGCTTATTGGTTTACTTGTCTGTGAAGTGCGACACATTTAATCTGTGCAAATGGGGCACAGTTAAAATATATCAAATTAAGAAATAAATGTCTTTGAGTAGTTTTATAGCAGAAGTTGCTGTAGAAGTAGTTTAAATAATCCTGAACTATTCTGACTTCTCTCAGTTGTTGTAGGTTTTAATCTTGTGGATGGCATACGGGCTGGAGTCTCGGTGTGGCCAAATATCTCCATTGGGCTGATCTCTCATCTGACCCACCTCTCGTTCAACCATCTCTATTGTAAAAGAGGACGGACTGAAGATATCTGTTGTGCGGTAGCACTGTGTGAGGTGACGGAAAGACGAAGTGTCCGAGATGTCATCATCATAGAGGTCCTCCATCATCTCCTTGTTCTGGCTGTGAGAGGCTTTCAGCTCATCATTAAGGTCAGAAACCAGATTCTTAACATCTCTCACCAGTGTGGATCGTAGACCAAACAGACAGAGAAGGAAAACTAGACCTGCACAGATACCAGAGACAAAGTACAGAGCCACTTTTTCTGGTAGGCCTAAAAAGGAGAAAAAAAAACATAATGGGTCAAAAAGCTTCAAAATGTGTTGGTATTACACACATAAGTTCTGTGGCAGGGGCCTATCCAAGCTGTCATTTGGCGAGAGGCAGGGTACAACCTGGACAGGTAACCAGAGCTAACACAGAGAGAAACAAACAGGCAGACAACCATTCACACTCACATTCAGACCTACGCTGGTTGGGGGTTTCAAACCAGGGCACTTCTAGCTGTGAAGCGACGTTATCAGTAGGAATAAAAACATTTGCTCAAGAAAATGGTCAGCAGTAAAGTGTAGCTATTCTGTGGAAAACACCTGTTCTTGGCTTTAACAATGATAAATGTACATGCAACCCCATCCTGCGGCATCCGTGCACATACCCAATATTTTTTCTATGATCTCCAGAGAGTTGGTTAAGAGCACATTTTGATGCCTGTAGGTGGGGCCAGTGTACCATCCACCTGCAGGTAAAAGGGTTCTAGACTCAGACACTAATTAAAGTCTGCTGCATGCTTTAAAACCTATGGATATTAAGTCTCACTCTCACCATGTGTGTAGTCTGAAATCATGAATGGATCTGTTGAGCCTCGACCCACATCTTCCAGAAGATATCGGGGTACTAAAAAGGAGAAGTGAGAGATCATTACTTAACCCAGCGAACCATAGCATCACAGTTATAAGCAGAAACATCATCTGTCATTTACCACAGGTAAAGGAAACTCGCAGGTGCTTCCTAGTGCCAGGGAAACAGGGGTCCCCAAAGGTTTGAGTATCGGCGAGCACTGAACAGTTTGCCTTGCTGTGACACCTGCGTGAGACCTTCCTCAGAGCTAAAGGTGACAAACACTCTGCAATATATTAACATTAGTAACATTAATACCTGTCAGAACAAGAGGTCAGTGTAATACTTTAACATTATTGTCTGGTTTCACATATAAGCTCTGAGCATCAATATAATCAGATAAAAAAGATGTTTAAAACAAAAGCAACCTAGTAATAGTAAATATTAGAATTATTATGTGTAATTCATCTATTTTGTTATTTTATACTAATAAAAGTGATTCTGCACTGGCTGTACAAAACAGACATTCTGCCACTAGAGGACTCTAAAGTGCCATCTTTCAGACCCATGTCAATTTGAGATCCGGGCTCCTGAGGACAGTAAGGACTGCCGTGCAGCAGGTGTCCAAATGTGGCAGAGTAGATAGCGAGGACAGTCTCATTTTTACACGTCAGCTTCAGACGCTCGTTTTCACAAACCAGTCTTGTCCGGTGGTGCTCTGAAAATCATAAAAATAGAAGCACATACAAATAAGGACACAAAAACTCACTCTACAAAACAGAAGCAAAACGAACACGAGAATGTTTGTAGATTTTTTGTTTTTTTTTTACTGGTAATTAGAATTTACAATACTGTTTTCCATTAGTTTTCATAAATCAAATAAATATGCACAGTGGACAACATGTCTATGTTTATTACCATTGAAGTGTGTGGAAGAAGTACTCATTTGAAAGTAAAAGTACCAGTAAAATGTACTTAAATTGACAAAGTAAAAGTTCTCAAGTAAAACGTACCCTGTGAATGTTATCTGAATATATTTGGCATAATTATCTTATTAATTTAGATGAATAAATGCGTTGGCAGGTAAGGTGGAGCCATATCTTATAATATTACATACACTCTGGTATAGTCCAGTGTTACCCAACCTAGTGGTCATGGCCCTACAAAAGATCACCAGACATTCTGAGAGGTGATATTATTTGAGATAGGAATAAGGAAATAAGGAAAGATCTAAGTGGTTTTCACATCTGGTGGAACTTTATTTTAAATGATAAATGCTTTATTTTCATAATTGTTTGCAAAATGACAATGTTTATCTATATTTACATGAGGATTCAGTAGTTACGTACAGTTTGCTAAATTATTTTGTTATCCTCAAAATTCACAGCCACGATATAAAGATAGGATTTTGTAAAATGAAAATGACTTTGGAAGATACCAACTTGTTTTTTGTTTTTGTTTTTTATCTAATGACATTTTAGCTTCAGTTTAAACAATATATTTGTACACAAAATGACCACTTGTGATCTCCATCACTACACAGAAATGAATACAAGAAGAAGTGCTTCACATGTCATATTGGCACCCTCTAATGTAATCCAAATCATTGAGTTGGCTTTTATATTTCAATAAATACTTAGAAACGAGTGACTAGAAAGAAGAAAAGAATAGAAGTGATTGCTATCATTTTGTCAAGTTCCTCTTTCTTCTTTATAGCCTGCAACAATATCACACTGCCTAAAAAGAGAACTGATTCAGTTAATATGTTTTGTTTTTAAGCCAGCATGGACCATAAGTTTAAAAGTGCTATGGCTGAAATCATAACAACTCCTGAGCTGAGATACGTCTTCATCTCTGTAGATGAAGGCAGTTTGGAAACAATATAAAAGCCCAGGACCTATTTGTATTGGCAAATTATTTTAAACTTCAAGAATGCATATTCGTGCTTATATGACACTTGTTTTTTTCTTAATAAATGAAGAATCACGAACATAAATTTGACCGAAATGATGCACCGTGATCACAAATATTTTGATGAAAACATCGTCCACATACTGTATATAGTAGCTCAGTGACCTACCTGGACGACACTTGTAGGAGACTAGCAGGTACTTGCTGGTGAGTGGGCAGGGGTCCTGTCCAAACACTGGACTTAAGACGGGAATGTGACAGGAACGCCGGTCTTGACACTCTGACAGCACTTTCTGCAAGTGTAGGAAAACGTGTACTGTCATCTGTAACATTACTCACTCATGGAAACTTTAGAGGAAGGAAGATTGTTTAACTTAAAACAAACTGAGTTGACAGTCATGCCGTTGGTAAAATACCTCAGTAACAACTGAAGAAGTGCATTCTGTATTCTCCTCCACTGTGGTGTTTGTGTTTGCAGAGGGACATAGATGCTGATTAGGAACACGTCGTCCGTAGAAAGCAGAGAGGATAGCCACTGATGTCCTGGATGGACACTCTATGATGAGCATGTCTCCTTCACATGCATGAGCTGTGTGGTTCTTCAGAATGGTGTGAAGATATACTGAAAGATGACATTTGGCATAATAATGTTAATTTACAGATAAGCTATCTACTGACTGCTTTTAAGCTACTTTACACAGCAAGGCAGGTGACTTAAGTACAAAAACACATATAAAATTACAATTACTTAGTGTAAAAGTACTCCACTACAAGTAGAAGTCACACATTTTATTACTGCAGTCTCTATAAAGTACTTAGTTTAAATGTAATTCAGTAGCTTGTGTTTGACTTATATCATTAATTAAACATAATTTCACATTCATTATATTAGGAACAATGTAATTACTTTCCTCTGCAAAAGTAAAAATGATTGGTTGACTCATTAATTTTTGCTAAATGACATATAACAGCTGTTCCTTGTGAACAGTCTGTAATTGGCAAAGCAGTTCTGTGACACCTCAGAGGCTTTTTTTTTCCTCTGGTTGACTCCTGGGTGGTGACCCACTCACTGGGTGTAGCTCTCCAATTAAATATGTGGACTATGACTGCACATACAAATATAAACAACAATGAAATAGACAGTGAAGTCTCCCCTCCCAGATCTCCATCCTGTATGTGCCTCCCCTGCATTGTGTGTGCGTGTGTGCACGCACAACACAGTCTGTTAGAAGCTTTAGGGAGCAGATGAGAAGCAGTACCAGGCACGCACTCACAATAAGCTATTATTTGGCCCTTTGGACGCTGCAGATCAAAGTCAGATAGACAGATACACTGAAATACTAGAAGCTACCTTTGGTTTTGTCTGAATATACCAATGTTTCTTCAGCGTTATCAGTGGTACACTCTAAACAGCAAGACAGCTCAGCTAATAAACACAACTCAACTGTAGTTTATTTATTGCTTCTGGAGTATAGTCCCATTCAATGTAGGTCAGCACCTCTTCCACATCCTCTTCACCCTGATGGTCTTTTAGCAAGAGCTGCACCAGCTGTAGAAGCCAGAATGTGATGATAAATTAGGAAATGTTGCACATCTTCCTTTGCCAACCTTCATCGACGAATAGTTACTGGTCAGCATTTAGATTTTCTCTAACAAAAGCAATAATTAATGTAAAAAAACATAGGACTTACGAGAGAAATCAGGAGCCGAATGCACAATGTGCATCTTCAGAGCCAAAAGAAGAGGCAGGATAGAAAACGACCAGCAGAAACTCCATAGCAATGTCATTGTGCATATCCAGCATGGAGAACCACAGGGTTTGATGTAATTAGTTGTTGTGCTATTGACTGCAAGGAAGAGTGTGGCCAGTAGTTCAGTGATGCCATTGTACTTCTATGACACTGCCACCCACCACTACAATTGACTCTCTGACAACTGAACTCGGGCGACTGTGGCGCAGGAAGGTAGAGCGGTTGTCCACCAATCTCACAGTTGTTGGTTCAATCCCCGGCTCCTCTGGTCACATGTTGAAGTGTCCTTGAGCAAGACACTGAACCCCAACTTAGTTGCTCCCGGTGAGTGTTGGCCAGCTGCATAGCAGCTCCCCCATCGGTGTATGAGTGTGTGTGTGATTGTGAGTGTGAATGGGTAAATAAGAAGCAGTGTAAAGCGCTTTGAGTGCCAATAGGTAGAAAAGCGCTATATAAGTGCAGACCATTTACCATTTACCATAACTCCTGTAATGCTTTATATGCAGATGCCATCTTTATATTAAACACGTAACTGGCTCCAACAACTGGCTCCAAATGTAAAGAAAGATTTTAGCCTTTGTGGCTAAGCATCGCAAACAGGGCCAGAGGTTTAGAATAAAAATCTGAGGCTGGGGAAACCACTAGCCTATCAGAACCTTTAAAGATCACTTAAATATACTTTTATTATTATCTTGTACAGATGTTTATGTGGTTGACAAGTTCTTGGCTAAAAGCTGTAGTTTTGCTTTCTACAAAGTTCAAAAACATGCCTACTGACAACTCTTAACTCAAAAATGTACACATTGTATCTTGTTTTTTTATTTATTTAAAGAAAACTGTAAAGAGAGTGTGATACTGAATCTATACCTTTTAGCATTTTTGTGCAGCATCTTTCATTTTAACCCAGGTTGCATGTAGCCCCTCTTTGTGATTAGGCATAGGTATCACAGTTTAAGGCAAGAAATCAGAACAAAAGTAGGCAAAAAAAGGAAGTCTTTGCACAAAAAAACTGACAATGATAGTGGCAAACAAACTGTTATCTATACTAAGAGGGTAATTAGGGTAATGCAAAAGGAGGCAACGATGGAAAAGACAGGAACCACAGTTACAAAAGGGCAGGAGGGACAGACAGGGTCAAAAATAATAAATGTCAGATGACAAAAGGAACAGTGTTAATTAACTGAACAGTATTAATTAACTGAATGAGACTTAACAATAGCATGTTCCTTAACACTTAAGTTTATTAGCTCTACTCCCAATCTTAATGCCAAGATAGGCTCAGTATTTACAATGGCTTCACCCACAGTTACCCTACAATGGACAATTGCAAATCTACCGTTGTAAACAGTACAGTGAATCAGGCAGAGGTACACTTTCCTATAGTCTGCACTGAAGAACGTTTTGTACTTTAATGTTTTAGTCTCTGCCATGGCAGTTGGTTCGAGTGTTACTGTGTCTTTGAGTGTTGAGTGTCATTGCATGGCAAGTTATCACACCCATAGTTCTGGTGCAGTGGTTCGCCTACCAGTGTCGTTTTTTTCTGCAAAATGTGTGGTAACTTGTTTACTAGTGGACAACAAAGCAGAGGACTTTGAAACGATAGACGCCTGTTCATTTTACTTTTGAAACTATTTTTCAACCACTGAATGTTGTAACGACATGCTTATTAAACTGAACTGAGAGAGGTCAGCTGGAAAGCCTGCCCACAAAGAAGTGTTCACAAGGAGAAATGAATCAGGAGCTCTCCTTTACAAAATGTTTCCCATTCTAAACATATGTGTTTAGAACTAGTGGGAGAGGAATTTTTAACCCTTTTCTAATCCAAGCAACCAAACAAGCAAATCCAAAACCTTCCTAAATGCATAAAAAAAACAAAAGAATGATAAATTAAATTCATTACAGAGTGGCAGAGGTCTTTCTGTGTATATTTTCTTAGTGGGATATAACATCTCGACCTTGTGTGTGTGTGTGTGTGTGTGTGTGTGTGTGTGTGTGTGTGTGTGTGTGTGTGTGTGTGTGTGTGTGTGTGTGTGTGTAATGTCAAAATTAAGACTCATTCGCTTGGACTGTGTTGTCAACACTAAGCATCCTGTTTCTGGTTCTGGAGATAAAGTAGTTTTTTCCAGGAGGTCACTTCCAACTGTGTGTCCAGTGGAGATATGTGTATCTCTCTCTATGAGATGGGGCTGTCCTATCTTTTTGAAGAGGAAGTGATCAGTCATTGTTGGCCTTTGGTTTTCCAGAGCTGCCAGAGTTTTTTCCTAGGGATTCTCAGGAAATCTCTCTTGTGGAATATCCTCTGTGCATAATCAGTTAGTTCCAGTTTACAATAAATTCTGTGATTTTTAATTTCCCTTTCCCCATCCCCTTTACTTTTGAGGCAACTGTTGTCATACCAACCAAACACTGACACATCACACACTTCATGTTGTTCAACAATGCTGAGCTCAGGACAGTATCAGTGATTGCAGCCACTTCTGATGGTGACTCAAAGTGAATTTCTGAATAGCAGAGCCGTCATTTATCACACCAGCTTCAAGAACCACTCCTTCCATAGCAGCAGAGCGGATGCAATAATGAAGTCCAAAAGGCGAAGCCCACATTTTAATAATGTGAGAAAGAAAGTGTGACACTCCCACCCTATAGTCCAGTAAAATTCCATTCTCCTCCCAGAGGAAGTGTCAATAACATGACCGATTATTCATTAAAACTGTTTACCTTGGCTGTCTCAGAGGAGGGGTGGTACCACTGTGTGGAAAGGGAGATTAAATGTCAGGCTTTAACCTCCCTTAAAGAGGAGGCATATTTTTCTTTTAGTTTTTTTAATGTTTTCTGCCAACAACTCTGTTACATTTCCTGTGATGGCCAAACTTCCAGGATTTGTTTGGATTCTAATGTAATGCATTTGTTTTTTATCCTCCCTCTCGGTTATATAAATTCCACAAATCCTCTCAAGCAGATAAACAAGTACAAGGCAGAAAGCCACGTATCTTCTGTAGTAGTTTCCTTTTAAATTCCTTTTAACAGATTGCAAAATCTTGCCTGTAGTCACATTTCTTTAGGGAAGTCTGCACCACGTGTTTGGGGATTTTGTAACAAAATTTCCCTTCCCCTTCCCCTAGTTGCTGTAAGTGATACAATATTCTGAGAAACACCAACACTGAACTGAGCCCTCAACCACCTGAACTCCCCAAAGATGTGCCTCAATACACCATCAAATTGAATGATTTCTTTACTCCTCATGTTATGCAAAACAAGCCACCTTTTGTCCCTGATCAAAAAGCTTAGGGGCTTCCCTCCACCGTGACTTAATGCATGACTCAAAATGCCCCTCACTGGCAAAACAAAAGCAGACATTTTCTGTATATGTGCTAATGTAGAAAACATTTTATAAATGGCAAAATATACACTATTCCCAGTGGTGTTTGCGGTGTTTATGTCCTTCAGTTCAGATTTTTGCATTTAAAAAACTCTAAGAACAGTAACAAAAATGTGTAATTGTATTGAAAAAAATGTAAAAACATTGTTTAAATAAAGTGCATTGAATGATAATAAAGTCCAAACTAACATGTTAAAATGTATATATACAGTCTACAGTGCCAAAATGAAGAACCACCATATGTTAGTAATGTGTACTTTCCCATAGTTACATGTACAGTACTTTATAACAGTGCTCATTAGTTTATGCTTGTTATGTATCTCTGAAGCAACTACTATTTATAATAGTTTTGTGAATTTAGGATAAAAGCTACACAGTATCATAACAGTTAAATACTCCAAAAACATACTCAAGAATTTACATTGCCAAAGGTAAAACTCAACTGACTGCTTTAGTAAAATTATAAAAATTGTAAATGTCACGCTGACAAATCATCCTCAAACAAAAGCCCTGCATTTAAAATGTTACATTATCAGTTTAACATACTTCAAGGATTAAAATTAATTAGTGTTAACGTTTAAAATAGGATATTATTGGTATGTGTAACTGTCCTTTTATTACAGCTGTATTAACAGCTATATTATATTGAAAGCAATTGCCCTCTATATTAACAGTTTTTATTGCTGATACTATATAACAATGGCTGATGCTTTATTGTCTGTATTATAAATGGTAAATGGCATGTTGGGGAAACAAATGTTCCCTCAAATGCTTCAAAGCACCATAACTTTTTACGATCTAAAGTAAGCCAGTGAATTGCTGAAAATTCTTGCTCATTTTAGTGTCTGCATGGAAATTGTTAAGAACACAAGTAATTTAGAAAATGAACTGAAGGATACACCCTAGATGAGTCAAGCAAAGTATTTGCTTGTGAAACACAGTTGAGTACAAGTGCCAAAAAACTGAAACAGATTAACTCAAGTCAAATACCAGAACATCAAATTGGTTGTTAACAGTACAGAAGTGAAAGACGTTTTTGGGAGTTTTCATAATCTAGTTTGAGGACCTAGGAACAGAGGGTGTGATTGTTGTGTGGACTGCACAGCCCATTGGTCATTCAATTTGACATATTTGTCTAAATATTTGTCTTATATCAACACTGGAATACAAAAAGCTTTTTACATTTTTACTTTTTGTTCACTATCAAAAATACAAATACGCACAGAAAAATCCACATGACTTGAATGCTCAGGTATTTTGTACATTCCTGTAGCCAAAGCAAATATGTTGTATTTTTTTAAGTCACACAGATGTGTGACTGAAGGCTGCTTTTCTCCCTCCATACTAGATTAGGGGTCTCCTCTGTTTCAGTACACAGTTTGCATATATGACACTGAAGGAATATCAGTTTGTGTGTTTTGAGTCAATGATGTTATCAGTTCCTGTGGCTTGCATTATGCAGAGGGACCTACTATTTTAGGCTCTCTCCTCCTAGATTATATATAAGAGTGTGTAACCCCCGCCCAGTTCTCTCAGTACTCCTCCCCTCTGACTTGTAAACTGTTCAGAGCCTCCAAGGAGCCCTCAGACAAAACACAACCAGCTGCGAGGTGTTGCGCTTTCTCCTGGCAGCCACTTGAAACCAAAGCCGCCCTTGTTCAAGAGCATCATTATCAGTTTCCTCTGTAGCTATTTGGATTTTTTTGGGTGGGCCCACTGACTTCAGACGAAGCTTTCACTGGAGCAACTATTCGGATTTAAAACCAATACATCCACCTTTTTTAGGGATAACATGGCACTTCGGCAGAACTCTGACAAGGAGCCAAGCATCGAGTTGTTCATTAAGGTCAGTCTTGTCTTTTCAGTTTCACAAGAAAAAGATCATTGTAAAGTGAGGCAAAAGTCAGTTACACTTTAATTCACCAGCTGAAGAATGTGCTGCTTATATTGAGAATCCTTGTGACATCGTTATCTTTTACTAAAGCAAGGGAGTGAGCCACCCATTTATTTGCTGCTCGTTTATTAATACAGTAGAAGAGCATAGATCGACAGCAGCATCAATCAGAGGACAACTCTCATTTTAATGGATGTCATTTTCAGATACCATGTACTATAGATGCTAAAGTGTTTGTACCCCTGCTGAGGGTAACAGCGAGTTTTATCAGCGAACTCTGTTCACAGAGAAAGTCCTCTTATCATTGCACACACAGAAGGAGCGAGCAGCCTGCAGGGTGACTGCACAGCCCCAACTCTGAACCAGGCACACCCACTTTACTTACCCACTCATTCAGATACAGTCGGCCATATCAACAAGTCACACAATCAGTCATGTTACTCTTTTCTCATTTCACATTTTTCTTCTTCACGAACACTCTATGCGATTGCAAATGTGTCTCTGCAGTGTTATTATCAAGTAAAAGTGTTTTCCACAAAACAAGGTTAAGAGAAGTTCAAAAGCAGCAGTAAGATAAAAACATGTCTTTGTAAATGAAACTTATTTCTTGAATTTAGAAATAGATGACAAAATCTATAACACTGTTAAATATGAAAATAAAGCAGCAGACTAACTTAGCATAGAGTTTGGAAACATGGGGAAATAGTTGGCCTGATTTTGTTAATCAGTGACAAAATCCATCTATTTGCAGTTTTACAGAAAAAAGTCACTTCTCCCACATAAGCAGCAAATGTTTTTGTTTCATTGTATCTTCAGCATTTAATAAATGGTCATCTTTAGCCAGGCTAGTTTTTGTCCTTGTTTCCAGTCTTCTAAGCTAAGTTAACCAGCTATCAATCTTCTCATCTAACTCTTAACATAAAAGCAAATAATTCCTTTAACATGAATATATCAGCAACCTAAAAATATGGAAGTTACAAAAGCCTAGTTTGACTGAGAGAGGAGAACAGCTGCTGTCTGCTACAACACAATGCCTACTTTTCTAATGGAGGAAAAGCTCTATAAATGTCCCAGGCTTGCCCTTAACTTTCAATATCGCTTGTTTATCAGTGGAAGAAAGGAGCAGACATATTGCAATTGTAACTAATGATGCTTTTTGTGTTTTTTCAGGCTGGACATGACGGAGAAAACGTTGGGAACTGTCCTTTCTGCCAAAGGCTTTTCATGGTGCTGTGGCTGAAAGGAGTGAAGTTTACAGTGACCACTGTTGACATGAGGAAGTAAGCACCCGTCCTCTGGCACACACACTTCCTGAGCATCTGGTCGTGGGGACTTTCACACAGAATTCTGTTATTAAGCAAAAAAACAGAAATTGAGACTATTTTTTGTAATTCAAACTATTTCTCCCTTGTCAATAGAGAACCTTAAAACAGGTGTACAAAAACCTCTGTGTCCCTTTCAATCAAAGACCATTTTCATTTGAAGAAGGTGTTTGTGTGAATTTTTCAGGGTCATTACCAGCAAGCAAATAAGATCAGGAAACATTGAAAGGATGCTAGTAATTAAATGATTCAGAACATACACACAAGAGGCCTCAGAAATAGCCGACCACTCCCAGTTTTTGTGTGTTTTTATAACTAAACTAATAGCAGGCATTGAAATCATTAATCCACTTTGCTGCATTTTATTCTGACAAGCTTGATAACCAACAGGCTTTCAGCTTTGACATGTTTGATAAGAGTAGATGATTGTAGCACAGAATTAATAACAAATAACCAAGGGCGGATTGGTACAGGACTTTTTGTCCATGTAGGTCCACAAAATCTATTTCAGCAGATACTAAATGCTGGTATAAAAAATGTTGGTATCTTCATCAGCACGGGGTCAGGACAACTTCTCCAATAGGTCTTTTTCTCTGCGGTCCTCCTGGGATAATAGAATGACAATGCATCAAGTATTTTACATGTCAAACTCACGCAGCACTTCATAAAATGTAGATTCCTCCATCCAGCGTTAGTGTCTGCTTTAATGAATAACCCTGCAGTGTTACCATACTGGCCTCAGTAACTCTAAGGCAAGTTGAATGATAAAAATCTGTATTTGTACCAGCAAAAACTTATACAGCCTCTCAGTATGAAAATTCGATTACATTTTTACTGGATGTCCGCAGCTCTACTACATGTCTGGTTCCTGAATTCATGTGGAAACGTATATGATTATTTTTGACTGTTCAACCTTCAACAGAGTATTCACGTTTATGAGATAATATTGTAGAGTATTAGAGGGTTTGTAGCACTAAACAACTACAGAAGAAATTGATGCATTCAATTTCAGTATACGCATAAAATATTAGCAAACCCGTAGCCTTGTTTTTGTTCGAGGAACTTTTTCTTACGAACTAGTTCAATGGCTAGTCTGTGTACAACTTAGATAGAAGTGAAAGTACTAGCCTAAAAGAGTAGTCCACTATAAGTACCACTTCAAATTCTGAAGTGAAGCTGAAGTACATGCTCTAAACTTAACTTACTCTACTAACAATCCCTGCTGTCAAAACCAGCACAACTGAGATACTGATATAAATAGTCTAGTCCCGATTTGTTGCTTTGACAGAAATTAAAATATTGAGGCCTTGTTAAGTTTAGTTCATGTGCAGATTTCCGGAGAGATTTACTTTGAAACCCTAATTTTTGGGAATTTGATTTTAAAAATCCAACATTATAAGAATTTTGTCCCTTCGGAAAATGACCCTTTAGTTAGTAGTAATAAAAATCTAATGTTGGGGGAAACACACACCTATAAACCACAACATTAAAAACATATAATATTTAGGGCAAAGTCATATCATATTGCTGCTATAAAGTGCTAACAAGTTACTGAGAATTATGGTGAAGACATTTTTTTAGTAATGACATAAAAAGACCTGTTATATAGTACTTACTTTACATCTGTGTATAACCTTTCTCTCTATCTGGCTCTCTGTTCTGCAGGAAACCAGCTGAGCTCAAGGACTTGGCCCCTGGTACAAACCCCCCTTTTCTGCTTTACAACGGGACCCTCAAAACAGACTTTATCAAAATTGAGGAGTTTCTTGAACAAACACTTGCCCCTCCCAGGTAATGTTGTACAGACATCGGTGAGGTGTTGAATTAATGATGGTTTTATCCTCATAGCACAGGTTTTCTTCTGTCTGCTGCAGGTATCCTCATCTCAGCCCGCTCAACAAAGAGTCCTTTGATGTGGGCGCCGACATTTTTGCTAAGTTCTCCGCCTTCATCAAGAACAGCCCGAATAACGCCTGTAAGCTACGCTTGTTGTAATTAATTTAGATTTAACCGGTATTTAAAGTACTTTCATTGTGCAGAAAAATTACTGTCCATATAATATTTAAGCTTAATATTATTTTGTGGGATTACTTGATGCTTTTTTGTGGTTATTTTTCTCATTTATATTTTTCCTCAAAGCAACAAGTAACTACGGCTGTTCAGTAAATGAGGTGGAGTTAAAATCTGTGATGTTTTTGTGTTTGTGACCCTCTAGTTCACGAGAAAAACTTGCTGAGGGAGTTTAAACGCCTGGACGACTACCTAAATGCCCCGCTCCCCGAGGAGATCGACCACAACTCGAGCGAAACAATCACTGTCTCCAAAAGGAAGTTCCTGGATGGTGACCGCCTCACTTTAGCGGACTGCAACCTGCTGCCCAAACTGCACGTCATCAGGGTGAGACAGTGAAACAGCTGTGTTACAGTACAAAAAAACAACTTCTTCTTGACTTGATTTTCAATTAAGTTTTAATTAATTTATAATTTAATAAATAATAAATAATTTAATTTCTAGTTACTTTTCAGATAAAGTACATAAAAACATGATAAGCATAAAATGTACAATGGTTTGTCGGAGAACCCATGTTAGATGTCTTTGGCTCCACCAAAGAGACATTTCCTCTCTTTAAACTGTTTACAAAGAAGTAACATTGTCCAATGTGCTATTAAAAAAGCAAAAACCAAATAATAATTAAAATGATCATCACCACTATCACCATTTATCATCCTCATCATGCTTTCAGATTTTGTATGCAACACATTAAATAAAGTAGCTCCACCTCAATAAATTATGTTTATTTTGCTGATAATAATAACATTTGCAAAGCAGAATTTCTATGTACAGTAGTGTTTTTTTTTTCAGTTTACTTGTGTATTTCAAAGTGTACTGTACATTATACTTTTATGCTACTATGTCAAAGAAAATGTATAATTTTGAAACACATTCAACTGTCTAACATAATGAATAACAGTTTGCACTTGATTTGAACTTGAACTTTATATTGTCAGTGTTTTTACTTAAGTAAATTATCTGAATACTTTCTATTTGTTTTAGGTTGCTTCCAAAAAGTACTGTGACCTTGAAATTCCTGCAGAATTCACGGGCGTGTGGCGGTACCTTCAGAACGCCTACGAGAGAGAGGAGTTCAAACAAACGTGTCCAGCTGACATTGAAATTGAGAAGGCATACTTTACTGTGGTCAACCAGAGGAAATAAACACTTTCTGTTATGCATGTCCTGTTTTTATCAAGTTTAACCATGCATGTCAAAATGCAGAGAAAGGACTAAGCTGTGGCAACTAATCACATGATTCCAACATTCTAAAGTAAAATGTTTTATTGGTTGTGTCTCACGGACCGATGTTCGTTTTTATGCCACGTTGAAAAGGCCAAATGTGCAATTGACTGTTTATGTAATTTGCAGATTAGTTAATGTTCATAGTGTAAATATATATATTTCATGCTCTTATGATCAAACACCCTCATTCAGTAATACAATATAGTGGTAATGTGAATTGCAATTTCACAAATATTTCAAATACAGTTGTGTATCTTGTACAAAAGCAGTTTGATAACATTAACACTTGTTACACACTAATAAAAAACACCTGATCTCTATGTTTGTATGTGTTTGTGTCTGCTGACCGTAAAGCTGCTGTAGAAAACAATTATAAATAATCCAGAAATATGTTATGTTTATCTCCCTTTGGGTCTCATCCAGTAATGTCTATAAACATCTTTACCTTGAAATATCACAACCAAACACAGGTCACAATCAAATTTCTGTTTCCAAGTTTATTTCTAGCCACAAAAAAGACAGTTTTACAACTTCAAAAATATATTTTCTGATGATGCAGTGGAGAGGATGAATGAGCTGTTTGATGGGAAACAAAAATAGTGACAGACAGTCAAGACAGGCAGGAAGCACAAGACGTCCTGCTGCTGGACTCTAGTTCGTCACACAGTATTTCCAGAAACAAGCTGTGAGGACATCAGGGAGTGAAAACCAGGAACACGTGATTAGATTTTTCCACTGTACACAATCTTTACACTATTTACTATAATATAGTACATTATTTCAGATTGAAATTTTACATTTTACAACTAGTCTGACTGTTCTTTATGAAGTGTGACTGTTTTATTCCTGTTGATCAATGTATTTGAATTAAGAGAGATATTTTACACATATTGTTAAGCCCTTTAAAATTCACTTCACCTGCAGTTGTGCAGATGGCCAAATTATGTAATTATTTATTAGAATTTGTGTTGTATGTAAGTGTATTTCACCTGTGCTGTAATGTTTTTGGTATATACCATTCATAAGCAGTGCATAAACATTAATGACTGATAACATGCTGCCCTGCAGCACATATAAGTGTTTGTTGTTGTTGTGTTTTCACACAACAACTTCACCTGTCGACCCCCAAAGGAAGACACCATGAATGGCAATAATGTAAAAAACTGATGAAACAATAATGAACTCATTTATATTGTACAACATTATATTATATTATGTGTTAAAATAATGTAAATCTAAAATGTATGTATCTGCTGACAAATACCATGGGAACAGTTAAAAGCCCTTAGATCTACTTGAAAGCACTTTATAATGTGCTTTAAACCATTTATTGAATGTTAATCATTGCTAAATTAAGGACTTCGAGTATAATGTTTTTCTATCTTTCTTATCTTTATCTCATCTCGTTTTTTCCCTTTAAAGTGATTTTACATTTATTGTATTTGTTATATGTAAGCATTAGACGGGAGATTAACCTGGTTTATACTAAATCAATCCAATTTGAAGAATTACTGACCTCTTTTGTTTGTTTTTGGTAAGTTCTGCTCTGTTCTAAGAAAACCCTGAGAGCGAAGCTTGTCAGCCGCTGCCAGCTTCAAAATTGCTTCTTTGAGGTCCTCCACCTAAAAACAACAACAACAAAAACATCATAATCAAAGCTGCTATATTCGGTCATATTTGATTGTCTGCATGTGTTCCCATATGTTCCTGCACTGAACATTTTGCTACATCTTCCTTCTATGTAGAGTTCAAACAAAAGTAGATGTTCTTCTCTTATTCTGTTTCACTTAAGGATCATTTTGGCTAAATTAAATGTATTTTCAAAGTGCTATACTAGTATGTGCAGTGTGTGTAATGGAAATGTACATTATCAGCCTTACCATGTTTGCAAACTTATCATGTTGTGCTGAATCTTTGTCCCCTGAAGAAAAAAAATGTTATAAAAGTTTAAACATCATTATATTGAGCATCATATTTGACTATTATCAGATTTGACAAGTTATCAGATTTATTCACATGTCTGCATGTTGGTTGTTTTCACCTTTATTCCATGAGTCTCTTCCTCCTTCGTGCTGCATCAGTAGAGGATACAAATTATTCACCTCTCTCTGCTCCCCCTCTGCAGGGTTCATTCCACCCTCCACCTCTGACACTAATTTCTGAATGAATTCTGTTGAGATAGAATACCATCTATCAGTATCCTTTCACTGAGGCAATAATGTCCCAGCAATGAGTTAAGTAGAATCACAACTAAAATCTCTTTGCGGTTTTTTGAGCCACATGTTGCGGAACATAAAAGAGTTAATTAAATGAGAATATTGAGTTTAATTAATATTTAGGAAGAAAACGTATGAATAAAATTGAACAAAATTAAGCGTAAGTCTGAATTAAGTCTATCCTGTGCCAACTACAATAATTAGGGCAAAAAATAAATAGGGCATTTTGCAAAGTATAGTTAGTCTAAAGCAATCCAAAATCTTATAGTTATATAAAAGAAAAATCATTTAAAAAGAAGTACAGGGATCTTACCTGACTGTGGCTCCAGATTGGTATCAGGATACAAAGGTAAAGCATGTGTCCGTCTTGCAGAACAAATCACAGCCAGGAGGTAAAACAGCGCTACAGAAAGCATGGTGCCTCTCTCTTTAGATGGCCAGATCTGAACTATACCTCAGCCTGACTGAGAACTTTACTTATATATCATCAGTGTCCATTCATCACATTCGGATCAATACATTATCATCACACCCAGTGTCCTTCTTAATGGATCAGGCGTCATAGACCTAATTTAGGGGACCCTGTCAATTCAGCTGGAGCCTATCTGTGCTTGTACAGAGAGGCCTAACAAATGTTTACTCTGCAGTAGTAATCAGTGTGTGTCCATCTGACACCAAGTCTGTGTGATGAGCTGTCCAAACGCATCATTCCTCACGTCTAAGATGACAGACACAAAGAGTTGCTGGAAGTATGTCACTGCAGGTTTCTACGTCATTTTGTCTGGGGAAGGGAACATTTCTGAAGAAATTAATGATGAATGTCTGATGGTCACATAGTGGTAAATAGGTTTTACTTTGCCTTGGTCATGATTTAAAAATACAAACAGCTACATTATTTGTTCTTGTCAAGTGGTTTCTGTCATTGGGACACAATGACTGCAGGAGAATAAACAAGCTAAACTTAACATTTTATTTTTACATGTTGAATAAGGCTTTACTTATTTGCACTTTGCACTGTGTAAAATTTTAACTAAAAACAAAAAGTCACCGATGTCTGTAAACATTTTCAGACCAAAGTCAGTCTGCTAGAGATTAACACTATAAATATATGGTGAAAAAAAGTACAAATCTCACAAGTATGCACAGTGCAGGGTAATGAGGGCAGATGTTCCTGATGCTGTGAAAAAAGGTGCAGGTTTAGAAGTTCACCTGTACTGAAAAATGCTACTTAGAGCTCAAAATTATTCACATAATATTTGACACGCAGGAAACCGTCTTGGACTTGTTTTGTAAGATATTTAAGATATTCATTCATTTTAAATATTTAATAAGGTTTACAATGTAATAACAAAGACAAGTGTTTCATAAAAACATCAAAGATTAAACCATATTAGAAGATTTCAACTCTGCAAAGGGGCTTTGGGACACAGGGCTTTTTATCAAACTGAAAGGCCACTAATGCTCTGTATGTCAGGTGATTTATAAGGTTGTCTCCAAGTCTCTGAAACTGCTGTGGAAAACAACATTTGATGCATCTGGCTGCTGAGGAGCCAGCAATAAGAGGCAAACATACAAAAGACTTTAAAAGAATTTAAAATTGATTAAATACCCATTTGGAAAAGTGGGACAACCTAACGATAACAAATTTTAATTTTTGAAAATCCACATGATTGCTGATGTGTTTTTTATGGCCACGGGGCATGGATTTATGGTCACTACAGTTTCTGCTATAAAAGATAAAGTCTGAAGAAGTGGTATTTTATTTGAGTTTATTGTGAATTATTCATATTGTTATTCAGTTAAATGGGTATAGTATAAGCCATTTCCTCACACATTTTAAAAGAGATGCTATGTAATGTATTTTCACGTAGTAAGAGTAAGAGAGCACAACATGAAGGAAATGTTGTTCAATGCTATTCTTCCAACAAACCAATTATATTACACACAATGACCACAAAGAGATGGACAATGATCACAGGGAGATTAAAAATAACCACAAATAGACAGGAAATTATCCCAAGTAAATGGAATTTACAAAAAAATACAAAAGAAATTTCCACATAAATTTAAAAAATGGCCTAAAAATGATAATAAAGCAAAGACAAAAAGCTACAAAAAAAAAAAAAAAAAAAAGAATACAACTAACAGTTGTAATAAAAACCATCGTAAAATGGTACAAAGTGACGCCGGATAAAAACAAACTGTCACAGAATACCTCAAAAAGACAAAGATCTCCAAAACAGAGATGCAGGACAACAATAAAAAAAAAAACACAGAAAATTATAACTGTCTTACTCTAAGATATTAAACATATATTAAAGAGACTTTTTTGAACTACTACACAAAATTACAACTAAACACAAAATTACATCAAATAAAATAAAAGGTGTGAGAAGGACATTAAAAAAATACCCCCAAACAAACACAAAAGAGACACATGATGGCCACAAACAGAAATGAAATACCAACAAGACTGGGGGTAAAACTCGGACGATCTGTGGTAGCTAAACGAGTCCTTAAGATGGCGGTAACGCGGAAGTGAGTTGGACAGCAGCTCAACAGAAGAAGAGAAGGAGGAAGCGATATACTGATCAGCCATGGCACAGACCAATTGCCTAGCTGTTCATTAACTTTGTTTAGGTTGAAGTCAGTATTCTCGGCAAACAGGAGAGGAGTGAGCAGGAACACAAGGAGACAGGAGCACCAATCTACCACGGCAGCATTAAATTAACGAGGTACGGGAGCTACTTGTTTGTTTTATTTATGTCGCTAACAAGACCTCACGGTTAGCTGTGTAGTGACTTTAGTTACGACGCTTGGAAGCTAACTGTTGGTTAGCAACTGATATCAGTTTAAAATCCACTGTGTTTAACTAATCACACGATCACTATCTAGCTTAGCTGTTAATAGCTGTTAATTTGAATGTATTAAATATGTGGAGACAGACGAAAACAGACGAATATTCCGAGGTTCAGATTTACTCAAAAGTCCCAACTTAAACGTTTTAGTAAGTTAAACTCCAACAAATTTGTCCACCTTCCGTTTGTGTTGTCAGTAGTTTCCCAACATTCACCGGGTGGGGGTCGGTTATAGTGTGGCACAGATAACTGGCTGGACTTAAATAAAGTGTTTGGCAGGTGTTTACTCCCAGGCAGGTGTCGGCTCAACCTTTAATGGGGGCTGGATTAAAAAGTCGGATCATTTTAGTATGTGTGTTCACAGAAGGAGCTGAACTTGGCATATAAAGTTATTGGATTACAAAGTTCAATATTTCACTGTCAGGGAACGTAGCATAAATTGGTCAGTGCACCACTTGGTCAAAATACAAAAAAATAATAAATATAAACAATACTCCAAATATTCACTGGTTATAGCGTCATTTCTGAAATTCAGTAATATAAAATGAATATCTATATTCACTTTGTGTTCTGGGAAATTGTAATTGTCTGTCATGTTCACTATTTCCCAACACTGGAGAAACAAAGAAATAAAGTATTAAGCTCTAATTTACTCGTAGTTCCTATTTATTTGTGCCTTTGTTAAAGCACCAATGAAGAACACTGACTAGTTCCAGTTTCTCAGACGTTGAATTTTCCATTTTTTTTGTCTTATGTTGAAATTTGAATATCTTCAGGATCTGTTGGTCGGACCAAGACCATTTCAAGGTTTAAACGTGTTCTGAGTAATTATGGTTCTTTTTTTATGTATATTCTTGCAAATAATTGTTTGTATTTTATAAAGTGTCATTTAAGGTATTATACTATTTGTTCAGTGTGTTGTAGCCCCTGTAGCAGCAATTACAGCTTTGAGTCTGTTGGATAAATCTCTCCAGGCAATGCAATGTATCTAAATATGGTAAATGTAGAGAATCGGACAAGCACTTGAAGATCAGATCAGTTAGATGTATAACAGATACGATCCTTTGCAAAAGTCATTTTAGTTGTTTTTGCTGTACACTGAAGACATTTGGGCTTAAAAATGAAGATGGGTATGAGATGAATGTTCAGATGTGTAACTTCTATTCGATGCTATTTACTCACAGTTATGTTAAACAGCATAAAACATATCACCTTTTGTATTAGATCAACCACAGTTAAGTGAGCTACAGTACTGGTGACTGATATTTGTGTCTTGTTAGCCATGTGTTTTGTGAAATTGATTATTCAAACAAAGAATTCTAAATGACAACAAGAGCTGATTATGGTAGAAAAGCTGGTTATTTGAATCTGATCTGATTTTAAAAAATCAGAGGCATAGCTCCAACATTGGGCATAGTTTATACAACAAATTGGAATTGTCCTGAAAAAGGACCATTGGTGTACTGAGCAACATACACAGAACAGGTCAGCAAATGAAAACAACAACAGCTGATGTCAGAAGCTTTGGAAAATCTGTGAAGCAAAAATCCAAAACAGTAGTAACACATTGGCGGAAACCTCCACAGTGTGGGGTTGAAGGTAATACAACCCACCATTTTACAAGATACAAATCCTTTATCAGGTGTAAGGATCAGAAATCCAGGTACCATTTTTGCACAATGATGGAAAGTGTGGCAGACAAAAGGATCTATTCACGATACAAACTATGATCTAGGGTAATCTCTAAAGCACATTGGAGGTAATGTCATGCCTTGTACTTGTATGGTGGCTTCTAGAACAGGATCAACTGTCCTTACTGATTTAAGTAGTGATAGTAGCAGCAGAATTAACTCAGAGGTGTACGCAAACATTTTGTCAGCAAGTATTTGGGAGGAGCTTTATCACGCAGAATTTTTTGTTTTTCCTTTGCAGAACCTATCAGATGTTTGGTATTTGTTCTGTAACAGCCTCTAAATTGTAAGGCTAAATAACCAGTTGTTGAAATAATCAAATAATTGTTTCATACAAGCTGTGGTAACGCATTTTCTTTTTTTCAGAGTCTGCCGCCAGCATGTTGTCTGAAGGAGGATCTTTCATGAAAGGGGTGATCATGGGAAGCCTCTTCTGCTTGGCGCTGTCTTTCCTGGGGAGTTTCAACCCAAGCATTAAGCCTGAAACAGAAGATCACCATCACCATCATGTCAAGGCCCCCAGTAAAGACGAGCTAAAGCACTTTACTGACAGTCAGATACAAGAGTTGAGCAATCAAGTCCGGGTGTATTGCATCATAATGGTCCAGCCCAAGAACCTTGTTTACTGGGCTACGGCGGTTGACACCTGGAGCAAACACTGTGACAACCCTGTGTTTTATACTTCAGAGTCGTCTAAGGCACTTGAAGCAGTAGACCTGAATGAAAAAGATGACTGGGCGAGGCTGCGCAAAGCTCTGAAGCATGCTTATGAAAATGCTGGAGACCTGCGCTGGTTCTTTGTAGCACAACCCACCACGTTTGCCATCATTGAGAACCTGAAATACCTGGTGCTTACAAGGGATCCCAGTGAACCTTTTTATCTAGGAAAGGCTATGAAGTCAGGGGAGCTTGAGTATGTGGCCTATGATAGCGGCATTGTTCTTAGCTATGAAGCTCTGAAAAGGCTAGTGCACGTGTTCCAGGAGGAAGACAAATGTCCAGAAAGAGGACGTGCTCTGTGGAAACTAAGCGAGGACAAGCAGCTGGCTGTCTGTCTAAAATATAAAGGTGTCTTTGCAGAGAACGGCGAGGATGCACACGGAAAAGGGCTGTTTAACAGCAAGACTGTCGACAGCCTGATAAAAGACAGTATGAGGGACAACCCCAATAATGTGGTGCAGGGCTGTTGCTCTGACGTGGCCGTCACATTCAACGGGATGTCACCAAATCAAATGCAGGTTATGATGTATGGTGTTTATAGACTCCGTCCTTATGGCCACGATTTTCATGACTCTTTGGTATTTTACCCTCCTGAAGATTCAGACAATGACTAAAAACTCATTACTGAAAGCTGAATGTGACATTTAATTTTTTTGCTTCTATGATTGCAAACCTAACTTGGGGAGATGGTTTCATATCCTGTTTGTAAAACTTGACTATGGGGGGGGGGGGGAACATTTTTGTGTATATTTGTACCTTTTGCACTTGGCACAATCAGCAGCCCATTCCCTTGTACTTTAGGTAAACTGAATCGAAGGGTGTGCCATTCTCTGAATGAAGATAAGCCTGGGAAATATCAAATTTGTTATAGATGATAAGTTAATAATTTTTTTTTGTTCTTGTAATATTGTTATGTATCTTTAAATGTTTGTCTTTGTGTGGTCTTAAAGCTGCATTAGCTATTATTGGTAGAGGTTTCTGAAATTATTTAACTTTTGTAAATGCTTGGTCCTCTTAGAATACCATCAGCAGACCTAATTAACAATTGTACTGAAGCACCAATGATCAATGCTGACTTGAGCTTTCTTAGTCTAAGCCCAGCTCTAGATAAAGTGCATTTCTTGCCCTGACATACTGTACATTGTTACCTGCACATATGGAGAATTATTGACCTTTACGGCTCCATGGAAAATAGAATACCTCAATGTCAACTTAACAGTACAGTATATTTCTTCTGTTGCACTATTAAAAAAACAAATCAGACATTTTATTGTAAAATTCACTGACATTTTAAAAACATGGGCATTAGACACGACTTCTTTTTAAAAGACAAAAAACATGACTCTTGGAAAATAAATTTACTTACAGAAATGTGTTTTTGTGCTGCTTTTCAAAGTGGGAACAGTGATGAAAATTGTCAATCTACAGAAGATTGGTGGTAGTTTTAAGCATAACAAACCAAATATCTATAGTTAGAGCAATTAAGCTCTAAGAACAGCCACATTTCTTTTACTATTAACAGTTTTTTCTGATCTGCTTTTTGAAAACAAGACTGTTTGGGATATTTAAAATATTTTAATTCACTACTTTATACATGTTTCTCTGTATTCCAGACTGCAATAGTACTTTTTACTGGTTTTTAGAGCTGGCAATTGTTACTGTTGAGAATTAGATTTATAAATGAAAATATTACGCAGTTAAGTTTAACTTAACAGAATAAAGTACCTAAACACATTGACAAATGTCACCATAACAGTATCTAATAATCAGATGTGGTATCAGTTCATAAAATCAGTGCTTAAGTAAAATTGCAAGGACTTGCCTAATCCTAAAAAAGTACTAAATTTTGTTACTCAAGGTAAAATATACCTACGTTAAAATATACCTATGTTTGTAAAAATACTCCAATAAAAAAAAAAAGATTTCTCTAAAGATCAGTATGAAGTAAACAAAATTTGATGCTATTTATAACCTAAATGTGTCCTTAAACAATTCTACAGAAATCTAAATTTTAAGGCCTTGGTAAATTTACTGCATATATATATTTTTAAGGAGAGACTGACTTTTAAAACTGTGTTTCTGGAAATTTGATTTTAAAAACTACCAATTCCTTTTATTCAGAAAATTGTAGCAGGCAAAAAGCCAAATTTGGGGGAGTTACAGAATGTAAAATTTCACTAATAAGCTTCAAACTGCAAACAAACTTTTAATGGTAAAATCTATGTCTAAGGAAATGTGCCACCGTAGATAAAGCTACTTTTAACCACTTCATGAACTAATGGTAAATCAAAATGTATATGTTGTATTGATAATCTGCATCAGTAACTAAAGCTGCCAAATGTAATAAAGTACAATATCTAAATGGCAGTATAGTTAAATAAGGCAAAATTCTTGGAATATGGAAGCAATTGTACTACAAAAAAGTACCTTATTAAGTAAATGTAGTTATTTTCTACCTGTCAACAATACAGTCATTATGTAAATACGCTCACACACCGTATTCTTCAGAACACATGCCACATCATCACATTACCTGTACGCCCCTCATGAAATAAAACCCTTAACATAAAGGCTTGAGGTCAACTTTATGTTTATAATTTAGTTTTCTACAATAACTTTAATGCAATGTAAAAAAAAAGCCAATGCAAACTGGTTTAAAGCAAACATTTTATTTCTGCAGGATGATGGTTTCATCCAAAGCCTTCAGCAGGTGACACAGCCATGTCTATAAGAGTAAACAATTGCCTGGCAGCTCATGCATCGCTTTCAAACTCCGCACTTCCTGGGGGAAGGAGGGGGTAGGAGTAGGGTGTTGCAGGTGTTAATGTCGTCATTTATACGTCTTCATGTGCCACAATCCATCATTGAGATAGTGAACGTTCTCAATTCCAATTCCTTTGTTGACTTTTTCTCTGTTTACAAAGGACAAATAAGGATTAAGATCATGCATCATAAAAGCAGCAACAGGAGGTTTTTGTTTCTGTAAAATGTACAAAGGCACAAAAGCAGTTCCCGACCTTTGCCCTAACACTAAGACCCACCCTCAGTATTGATTTGGTCTCGAGGGGTAGCAAAAATTAAGTAATTTAATAAATTGCCTAGAATCCCCAGGTTCTAGGCAAAATGTTTATTACTGTAAATCTTTTCACATAATGTGGGTTTTTCCTTTGTTTTCAGAGGACTTAGGTGCTCTCTGCCAGGTGGGAGTAAGGGATGTGTATATTGACTTGCACTGTGTGACCAGACAGCACCAGAGCAGTCATGCAGTGTTATTTTTATAGTAAAATGTATACATGAAAACTGTATTTTATAACATGAAGACAAATATGTAATCAGCTGTTGGCTTGGTGATTAGCATCTGTGAACCAGGAAAGACAACGATTTGTCTAAACGCAGACTGTTGACTGACATGTTATTCCCGTTATACCATCTTACTTTTCTTTTTGAAATCAATCTACATCTGTTTTGTTGTAAGCACAAATAATGCTCACCCTCTTACCATCGACTCATATGGACATGTGACTGGAACTTAATTACTTGGAACTAAAAATGGACAAATACTCTCATTTTTATTTCATTTATGTTTACTCCTAGCTGGGTTTTTTCTTATTGATCAGTAGTTTTTACTTGTACTCGTTTATGGTCTTGGTTTGTTGGAAGCTTTTTGCTTTCTTTTCTACTTCTCACATAGAGAGCAGCTGTAAAAAGGAAAGACAATCTCCTTTAGGATCAATAAAGTTATTTTAATCTTGAATCTTAAAGCTTAAGCAGCTGGTCCAACCTACATATAAAGCTGCTACTAAACAAAGTACAGTGTATCCTCTCTGACAACTCCCATCCCCTACATTCAGATTTCCATGTCTGTCTTTAGTAGTGTGCATCAATAGCCAAAACCAATATATACACTTTTCTACTCTGTGCTCTGACTATGATGAATTTAGAGAAGATACAGTAATGTAAGTTTAAACTTTTCTCTTATGTACTCTATTTTGGATGATGTTTTATATAATCTGTGTCTTTGTGTCAAACTGGCAGAAACCTTGTTTGTAGTACAACTTAAAATTTATGGCGACGCTTTACCCAACCACGATTGTCAATTACTGATAACCCACAGGGTTTTCCCATTTTACAGGGAAATAATTTAACCACTGTCCTTTGAAACTCTACTTTGAGGGAAATTCAAAAATGAGGTGGAACATGAAGTCAAAATACTATTAAAAAAATAAACAAATACAAATTAGATAGAAAATGTCTTACATGTTTTCTGCAGACATCTTCATAACACCAACACAAAGTGCGTGTTGTTTTCCCTCTGCCATTATGGCCTGCATCCACTTGTTAAGGATTTTTTTCAATGAGAAGTTGGAACACATTATATTCAAGGGCAGCTTTACAATATTCTGTAGTGTGAAAATCAAACAGCTTCATGTGCAGCATCATGTTTAAAAGGATACAACCACAGTGTCCACTTCAGCTGGGTAGAGTTTAGCGCCTGGTGATGTTAGCCCAGGACACATAATGTTGGCTCCACTTAAGACAAATTTAATGGCCCCTTTGTCTACTTGCTGATGTGGAAGAATGAAGGGATCTAAGAAAAGATAAGATAGTATGTCTTCAATATAAGAAAATTTAAATGCAACTATCAATTAGCTGGGGTTGAACGATCTTACATTTATGCAACAGTCTGAGGGTTGGATAAAATGGTCCTTCTCGCTGTCTGAAGAAAAGCAGCTCTCCATTTACTGTCAAAATTTCTATGTGTTCATGGCTGTAAAGAGAAGGAAATTCAAGACTCTAAAGCACCACACAAAAAGGCAACAAGAACAAGAGAGACAAATAAAATGGAACATCTTACCATCTCACTATTTTGACAGGGTCCTTTTTTGGCATTATGTGATTGAGCCATGCTTCAATGTCTGGAAACTGTTCCAACAGCTGATTTTTGATGCCTTTGATGACTGAAGTTTTCAGCTGGATACAGTTTGACACATTTTCTTTCTCATCAAATCTAAATTAAAAAGAAAAAACATCAAACATAAGCATATTTCTTAAAAAGTAAATATAAGATGAAGGCAATAGCATGTGAGATGCAGTTGAGGGCTCTGGTAAAGCTTGTAAGATGGACCTCAGGTTCAGATTTCAGATGATTTCACACACTTTAAAATTACATGTTCTATTTGTATTATGGTATTTGGTATATACTCAACATCTTCCAATACACACAGTACAGTACCAATCAAGTATTTGTGACATGTCCAACTCACCAAAGAAACCTTTAAAGTATTAATTTAGTTCTGCATGAACATTTATTACATTTATTCTGTATTGACAAATGTATTATGCTTGCAGTAACATTTATCTCAATATGGGTTTACAAAGTTAAAATACACATTAAAGATGTAATCTAATTATTCTCATCCATTTGGATTTGTTTTTCTCAAAAATACTAATGCTTATGCATAGACTAATTATTTTTAAGGTCAGTCTTGGAGAGAGAACGTATATTAGGAGTACTCTTATTGTTGAATAATTAGCTTCTGTTTCAAAAGAATTAAAGTGCTTTAAGCTTAGCAATGGTGGACTAGGGCAGTGGTTTTTAATTATGATCCTCAAGGACCCCTACCTACCCAAAACTGATTACCAAGACCAGGTGTGTTCAGTTCAGAAGCTGAAAGACAGCAATTCAACTGATCTTCCCCGACTCCACCTTAATCTAAAATGCTGTCTTCTAGCTGCTGATTAACTGGATACACCAGATCAAGGTAATCAGCAATTGGTAGGACTGGGATAGCTAGGAAAAAAAAAGCAAAACAGGGGTCCTTGGGGACCAGAATTGGAAACCCCAGACCTAGTAACAAAGTACACTTCCTCAAGTAATGTACTGAGGCTTCCAATTTCTCAAACTATTATGATACTAAGTTTATCCGACAAAATGTACTCTATTTGACTATACAAAGCATATCATTTGGTTCTAAAATAACACTACTATTCTAAACTCTCACAATTGTTTTCGGTTATGGGACTGATTAAACCTGTTTGGGTTGGGCAAAGCTTACCTGGAAATTACATTATGTCACCAGTAAAAACAATAACAACTTATCAAAATTTAACATTAGCTTCTTTTTTTGTATTTTTGATCTTGTTTTAGAAATTAATTATCTGTGCACCGCAAACAATATCTTGAACCCATACAACATTTGAGGACGTCCGGGGCTCAATACTAGACATTTAAAAGAATGTATACAAATGTAATAAATTTAAAGAAGTTAAAAGCTAATTACAGAGCTTTCTGTTGTAACAGTTTTTTTTACACTATGTTATTGATACTTCAGATGATGTCGGTAGATTTTAGACCGTTTTGAAAACTGTAAGCAAGAGAGATCATTTCAAAATCAGTGATGCCGAACTCAATCAGCTTTGCGATTGTTGAATTAGCAAAGTTAACTTAGCTAGCGTTAAGTGTCAAATGTGGCTAGATGATTTTTGGATTTAAGGCACAAACACAAACTGGCCGAGATCTGACCAACGATTATAACACACGGTTTCCCAGCATATCATAATTCATGTCTGGTTGTCTCATAGCTAAAGACGAACGTCAGGCAATCTTAAAGACGCATTGCTAATCAGTTAGCGTTAGCCACCTGACTAGCTAATGCTAAAAAATAAAACAATCAGCAACGTACTTTTTAAACATCCTCGATTGTTAACGATACCGCGTTCATCAAATAGTGACACAACTTGTCCTCACTTGGTGCGTGAGATCAAGAATAGCAAACACAAGTAAAGTAAACAATAAGACTTCTTCTATCAAGTTATATTCTAGATGTCCCACGCCTGTTCAGCAGTGGAGGGCCAGGTATATGACGCTTGCGTCATTTTACAACAGTTTTTTGCATTTCACGGCAGGTCAGGAGGAATTAGCCGTCACCTAGGTAACTGCTGTAACTAAAACGTTTACGCTAAAACGTTTTATGCTTTTTAAAATAGTAGTTCTACAGTTTGTAGCTCCCTTTATTTTATTTTCTATTTTTTGTGTAGATTTATAAACCTTATGGGGCGCATGTGGAACAAATCTTGACTTGATTTGTACATTCTTGTGATCAACACCATCACGTTCAGCAGTGTTTAAAATACATTGTTGTTGTTGTTGTTTGTATTTTAATTAGCAACTCAGTTGTGCTGATACCCAGAGAACTGTTTTTAGTGGAGTACTAGCCTACATTTTAGAGCATGTGTTTGCAACGTTAGTCTACGTATTGACGAGATGTTAACTCAATCAGTGTTACTAATGTATATTTTTTATAACAGTAGTAGTAATATATTCTTTTTTATAATTATTATTTTATATTTTGTACATATAATTGAAAAGAAACTGAAATATACAGTCGATACAGTCTTTGATGTAACCCGTGTATAATATGTATTGGTTGAACTACAAAAAAAAGTCGTTGTCAGGGCGACATCTTGTGTCCAGAATAGTTACAACATTAAAGTCATTATAAAAAAAACACGCTTGTGTAAAAAGTACTTTTGTACAAAGTACTTCCGGTGGGGTCACCGACTAGCTTTCTGTGTGCTAACATTTCCCGTGTCCACCAGCAGATGTTTGCTTAACATGTGAACTTGTCTTTGGCTCTAAATACATTTCTCCTGTAAATAATTTTCTCTAACGGCCGCTTGACAAAACCGCTCCGACCGGAGGACTCTACAACGCGGTTAGACAAGCGAGGCAAAAAGAGGAAGCAATAGCCAACCATCTTTCTTCTTCTGCCAGCAATAACAAGAAAGAGACAAGGCTGGGTTCAAGTAGGGCTGAATAGTTTGAAATTGATTGTGTTTTATATTGGACATAAGGTAATCCTCTCCGTTTTTGCTCAGATACAAGTTCTCGCAGTCTGAGCTCCCCGTCCCGGAAAGCCTGGAAGTTTCGGATTAGAAGACTGGCTGTTAAGAATTGGAATTCCCGTTTTTTTCATGTTTCCAACAGGTTTATCTTCCCCTAATCCCCCACCACCGCCAACCCAGGAGGCTAGACAAGCGGCTACTGATGTCAAAAACGACAGCGGTAACATCACATCTCCGAAGAAGAGGAAAATAAACGGCTCCGAGAGGGAAGGCACAGCAGACACCATCTCCTCTTCGCCTCCAAAGACCCTGAATTCCTCCTCTTCTTCCTCCTGCTCTCCCACTCCGCTGCACATACAGAAGAAGTTGAGGTTTGAGGATTCAGTGGAATTCATTGGACTGGATGTGAAAATGGCTGAGGAGGCTGCTGCTGCTTCTGCTGCTGCTGCTTCTGCTTCGTGCTCCAATAACAAAAGCAAAGTCGTTTTCCTGCCCGGTGGCGTGGGGCACCATGCAAACGGACTCACGAAAACCGCAGGCTCCGGCACCTTCTCCAACAGTAAACCCGGCGCTGCCAAGAAAATAGTCATCAAAAACTTCAAAGGTAGCATATATAACACTGGTGGATGATGTGGTTCAAGCTCCCAAACAGTCACTGACAGAAAGATACAACTTAAATTCAACTTAGCTAACAAGTCCCAAATGCACTGTGACATTGTCCATTATGGAGGGAAACTGTTATTAATCGCGATCGAAATTATATATGGGGTTTGTGTTAGTCTTGGTCCCAACGGCTGACATACATTTGAATGTATGCTTCCGTCTACTTTTTCATCACTGTAATATCATAATGAATCCATAACTGTGTCACAAACATAATAAATTAAATTTCCATATTTTGGAAATTACGGTACCTTTTTATATTTGAAGGTATTTGGACTGTTAATACATTTAGGCTAGAGCTGCATACGACAGTTATCACTATTATTAATTAATTACCAGTTGCTTTATCAAACATTTGGTTAACATTGAAATTATTTTTACAGTCTTAGGATGTCTTATTTTGCCTGACCAATATTGTATAGACATAGGCATTTTATTGGGAACTTATCACCGCAGTTATCATCTATTTTTATTTAAATTCCCTACAACTGTGCATTATGTCCTGATATCTGTACCTGAAATGGGCAAAAGACTAAACACTATAGACTTTCAGGTAACAAAAAAGTCCAACTGAAATATCTTCTTGATAACACAGGAAAACATATCAATTAAGAGTCGGTAGGGTGGATAAAAGTAGAAGCACATGTAGTTTTCTAAATCTATATCAATATACTCTTTGATTATACCGTCATTTACCTGGATGAAATAACTTTTGCTGTTTAAGCAACCTAATATATGTAAAACTGCCACAATCATATAATGCACTCAGAAATGTTCAAAGATAGATGGTGAGGTAATTTATATATTCTCATGGTTTATTGTTGTGTCTTTAATACAAATGTTTGACTTTTTGTCAATATCATCCGCATTTTAAATATAAACATACATACCTTCACTGATTTTAAATAGTTCCCCCGACGTTATAAGACAAGTAAGACACTGAGAGCCCGTTTGTCAGTGTTGTCAGAATATTGTGTGTTTTGTTTTGCACACAGAAAAGCCCAAGTTGCCTGAGAACTACACACAGGAGACCTGGCAGAAGCTGAAAGAGGCGGTGGAGGCCATACAGAACAGCACTTCAATCAAGTACAATCTGGAGGAGCTTTATCAGGTATTTTTGCTGACGTGTTGTCTTCTTAGGGGAAGCTCACTGTATCATCTGTACATTGCTGCTGCTCTACATTACCCTCATACCCTTTTACTGATGTAGCAAAAGTCATTTTTGTTTTTTGTCTCTGCAGGCTGTTGAGAACTTATGCTCCCATAAAATATCAGCCAAACTTTACAAACAGCTGAGGGCTGTGTGTGAAGATCACATCAAGGCACAAATCGATCAATTCAGAGAATATCCTTTTGAACATTCAAAGTTATTTATTTAATATAGCTAAATGTTAACACTTTTTACTACAGTAGACCTTTTAAATGAAAACCCATGTTTGCCTTAACATTGTTCTTATGGATGCCCTGGACAGTGTGCTTTTCCTGAAGAAAATTGACAAATGCTGGCAAGATCACTGCAGACAAATGGTATGTGCTATTACTTTAGTTCAACTGGGAGTTATCATTGCTCTTGAAAGTCTGGTACTATAACATAATTTTCTCTTCTATATTCACAATCAAAGCAGCAGAGGCAGGGTTTTTCCAACTCATAGAAGGGTTGGATATAGTAATCACTGAAGTATCAGTTCTAGTAACAAAACATTGATCGGTCTCATGTTAGAGATGACATGTAAATTACAACTTACTTAGTTTAATACTTCTCTTAGTGCTGCAATATTTGCATTTTTGTTGCACTGGTGTGCACATGTGAACTGAGGGCTACTTTTAATTATTATTGAATTTATTTACCATTTAAAAACTGTCGTGTGTTTTAAACATGAATACGTTTTGTAATTGAAAAGAAATTACTTATGCCCTTTTACTTTGGGGTAAGCAAGTTACTACTTCTATTATACCTAAAAGCAGCCTCTTAAAAATAAAAACATATCATACTCAAATATTTTTCTGTCTTGACATGAGTATACATTTTAACAATACATTCATCTAATATGGCAACTTAGTAGTGTTATTCATCAGTCCAGCCCTGTCTGGTAAATAAAGGTTCACAAATAACACCGTGTGGAATTTTAAAGAGTCTTAGGTGCGATGCATTGTTGGATCATTTAGAATAATTTCAGGTAAGGCTACACATATAAAACTGGGGATGAATGACTGGAGAGAAGACAGACAGTTTAAAGAAGGTGGAATCATTGTGTCAAGTTTCTATTACACAAAGAGATGGATACAAAGAAAATATTTTATTATCACATTGTCAAGCATCTTACTGGTTTAAACTAAAGGGCAACTTCACCAAATTTCATTTTGCTTTTTATGGCTTTAGACTTTAATGAGTAAACTTTCAAACTTCCCTCTGACTTTCTTATATTTGAATATTTCTCCAATTCTAGCTGAAAAACTCCTCCAGATGTTCTTTAAGTCAAGGGCAGCCCACCAATGTATTACTTTGAACTGTGTCTTGAAAACATCCAATTGGTTTAGTACCTCTTCTAATTGGAACAGAACAGTAGGAAAAAAAAAAAAGATGTTTTTGGTCAGTTTTAATGTTTGTCATTGTTTCACAGATCATGATTCGGAGTATATTTTTGTTTTTGGACCGCACTTATGTTTTACAAAATTCAATGCTGCCATCAATATGGTGAGTGATCACTAATATTATTGTTTTACAATTTGTATAAGGCTGACTTCTCTTAAATTGTGTGCTGAACTAGCTAATCTGTTCTACAGGGACATGGGTCTGGAGCTGTTCAGGTCCTACATAATCAGTGATCTGAAGGTCCAGAGTAAAACAATTGATGGGATTCTGTTGCTCATTGAGAGGGAGCGTAATGGAGAAGCGATAGACCGTAGTCTGCTGAGGAGCCTGCTGAGCATGCTCTCTGACCTGCAGGTAACTCACCATCCACCGTTTCATAATTGTCCTGATAATGATCCACATATTAAGTGATATATAAGTAAGGATTTATTCTTTGTCTTTACTATAAGAAAAGTTTGGCTTTCCAGCAGAGTTCTACAAACACTTCTGGCAAATCTTGTCACCATTATTTTACAGATTAACCACGGAAATAAAATCTACCTCAACAATACCAACACACATGAATACAGCCATCATGACCCTTCTACTAAATCCCAACACAGACCCAACCCATCCTTCCAGTTACCGGCCTGTCTCACTTATCAACACATATCTAAAGATCATCAGCAAAGCACTAGCTACTAGAATAGAGACAGTCACCTCCATGATAGTCCGCCCAAACCAAACAGGATTAATCAAAAACAGGAACCCATCAGACAATGTCGAGAGACTCTTTACCTTAATCACCCTGTCACAACAAAAACAAGCTAAAACCATAATTGTATCATTAGACGCAGAAAAAGCATTTCATAAAGTTAACTGGACTTTTTTTTTCAGCATCCTCCACAAGTTTGCACATCTCCACACACACCCCCACCACAAACAGCAAAAAATTAGACTAGTCATGATCCTATTTTATTTTTATCTATTTTTTGAATAAATACCATCATTCTTATTAATATTCATCAATATTATTATTAGCAGTAGATTTAATTGATTTTGATTAGTTATTATTATTATTATTATCAATATCATTCTTATTATTATTATTCAGTGATAGTTGTAGCTTCCTTTTCCCCCTTTTTTCTTTTGTGTGTATCATATTATTTAACTATGACATTATTATTATTATTATTACTACTACTACTACTATTATTGATATTATTACGAACATTATTGTTTTAATGCTTTGCTATATATATATTTATTTGTGTGTGTGATTTTTTTTTTTTTATTATTATTATTTTTTGTTCATTTTCTCTCTGTTCTGTTTAGGCTAATTTATATGAATGTACTATCAGTTTTCTCATTAATAAGTAGAATAAGTAGAACATGTTTATATGCTTAATATGTATACCCCTACCCTGTACTTTCCCATCCCCATCCCAACTGTTATTTCTTTGACGATTATAGCCTTTCTGCTCATCCTCACTACCCCTCCTCACTTCTCCAATCGCGATGCACCTTCACAAGCAAACATACACTGTACATAGGTTCACCGTATCTCACACTGTTGTTATGATGTTATGTTTTGTACTGTAAAAAAAAAAAAGTGTTGCTGTGGCATCTGTGTTGTTTGTATTTATCGCAGACACAAGCTTGTGATTAGCTGCCAGTTTCCTGTTGACAAATGGGTTTAATGAAACCTGTGTTCTCTCTGTCCCTGACAGATTTATCAAGACTCCTTTGAGCACCGCTTTTTGGAGGAAACTAATCGACTTTATTCTGCAGAGGGACAGAGGCTTATGCAGGAGAGAGAGGTGATTTATGTGATCCTGAAACTCTGGGAAAATTTTGTTATTTTTCTTATTCAACTGAATTGCTGTCTAAATATAGACACGTGATTCTAACTTAAAGTTAACTTAGGTTAGAGCTCCAGCAATTAGTTAGACAATCAATTAGTTGATTTGTTATTTTGATCATCTATTGATTGTTTCAGACAAAAATGTCAGAATTCACTGGTTTAAACTTCTACAACACCTGACCTTGAAGCTTTTTGTTATTATGTCCTATTATTATAACCTGAAATGTTTTGGTTTTGGGAATGTTGGTTAGTCAATACAAACAGTTCAAATGGTTCATCTTAGCCTTTATGTAATTATAAACCAACATTTGGCATATTTATACAAACACATATATAATATATTATTCAAAAAGGTAATGAAAACAATTAATAATGAAGCTGTTAATTTCTTACAGCCTATTTCCAGTGCAGCTACAATTAAATTTCATATATTAAAGCTTCTAAGAATCAGGTGTCGAAATAAAATTGAAAGGGCTTCATTTGTTGTGCTGACTTATACTAATATACAGAGAACTATGCAGAAATAAAACCACAGCCAGTATTCCCTCATAGGAGACAAACAGAAATGTATATATTATTTATAGGTTCAGTAGATCAAACTGTAGTGCAGACACAGTAAATCTGGTTTAGAATGGCTCTTTCCATTTATGGTAAATGAAAACATCTTTTATTTGATAAAGACCACAGAGAAGCTGTTTCACTGTTTTTGTAATGTTTCTCATTTTGACCATTATCATTTAGACCTCACGTTTTTTTCCCCCTGTAGGCTGTTTCTACATTTACCATTGTAGCATATGCAAATAAGTTTCTTTATTTGCAGTGTTTGCCAACGTGAAAGTAAAATCACTTCTTTTTTTAGTTGGAGGTGTTGTTGAGTCACATTCATTCCAACACTTCTCAGTATAATAGAATACAGAAATAAAAAACACCTCACAAAAACGGTTTCAACAAGGATCATCAAGGCCGATTTATTGCTGTTCTAGTTTATTAGTCTGCAGTAGTTTTAGCTTGGTGTCCCTAATAATAAGCTAACAAATTTGTGTGTTCTGTGTCATCCTGCTGGCCTTGAGGATTTGAGTGTGGGTAGCACTGAACCTGCAGATTTTGCTTACATTTTATCTGAAAACGTATTTAGTTTTACCCTTAATGTATTTTTTTACTTAAGTTTATACATTTCTATGCTATTGTAAATGTTAACTTGGTACGTCACGTACCAAGTACTTTGTAACCTGGGTTTTGAAAAATGCTTCATTATAAAAATCAACTGTATTGGAGAAAAAGACAAAAATGGCAACCAAAACTGATAAAATACGTACAGTATCTTTTAAAGTAGTTAATGAAGAAATATGGTATTAATGTAGATATCACTGTGTTTGTGACATTTGTAGGTACCAGAATATCTCCATCATGTCAACAAACGCTTGGAGGAGGAGGCTGACAGAGTCATCACATATCTAGACCAGAGCACACAGTAAGTGTTAGACTTTAATATTTAATTTTCAAATAAGTGTTCATTTGTAACACTTGACTTTTTTTATTGTTATTATTTCTTAGAAAACCACTCATTGCTACTGTTGAGAAACAGTTGCTGGGTGAACATCTCACTGCAACACTGCAAAAAGGTACACAACATTAAATATCTTACACATACGTCAGACTGCATATTCAGTCATGAAAGGATAAAAGCTGCTACTATGCTAGGCTTCTAACTTTCTTCTTGTTGGAATCTTCCAGGTCTGACTCACCTGCTAGATGAAAACAGAATTCAGGATCTGTCTCTTCTCTATCAGCTCTTCAGTCGAGTGCGAAGTGGTGTTCAGGTCCTCCTGCAACACTGGATAGAATACATAAAGGTACTACAGCAAAATGTGTAATAAAAAGCTAAAGGTGGTGGAGGATGACTGTACAAAGCTCTCAGGAATTGTTCACATATTCTGTTGGTAACTGATTGATTGATTGTTTTACAATGTCTTGAAAAACAACATCTAGGCTTTTGGAAGCACAATAGTAATCAATCCAGAAAAAGACAAAACTATGGTTCAAGAGTTGCTGGACTTCAAAGACAAAGTGGATCATGTCATTGATATCTGCTTCATGAAGAACGAAAAGTTTGTCAATGCCATGAAGGAGGCTTTCGAAACGTTCATCAACAAACGGCCAAATAAACCTGCAGAACTCATTGGTCAGTAGTTCAGCATGTTCCTCATTTTATGCAGCTGCATGTCAGGAAAGGAGCATGTAACTACCAATCTTAGTCAAATAACAAGTATTTCTTTTTACAGCTAAACACGTGGATTCAAAGTTAAGGGCAGGAAACAAAGAGGCAACAGATGAAGAACTGGAGAAGATGCTGGATAAAATCATGATTATTTTTAGATTCATATATGGTAATATTTATTATTGGAGTTGTTTCAGTTTTTACATTTTTTTTCCTCTCTGTTTGTTAATGTCATAATGTATTGTGATTATAGGAAAAGATGTTTTTGAGGCCTTTTACAAGAAGGATTTGGCCAAGAGGTTGCTGGTTGGAAAAAGTGCCTCTGTGGATGCTGAGAAATCAATGTTGTCAAAGCTGAAACATGGTCAGTTTAGGTTCTTAATGCATCCATATAAAACGAATGAATGAATGCATGAATGAGCTTTTGGTGTTTCCTCAGAATGTGGAGCAGCATTCACCAGCAAACTAGAGGGGATGTTCAAGGATATGGAACTCTCCAAAGACATCATGGTGCAGTTCAAACAGGTACAAACCGCAATAGAGGGTTAAATCTGTACGAATATTCTAGCCACATGAGTTTTATACATATGACTTTTTATAGTGAAAAAGTGTTGGATGAAAAAGAAAATGACATCAATAATTTCAGCAGGTAATACGGGTCAGCTGCAAAAAAAAAAAAAAAACATGGTCTCCAAAAATAAATTGACATTAGCTTTTTGTCCCTGTTAGGAAATTTCTGTAAAGCACAACAAATACGTTTAAAGAAATGCCAACACAAATGCTTAATCTCATTGTATAAGCAAATAAAACAATACACAAAGTGACAGGTTGAAGCCTGAGTACACCAAGCGATCTTCAGCCTACCCTATCACCAACAGTGCAACACGGACTCTGCCTCAATTTGGCCACAATGAAGTGCAGCATCATGAGGCAGTGGATCACATTGTATGTCAAATATGTACAAGTACACAGTGCTAGTTTATTACCTTTTTGTCATGAAAGTTTTTATTGCAAGTTGTTAGGTTCCCTTAAGTTGACAATTGTTGCAACCAATTTTGAAATCATTACTGCTATACTTCATGTCTACTGTAATTCTTCCTTGTAGTATCATGACGTTTAGCCTTCAGATCATGGATTTATTATTTATGTCTGCATATCACATTTCTCATTTGTGTTCCTGTAGTATATGCAGTGCCAAAACATCCCTGGAAACATTGAGCTGACTGTGAACATTCTCACTATGGGTTACTGGCCTACCTATGTCCCAATGGAAGTGCACTTGCCTCCTGAGGTTAGTGCTGAGCAAATATTGAATTTTTTAGAACATGCTTTTTTTTAACATCTGCCATGCCATAAACATACTGAATGTTGCTTTTTAACATCTTATCTTTCTTCAGATGGTGCGACTGCAAGAGATCTTCAAGACCTTCTACCTGGGCAAACACAGTGGCAGGAAATTGCAGTGGCAGTCAACACTAGGCCATTGTCTCTTAAAGGCTGAATTTAAAGAGGTTCATAACTGATTTCTGAATGCTCTGTTGTGTTTTGCTCATAAAGTGAATAGATATAAATGTTAAATGCTGTCTGACTGAACAGGGCAAGAAGGAGCTGCAAGTGTCACTTTTCCAAACACTTGTGCTACTGATGTTTAACGAAGGAGAGGAGTTCACTTTGGAGGAGATCAAACTGGCAACAGGAATAGGTTTGTCGTATTACGTCAAATTTGTTGATTTTTGATAAAGTGTCTAGTATCCATCACCTCTGATCTGTGTGTGTGTGTTTTGGTTTAAAGAGGACGGTGAACTGCGCAGAACGCTACAGTCACTTGCGTGTGGAAAAGCACGCGTCCTCACCAAAATCCCAAAAAGCAAAGATGTGGAGGACGGAGATAAGTTTTCCTGTAACGATGAATTTAAACACAAGCTCTTCAGGATCAAAATAAACCAGATTCAGATGAAAGAAACGGTAACAACTTAGCTTAGTTACCCTAATTTTAATCATTTTCAACATGTGAAATTATTTCAACTTATTTTTTACCGCAGGTGGAGGAGCAAGCCAGCACCACAGAGAGAGTCTTTCAGGATCGCCAGTATCAGATTGATGCTGCTATTGTGAGGATCATGAAAATGAGGAAGACTCTGAGCCATAATCTCTTGATGTCTGAGGTGTACAACCAGCTCAAGTTCCCTGTCAAGGTGATAACCACAACCTTCAATCTTTTTCCTTTTAATTACGGTACAGAGGTGGCTGGAAATAAGGGGAGGTATGATGTGTAATGCTGGCTCCAGCTAGAGTTGAACCATGATTACACTGTTTGCTAATCACCCAGCCCACTAGGCTCTGCAACAATGAATCTTCTAGTTTTATTCATGAGACATTTTGCATAACATCTGCAGGAATTGCCCCGATATTTTAAATCCTTTTTAATACGGTTTTCCCCCCAGCATTTGTCTATCCATGTATTTATTTTATCACTTATATTTTGTATAAATTTACTTGGCTGTTGCTAATGTAAAACAAGATGATTTATGTTCAGATATTATAGATTGGCAATATACACCAGATTAACTTTAATTTTGTGCAAACTCTTAAGATCATAGCCCAGCTGATGCTTGATTTTAGAGGCATAAATTAACATTTGAGAATCTAGCATATCCTAGAGTGATAATGACAGCAAAGGAAATTGAAACTCTGTTTTGTTTTTTTACAGTCCTTTCAGAGTGCATTCGTTTTTTGTTTTTTTGTTTTTTCGCTCTACACCAGGCCTGCTAACAAGCTAATGCCCCATGATATTAGACTAAGATCTAACCCTGGATGTGAAAAGAGACTGTTGTATACTAGGTTATTGGAGAAAGTGGGGTGATTAAGTTTTTTATTGTGATTAAACTCACAGTTTGAAATAATCTTGGCATGTACTTTATGTGTTAACTTCCACCTCCTCTCTCTCTCTCTCTCCTACCTTTCAAGCCTGCTGACTTGAAGAAGAGGATAGAGTCTCTTATTGACAGGGACTATATGGAGCGTGACAAGGAGAACTCCAACCAGTACAACTATGTGGCTTAAAGAAAAATAAAAGTGACAGAAAATAACCAATGCAGATGTTCCAGTCAGGCTGAGTGATCGGTCTCTAAATCTTTTGCTCCCGTGGATGTTCACCATTCTCATCTTTAACCCAGCGACCGACAAGTGAATGGATAACCTCTCGACAGGATTTTTGTCAGGGATCTTCTGATCCTGTGGACTGCATGCCCACTGAAAAAGAGAATATTGTCCATATTTCTCAGTGCCACTGAGAAAATTGGGCTACTGTGGACAGACAAAGAAGACATACAGATGTTTTTTTGGTTTTCTCATTTTTTTATTTTATTTTTTTTTAAATGAAGAGGAGAAATATTTATTTTCAAACCTAGATTCTTCTTTGTCCATAGTTTAAATCAATATGCTTTTTGTTATCAAGTCACTTGTTTTCTCAATGTTCACTCAATATCCCAAGCAAATTCTGATATACCTAACAATGCTCTAAATGTATCACTCCTTGAAGAGAAAAAGGGTAAAAAAAAAAATTAAACTGATGCTTGTTTCTTCAGATGGTTTCAGATCTGGGACTATTAGAATAACATTGAGATTAGGAGATTGACTATTTGGGGGAATGTGGGTGTCAAATGGGTGATTCTGCGGCCAAGAAACAAATTTTAAAGACATGTAGCCATCTGATAGACCTGTGATTATGAACAAATAAAGCATTCAAAGTAGAAGTTGTGCCAAAAAAAGGAGCACTTACAGTATCTTGTTACCGGCTGTATTCAGGCTGCTAAAACAGTTTAGTGGTACAAGTTACATTTCTTATTCATTACTTCTTTGTATGTTTGTACATACGTAACAAAGGTGACATTTGAAATGATCCCATCTTTTTTGTGTGTTTTTGTTAACCCTTAGAAAGTATACTAAAAGCACATTTGCCCATATTCTCTGGTGTCATAACACAAATATTTTTTTTTTGGGGGGGGGAGCAAGTCTTCGTTGGTGCTTGTGTTGAAAAGTGGGTGACAAGTGGGAATCGCAGGTATTGCCTCAAAACACGAGGGGAAAGTCTGATTTGATTAGACATGCCATTGTTTGTATGAGTCTCTTAGATTTATTGCTTCAGATTAAAATAACTTTCGATCGAGGTTTCCTTCATCAATTTGTTTCTAAACATTTCACTCCTGTATGGAAGGAGTCAATTAGCCTTATTTTCTTTGTTGGCGGCCTTATAAAAGCACACAGTACTTTCATTAACTCTGTAAAAGACGACAGATTTAAAGCTACACTTTAGTCCCCACCTCTTTGGTTTGACACCACGGTGTCAGTCATATGACTTACATTTCCCGGCAGTTGCAGCGGCGGTTCGTCTTATACACCTCTTACTGAGCGTCTCTGTTGGACTTTTTTGTTTTATATCTCCGGTGGCTGATACTCCAAACTAGCAAGCGACCATGTCCCGATATGCTGCATTTGTGTTGTTCCTTTTCGTTGGACTTGGTATGTATCATTGCAGCAATCAATTCAACAGAAGTGATCTATAAATCGGAGTCCATTCCTGTGATGTGACGTGGTAAAAGTTGTTGGATAATTAACGTTTTTCCGGGCCCTTGGGCTTCTAGGGTCAGGCTAAATAATGCTGACGTTAAAAGAATGTCGCAGTTGTCATTGGGATATTATTTTATGGACAAAAATGTGCTCTCCTGGGCTGAATTTATTGTACAGGGATCATCAGCTGATCCTTCCTGAAGCAGCGCAGTTATGATGTTTTGCTAATGTAGCTTAGCTTGAATGCTAATTGTTACCTACGTCAACGACATAAAAGTGAAACAGAGCGGTTGTGTGTTGCTCAAAACTCTAAATTTAGCCACATACGTGCATCTTAGTTATACAGTTATGCCAGTAATATAAAACTAATCTAGACCATGAAAGAAGCTCTAAAGAAAGCTTTTGATGATTTGGCTGGCTAACTAGCTAGCTACCACTGTTCATGATGCATTGGTTAGCTAGGCGAATTATCCGTTAGCTTACGTTACTGATATCATTTGATTTGAAAGCCGAATTTCGGGTTATTAATACAACAGAAGACCGTCTGAGTTATGCCTGCAGTCAAGTCAATTTAGCCTCACATACACGCCATGATTAAAATCGTAAAATGGTGCTTAAAGCAACATCGGCACAACGCGTTAGTACTGTGACAGCTGAAGTGGCTAGGATCGTTAACAACAGCTGCACGTGACAGTACAGCCATAATGACATCGTTTAGCTTCGATTTAGCAAACTAGCGCTAGGTGTGGTTTAAAAAACAATTTAGTTATAAAAAGGTATAACTTGTTGAGACTAGTAAACTTGCACATTTGTTTGCTGCGTTGTGATTAAGTTAAGTTAGTTTGGCCAACAAGGTTAGTCTTATAATGTAGTACTTTTTCTTGGAAGCTAATATCTAATGCTGTGCTATCGCTTAGAATGTTGTAAGTGATGGAAAACAACTAACCATTATTCCTGAAATCCTTTACTTGGGCACAGTGTTTACTTTGACATCTGCTTTAGTGCCAGTTGTGCGGTTTTTTATTTTAACTTTTTTCTAAATCCATTCACGTAACACATCTTTGGCCACTATTTTTGTCTTTATGTCTTTATGCCCATACATAAATTAATCTTCACAAAGCCTCAACAATTTAGACTTTTTACAGAAACGTCATTAATGATCATTAACAGGGTACAAATCTAAACCAGACCTTTATCTACAGCATTGAGTTCAATGATGTTGAAAATACTTTTTTATCAGCAAGTAATTTGGATGATAAATCAATCTGATAAATCAGTTTCTTGGAGTACATCAGCACCTATACTTACACCCAACTGTGTGTCCCATCAGGACCTCTTGATGAAATTTTAGGAATTTAAGCTTTCATTCATTGTCACATACATACACATTTTTGATAACAAATGTTTTTCCACTAATACATACATTACCATAAAAATGTATTTCTGATAGTCTGTTGGTAGATTTCTTTTTTGTAATATGTTCCATTTGGCGTGCAGCAATCATCAAAACATGTTATTTGCATGTATGCTTTCATACTTTAGAAATAAAACAGCTCTGATTAGTTTCTTTATTATATAATTTGGTGATCACTTTGCACAACAGAGTAAAACCTGGTGTCTCAAATGCCTTATTTTGTCTGATCAACAGTACAAACCCCCCCAATACTCAGTTTATCGTAATGTAAGACCTATAAATTTTCACATTTGCAAGCCTTGCACTAGCACTAGCAAATGTTTGGCATTTGTTCTGGCTATTTAGTGGAAATACAGCATTTTATAGTTGGGTTAGGTGCTCTATATGTTTATTATGCCAGGCAACGGCTGTGCTGATGACAGTGCATACACTCTAAACCATATAATTTATGTGAAAGGACTTTGGCCTCTGTTTAGTTAAATTGTCTTCAGTTTCTCAGAGCCAGTGAAAAAATAAAGAACTTGTTGCAAGGATCACTATAGACATATTTTGAGGCTTGTGCTGTCGATTTTTTTAGATATGAAAGTAGTTTTTTCTTGTAGTCTACTGCAGTCAACCTGGATTACAGTTTTTTTTTCGTGTGTATAAGAAAAAGTTCATACACATGTTACACAGACAGGTTAAAAAGAAGTAGTATTGTGCAATATTATCATTTCATTGTGAAAAATGTGTCTTTATATTTGTTTTTTAACACTGAATTTAGGGAACTGAAATCAAGGGTGTCAACATTTCTACTGTTTATAGCATAACAGTTTTTGAAACATTAAACAAACATATATATTTTACTGCATGGTGTTAGCAGTAGGGGCCTGAGTTTGTTTGCATAAAATTGTATGAGGTCTTAGTCTGTTTTATTGGCTTGGACTTCATATCAAGTGTCCACTTTTTACAACTACAGTTTCATATAAAAGTTCAGTTTAGTATATACTATGTACCTAACTTCCAAAACCAAATACTGTAGGTAATTTGCTAAACACAATCTTTGCAACTCTGGTTTTTATTCGAAGGAGGATCTTTTTAAAATTATAACGTATTAAGTTTTGGTAATAAACTAATTATTACAATAGAGAAGTCATTTTTCTTTTTCTTTCCAGAGTTCCAGCTTTCACATGGCACTGAGGTGCAAGTCAAAGGTGCAGACAAGAAGTTATGCCTCTACGCCAATCTAACGATCAGCTTCTCTGTTTCATATGAATTAGCCGTTGGTAAGGTGAGTCCTGCATTTAAACTTTATGGTAGGTATATTTAAAACAGCATAAACAATATGCCTATTAAGTTAATACAGTGGAAATCAGCTCCACCTTTATCACTACAACAGTGTGACTTTCAAATGACACTTGGGAAGCAAAGGTCATCTTAAAAAAGGGAAGTGACCCCAGTCACAAAAAAACAACTAGATTCTTGCTATTCAGCATTTTAGTTCATGTGTTTTCTGCATATCCTGCAATTGTTCTTTATACTACCAATATTAAGGTCTATTTAAATGTAGTTACAGAAATATATGCTTTTAATTAATTCTCTCACCTATTATTTTTATTGTACTGAATCTTTTTTATTAGCTGTCTTAACTGACTGCTTAGGAGAGCTAGACATGAAGCATTTTTGACCTTTGGACATGTAGCTAAGATGTTTAACTTTCTTGTCCAAAAAAGAAATGTAAGCTTATTAAAAGCTAAAAAAAAAATAAACAGTTAATAAACAATTATTAATAGAGAAACATAAAAAAATTGAGAGACAATAGTGTATAATCTCTAATTTTGAAAACTAGTAATTTAAAATAAAGGTTACAGTTGGGGCAACTGTGGCTCAATAAAATAACTAAAGGAATTTCTATTTTTGTTGTTTAAGAAGGCAGAAATACAAAAGTGTTGCAGTGAAACATGAATACAGATCACAGGTCATCATAATACTAGAAAAAGGAGATGAACAGCAGAAAACAAACATGTTCAGGCAACTGTACGACACATTCCACTTACCGAAACATAGAGCTTACTTGCCCTAGGCAAGCAGGCAAGAATTAATGTCAAGCCCTGTGTAAGAATATTGTTAATGCCATGTTCTCAGTGGTAATGTTGTGATAGTTGATGTTTCTGAGCTTTCAGTTTAAATCACTATTTTTTAAACATAAATTCAGCAATTAAAATACTAAACATCCACTTACAGATTTTTGCATAAATTAAAATTATGCTGTCATATTTGTCCAAGGTACTAAAACCAAAAGACTTAAAAAAATTAAATAAATACAAAATATCCCCCCCAATGAGGTCCGTCAATTCTGCAGTTTCACACCATAACTTAATTAATCTTGGTAACTCTCTTTCAGAACGTAACAATTAAGTTCCCACTTCCTGATAACGTCACAACGGATGGAAGTAAATGTGAAAACACAAGCTCAACACTGAAACTAAATTTTGGAGCAGGACACTCGTGGGCCGTCAACTTCACCAGTAATGGTAAAAAGTACCAGGCAGACTCCGTGATGTTTTCCTACAATCTCAGCGACTCCACAATCTTCCCTAACTCTGCATTAAACGGTAATTTTAACACCTCAATGTAAATACAAAAGCACTCAGAGCGATGCAGGTTTTGAGATGATGTTTCTTTGAATGTCTTTTAGACACCTTGTCTGTGACCACAAAGCCCCAGATTACAGATGTAGGCATGGATACCTGCTACTCATGCAAGAGTACAGATGAGATTCAGGCTGATTTAGTCAACATGACGTTGTGGAACGTACTCATACAGGCGTTTGTCATCAATGGCAGCAGGAGTGAAAACCGTAAGTACAGATGCTACAACACATCTCATCCTGACCGCAAAATTCTTGTTTTTTATTTATTGTTTTTGCTTTCTCTTTTCACAGTAACGATCTGCAGCGCTGATGTACCTGTAACCACAGCTCCCACAACCACTCATGTCACAAATTCCACTTCCACTGCCCCTCCTCCAACCACCACCCCAACCACCACCCCAACTCCAACCCCAACCCTCCCTACACCCACCACTGGGCAATACAGCATCAAGCCTGATGATAACAGCACAGCCTGCCTATTGGCCAACTTTGGTCTGAGGATTGGTTTTAAGAAAGGAGAGGTACATACATAAACACTTAATACCTTTTTTCTGATGATCTTCCATAGCTCCTCCTCATTTGATTTCTTCTCCTCTCTTTGATGTAGCTGTATCAGGAGATGAACCTGGAGCCCAATAGAACCATAGCCTCTGGGTCATGTGGAGCCAACAGCAGTGAGCTGGTGTTAAAGTCAAAGGACATGATCATCATGTTCACCTTCACTAGTGTAAGTCCTTAACGCCATGTTGTTACTGTATATCCAGTTAATATGACAACATGTGGTGTTGTCTCAAATGGGAATATTTTGTGTTTTGACATTTTGGATAGTGTGCTTAATTGCTTTTTGCAAAGAGTTAAAGTACACTTTGAAGAAATGTATCAAATGTTGCATGTAAAATACATTAGTGGTTCCTTGACTAGTTTTGTTGTTGTAACCAAACCAAAAAGCCTAGTGAGAGGGACTAAATTACTTGGTGGAAAGTTTTAGTTTAGTGTGTGTGTGTGTGTTTGTGTGTGTATATGTATGTATAACTGGGGAAAATACCTTTGGTAAATACAGGAATAGTACCTCTCAATGGCAGAAACTCCCAACAAACCATTTATCTGTTATTTTTAGAGGTCGGAATGCTGTCATTTTGCATTCTGACGTTTCAACTTTTATTGTGTTTTAAACTATATGGATACATTTAATTATTTTTATCCATGAATCTATATACAATGGCCCATAATGACAAAGTGGAAACATGTCTTTTTAGAGCAACTTGTTTTGGGCAGTCATTTGTGCAGGTGACCTCTACTTTGTGGTATGGTGCATCCTGCCTGCTGTTCAACTTGATGAGACTTGACCATTGTCAAGCTGAGTTGATTGAAACTGGTTTAGAAAGGAAATAATGTAAATGTGTATTAGTTTTCACAGTTTACAGTGCATGTCAAGAAAAAAACATGTTGAAAGTTGCTGCTAGAGCAGACGTTGCAAAGTCAAATGTGTGAAAAATAAATTTAGATTCATATTTTCTATTTCTAAACTTTTTTTCAATAGGACACAAAGAAATTCAGCCTACATGCTCTTAACTTCACCGCAGTAGGTGAGTAAAAGAATCCCATCTATTCACGCCACACTGAGAAGCACTGTAGAGTTTTTTTTTTTTCTCCCTTTTATACCTGCACGTTTGGGTTCAAGGTGTGCCATTTTCCGGGACAAACAACAACCTGAGTCTGTGGGAGGCAGAAGTCAACAGCTCCTACATGTGCAACAAGGAGCAGAACTATACAATCACCAGCCTACTCAGTCTCTACACTTTCAACCTACAAGTGCAGCCCTTTGGAGTCAAAAAGGGGCTTTTTAGTACAGGTAGGTTTCTCTATATTGACTCTTTATACAAACTGCATAGCTGACTGGCTCCTCATCAAACTGTCTCATTTTGACATTTACAGGGAAATGGTTTTGTTCAAGCTCCTGATTGTAGAGAATGAAATTAGAAACAGGATTTTTGTCGCAAGGTTTACAATGGATTTTTATTGTTAATGTGAGGGTGAGATTTTATAACTGAACATACCATAAAAGTTAATTTTTCTTTTTTTTTTCTCTTTTGCTTAGTTTTTTTTCTTTAATAATAATAATTACATTGTCTTTGGGGAGGGAACCTTATTTTTGTAAATTTTTTAACAAGTCAGATGAGGGTGATGAATAAGAATCACCAGGCATGAGCTGAAAATGAGTTAAAATAAAATAAGTGAAATGTGAAACAGGCAAATAAAATTTTCTTTTTTACACGAGAGAAGCAGACAGTTTATTTAGTCATAAGTTTTACCCTAAAAAAAAACATTTACTTTAAAAAATGCGGTGAACATTACATTACTTAACAGTATGTTTGATCTGTTAATATGTACTTTTGCTCAATTGACAATCACTTTAACACAACTTTAATTTTGTTTAATCAACAGTATCTATATCAGAGCTTCTTCTCAAATTTCTGTCCAAAAATATAATTTTCAAAACACTTTCACATTTACATTTTTGCAAATTCAGATTGATACAATTTCTGCTTAACATAAATCATTGTATTATTAGGTATGAAGTTTAAAGTGCAGCCAAATGATGGAAAGTTTAGGAAACAAGGCTCTCCAAAAGATGTTGATTAAAATGCAGTTAACTATCAACCTTTGCACTGCAGTACAGTATTACAGTGATGGGCAGTTAGAATGCCATTTGTAATGGATACATTTTTACCAGTCACTTATGTTGGTGTACTTTATATAAACACATCAAGTGAAAGGAAGTTTGGAACATTTTACCTTAAAAGATAAAGGGCTCCACAAGAGGGGAAAAAAGAATAAAATGTAAGGCCTACTTTTATTTCTTTTTATTTCTTTAAATTTTTCATATATTTCATTTAGAACCACAGCAATATATCTTCAGCAGAGACTTGTTTTATCCAAGTCTTATCACGTGCTCAGCTTCCTCAAACCCCTCTAAATTACGTACCGCTGACTCTTTTCATTTGATCACAGTGCATAAATCTATCATCTGTCAAGGATCTGTCTTTTTTTTTTTAAAGACCGTAAACAATCTGAACTGCTGTTGTGCTTTGTCACTTGTCTGAAAAACCACTGTTCCACCTGTTGACTGACTCTCTTTTTATCTGCAGCCCATGAATGTTCATTGGATGACATCAGCATCTTAATCCCAATCATTGTTGGCGCTGCTCTGGCTGGCTTGATTCTTGTTGTAGTGATCGCTTACGTGATTGGTCGAAGAAAGACTTATGTTGGATACCAGACCCTTTAAATCAACCCTGAAATATTTCGGGGCTCGCAAGCCTGGTCCTTGGATTACAAATATTTACTTGAAAGTACATCTTAAGCGTTAAAATGTCAAATAAAGTCTGGACTTAGAACACTATCCAAAAATATATTTTAGTATCTGTTGCTGTTGAAGTCATCAGTCATTTTTAAATATGAAATGTACATTAAGCATTTTTGAGCTATAGTCGTCTTCATTGATGCTGCAATGTAAGGAGTGAAAATTCAAGTAAATCTGGAGAGCATGGTGTTATTCTCAAGGACCAAACTTGTGTAGGCCCAATGTTTGTGTTTTCCTTTTGTTGTTTTCTGGATGTTTTGTCGTTTTCTTTTTGTGTTTTTTGTTGATGAGCAAGTGCAAGACCCACACAACTCTGAAAGCTGAAGTTCTACAGATGCAACTGGATTTCTATGTTTGCAATAATTTTCACATTTTCTAGAAAATGTGTGGCAGTTTAAGTCTGTTGTGAAATGATCCTGCACTTGCTCTGCAGACATTCCCGTTTTGTTTAATTTCTCATCATTAGTTACTTTCTTTATGATTTGACTTTTTGTTCTTGTAATTATTCACATTGACAGTGACTTAAAAACTATAATTTCCACAGCATCTAATTAGCTTTTTTTTGTTTTGTTTTTACAAATCAAGGGAAAATGGTTAAGCAGCTTTCTCTCCTCTTTCCCAGAAATACATTAGAAAAAAATTAAGGTCTTCTTGGAGTAGCCCATGTCAAGTGGAGCTGTGAAAGCCCAGTTGGAACTAATGACTTCATAGAGCACTCATTTCCATTCATGTATAAAAACTTTGGTTATTGTTGTAAGCAACACGTGTGCTTTTTCTGCTCCATAAGTGTCTGTTACATTTGCACTTAGGCATTAGGTTTTGAAAAGGGATAGTACCTTATGTAGATACTCACTTTTAGCACAGACAATTCTAAAACAACGCTGTTCACATACAGTATAAATGCACTAAGACGTTCTTTACAATTTGCTTTATGCTGAGAATGTTGTTCACCTGTGTATAGGTCTGGGCTTGGTCTGAGCTCTAAGCTGGGTCAGGGGCATTAAATCTCCTGAAACTAGAAGTATTCCTCTTAAAGTTAAAATGTCTTGGGCAAACGGGCAAGAATATTGTGTATTTGTCAATTTTTCCCACATAGACAGGAGTCAGGAGTTAGATGAGAAGATGGATGCTACTCAGATATGAAGCTCCAGCCTGGTGCCAGTTGGCGAATCTTTGCACGAAAACTAAAGACAGGGAATTGAAGTTAACCTGGGCCCTGTGCAGAAGTAATAAAAATCAATCCCCAGCACCTCTAAAGCTCATTACGTATCTAATTAACTATCTGCCAGCTGTAGCTTCACATTTATTGTACAGACATGACAATGGTACCAAACGTCTGAAGTTTCCCATGATGATTCCTGTAACAGCTCGACTAATCTGTCTCTTCCAGACAGTGTACAAACCCACAGCTATCATCACATTTTGATTTGTGCTAGGTAGTAAATGATAATCTTCTGTCAAACAGACAAAACTGTTAAGACAAAACTGTTTTCAAGAGATCTTGAGGTAGCTAGTGCACATTGCAGTGAATGTTTGCAGACAAACCCCAGGATATGTATTTTTGTAATGATAGAAAATTTGGCACATGGTAGTGGCTGTATATTTTTGCTTAGTACTAGCAGCGTGTTGTGTACTGTTTGACATGTCCCAGCTCTTCAGCAGTGTAGCTATGCAGGCAGTAAATAACAGTGATCCAATATGAATCATCTGCCTTTTATAATTTGCTTATAAAATTCCCAGGACATTGTATATGCGTAAGAAAATAGAGCTGAATCAAATGAGCTTTGATTTGCCCTTGTGATCGTTGCTGCTTTGTGTATTTCAGCTTTGTACAAACTCAGCTGCCTTAAATATATAGATGGTTTTGCGGCACTACAATAAATGTCTGTGTATTATAATACATGTCCCTTGTTCTTGATATGTTGACTAACAGGTTTGTCACCATAACAGCTGTGACTTGCTCAAGTTTAACTTCCTGTTATGTATTTTTAATACTGTTAAAATATCTTTTTGGTAACTTGGTTTGGCTCAGTAATTACTTCTCTTCACTAGATGAGAACATTGCACACACAGTCAGCAAAGGGAATTTGTGCTGCAAGACCATCTTGTTAACAATCAGTCACTGTTTGTCATGTGGAAACAAATGATTTCATCTCCAATCTCTCACTGTTAGTTCTAATAAATTGGATTGTGTGAAGCTGAAGTGGGGCTTTTTAGTATTTAAAAATTAATGGAAATAAAAATGAATTGCTGTCCTAGACACTTGACTAAATGTCTATTCTTTGTAACACTGAATATATTCTACAAAGGTTGCTGTCCATGCACTTGGTCATTGGGCGACTTCTGCCACCCATGTTTTGACCTTTTAAGTTTTTTGTTTTTATTTAATTCACCTCTCTGCTCTCTTCACTCTCGTCTAGCTGAGGATTGCCAGGCCGATGCAGAGAGCTTCCTTGTGCCCATAGCTGTTGGAGTTGCCCTACTTGTTCTCATTTTTATCGTTCTGCTGGCCTATTTCATCGGGAGAAAGAGAAACATGGCCACCGGCTACGAGTCTTTCTAGTTAAACTTGCTCTTAATTCTTTACCAAGAATATTCGGTGAATGCCTGCCTGTTTGCCTCACTGCCTTTGACTAATTGTAAAACATTACCGTGTTGTATTGTTTCCATGTGGTGGTCAGTGCTGTTGACTGTATTGGTAAAGGAATGGCTTGACATTTGGAGGGAACAGAAAAGTAAAACTAAAAACAGAAGCTGGTTAGCTTAGCACAGCATTAAACTGGAAGTGGGTGACACAAGTAGCCTGGTTCTGTCCAAAAGTAACAAAAATCCACCTGCCAGTACCTCTAAGGTTTGCTGACTAACATGTTATATTTGAAATGTTTAATCTATACAAGTACAGCAGCGTTTAATTCGAAATGTTAGAGGACTGAGTGTTACTGTGTGTACACCAACACCAACCTCCTCCGTATTTGGGACAAAATCCAGTGCTCTAAAGAATCTGATTTGGTTTGTACGATGCTTCATGGAAAACACTGAGCATTTTCTGAACTAACCCAGGCACTGATTTATTGTCTCACATTTTTTTCATGTTAGTGTAAACAACCAAATTCAAATTTTGTTATACGGCCCTTTAGCTCACATTCATTCTTTGTTATTCTACCTATGTCATTTGAGTTATTTTGCTGCAGTGAAGTCCCTTTAACAACAAACTCATTCTATAAATGTTGAAAAATGTATCATAAAAACCCATTAACACTAAACAAGCTGGTAACTACAGTAAGTCAAATATGACATTTTTGCAGCTTTAGTGACAACACCAGGAAGTTACTGCTCCAGGCTAAGGCCACTGCACAACCCTTTGTTAAACCACAGCATGTCACGCTACAGTCTGCTCACATTATACAAACAAGATGGAAGATGTGAATTTGAGAGATGTAGAGGTGCTAGTAGCCAGATTACCTTAGCCTGTCTGTTTCCAGTCTTTATGCTATGCGAAGACAGCTGTGGCTTTATATCGAGTGGTATGACACTGATATTAATGATTTTAACTCTCAGCAAGAAACCATTTCCCTCCATGTCAGTCCATTTCTTTAGAGAGTTTCCTGTGGTAATTATGGCTGAAAATCATATAGAAGAATCATTAACAACCACTCGAGTATCTTTGGGAGTATTTGATCACTCTTTTCTCTAATATAAACGTTGCACTTGTAGCATCTCCTTTCTTGCTGCTTTTTCTCTTCCTCTAACCGTTTGTGTCTTTCTATGTGCAATGTTTTCTGCAAACTAAACCACTAACCTGCTGTCCCTGTCTCCTCTTTCTGTCTGTCAGCTGAGGAATGCTTCCTGGACTCTGATTTGAGCTTTTTGGTGCCCATTGCAGTGGGTGTGGCTCTCAGCCTTCTAATCATCCTTGTGCTTATCTCTTACCTGATTGGCCGGAGGAAGAGTCGCACTGGCTACCAGTCTGTATAATCCAACTCCGCTGCTTTTGCCTCTCAAACCTTCCCCACCCCTCACAGCACTTAGAAACACCCACCAACCCAACCCCATCCATCGGTGCATCAAAAGCTTCCCAAATTTCAGCTTTTGTTTTTACTGTTTCGCGTGAGTCAGCATCTCCCTAAAAATAACCTCTGCTTATTTCTTGTACCAAGTTTAAAATTTATCCGAGCAACCACCCAATTTTTCTCCTTTGTTTTGCTTTGATGCTAATGACTGGATCAAGTACCAAACATTTATAATCGATATTGCATCATTTGATTATAGATTGCATGTTTTAAATTTTTAAATTTATGGCTGTGAGTAGCCCTCCATCTCCTCCCAATGCAGAGAGGCTTTTCCCTCTCAGTTTCTGTGCTGTATAATAGTACATGTGTAAATTACTCTCTTGTATAGAATGAATGATGCTGATTTTTGATGAATGTACGAGCAAGCTAATACAGTATCATCTACTGTTGTCATTCATATATTTCTTTAACATGAAATAACAGCTACATGAATCTATTGCACATTATTTGTGGTTGGATGAAAGGGACACTAACTTATAAAGACACTTTACCAGCACTGGGACCAGCCTTTTAAGAGAGGCTTAATGTTAGGTTTTTACATTTGAGTCACTCTGTTAAGAAGATTTAAGACTTTTATTTTCTTGAAATGTACACTTGTCTTAAGAGACATGACTTGACTATTTGGTGAGTTAATTCTAGTGTTGTGTCCTTAATATTAGTATGTCATTTTGCTCCATTTGAACCTGCATTGGACACCAGTATGAAACTTTGCTGGTTTAACAACTAAACATTGGTCACGGTAGGATCCTTACACTACCTCCCTTGTAGAACAGTAACAGCAACGTAAGCAGTTGAAGTATGATGTTTATAACATTTTTTTGCGACTCATTTCATGTATATGATCCTCAGTTGAGTACATCCGATCACTCCCATCTGACAGTTTTGTGCCTTTCTGTTGTGCACCTCTGAGTTGCTTGCTGGAAGCTTGTCTCCATCTGATGAAGAATGTGACACGATGAGCTTGTTAAATACGAGTGGGGGACTAATTAAATAAAGTTTTGTTCTTGTTTTGTATCACTGTCATTCTTTCAACAAATTGGATTAGGTTTTTATGGGCAAGTTGCAGAACAGGAGCACGGGTCTTGTGACAGGACTGAATCCAAAGGTTACTGGTTGTAAACCAAACATCAACATGGCTGATTGAACTTTGATCAACAGCATGCTTTTTATGACCTGTAATGGTACACAGAGGCACGACTGTCACTCCAGTTATTACAGGCATGTGGGCAGATATGCAAGTTGACCCAGTGTACACTTATGACTGCAACCAGTGTGAAGTAAAACAGTTGATCTGTTTTGTTGGCTTTACCTACTTATCGCTTTTTTAATCCCTTATATCTGCTCTATTGTAAAAATACCTAAAATCAACTGAATAATGTAAGTTACATATGCTGCGCATGCACAAAATGTATACTTTTCTACTTACTTGAATACTTATTTCAAGAAGTAGTCCTGTTAAACACTAAACAGAAACTTAGATAATGTAAAAATCTGTTGAATCTTCCTCATGATTATTCTCATAAAGTTTGTGTCATAAAAGCAGTGTACATTTTTGCTACACTAGCTGGCTGTTCCAACATATGTACAGCACCTTAAAATGTTTAAATTTTAAATGTACTGAAAGAAAGCTGATGCACAGAATTAGCTCCATGTGGAAGAAAACTTGATGTACATATCAGAACACTGTGTTTATTACGAGAACTATAATAGGAATAAATAGAACATTGTTACCAACTTTAGCAGCACAATCCAAGGAGGATTAATACTAACACAAATTAGTAATAATTTTAAAAATGGTACAGACCTTTCACAAACTATGTCACAGTACAGGATGTCTTTTTATTGATCAGTCTTGTGTAGTATTTCATTTACAGAAGCAAATGTTTTTACAAAAGAAGGCGAGCTGTGGCTTGCAATACTTTATCATAAATGTATAATTCTGCTCTATTCAACAAAATATAGTAATAGTGTATTTGCAGTCATTTATTATGTATTTATTTACTGTGTAAGTACAGTACAAGTCCTGCTTTCAGTGTTTGCATGATAGTTCTTTGAATTCTTACAATACATGTTTGAAAAATATAATTCAAAACAAATTAGTACAATGCCACACAAAATGTGCACACGAATACTCAATCTAAACTGACAGAATGATGTATCTAATCACCTATTCATGTTTTAAGTCATAATTTGATTTGCATAGCCAGAAAAGCTAACTATTGGGCACAGTGTAATTTAGTTTGATTAATCTTGCTAATCATTACAAAATATCAGGAATTGAACTGTAACTCACTCTATGCTCTCGTCCTGTGCTCAGCACTGTTGTGGGTGTAGGTGCCCATAGTACACTCAAGGTACAAAGATGCAACACAAACACAAGAGTAAATATCTACGTCTTGAGGAATTTCACAGCAAAAGATGTTGATATTTAAGTGAAGGATGAGGAGAGGGAAATTACATATTTTATGAATAACAATGGTTCAACAGATTCTTTTTTCTTGTACATTTTCTGCCTCATTTTCACAGGAGCATCCTGCTGGCAGTGATGTCTTTGCCCTACGCTCCGACCTCTAAGATAAAGGTCACACTGCCCAGGTAGCGGTCTGTGGGCGAATCATTAATGATGCCTTTTCCATTCAGTTTGCATTGTACGTGGATTGGAGTGCCATACTGCATACCTGAAAAACGCACAGCCACCACCGGGGAAGAGTAGTTTACCTGAGACAGAAAACATTTTAAAAAAGCTGAACAAAGTGTTTTATTTTAGTCTCAAATATACGTTTCATGCAACAAAAGTCATCAACTGTGATCAGTCTCTCACTCACATGTCTGAGCTTCCCATAGTATGGGTAGTACTTTAGCTCAAAAGTGCTCTTAGGGAAAAACTGGATTTCTCCCAGAGCTTCTGGTGGTCCTTTCTAAATAAAGGGAAAACATTAAACTCTCTTGACCCACAGTTTGTTGAAAGACACTGTGATGACATTTTTAGACATGCTGCTCATGACTGACGTAAATTAACCAAGTGAAGATGGCCGCTGTACCTTAACTCCACAAGTCACATTTATTGGTTTGCCCTGGCCAGGTAAGTATCCAAGAATCTATTGAAAATTGAGAACAGCAGAAAAAGTGTCATCATGCAAACAAAATACAGTAAAAACATACGTGTCCATGATAATATGGTGCTATTTTAAGTTTGTTTGCTGATATTTTAGGACGGGTATTATTTTTTTGTCCTGCACCAGTTAAATGTGCAGTAGGATAATTTATTGTTATGCAGAAGTTTATTTTTAATTTGTAAAAGCATAAATACCTAAAGTTACTGTTCAAAATATTAACAGTAGTGCAGAAATTGCTTCATGTGTCTTTACCTTCTCCCTGAAATGGCCACAAGATGTCACTAATTCTCTCTGTTCCTGCTGTCTTTAGTTTCGGTACATTACAGGTTATAGGGTCTTACCCGGTTCATTCGAAGTAGGATGCATGGCCTTCCCTTAGAATAGCCATAGTGGGGGTCCTGCAACCCCGAACAGTCCCCCAACCAGGACCTCTTAAACTGACATGCTTTCCGCTCTTCACTTTCCTTCAATTTCTCCTGCATGAAGTAACCTTCCATTGTGCATTGAATATTCTTCTTCTCCTGAGTGCCATCATTATATGCTGAAAATAGAGAAGGGAGAAAGTGGCAGAGGAGGAAAGAGGAGGAATGAGAGACCAGGGCATAAATAAACCTTTGCGAAAGCGATGCCCTGCCAGACTCAGGCCTCCGATTGAGGAAGCTTGACAAAAGGCGAGTGTGAAAAAAACTGTCCTGAATGAACACAAAGAGGCTTCCCTTCCCAGGATGCCTCGCAAGAATCAAATGAAAAAGGAGGACAAAGTTGGTAGAGATGTGGATTAACTCACCGCATGACCGCCTCATTTTAAGCAAACTCATCAACCTTGTCAGACATCACCCAACTTCCCCCACAATCTTTACTGACTCACGTTTTAGATATTCATCCATTGACCTGATGTATTTCCTCCAGGATTTGCGATCAGAGGCGTTGAAAGCGACGTCGTTGCCTTCTAGGTGTGGGGCCATCGTCATACCTGCCAGTGGAAACCCAGAGACAGTCAACTGTGCTTGAAGCAGACGGAGGGACGGTCGAGCAGAGAGATGAGAGAAAAGTGACAAAGGAGTGGTGTAGGATTAGGACCGTGTTTACCTGGTGGCATCACTCTGTCATTGAAGGTTGGATGGTAGGGACTAATAGACCACATAAGGCAAAAAATACAGCCGCCAAACATGGCTGCAAGAAACAAATAAAGTGCAGCGTAGAAGAGAAGGATGAGGCCTAAAAATAGAGTAAAAAAAGAATTTATTACAGTGAATACACAAAGTGGCTTAAATCGTACACTACACAACTCAAAATCAATAATGTCTCTGATCTGATTGGAGAAGCATAATGATTTTCCAGTTTTGCTTTGATTGCATGGTCTCTGTTGACCTAGAGCCGCTGTCCTTGTTTAGGACAGTCGGTAATTTGTTTACTCGTGTCTGGATCTGCAAATAACTCAAATAACTTTGATCTAAAATCCATTATATTGAGCTGAGGAGCCTATAACAAAGAAACCCTGAGAACTTGCATTGTTCTGCAATTTTTAATCAACAATGCATTAGCAACTAATCAAGATAAACGTATCCTAAATTAAATGGCTTTTGCTGTGCGGGCAATTTCACAGGGGACTAGCTGCAGCCAGCCTTGCATCCCCGGAGCCACAAAGGCTTTTCTGTTTGAGCTCAGTGAGAATTCTCCCAGCTGTCCTTTCACTCAGGAACACTGTGAACCTCCGGTTGCCATCGTACTGAGGGTCTTTTGCAGCCATAGAGGCACAGCCAGCTCCATGGAGCCCCAATCACCCCACTCTGGTATTGTGTCCCCTGTTACACACTCGTCTCACAGGACACACAGCACAGACTTCAACTATGGGACTTTCTTCAGCAGACACATGGGCCCCACTCCTCCCCAAGTGTGCACACACTGGTTATGCAGCTGAAATGAGCTCTTAGACCTCCCTGGAACATAACAGTGCAAATTATGCAAGAAGCACACACTTTCCTCAGATATTCTCTCTGCACTCAGTTGGATCATGTTTGCTATTGTGTACACCAGAGCTGAGGGAGGAGGCTCAACAGCGTCACATCGTAACTACCCTGGAATACAAAGATGCTGCTCCATCATCATTGACTCAACACCCTTCTGCCAAAAACACACTTCTGCCAAAAAAGTCTGCCTGCCTGCACCAAAGCTAAATTTGGCAGTGTACTCTGGGAAAAAAAAAAAAAGACAAGAGCACCTCTTCGTGTATTACTGCAACTGAGGGGTCATAAGCATGTTAAGTTCAGAGATGAGGTCGCAAAGGCTTTGGGAAAGAGGCTGTGGAGAGCATGGTAAGATGTGGAGGAATGTGATTCCTGGCCAATTCGAGGCCCAGAACAGTACGCTCCCGCTGGGAATACGTCCCCAGGCAGTCTGTTTTTGTCGGGACACTCTGAATTGTCCATGCACCTATGTAAACATTGAGCATGAGGACACACACACTCACAACACAGTGAGCAGAGTCGCTGGACTGGAAAGACACTTCTCACCCCTTAAACTACCCCTAAGTGCATCTTTTAAAGATTTTTAAACACCACATCTGCTCTTAGGCTTGTTTAAGATTATTGAACCGATTATAAGACACATGCAGTAAAAAAGAATTCATGCACTTTTCCTAAATTCAAACAACACAGAACCTCTCTTTTTTTCAACTCACTCCAGCTCTTTCCAGAGCGACCCATGAATTCGTTGGTCTCTGCATTCCACAGGTATTTCTTCAAGTCGTCTATTTTCTGGTGGAGTGTCCTCTTAGGTAACGGCCTGCGCTTCCATCTCTCGAAGTTCAGGTCCTCCTGCTCTAGAGGCTGGTGCTCGGCCAACTCCTCCTGCTCTTCCTCCAGCTCTTGGCCATGTTTGAGAATCACTTTGTGAGGCTGGTGGAAAGAAGAGGAGAAAAAGCCCTCACCACACATATTTTCAACTGCTGATTTCTGCAGTCAACCTATTTTCCTTTCAGGGAAAAAATAACATGCCTTCTGATCAGAGTATGACTGATATTATAAACTACCAGAGAGCGCTCTGCACAATAACCACACTGATGGTCCTGTTCCCTGTTTCTGCAAATTATAAACCCGCTGGTGACCTTTCTGGCACTCGTTGGGAGAGCTGACCTCCTGTGAGTAGACCCTCCTGTTTGGAGCAGCAGCTGCAGACAGCAGAGCTGGAGGGTCACTCTCACAGCCAGATGTTACTGACTCTCAGCATCACACATCCCAGAGGAGCCACGGGACACTCCAGAGTGTCATTAAAAAGTCACTTAATTTATCAAAGCCTGGCATTTTTTTAAACTCATGTTATCTATTTAAAATACTGTTATGAGCTTTGTGCCAATAGAAACTTGAGGGAAACATGCCTTAAATATTACATCTGGATTAATTGATTCAACAGTTGTTTCTCTTTAATGTCAGCACTTACAGGACTTTTAAGTAGAGAATCTTCAGCTCCTCCTTCTGTGGAACCAGACTCCATATTCTACACAAGAAGAAAACGCACTTGTTAAACCAATCACATCTAGCTGTGCTCTCCATGCTCACACATCTTTGCATCTGAAAACTTTCTCAGTTCAACATTTTCCCGGGTTTTTATCTGAATATTTTCAAGAATCAGACTCAAGACAAGTAGTTGTAGCAAATAGACGACCAAGTATGTAACGTACCTTTAGTTGTCTTTTGAATAAAAACGAAGATTAATATGTGGATAACCCTCTTGACCCCCAGAGATTAAAAAATATATATATAATATTTGTCAAAAACTTTTTGGAGGTTTCATTAGAAAGTTTTAGGCATGCAGAGGGGTCCGGATGTGAAGAACCTCCTTCAACTAACCGCGCATCTTAGTGAATGACCACAGGATGGAAAAAAACGAGGGGTGGGATACAAAATGCTTTTATTTTGTTGGGGGGTGGGGGGGGGGGGATGGTTGGGTTGGGGAGAGAGACGTTTTGGCAGCAGCCTGAACCACAGCACCGCATTCTGCACACGCACACCATCAGCCATTGTCTGGAGAGCTGTGCTAAGATATAGCAAAGTCTGAAAACAATATTTATAGTGTATCTCATGTCAGCACACTGTTGTCCATCATACTGTACGTGCACAAAGATACTCAGAACAATCCCCGTGTTTCCTTTTCTAACTCTTTGCTGCCTTATTGTTATCGATTGGACGTTTAACCGGAAACAAAAACATCATAAATTAAATATCCGTCACGATTGTCCCTGCACATGCATGCATACTAATCCAGTTGCCAACGCCAGCAACTCCATACAGTCTTGCAGCAACTGCTTTCCATAAGCTCTGCTCTGGTGAAGTTCAAGTAGTCCTCATCCCTGATCCTATCTGCACTCCGGTCACGTACCGCTCTGTTACCCCGTGTAACTGGGAGAGGGGGATTTCTGGTTTTTTTTTTTTCTTTTCATTTTACATGAAAAGACAAATTGCGTCATGGAAAAAAATGGGTCCCTTGAGATTTCCGCGGCAAACACGTGCATGCATGTGTTTATTATGTGGTTTTTAAAAGGGCTGCGCATCCTTGCTGCTGAATATTAGTCCCTGCGTGCGTACTGTATGTACGAATGGGCAGCCAGCCACGGCCAGTTTCACCTGTTTGGGGTCCCCAGGGCACAAATGAGCTGCAGGGCACCTGGAACCCCACATTCATGCCATTCTCTGTGCATTTGAATTTGTTTTTAGTGCTTAAATATTACCTGCATATTGAGTGTATAGAATCTCCAAAACAGTCATTTACAACTATGCAAACTAAAAAGGAAAAGAAACAAACAAACAAAAAGGACATGATGCCACATCTTTATATCCATCTGAAGGGTAAACAAGGAAACAAGGCTTCCACCTGTTGATCCTCATTTATTTTGTAAATTGTAATTTTTGTAATATGATCATGGATCCGCTTGAAAAGTTGTAGATATGCGTTAATTTCTTTGTTTTTCTACTGTTGACATGTGATAGAAATACAGTATTTGTTGCTTTGAACAGATGGAAATTGAACAGGCATGTGCTGCAGTTCTATTGACATCCAGTAAAAAAATGACATGTTTTGGCCCTTCAGCTCTCTGTGCCGGTCAAGTGACTGAAGACTATGAATAAAGTAAGACTGTCTTAGGCCCTTTACCTTTGTGGATATTATTGTAATATTATTGTAATGGTGTATGTTTCTAAAAACACATTTTAAAATTCAATGATCACAAACCATTTAACATAATTGGCCCGGTCCTCCTAAAGATAAAGCCAGGTCCTTGGCCACATACAGCGGTATTCGGCTTGTCACTTCAGGGGTCACCTCTGCAGAACGTGTTCAAGACATTGATTTGGCATGAGTTTTTTTATACCGGATGCCCTTCCTGCCACAACCGTCCCAGTTTAGCCAGGCTTGGGGCCGGCACCAAGGTGGCCCTCGGTGGCTAGGCGGGGCCACACCTGGTGGGGTGGGATTCGATCCTAATGTTCTTCTGTATTGCAACCCAATTCTCTACCCAGAAACGGCAAATCAAATGAAGCAAATAATATTTTCATTATACAAATACAATACTGTAAGGCCCAGGGTAAAATCATGGATGGCAAACAATAAACTGTATTTAATAACCCGATTTGTTAGTAGTGTTTAACAGATTAACTTGCAAACATGCTTCAAAGACAAATGCAGAAATTATTGTATTGTTTATGTTTATTTTGGATGTTTGATTTTTAAAGCAGCATCAATTTGCTGAAGCAGTCATGTGTCATTCACTGGATGTCCAACAGCTCCAGATTGCAACACAGTATTTGTGACACTTGGTGGTGCTCCACCCTCATTCCTAACCGTGACCTCTTTATGCCTTAAAGCTTTAATAAATTCATTTCTTCCTAACCATGCCAAACACCTCCAGTATTGAACTAAAGTGATCAGTATCAGTAAAATGTCCAGTCATTACAAATCAAGTCAATTTAATATAATTAGCTCTAGCTTAAGCCCAAGACAAATGAGGCCTCTTGCTCTACAATCAGCTTTAAATAGCCTAGAGTCAATCAACATATGCTATCAAATCAAGGGATGAATAGTCCTACTTGGCCAGCCTATCATTTTCAGTTTTATTTCTTTAAAAACTCTTGGTAGGCTGTACTAGTGCTGATTTATTCTCTACCCCCTGTTTACACTCATAAACCAAAAACAAGTCTTACTAAATTCACAATCTGGTTTGCTTGCATGATCAGGGATGTGGAGCCATGCACAACACAGTTAAATTGACAAAGCTGTGGGTTTCCCTCATAACCTTGTTCATGCAGTTTATTTGAACTTTATATCAGATAGTTTGTTCCACTGATCACTTTTCTTACAAGGTAAATATGTCTACACAATGTTGTAGGCTAGTCTGTTTAACTTGTTAAAAATCACAGGTCTTAAAAATATACATTTTTTACATAAAATAATAATCATCATTTATTTTATTTATTTATTAATTTATTTGGGAGGTGATGTATTATTTACTCTATAATATTTTGGTGTACAGAAGCCTAACAAACACCATCCACATTAAACATAAATTAAGTTGTTAAACGTACTAATTCAGTGCAAAACTAAAACTGTGCAGTGTTGCTATTGTTAAATTTCAAGCCAACATTTGATTTGTTTACTTACTCAAAGCTTTAAATCGCTAATCTTGTAACTTAACAGACAGTAGGCTATGGCTTAGCTATATTAGCTGATTAGCAAAATTAAAGATGGAGGAACGTTAGAGCTATTGATGGATCACAGATGACAAACATGTATAAAATATATTTATTTTGTCAGGAATATATTAGGGTGTTACATATATATATAAAGACAAAACTTTGGATGTCAAATAGAAAATTAGGTAGAAAAATTGTACAAAAATACAACTAAATATTAAAAAACAAATAGTGACGTAAATAAAACGATAGTGTAACGTTTAAGTGTTTTATGTCGTGGGGGAAACGTTTTTTACACGTTTTAAACGTTGAGGACACGTTTTATGCTGTTTAAATTAATATTAGTAACGACACTAACGGGAGTCGTTGGGCTACTTTGTCTTTCTGAGTACGTGCGGGACATGCGCACATACAACCCACCAGCACCAGCGACCCTCCGTCTGACAACGACACATCGTGAGGACGGAGACGAGAGACGTACCAACAGCCGCGTGGATGTAAACGAGACAGACTGGAGCTCAGCGGGGACGAAGTTCTGGTGTCAGAGTATGCCACAGCAAGTGAACGCACCGTCCGCGTTAGCTCCTAGTTGTTCACGTTTAGCCTATAAATGCACAGCGAATAATACTGAGTCGTGATTGGTTTTTATGAGCATTTTTGATATTTTTGCAAGAGGATCGTCCGCGGGACTGTATCCATAAACATCCTGCTAACAGCATGCCGCCTGTTCAGAGCCTTCAATCCAGCGGACTGACTCTGTCTGAAACAAATATGGGTAGGTGTGTGCAAGGTCAACGGTGTGTCTGTAGCAGGTCTTATCAGTGAAACAATAAAGGATATATTTTTACAGATTTTTACTCTGCAGGGCATTTGTCTAGTCGCATTTGTCACTAGTCGCATTTGTTAAATGTACATGTGCACAGAGATTAGTATGTTGACCATCAGTGTTCGCTTAAAGCCAGTAGCAGCAATTTCCCCTAATAAAAACAGACAAAAAACACCCGTTGCATCACCAGATCGTGTGCTTTTTTTCTGATCCAGGCCGCAGCGCGTCACTGCAGGTGCGGCGACGTCGAGTAACCACGGCAGCCTTGATGTTAGACTCTGACGGTAATTGCTTGACACAGATTTTGGCCGGATACTCGATTGTTACCGTAAAAATTAAAGGGAAAACGGTCGATTCATGCAAAACAAAATGGGTCACACTCACTAGATCGTAGGCTGGTGATTTAATCTAAGTTTCGCTGTTGTAACACAAACAGTAGGATTATTTCTAAGGAGCTGCAGACTTGGTATTGATTGGCCATACAGGTTAGAAATGCACCAATTTCGTGAAAAATAGTTTTATAAGTTCTTAAACAGTCTGACATTTCTGCCACAGACGCATTCAGTACTTTTTATAACTCGTCATAAACAGAATTGTTAGTGAAATTGTTTTGTGTGTGTGGTTTTCTCAGAGACTTACTCGGAAATCCCCAGTACTATTGTGACTCTGATTTATGTAAAATCGATATGTGAATTAGACGTTGTTTTTTAAGTGGTTAATGCATTCATACATGGGCCAGATCGCGAGAATTATAAACAGCTGGGGGATACTGACAAAAATGATGTTCATGTCAATAGGTTCCATACCATTGCTAAATAATTTTCTGCTAAATAATTTTTTGCCAAATAAATTTCCTCTACTGGTTTTCAATATCTTATTGAGAAGTGGGTATTAGATTGCATTCTATGTGGTATTAAATATGTCTTTTTAAAGCTGTAAATTTAGGATGGTCAATCCTGCAAAAAACAAAACAAAAAATACATTCATCATGAAACTGGAGCGAACCTCAAACACCTGCTTAAACAATACCTGAACAGTTCTTCTGTTTCTCATTCCTGATGTTTTCAAAGGGAGTCACTTTATAATCTAATGGAGACCTTCATAATTTGAGTTAAAAAGCCCATATCTCCAAAAGTCCTATATAGCCTGGAGATAATGGTAAAACCAAACAAATCAAAAGTGTCTAACTAAAAAGGACAATCTACATAAAAGTGCATAAATGAGTTGGATTTTAATATCTTATAACCACATTCTGTGGTCTCTGCGATTAAAGTCAAAGGTATTTGATATAATGGAGGAACAGGAATTTGCTCCTAATTTCACCGATGGCCAAAACCATATGAATTGGTTCATTTAACTGCCACTTAACCTTTAAGACTAGGAAACAATCTACAGGATTCCAATGAACACAAAGCTCAGAGGCTGTGTCCTTCATTATGCATGCAGCATGGTTATAAAATCTGATGGAAACCATATGTTTTCTATTCTGAGAGAGCGGAGATGTCCTTGTCCTCTGAGTTTCAAAAGGAGAGCACAGTTTCTTATTGATCTCCAGGTTGGAGCTCAGTATTCGGTGGCAGTGAAGTCTGTGTGTCTGTGGCGTCCGCTTCCACATACCCACAAACTGATAAAACAGAATTTAGAGACGACTTCAGTGCTTCTATAACTAGCTATGGTGAACTCTTTAAATAACACAGAATAAATGTGAGATATAATACAAATAGAATGGGTTAGATCTATTCTGTTGCAAAACAAAAAGCTGGAACTTATATTATTTTTTATAATGAAATAAAGAGAGTAGATTGCACCCAAAATTACCCAGTTAGCAAACTTTATTTTCAGCATTATCTCCTCATGTTGTGTGAGACAATTCTGACACAACAGCTTCTTTGTTTGGGAGGAAATTCAAACTGGATTTGAGGGGGTGAGAAATGACTGGGATCTTGCAGTTACATTTGGTGAATGCATGCTAAAATCTGGTGATTATGGCAGTTAGATAACCAGACGGTAAGCTATCATAATTTATTCATCCAATCAATGTTTCGACCACAGCCAGTGTTTTTGAAGGCTTTTAGAAAGACCTGTTCAGTGTCTTTTTATAGTCCAATGTCTACCCCTATGACACCAGAACAGCCTGGAATTAGAGTTATTTTACACAGATCAATGGAAAAGGACGCTTTGCCTTATGTAATTAGAGTTTCTAACTCAATTCAATTCAACTTTATTTGTATAGCACCATTCACAACAAAGACATCTCAAGGCACTATACCTTTTTTGCCCCACTGTGTGTATGTTTGTATATACACACACACACAAAAAAATCAAATGTACATAAGTATTCGTGTCCTTTGCCATAAAACTCGAAATAGAGCTCTGGTGGATCCTCTTTCCATTGACCATCCTTGTCCTGTGGGAAATTTAGTTTATTGGACATGATTTGGAAAAATCCTACACCTGTCTATATAGGTCCCATAGTTAACAGTGCATGTCAGAGCAAAAACCAAGCCATGAAGTCCAAGGAATTGTCTGTAGACCTCAGAGACAGGATTGCATCGAAGCACGGATCTGGGGAAGTGTACAAAAATATTTCTGCAGCATTGAAGCTCCCAGTGAGCACAGTGGCCTCCATCATCCGTAAATGGAAGAAGTTTAGATCCTCTCTAGAGCAGGCAGGCCGGCCGGGCCTTAGTCAGGGAGGTGACCAAGAACCCGATGGTCACTCTGAAAGAGCTCCAGTGTTTCTCTGTGGAGAGAGGAGAACCTTCCAGAAGAACAACCATCTCTGCAGCACTCCCTCTAATTAGGCCTGTATGGTAGTGTGGCCAGATGGAAACCTCTTCTCAGTAAAATGCACATGACAGCCTACCTGAAGGACTCTCCCGACCATGAGAAACAGAATTCTCTGGTCTGATGAAACAAAGATTGAACTCGTTGGCCTGAATGACATGTGTCACGTCTGGAGGAAACCAGGCACCGCTCAACACCTGGCCAAAACCATCCCTACAGTAAAGTATGGTGGTGGCAGTATCATGCTGTTGGGATGTTTTTCAGCAGCAGGCACTGGGAGACTAGCGAGGATCGAGGGAAAGATGAATGCAGCAATGTACAGAGACATCCTTGATTAAAACCTGTTCCACCGCACTCTGTATTTCAGACTGGGGTGATGGTGACCCTAAGCACACAGCTAAGCTAACAAAGGAGTGGCTACGGGACAACTCTGTGAATGTCCTTCAGTGGCCAGCCAGAGCCCAGACATGAACCCGATGGAACATCTCTGGAGAGATCTAAAAATGGCTGTGCACTGATGCTGCCCATCCATCCTAATGGAGCTTCAGAGGTATTGCAAAGAAAATTTGCAGAAACTGGTCATAAACAGTTGTGCCAAGCTTGTAGCATCATACTCAAAAAGACTTGAGGCTGTAACTGGTGCTAAAGGTGTTTGAACAAAGTTTTAAGCAAAGGTGGTGAATACTTATGAACGTGATTTTTTTTTTTTATTGTTATTTTTTAAATACATTTGCAAAGACTTCAAACAAACTTTACAATCACAGACATTTTCATTATGGGGTATTGTTTGTAGATTATTGAGGAAAATAATGAATTTGATCCGTTTGGGAATAAGGCTGTAACATTACAAAGTGGAAAAAGTTAAGCGGATACTTTCTGGATGACTGTACAGTTCAAAACGGTAATGGCAAAAGTAATTTTGAAGCATTTTCAAAGCAGCATGTTTTCTGATGCCTTATTCTGGGACCCTGCTGGTCTAAGGGACAGAGCCACTGATGCTGCAGCTTTGTAATTAGTCTCTTTAATAACTTCCCATGACATCATTGCCTGTGGTGGATTCTAGCTGCAGCCTCATCTTCTAATTTTATATCACTGTAGTGCTCACGTCACCCTCTGACGCTAGCTGTAATGTTCACTCGTCTGTTGTCTTGAAGGTTCCTTTAAGAGGCGAAAGAGGAAATCCATAATTGTGACAGTGATGCTGCTCATTGTATCCGTGCTCATCCTCGTCTTTGGCCTGGCAGCCACTACCAGGACGCAGAACATCACAGTGGGTGGCTACTACTCAGGAGTCATTGTGAGTGCACGTTCACACCTGCTTGTAACAGCAGCAGTGAGTCTGTTCCCTGTCACAGTTTATAATAAGTGAAGTGTGTTCGGTGAGCTCCTCCGGCTTCTGGACTCTGATGAACCTAATTACTGAAAGTCTCTGAGGGGCGAAGTTGATCCACATTCATTATTCAGCATCGCCGTCATTAGAGGCTGAGTGAGGCAAAGCAGTCCATAACGTTGTTTTTGCTCAGTTTTTAGGATTCAAGAGCTGCCAGAGTTTGTTGCTTACTTTTCCAAAGATGCTTTTTCTTTAACTTTAACCTCAAATTAATTTTTTAGTTAATTATTATTTATTAGTATTTGCATGCTTTGCTGTATATCTTACAAACGCCATAATGAATTTTTTTAGAATGCAAAAAAACTAAAATATTTGACATGTTAATTTGCTTAACCTTTATTTATCTAACAAAAGGTAAACTTGTGCTCTTTGACCGACTTAAGCTGGTGGGAGCACAAAGATCAATATCAGTCTGCTCTGCTCAGCTCTGCCTCTCCCTACTCTAAAACAGCTCTGCACAGCCCTTCAGGTAGTTATCAGATTAAATTATAACTACATCAAATGGTATTAAAATGGAATAATTATGCAAAAATTGTTGTTTTTCTCCGATTGGTCAGAAAGGTGAGCCTTGCTCAAAAAGAAGTGAATATCTCTGCACTGCTGCCAGTACTGTTTGATGAGTTGGTTTCATGTCATTATGGAGCATATTTCCATTGAAAAATATTTTATATTGTAGCTTTGATTACATTGTGTAAATATAGACTAATTTAGAGTTAGATGGCTGCAGCACACTGAGAGAGTTGGGACAGAGGGATTGTGTCACATCACTTTTTTTTTTTTTGCCCGGGGAGCTAGCGCTGAGTGTCTTGCTCAGGGACACATCTGGTGGGTAGGCTGGGGATTTTTTGGGTGAACTGGGATTTGATCTCATCCTGCTGCTTTACTCGTTGACCTACCAGGCCACTGTATGGTTTGTATTATATTAAGGACAATCTAATTATATTTTAAATAATTTAATTTGTAATTATCTTTATTTGCATATATTACCCCTGTGCATTGACATCACTTTGTAAACCTTGGAAACATGCAGTCACAGATATCAGCTTTTTCTGTTGCTTTGTTTAAAAGCATGTTTACTTGAGTAAAAAAAATGGATTAATAGACTTTTAAATAACAGGTGAGTTGCTTTCACTCACAAAAGAAGTTGGTGTAAGCTGTGTGTTTGTGTAGGATAAGTTTAAAAGATCAGGTGTTTAAGTTATTAGAATGTAATGGAATTTACAGTGACTGATTATTGACAATTTTCTGTCATATTACATCATGCCGCATACAGCAGAGAGAGGCTTTAATCTCACAAATCTTCAAAACACAGTGAATTAATTTTCAGTGTATTTTTGTTATCTGTAAACATGACAAATTGATAATACTGTAAACATGCTGAAATGATTCCCCAGACTGACAGAAAACACTTATCTCTTGATTCTTTTCACTGTTCTATGAAATCAGAGCTTTAATGTCAGATTAGATAAATGCTCTAACAGCTATTTTCTCTCTTTCCAGCTGGGCTTTGGCTCCTTTCTGGGAATTATCGGTGCTCATTTGATAGAGAACAAGAGGCAGATGGTAAGAGGATTTATATTACCTCTGTGCATTGAGATCACTTTCAGTGCTCCGTGTCTCATTGTCTTAGCAGTCGCAGAACACTGGTATTAAACTTTGTATTAGTCCCAGTGACCTCTCAACTTCCTAAAGCTTGATTATGCTGTGTGATGTGACAATAAGACTGGTGGACCCAACCCAGGCTGCGAGTCCACTCGGACTGAAGTGGTTTACACTGTGCATCAAAGAAAGTGTACTGGGCTTCAGGGGGAGATGCAGACAGAAATAGAAACGGGGTGTAAGTGGAGCTTGGCAGACATTTCATACTGGAATTTGCAGAAGGGAAACTGCTGATGATGGGAGCAGGTGGGAGGTGTTGGGCAGCAGAGTTTGGAAGTCTGGAGTAATAGTATGTGTAACACAAGTAACCAAGCTTTCGCCACACTGATGTTTTTGTTTCTTATTATATGTTATTATGTACAGTAGTAAAGATATTGGTTACATTTGTTATGGTTCGAGGAAATAGAGACATAACATTTTAAAAAATTAATAGTTAAAATCACAAGAATGTACTTCCAGCCTCTTTACTATGAATATTTATGTAAATGGTCGCTTATGGTAAGTGTCCATTTTCAGGTGTGGATTAATTGAGTAAATAATCTGGACATTAAAAATTAGAGCTTCCATTTCCAATAACCTATATGGTGCATATACATATAGTGATACACATAAACTCTGTTTTTATTGCGGAATATCACACAAGACCTTGAATTTTAATTTTACAATTGACAATTTATTGCTTTATAGCCCAGAACACCTACAAAAACTTGTTTTGGACTGCATGTGTGGGTTAGATAAGTTGGTTAGATAAGAAAAAACAAAAGCCTAGATATAGAAATAATTTCCCTTAAAGTAACTGGTGTTGAAAAAGGGGTCCACGTGTTTCATAGAAGAAAACTGCTGGAGAAAACTGCTGCTTTTCAAAGCCTGATTGTAGAAATCTGGACGCTCTGGTGTCAGTTGGACCCCCCCACCCCCCGCTGTGAGCACTGGTGGCTGCAGACAGGGTGGGGTGATGTGTAATTGAATACCTGCTGTCTTCCATTAAGTGAAATAAGGAGATTCGGGCGAATGCATCTACTGCAGGCACCATGCCAGCCATGAGCACCGCTGAAGCTAGGGGACAAACACAGGACTTTGTCTCTCCTGGCCCACAGTGGCCTCCATCCTCACCTCATTCAGAGGATTCGCACTCAAGATGATTTACATCATTGTTGCAAATGTGGTGCAGTACAACAGTGGCAGGAGCAAGCATAAAGAAATCAAAATTATGATTTTAAATATGTGAAGTTGTGAAACTGATGCTTCTCTCTTTCTTTTCACAGCTGGTGGCATCTGTTGTCTTCATCAGTTTCGGGGTGGTGGCTGCATTCTGCTGTGCAATTGTTGACGGTGTTTTTGCTGCAAGGCACATTGTGAGTAAAGCTTCTACTTTTTACTTCTCCTTATGTTCTGACTTACAACAAACTTATTAATCAATGGCAACTCTATTAAAGCTGACCGTTCTTGTGCAAGGACATTGCTCACATATGGCTGTAGCAGCTGCCACACCCTTTTCAATGGGACAAATATATTTTGTGGTGAAACGAGGATATTCTCCTCCATGCTTGGCATAAAAAAAAAAAAAATAGAAAACCACTAATGCACTCTTAAAACAATTACACTAAAATTTGTGGCTGGCTGAAAACGGAGATCAGCTCCATTAGCAGGTTTTTTATTTGCCAGTGCTGTCACTTCCCTTCAGTGTTGAATAAAAACAGAATTAAAAAAAAGGAAAATGCTGCAGTGACAGATTCGAGATGAAATTACGCCAACTGTGGGTTTACATTGATCTTGTTTCAGAGTTAAAAATTGCATGAATCTTTTAACACGTGATATATTAATTACCAGATTATTACCATAGCCTGCTGTTAGAGGAAAAATACTCAAACTAATAGTAAATTAACTCACACAAAACCAAAGCTTTTTTTATTATGCAGCACAAGTTCTTGTCTCTCTGTTTTTCTTATTTATTGCATTTTTGTGAGATGAATTAACTCTTGCTTATTGTCCTGCAGGACCTCAGGCCTCTGTATGCTGGTCGTTGTGAGTATCACTCCAGTGAGACGGCTTCTGACCGCGACGTAAGCATCACATTTTTGACATGACTTCACAAAAACAATATCAGTTCCTCCTCAGTGTGCTGCATATATCTGTGCTCAGCCGTTAGTTATTTAGTACAGACGTTTTTTTAGGGGACTTTACCAGTGACAAAACCAAAGTGAAGGGTGTGTAAAGTCATTTTTGACCTTCAGGTGCCCTGTCAGACAGCCTCACGCACATCCTGTAACCTGCGTGTGAAGAGCAACACCTGTTACTGCTGTGACCTCTACCACTGCGGGAAGTGAGTACCAGCAAGAGGTCGAGCATCCGACCAAACCTCAGATTCAGTGGCCACTTGCTTTGCTGTGTTGCTTTGACTGTTTGGATTTTTGATGTGAACTGATGTGGCAGTTTTGTGGAGGATTTCTTTGCATTATAGCTTTGATCGTTTTAGAACAAGAATGTTTCTTTTCTTTTAACCTTTGTTTCAGAGAACATCCTCTTATGGGACTTCAGAATAAAGATGTTTTGAAAAAGTTTAGGAAATCATCCATGATTTGGAAGTAGGTCCCTTTTTTCTAGACCTATAATGGCCATTTTTCATCAGCTCTCCCTGAATCAACTAAATATTTATGTAGCGTTTTTTAAGTAATACACCATAGTCATGTGTTTTAAGGTGCCCTGTCCTCTGCATGTCCTGTTGTCTAAAGAAAAAAAAGCAATCATCTATGTCCTCGTCTCTGTTTCCGAGCTCTCTAGCAGCATCTTTCTCATGGTCTCTACTATCAGATCTGAATGTTTACTACCATAATTCAAACCTGTTTCCAAACCACGCCTTTCACTGTCTCCTGACGACAAATTCTCAGCGCTTTTGTTAAAAACACAGTGACTTTTGTGGCTTGACTGTAGCTTGTTTGCCTCTCTGTCCACCCACTGGGCTAGCCGTGTTGAGGTGATTGGTGGCTACCATGAATACACAGATGTGAGAAGCTGTCAGGACGTGGTGTATCTCTATCACCTGCTGTGGTCTGCCACCATCCTCAACATTGTGGCTCTCTTCTTGGGCATCATTACTGCTGCAGTGCTGGGAGGCTTTAAAGATATGGTACAGCTTTGTAAATGATATTTAGAGTAAAATGAATGTATCAAAAAAGCATTTTTGCATTTATTAGTATTTGGAGCTTGATAGATACTAAAAGTGATTAATTAATCTTTACATTGTGTTAGACTCCTGCTCCTGCATCAGAAAGTACATCTGAACCAGAGGCCATCACAGCTCCAGTCCTCACAGACCCTCCTCCAACCACCACTTCAATCAACCCATATTACAACAGCACCCCCTGTCTGCCGCCTTACACTGCTTACGACCTGCAGGTAAACAGCCAGTGCTGCATGACTTTTAAGAGTTATGGATTTTTTTTGCCTTGGATGGTTTACTAGAAGGGCCTACCAGCCACAGACCCAGGGGCCTGAAGTTTCAAGGGGCCCCATGGGCCAGAGCCTCTAAGATTACTGTTTATATTTCTTCTTTGAAAATGCTCAATTAAAGGACACAATATGAAAAAGTCACCTAACTCACCTAAATCATCACTGGTGGAGCAACTGGTTTAAAAAACACAAATGGTGGTCACCTGAGTGCTGTGGATGTTTTTAAGGATTGTAATAGAAGTTCAGCTGTATCTGTAAAAGATCTAGCAATTCTGTTAAAGAAAATCATTGAAAACTGGACACAAGAACATTTCTAAGTGGCTGAATAGCACGGAGAATTTGTTATTAAGTAAAGCTAAAAATGTGAATGTAAATTACTTATTTTCTGGATCAATTTGAACAACTTTGTATAGATTTGCTTGTTTGAAAGAGGATTCATTTTATTTACAATTTTTTAAAAACCCAAAATTCAATTCACCGTGATTCTTTGTTTATAAAATACGAGGTGGAAAAAAAACTGTACACTGTATTTAGTTATTGTGAAACCAGACTCACGTCAGTGTGTTTTGCTTTTTCCTGGAGGGCTCCTACATATTCCCTGACTCCTCAGGCCTGTCGGACGACTCCCAGTCTGGATCCAGCCACCTGTGGCCCACTATGATCCCACCACGCTACTCCCCTCCTCACAACCATCCTGATGAAAAACCCCCGCCATACAGCCCGTAAGACTGGCCTCATGCATAGAAAACACCTGACATGTGATCAGGAGACGTTAGAAAGAACGGTTTGAATGCACAATGTGTCTGGGCTTCTCCGCACAAGCATTGTGCTGAAGGAAGGTGGCCACAGAGTATACTGACCTTAGGTTTAGCCTAACACACGGGATCGAGTGTTTGTCTCCCCGGGCACCACTCACACTCTGTCCTGCTCGGTGTATGTGCGCACACACATGCACATGAAGAGAGACAACCTGTTCAAAGCCTTGACTGTTTACACATCTCTCTGCCTTAATGCAAGTGGACCTCCAGCACTGCAGCACTCTGTCACCTGGATGGATTCTGTACAGCTCATGCTTTATGTTTACCTTTCTTTAGTATATTGCAAATGCTACCTGCCTTGAGTGTTACAGATGGTAACATTTGGACTGATGTGGACTGATGAGCATAGTTGTAAGCCTTGTGTGAGATTAATGCAATTAGCTGAAACTTTGGTGTCTTTCCTGAGTCAGCTAGAACATTACAAACTGTAGAGGTGTAGACCCAAACAGTCACTCCCTTACTGGGCAAAAGTGTCAGTGTACATTATCAAAGGCATTGTAAGCAGCAATGACGGTATTACATGCTCATAACGTATGTATAGCAGTATGATAAAAAGATTTTAGCACAGTTAGGACTAAGGTATACAAACAGATTGTGGTATAAATGTATCAACTCATCACTTTATGTTTAAGAATATCCTAATTCAGTGTGTGGTGAACTTTACCAAGCAGTGTCAGTGAAGAAATAAGCTATTCTACCTGCAGTAGTTACTGAGGAAACGGTTAATAATTACACTCTAAACACTATTTATTGCATTTTCACTAAAAGCTGCAAAGCAGGTAAGCATACTCTACGTTTGTCTCTTGGTTAGTGCTGATGACACATTAATAATCATTAAGGTCGAGCGAGAATATTCGGTGCTGGTTTCGCTGACCATAAGAGAAGATGTGAAACATCACAGAATAAGAACTGATGTCAGAAGTGTAAACTTACTCCATGTCCATGAAACCAGTCTCTATGAGCTTTAAGGGGCTGATACAGAATTGGCTCCTTTTTTGTCTCGCCATTAAATTGTTTTGTGTAACTGAAACTTTTTCTTTTTCTACTGAAACATCTCAGCAGGTATCGCCATGAATTTTCTTTACTGTACAGATGGAGTTCTTGAAATCTACTGACCATGGTAGTGTTTTTTACTTTTGCTTTAACACCCCAAGGTTGACTTTTTTTTTAAGTTTCGATGAAATGTCTCAGCATGTCTTGGATGGATTGCTATAACTACTTGCTTTAGATTTTCACGGACCATGTCAGGGTGAAACTAACAGTGTTAGCATTTTCACATTAATTAGCATTTAGCCTTAAAAAGCTGTGGCTAATTACAGTATTACACAGATCCTAAACTTGAAATCATGTTTAAATCATATCAGACAATGTCAGGTCGTGTTTCAGTCAATGTTATGCTCAAGTTCATACTTTCTCACCACTGTAGTATGAATTTCTCTCAATATGAAACTTTCTCATCATTTTTCCAGCTGTACAAACAGGATTTGGTATCCTTTGGTAATATTTATCCCTATATGCACACAGTTGCCAAAACATGAGGTACACCAAGCTAAAAGCCAGAGGGTCTGCATACTTTGTGTTCAAACTGTCTTAGAGTTGTTGATTCAACTTTATGACCTTTTTGTAGTTTGTCAATCCCATTTAAACCAAATAGGTTTACTCACAGAAACACCTCACTGAATATCGCAGGGCGGTTCAACAGCCTTAACATGATCACCTCCATGATGGGAGGATTAATTACAGGACTGATTAGCTTGACTTAATTTTAGCTTGTGTACACAGTAAACTTTGCATTGAGAAAATAAAAATATCACTTTTGAGATATAATTTTTGAGAAGGTTAAACTCATCTTAATGACACAACAAGGTTTATAAAATAAGTGTTTATATGATGGTAATGCAAGACAAAGTTAAAGTAGTAAAAGAATAATTTATTTACCATTAGATTACCCTCACTGCTAATTGACAGCATTAATTGACTTGCTTTTAACATAATAAAACATCTGAAACAGTAAAAAAAGTTAACAGAAATACATACTGTACATCCCACACCACTGTTAATTTGTATATTAAAAAAACTAAATTAATTAAATGAACACTATGAATTGATTCCCATGTTAGCACTACTTGTTTACCCCTTCTGACACAATGGAAACAGTGTAAAAGTAAAAACACTACACAAAAAGATTTTTCTGCATGACCCAAGCTAAGTGCTATCTGTACAGACTGAGATAAACCAATAACATGGGAACAGCGAGAAATCAAATATAGAGTTGTAACAGAATAAAACAGGAGGTGTTTAATGGACAGAAAAATAACCCTTAACTGTTTTTCCAAATACTGAAAAATTAAATAAGCATTGAATATCTTCCCTGCCCATTAAGTTCCCATATAAGGGATCACCAATAATCGCACATTAAAACACATATTTCTGGTCATATTTAACATTATCTTGCACAGAATTAGGTCTACAATGGTCTCAGATGAGAACCAGGAATTATCGCATACCAGAAACTCAGGCGAGATTCATGATTGTTGCATTAGTTAATGGATTTCAAATTCAAGCAACATAGCTTCATTGGGTTATGGGGCACAACTTCTATTTTTTTTTACGAGTCATAATTGCATTCATGTACCTTGACTAGAAGTACTAAGGGTACCTGATAATACACAAATATTCAGCTTGGGTTTTACACTAAAATTGATAACCCAATTTCCATTTTATTAAATGGGGCTCGAAAAGCTGCTTGACGTCAGATAGGTATCGTAGCCTAAATGTTAAAACTAGTGCTTAGACAACACTTTGTTCTTCAGATCCTTAAGCTGAAATGGAATTTGAGAATGAAAACCAAAAGACATTTAAGCATTAACATTAGCTTGCAACAGCTAAGAATGTTTTTTTGCCGTTTAATTACAGCTACAGTCATAGTTTACCCACCACTTCATCTTTAAAGACTAGTTCTGATTTATAATTGGAAATTACTTCTCAGTGGTAGAGCATTGGATTGGGATGCAAAAGGCCGCGGGTTCAAATCCCCACCAGGTGTGGCCATGCGCGTGCTCAGCCACCAATATAAAATTGGAGGATTGTGGCAGGAAGGGCATCTGGAGTAAAAATTCACCACTTTCCATTGTGGCGAACCCTGAAGGGAAAAGCCGTTGACCTTTGACTTATGCTTATTTGCTAATGTCACTCATTCCAATACTGGAAAATATCTAAGCTATTGCAAAAGCAAAATTACATGAGTAAAAGTACGGTCACATTACATTTTCACTTTGAAATCGTTCGCCCTCTGTCCTTCTCACTTTGTCCAAAGTCGGCACAACTGACAAATTCAAGTATCTTTGTTTCGTGTTTTGGCGCAATTTCCTAGAGGCTCTGGTGGAGTCACAGCTCAAAGATCACCTTTGCAAGTTTGGTCATAGCCACATGGATTTACATCATCACACAATTTAGTATAGTATTGCACCACTTTCTATTAAACGGAAAAGATAATGTGACTATACACTATTGAGAATTAAAGAAGAATATTGTTGAAATTAAATGAAAAAAGGTTGGGAGGCACCTAAAAGGCACAGGTAATAAAACAGAAACCAATTGTTGCTCAGTAGGTCTCTGGTATAACAAAGTCAAACTCTGTGGCTCCCTGCGGAGGAGTGCTTATAGTCGTCCCTGGTTGAGCATGAATATCAGGTGGCATGTGAGCATCAGGCTCGACAAAGATGTCATCCCAGTTCAACATCCTGCTCCGAGTGGAGGAGTGAACATCTTCAGTGCTGGTGGTTATATGATGCACACTGCCATCCTCTGAAATGACAGGGACCCCTGGCCCATCAGTAGTCCATGAGTATGGCTTCATCTGCACCGTTTTGCACGGCAGCAGGCGGTACAAGTTGTTGTCAGCATCGTCTTTCTCTTTCCTCCCGCTCGGGTCCTGGTTGTGGACTTGCTTGCAGTGGGTGGAGAGTAACTGGTAGTTTATAAACATTTCATTGCACAACAAGCACTGGTACCTCCTCTCTCCTGTGTGGTGGATTTCATGTTTAGTTCTGTACTCAGCCAGGGCAAAAACTTTGTTACAGTAGCGACACGGGTACTTCTTTTCCCACGAATGGGTGTTGAAATGACGGCGAAGACTTGTCAGACACACGTAGGGGCGCTTGCAGACGATGCAGACGTAAAAAGTCTTCCCATCCATGATTAGCTCGTAGTGATCCTCCAGCTCTGTCTTAGCCTTCTTCTTGCTTGGGTTGACCTTTGGTGAAGCAGGTGTTTTCTCCAACTGCTTCAAAGGTGTGGATCTTTTCCCTTTATTAGCTTTAGAGCCCCCTTCACCTGGATCTTCCTTCACTGGAACAATGTCATAAGTATTTTCTCCAATATTAGCATAAACTTTACAGCCTGAAGAAATGGAATCAATCTCTGTTGCTGTATTCAGTGTCACTGTTTTTTTTGCTGAGACAGCTGATTTGGAAATGTTAGCCTGATTAGCTGGGTTTGCAGAAACATCCAAGAGTCTTATTCTTAAATCTCCCTGCTGAGATAAGGTAGAGACTTGCTTCTTATGGACTCCCATTATATCAGTGTTTTCAGAAGACTGAGAGGCACTCTGGGGCTCGGGGGTGAAGCTGTTTGGCCTGGCTGGTGTTGTGGGAGCACTTCCTGATGAAACTCTGGCAGGGGAAGAAGAGTTATTGGAGCTAGAGTCTGGACTGTGCAGAGGGCTGCTATTGGGCAAACTGGGGACAGGACAACTGATACCGAGAGGCTTTGCACCACTTTTTTTCAATGGAGCTGCAGCTTTTTCATTATGTTTTACAACTGAATGGTTGTATTCTTTATTTTGATTTAATTCTGCATTTTCTGAATCAGCTGTAACCAAATCAATAATCTCACCAGAACTTGCTTCCTTATTGGCTGCTCTGGTTTGAGCAGCTGTTTGTGAGACAAACATAACATCATTGTCCGAGTCCTCATCGTTACCCGCAGGTGTACTTGTCTGATTAAATTCCTCGGCAGATATTGAGAATGACTCTGTGATGATAGGCATCATCTCTGTCGGAGGATCACTTTTGTTTTCGGCATCTTTAGACAAACCAGGCAGACCCTTAACTTGTGACAGTGGTGACCTCAAGTTTGCAATAAACTTGACTCCCAGTATCTGTCCAGCATTAATGAGCTCTTCCAACATGTCAGACCGAACCCGAACAATCTTGGAGCTATAAATGTAATTAAGAATCTGCTCAAAGATTTCAGCTCTGATAAAGTTTAATTCAATCACTTGTCCAGCCACACTGAAGAGCTGATGGAAATATGTACTTGAGGCAGACAGGACAGTTTTGTGAGCTCTGAATTTCTTGTCCTGTATGATGATGGTGACGTCACAAAATAATCCATGATTTCTCTGCTCATTCATTGCCTTCAGCACAGTTGCTGAATACTGTGTATCGGTGGCAGATATCAGCTTTAAACTTGGCATGTCTGTAGAAAGACAAAAAATAAAATAAATAAGTAAATAATCCCTCAGCCAATTTATTGATTTAGCTCTATATCCTAAATTAGGTCCACACTGATATGAACTAACAAAAAAATAGCATGTTTTGTCAATGTCTTGGAAAAACTTAACACCACAAACAACACACTTTAAAACTCATAATAAATAGTTTAAAGCCTTGATGAAGACATGATTTCTTTAGAAATACATTATCTAAAGATTATTGTACCAAACAGTTTGGAGCATGAACATAACCATCACTGTTTGTACTCAAACAACTATTCGATAATACTTATATCGGTCAGGCAACAATAAGAATAACGTTAGCAAACGTTGACTTAATGTTAATTAACTTAAGTTATTGTCCGCAGATAACATTTGATACAAGCTGAATTTCGTTTACTTAAGTTTAAGGATAAATTGGCTACTCTCACACATCAGTTGTTGTTGCTGTTTGTGTTTGACGCGGTTGGTCGTTAGCTAGCTGACAAAAGGTAACGCTAGCCACTTCTCTCTTCCTCTTTAATGAAAGAATACAGCGGCCTGTCATTAGCATCTTGTTAGCATGCTCAACGGTTAAAACCACAAGACCCCAGTAACTACATGATAGCCCGACAATCGACTACTTTTGTTTACACATGAAATGAATTTCATTTACCTGCAACCTAGAAGTTTCCTTTAAGACTAATCAGAACGGACTGTATTAACTGGCTACAACCAATGGCTAACAACAGACAGCTTCCCCTGCAGCTCGCTGCTAACGTTGCAGTCTCATTGATTGATCAGCCACAAGGAGTCGCCGTCGCGTAAGGTAAAGGCCACAAAAGTCAAACTGCATGTCATTACAAGTAGACGAAATTCATTACTGCATCAAATCATTAATGAAATAGAGCCTGGACGTTATTACAGCTGAAAATGTGTTTACTTTTTCCACGCCGGTTTAGACTCAAGATAACTTCCGGTTCGCCTTCAAAACAAACGTCCGGCTACCATCAAGAGAACTAGGAGCAGCAACAAAAAATAGTACCTGACTCCGCGCTGATCAATGGGTCTTTTCTTTTTCTGCTTGATGTAGATTGCATGAACATAAGGCCAAACATTTGGCACCATCTTTTACTATTTACCTTGAGTTTATCACACTACACCGCGTGTTTACCAGCGTAATGTTTAATGTCAAATTCTCTAAGTAAACTTTGCTGTCAGCAGGTGACGTTCGTAGCGGTACAGTTCAAATCGGTGCAAAGACCCTCCTTTGCCAGTTCAACTTGCTTGTTCATCAGGTCATTGTTTCTTTCATGTTATCATTTACACAAGACATTATGGTCTATAAATAAATAAATAAATACATCCATCCATCCATACATACATAGGTTCTGTACTCGGAATGCAGTGTATCCCGAGAAGCCCTGTCTGCAGAAAATGGAATGAAAAAAAAAAAACGTCATGGAGAGGAAATACAATATAAAAACATTCATGTAATATAAAAACAGTCACGAACGACTGACGAAATTATCATGAACGACAGAATAAGACCGGAGCTCTTGAAAACACGAAAAAACATCTGACCACAAAGTACACTGCCAGAACGGTAATTCCCCGTTGTGAATTCTATTTTGATTTATTATTTATTTTTTTATTTTTGAATATATCATACAGATTTTTAATTTTTAATTTAATTATACTTCATTATATCTTACTCATTCTACTGAATGGCCCGTTTCTTGCTCCTGATGGAGAGGCACCTGGGGTTTGCTCTGGGTGGGACAGTATGGGTCACTAAATTACAAGACCACCATATCTCTGCTGCTTCCCTCTAATAAACAGGCCCCCTCCTCAGGGTTTGGGGGCTGTTTGGAAGGGAAACAAGCAGCACGTTAGCCCACACCTGTTGGGGTTCAGAGTGACTCAAAGCTACAGAGTGAGGTCAGCTGACAACAATACACTCTACATAGTTAACTAAAGAAAATAATGCAACACACCAGCTGGACCCACCCTGGAGCCCCATGAACAACTCCTCCAATTGGGCCTCAATCTTACCAACTATTCAGTCATACAACCCCCACCCTTTTTTCTGTTTAGTTTTTTGTTTTTGTTGACTTAGTGTAGACCATGATTGTCTCTGATCGTAACGTTACGACAACGGGTGTGACAGCGAACAACGTTTGTCTGTTTGACTTTAGCCGAACAGCTAAGCGGCCGCGCCCCCGAGGTCTCATGAACTGGTGGGAAACGAACATATAACCACGGCTAGCAAGTGTGCTAGATGGGAGGGACTGTTTAGGGTTTGGCTTAGAGTGAAGTAGCCGGCTCTTAGAGTTAGCACTGTGGCTAACAGCGAGCGGGCTGGGTGAGAGACAACTTGTCTTTCAGAGGATGTTCGGTTTTATTCCAAGAACAAACAGAACAACAACATTTAGAACAAGAAACAATCATTCCACACAGGTTCTAGCAGGGCATACAGTTGCCTCTGAGAGGCTGTTCAATGATGGGGGTTCCTCAACTGAAAGATGGGCTGTGGTTCAGCATCCATCATTTACCTCACTGCCTGTTGGGTTGTTTGTGGCAAACAGTTTGGTTCACAAAATGGAGTTGAAACCGACCCTGAAAAGATCCAACCTCTTAGAACCTGGCCAAAGCCGAGGAATTTTGAACTTTTTTTTACTGTCAGCAAGCATTTGTTTTAATAATTTAGAAACTCACCTCAGCACCTGTATAAGGTTTTGCAGACCCTAAACTCCCTTCATACAGATGCCAGTACTACAAGACTGGGTGCAGTCCTGTAGTACTGGCATTGTATCAGGTCTTGTATCAGCATCAGGCTAGTGAACTGAGGTCTATAACATTTGCAAGTATGAATGAGATTGAGGCTAAATATCCTGCCAACATAAAGAGTTTCTAGCCCTTAAGTGGGCTTTCACAGAAAAGATTAGTGACTACCATTATGTGGCTAGTTTCACAGTAACTAGCCAAAACTTGAGGTTTTGTCTGTGTTTTCTTTGCTCTCTATTCTACAAGAAAAGGTGTCAGTAGCAAGCCGGAGGGCACATCGCAGAAGGGGGCCTGGTGGTCAATGGGTAGAGCCTTGGGTTGGGATACAGAAGGGGAAGACTCCCACCCCACCAGTTGTGGCTCTGCTCATCCACCAAGGGGCAAGAGTTTCGGCAGAAAGGATAAACTCATGTCAAATCAGCATGCGGCGACTGGGAGCCGCTGATTTGTGTGTATTTGGGTGGTGAAAAATGTCAGTGCTTGGCTGGCTGTAGCTGGTCCTTGGTGCAATGTTGCTGCCATTGTGCGGTTTCAGAGAACTCATGTACCTTGTTGAATTCGGTAAGAGAGACAACTTATTCAATCAATATTTTTGGAGATTGATTATTTGAACAGGATGCATCAAAATTTTAGTTAGACATAACCACTGTACCAGGATCCACTGTGAGGAACATTGAGGTTGAGAGAATTTTATTTGCGTCTGATGAACGGTGAACTTCAATAATCCTGCTTGAGCGGTAGTACACATTTTGCAGTTATCTGTGAGAAGATTTGGGATTAAATCCTTACGTTCACTGGTGTGGCCGTACACAGTCAGCGACGGTTGCATTAACTCCCGGGTGTGTTCTTTTATTTGTATGTATGTATGTATGTATTTGAAATTGTTAGTTTTGACTTAAATATAAAATGGCCTCGGAACTATTTGTATGACTGTTGTGAAGACCGGTATGCATTTGGGGATGAACGCATCAGTACTTCCTGTTATTGGACGCATTGTTTGCGTACTACAGAAAACAAGAGACTCAAGCGAGAATTGCTACATTTTCTGCTAAACGTATTGTAATACGTTTTATATTTTTAATGTGATCTACAGTTTCATTGTGAGTGACAAGTGAGTCAGTCGGTGGATATGTCCGTGTCGGATCGATCGAGCTCTGACGGCGGCGGAGACACTCGGAGTCCTCGGGCCAGGAGACCTCGCTCCCGTTCCCGCAACCGTAGCGACAGCCACGACAGAAGCCTGTCCCCGGACAGCTTTGGACCCAAACTTCCAAAACCGCGGAACAAGGAGAGGGAACGCGAAGAACGGGAGCGTCGATTTCGAGAGGCGAGAAACCTCAGACGGATCCGAATAGGAAGCCCCCGCGGTAGCCGATCCAGATCCAGATCTAGGTCCAGAGAGCGTCACAACAACAATGGCACCAACAGCGGTCACAACCACTGGTCCGAGCAGCGGGACGCCCCTGGAAAACACGGCATTGGCAAAGATGAATATTACTACGAGCAGCAGAGAGACGATGCTCTGAGACAGAGACAAGAAGCTTTTATCGCCAGGTATGAAAACACCAGGATTATGAATAGTTCAATGAATGTATGTTCAAAAATGAAGCAGCAGAGAGCAAAAAACAAGTCCCTGCTAATGTAGGTCAAACTGAAGGGGAAAACACAGTTAAATTACAGCTCCAATATTAAAATTTAGACTATTGTTACACATGTCTTGTCAGGTCTGTCTTTAAACAAGGTGGATTTCAACATTACATAACTCTAGAAAGTTGTTAAAACGTCTCATTAAAGCTCCTGCGTTTACCACACAATGAAATATATATCACTTGACGTGTCAGGTCATATTAAATTGTTAACAACCAGAGGTAAGGTAGTATGTTGGAATCATTTACACAGTATTATTACAGATACTGTCTGTTACAGGCGTTTGCAAGAGAGGGAGAGGATTGGTGAGTTGGGTTGCGCTGAAGTTTGGGGATATTCACCAAGAGTGAAAGAACCAGAGTAAGTCAAGTTTCTCTTCTTCATAATTTGTTCCCTGTTGATTTAAAAGTGTCATTTCTCTCTAATATTTTTGTATTTAAAGAAGAAATTAGCTTCTGTATATGAACACGTTTTTACTTTTTGCCTTTCTGCTAGCTCTGATGAATTCACACCAGTGGAAGAAGATGCGAAAAACAGCAGCTCAGAGTTGAGCTCAGAAGGTACAGTCAAGACAGCTTTTGAACAAGCATACTAATTATTTTCATTTGAGTTTCATTAGAATTTACATTATTGTCCATAATTTACAGAAGATAAGAAAAAGAAAAAGAAGAAGAAGAAATCCAAGAAAAGAAAAAACAAAAAGCACTCAGAGGACAGTGAGCTGGAATCTGACTCAGATGGTAAGAGGAAACTTAAAGAACAATTTTATCAGAACTGTATGCTGAACAGTCATGTTTTTGATTTGTTTCTTTTATATCAGAAGAAATAAAGAAGAAGAAAAAGAAAAAGAAGAGCAAAAAGTAAGTCCAGTTATGCAGCTACAAGCTAGCATCATTCGCACGGGAAAGCACCGATTGATTCATCCAAGTTTATATGTTTTCCAACAGGTCCAAGAAGTCCAAGAAGAAGAAGGCCAAAAAGAGTCGCAAAGAATCCAGCGAGTCCAGCAGTGAAGAGTCTGAAGAGGAAGAGGAGGAGGAATCAAGTGCAGTGATGTGGGTGGAGAAAACCTGCATGGACGAGAATGTGGTTGGCCCTGAAGCTCCGCTTACACAAATGTCTCAGGACGAAAAGCCTTTGGAGTGAGTTCATTTTTTAACTTAAATTCTTTTTTCCACTTTAAATGGGAATATATTTTGAACTTAACTAATCAGGCTTTCTCGGGATCCATCAAGTAAATGAAAAACCTGGTTTGCATAATTGGAGAAGGTATTACAGAAATTCTGGAAAGTCTGGAATGATGTGCCTAATTATTTCCTTTAGAGTGAGAAAATTACATTTCCTTTAGTAAATTTTTCTTTCGATTGACTAATGATTTATGAACATATCATTTCTGCCTTTTATTGAGAAAAGATTGAAGATTGATTGCCAAACAATGTTTAGTATAAATTCAGTGGTTCCTGCTTCTGAAACATAAATTTATTCTGTATATTAAGTAAACTCAACATCTCTTGTGATTTGGAGAACATTTTACTATTATCTGACATTTATTAAGGTGATAGTAAAACGTTTGTTTGATAATTGTCATCTTTTTTTAAAAAAAAAAAGAATATTTAGGTTTAAAATCAGTTAATAGAGTACTGTCAAAAATGGTTTTCTCTGATCATTTCAAAGCCAGAGATTGCTTGTTTTTTAATTAAATTATTTGCACCATGAATTTTGAATACTTTTTACCACAACTTCCCTATGCAGCCTCTTTAAGTAATGTTGCCAACTTGTATAATACAAACTTTTCTTCCTTCTTTAAACATCCCTCCAGTTTTGGTCATGCGCTGTTGCCAGGTGAAGGTGCTGCAATGGCAGAGTATGTAAAGGCGGGTAAACGTATCCCAAGAAGAGGAGAAATTGGTCTCACCAGTGATGAGATTGCAAACTTTGAGAAGTCTGGCTATGTGATGAGTGGCAGCAGGTATGTGATGTTTAGTATAGTATTTTAAACTCTCACCTGTTATGATTTAAACTGCAGCATTATCTGGAGATATATATTAAATTCCCAAAAGGAAAAAGAAAGTAAGAATAACTACTTTTTTTAAACATGACTTTTTACAAACCAGTTGGAGAACTTGAGTATATTTAGCTCCAACAATCTTTGCAGCTGTACTGCACACTATATATTTGAGATGTAGATTTCAGATGTAATTGCAGTTGTACAGAATATAAATGTGGTGGTGGAGTAACAAGGATCCATCCTGTTACTGTGATACTGATGAATTTGAAATGTAACCCTGCAGACATCGTCGTATGGAAGCTGTGCGTCTGAGAAAGGAAAACCAGATCTACAGTGCAGATGAGAAGAGAGCTCTGGCATCTTTCAACCAGGAGGAGAGGAGGAAGAGGGAGAGCAAGATCCTGTCAAGCTTTAGGGAAATGGTGTACAGGAAAACCAAAGGCAAAGAGGAGAAGTGAACGTCATGTATCTACAGTGGGTTTTTTTTTTTCAGCTTATCTGCTGTTGGACACTTATTTTTTTGTCCTGCAAAAGATGCTGTTTAATTTGTGGGATGATGTTAACATTATGTTTTAGTGAAATATACAGTGAATGGATTTTAACTTTTATAACAGGCATACAAACGCTATAGTTAGTACCATATTGAGATTTTTGTAATGCATTTTTCATCCCGATTATTCACTGGAACTTGTTCTTTCCTTTCAGCTGGTCAGCTTGATTTATTATTGTACATTTTATTAATAATCCTGCTCAGAACAGTAAATAAATTTTCATTTTGTCAACTTGTGGTTTAATAATTTTTTAATGCACTTTGCGCAGGCTTGATATAACTGCAAAATCCAGTTTGTTAGGCCTGCACATTTCTACTTAAAGTGTGTTAAGGTCAACCAAACAACATGTTAAGAGACGAAAAGATAAATTACAAACTGAAATGACAAAGATTAAAGACGTGTTTTAAAAAGTGTATTATTTTGACATGTCATTGTGCATGATGAGGAATTTCAGAATGGATCAAGTTTCCATAGAATGACTTTCACTTCTGGGTAATTATGTTGTCTTAATTATGCAAGAAACCAAAAAGCCTCAGGATTTCCAGTATGTAAGTTTAACTGATCACAGGGACAACTGCTTTAAAGTCAGAAAAACAAACCTGAATGTTAAATATAATCTTTTAATGTACACAAAGAACTTTCTTCTCCTTTGGGTTTTCATATTCCCTGTCATCAGCGGATGTTCTCAAGCCCCTGTAAAGAAAGAAAAAAAGACTTAATTCTTCCAAACCTGTTAAAAACATTTTTTTTTTTGCCTAAACTGAAAATCATCTGGCACAGATTTGTAAGTATGTGGTTCATTATCAGTCACATTAATATCTGATTTATAAGCCCTACGCTGCACTTCTAAAGCACCTGCACAGGTCTTTTTACTTGCTTTTTGAATGAATGTTGGATTGCATTACATTGCACAGGTGGTCATAATGTTATGTCTGATAGGTGTATTTATCAGTATATATCATATTTGACGATTACTGTAATATCTACCTTAACTTCAATGTGAGCATAAGTTAAAGTATTTAAAACACATGCATGGCCGCCAATTATAAAAAGGTTGTGTGTCTAAACATGTAATAAATACGCTTCTTTAACTTTTAATAGGCTTATTTTTAAGGTCAGCGAAAATGGTCTGTCTACAAGTATTGGAGAGAAAACGTCACTAACAAAACATAATTGTTTTTCAAATGGAATTAACAATTAACAGTCCAAATGACCTTTGTCTTCTAGAGTTAGCATCATTGGAGCTCATACTAGTACTTTTCTAGTTGTAAAAAGTATTTTCTTGTCCTATTTTGTGTGAATGGCTATATTTAAAAAAAAAAAAAAACACGGGGTGGGCCAGCACATCAATAACCACATCACTTACATAACCCTTAAAAATAAATGATTCAGTTACCTTTTAGCTTTTCACAAAGCATTTTTCTGTAATGCTGTGAACCTGCAAAGCTACGAGCCATGTAATTTCTGTAACCCTGTTCATCAGCTGCACAATTAACACAAATCCTTGTATGACAAAACTGCACACATATACTAAATATGAATCTTCATTTTACTGTATTTAGAAAGGTAAAGCTGTGTAATTCAGAGTAACAAGCCACAGTTGGAAAGTAAAACTTGGGAATAACAAATGATGTGCTTTCACTGGAAAATAAACCTAACGCTGCGCAAACTCACCTTGGAGTCAAAGTGTCGTCCTGTCCCTGACACTCGCTTGTCTCTCTCCATCAGGTACCAATGCCATGGGACCCGAGCGATTCTCTTTTCCTGCGGGGAAATCAAGAGTCTTCAGCAAAGCACTTTAGAGTAAAAACATCAAGTCGACTTAATGGTTTATTATATGTTTGATAGCACGTCACTTTAGTATCCTCTTCACCTTTCCTCCGTTGGTTAACTTGTGAATCTGTGCTGTGGCCACGCCAGGAATAATCAAACACACGGTCATGATGCCGAGGCCGGGCAGAATTTCATACCACATGGTTACAAGATTTAACAGGTAACTAACAGCAACTCTGAGGACAACAGAGTTTATTTAGATTAGCAGCTAACAAAATGTCGACCGTCCAGTAACGACGACCTTTGTTCCGCTACAAGACAATTACTTCCGGTCGGCGTTTTCCAAACTAAAGTTTGGTTCTTTTCTGTAAGGCATCCGTTGTCTATTTTAATCGTTTCTATGGTAACCGATTTTATTATTTTGAACTATAAAATTAAACTACTGTCTAATTAAATGTATTTGAGGTCAGCAAGAAAAAAAGAAATGCAGTTAATGTCGTGAACGCTAAGTTTAAGTCGAACCAGGGAATTAAACCTGGTTTTATATTGAGAGGGGTATTTTGCCTTTTTTGCAGACAATAATGTCGCTCTAAACTAATTAAAATAACATTTAAAGCCGTATAAATTACGTTTTTTAAAATGGCTAAATAATACACTAATATTATTAATTCAAGTTCACGCTGTACGTCTGTTTTTATCCACAGCGCCCCCTGTGATGGTAAAACTGAACAGCAGGACCAACCACCAAAGAGGAAGTTACGACTGGATCGTTTCCCAAGAACTAACCGGGGCTAACTTGCTCAAAAAGTAAACAAGTCTGCGGGGTGACATGAAAAAGTCGCGGGACACAATAGCTTTTCAACAATGAAGGAAGACAAGGAAAACACTCGGCCAAATGAGAAAAAAGTAGAAATAAAGTGTGAAGATGGGGAGAAGACGGAGAAGTCAAAGGAAAAGAAAGAGGCCTTGACAAAGGTAAAACTCGCTAGTTGCTAACTGGGTTGCTAACGTAATAAACTGTCAGTTGTGGATATTAATAAGTAAGCTAAGAGTTTAATTAATTGCGGTTTACCTGCTGCATCAGAAATGTGCAAGATATAATCCCTCGTTAGTGTAAAGTATGTTAAATTAACATAAACTGTCGTGAGAAATGCCCAGCTTTAGTGATGATTAGCCATTTGTTTTTCTGGGCAATGCTTTTCATATTTACAGGATTTACAGGTTAACGTTAGCTGGATGATTTTGTTAACGATTTGACATCGTACCAGATCTGGTGGATTTCCCACAGTAATGTTAAGCTTGATTTCCTGCATCACATCCACAATCGTAAACCCGTTAGAAGCAGGTTTATTCTCAGCTTAGGACAGTATGAACAAGGTACCTTCTCAGATTTAAAGGACGTTGGAGCATATTATCGTACTATCGATAGCGACTGCACTTAAAATGAATGAGGGGGCCAAGACATTAGAACCACTTCTTAATAACTCCACCACCCACTACGACTTCAATGGTAATCACACAGTAGGATTATTGCTTATAATTTACTTATTGCTTATAACTAAATAAGATAAATTATAACATTGTAAAAATAGTAATTATGGCAGGGAAGGTAGAGGTGTACCTAATAACATGGCCAATGAGTGTATATGGTCAAGTCAACAGCCAGTAGAACACGGCGTTATGTTACCAGATGATAACATCTATTTGCTCTAATCCAGTTCTTAAGTGGGTTTGAAGAACAGACATAACTGGATAAGCTGATGCGGCGTTACAACATCCAGTATTACACTATTTGATGTTGGATCTGTTAAGCTAAGTATGAAGAACAGAGCTTTGGCCTTCATACTGTGACTTGGACTGTGGCACAGGAAAAAGAGTGGTCATCCACCAATCCCACAATGTTCTTTTGATCCCTGGCTCCTCTGGGCACATGTCAAAGTTTCCTTGAGCAAGACACTGAACCCTAACTTAGTTACTCCCAGTGAGATTTGCTGCATAGCAGCTCCCCCGTCAGTGTGTGAGTGCATGTGGGGTTTTGAGTGTGAATAGGTGAATGAGAAGCAGTGTAAAGCGCTTTGAGTACCAGTAGGTAGAAAAGCGCTTTGCAGACCATTTAACCTTTAACTTACAACAGTCTGGGTTTTCTCAGCTGTGCTAATATCTTGTTAATATTGTTATCTCTGTTAATAATCTTTTCCCAGATTGTGATTAGACGTTTGCCACCAAGTCTGACCAAAGAAGAGCTGGAGGAGCAGTTACAACCTCTCCCAGAGGCAGATTACATGGAGTTTTTCTCCAATGACACCAGGTTAATTTATCCAAAGATTCTTTATCATCAACAAATGCTGCAAGTGACTCAAATAATTAAACTAACATTCAATTCTGTTCTTTCAGCCTTTACCCTCACCTCTTTGCAAGGGCTTACATCAATTTCAAAAATCAAGAGGATATAGTCCTTTTCAGAGATCGGTTTGATGGATATGTATTCATTGACAACAGAGGTATGCAGAGCAGTAAGTCAAATAACTTCTCACAAAATAACTGATCCTTCAAGTTTTGGACGTATTATTTTTCCACAACAGGACAGGAGTATCCTGCCATTGTGGAGTTTGCACCGTTTCAAAAGATTGCCAAGAAAAGAAGTAAGAAGAAGGATGCAAAATCTGGATCAATTCTTGAAGGTTAAGACATTATTATTTTGTTTCAACTTTAGAAGAAAGACAAAACTTTCAAAAGGATAGAACAATTAATTTATTTTAAATTTACCTATTATCAAATGGTCAAAGCAAAGATGGTATTGATGTAATGTTCTCATGTATAACTTACTTATTTAATATTGGTTTAGTATCGGTTCAAATGCATATTGTGTAAAGGTACGGCGAGTAGCAGCCTGGTTACTTGTATGATATTTGCTTTTAGATCCAGACTACAAGAAGTTCCTTGAATACTATAACGGAGATGAAGAAAAACTGACATCCACACCTGAGACCCTCTTGGAGGAGATTGAAGCAAAAACAAAGGAACTTGTTGGTATGTTCACCGTTCCTTTTAGGAAAAAAAGTGGACCTGAAACCTCACTGCGTGTGTTTTAAAATTCACTTTGCTGGAAAAGTAATTTAAACTTATCTTTTTTCCAACAAGCTAAAAAAACAACTCCTCTGCTGGACTTTCTCAAGAATAAACAGGTAAATAAGTACAATAGTGTAACAGTATGATGTTCCAATCTGTAAAATTCCATGATTAAGGACTGACTCATTACTTGCTTTACTGGTATTCAGAGGCTCAGGGAGGAAAAGAAAGAAGAGCGAAGAAGGAGGGAGCTTGAACGTAAGCGTTTGCGAGATGAGGAGCGTCGTAAGTGGAGGGAGGAGGAGAGGAGAAAGCGCAAAGAGACTGAGAAGATGAAGAGGTTAGAGAAACCACTGGAGAAGGACAAGGACCAAGTTAAAGAAGAACCAAAAATTAAGGTGTGTGCCACAGTGGTCGAAAGTAATTTAAACCAGTGTGTGGTTTCAAGTGTCTGAGTTTGCTATTTTTTCTTTCTTTCTGGCTATGCAGCTCCTAAAGAAGCCAGACAGAAGTGATAATGCTGATTCTGAGAAGCCCAAGGAAAAAGCCAAGAAACCAGAGAGGCCAAATAAAGAGGAGAGATCCACTGGGAGTGCTGACCATAAGAGACGTCAGAACATTGACCATAAGGATGATCGAGGAAGAAAGTTAGTTACATGTGTTCTTTTTTGCTAACTTGTTTTCAATTTTAAATAAATGCTCAAAGAGATTTGTGTTTTGTGTACAGGGTGGATGAAGATGGGCGAAAGGAGTTCCGAGAGCGTGATGCAGATCGAGACAGAGAGCGTGAACGAGAGCGGGAGAAGGAACGGCGCCAAAAAGACAAGGAGCGTGTCAGGCGTCAGGATGAAGATCGGCGGAGGAGGAGAGAACGACAGGATGGAGAAAAGTCATGCAGGATGGGGGAGGAAGAAATGAAAAAGGAAAAAGATCGAGCCATGGAGAAGAAAAGGGGTGAAAGCAGTGGAGACTCGTCTCACTTTGAAAAGCCAGAGAAGTCTGTTAAAGACAACAGGAAGGAGGACAATGGTAAAAAAGAGCGACTGCGGAATAAGGTAAATACTCTATTCTATTAAAATCTCAAGTAATGAAAACTTTCTCTCATTTCCTAATAATGCTCCGTGTTTGTTTATAAGGACCGGCCTGCTATCCAGTTGTACCAGCCCGGTGCCAGAAGCCGCATTAGAGCTGCAGGAGGAGGAGGGGGAGCTGAGTCCACCTCTGCTGACGGGAAGCCAGATACTGAGACAAAGAAAGTGGCTGACATAGGAGAAAATTGAGCAGATTTCTGCTTATGGTATTTTAAGTTTGATGAGGTCAGGGGGGACAGGCCTGTGAGTCTTGGAGCAGAGATGTGGCACCTCAGAGTGCCACGCACTGCAGCTACAGCAGAGCTGCACCCAGCTCTCCCAGGCTCAGAGGCAGAGGAGTGATAGTAGAGTCTGTAAGTGCCTCAATGTTGCCCTTTTTATTTTAATTTGTTAAAAAAGGTCAAAGTAACCTTCAAAAATAGTTTGGCTGCAGAGCACATTGTGTGAAACCAAAGGTTTCTTGGACCACATGAATTCGAAGTGTCCTTATTCCCAGTATTGTTTTCCTGACAGAAAGTGTTGAGCAGATTGCAGGTATTGGCTTTCAACTTCATATCAAACTGCGGAGGTGTAATATATATTCCCAGGTGTTAAACCTTTTGACATTGCCAGGCTTAACAATATTGTCATTTACAGTTTAAAAGCAACACATGGAAATTACATCTCACTCTACATGGATATGTGTAGAACAGTTTCTTGTTCAGAACTTTTCATGGTTTGTAATTCAAAAATAGTTGTAGCCTTGCATATGATATACTGAAGCACGAAGTCTGTACTTACTTGGTTTAGCGTCTTGTGCTTTGCTCTTACATTCATACACTGACTGAGGAGAAATAGCCATCTCTGTTTAGACGGCCATGTAACAGCCATGCTTCCGTGCAGATTTCAGACTGATCAACCTGTGGCCTTATCGCTTTTCTTGTCTGAAACTCCCCTTAAACACAAATCTGTGATGCACTAAACTATACACAGCATGAAAACATGCTAACATACTGTAGCCACTTTTGACTGGAAATAAAAAGGCTTTTGTTTAAATGTGTGTCTTTTGGTTTTTTTTTTTTTTGCTTGTTTTTCTTCAGGCATAAAATGTAAAAGTAGTGAGGTTTTTTTTTATGTTTGAACTGTTAAGAGCTACAATGCTATAGCTCTAAACTGTTCTCCCCTTTCACCAATTAGCTGCTTTAGACATGCCTCGCCAGAACTCGATCTAAATCTTAGTTGAACTAATAAGTATCAGTGCATTTAAGTATTTTGGATTGTTTTCATTCTTAGCTATTAAATTATGTTTTGCCCTTTTTTTTTTTTTTTTTACAAACAATCCTTTCAAGTTAGTTAGTGTGAAATCAACAACTGCTCATGACTATACATTAAACTGTTTCAGAGCTTGTCTTTTTTCCGTACAATAATCTAGTACTAAATTTATACTTCTAGGAAATCCTTCCTGGAAATTACACACCTGTAAATTAAATTATTGCACCCTAATTCTCAGTGTAAAAGCCTGATGTGCGTATTCATGCTTCTAGTCATAACTGACTGTACATATGCTGAATCCATATTTTTTCAGTAAAGTAAAACATTAAATAATGAGGTGAAAAGAATGGTGGTGATGATGGACAAAATGGTCGAGGTGAGGGTTCAAAAAGCAATACAGTCTACAGTACAGCGAAGAGAACCAGTCCTTTCTACTGCTGAGGTGGATGTAAACAAACGTCCAGCTGGTGTCGCTGTGTGCAGGCGGCCTCCTTTCTTTGTGGACGCTAATTGGATAAAACCCTACAACGTCACTTCCCTCTCTCTCTTTGACCACCGCCATAGTGGGAGAAAGGACTGTGGCCAAAATGGTAAATACGAAATCTTTAAACATCCTTGTCAACAGATGTCATAAACATGGTTCCAGCTGTTAGATGATTAGTAAATGCATTGATTATAATTCACAAACCCATATGTAACTACGGAAGTTATGTATATTAGAAATGCCTAACGATGCTTACCGCTACGGTCTTTGCTGTACTACGCATGTTAGCTTAGCGCTTTCTTAATAGCTAACATAGGTAAGTAATACTTTTTAGATGTTTTTAGGCCACTGGTTTTAAGACCTATGAGTATAAGTGCTTGACATAGTATTCATTTTGTGCTGTGTGTGTGGTTTTTTTTAAAGTCGTCCCACAAGACTTTCAGGATCAAGCGCTTCCTCGCCAAGAAGCAGAAGCAGAACAGGCCGATTCCTCAGTGGATCAGAATGAAAACCGGCAACAAGATCAGGTGAATTTTTAATTGCTGTTTCCAAAGTTGTCTCGGAGTTGGACATAATATGAAGACGCGTTTGTTACAGTAACTAAGCAGTTTGTGACAGGAACAAAAGCTGTCTCAGTATAACAGGTGTGCTAAAACGTTCATCCTTCTCTCATTACGGTTTTAATGATCATTGATGACGAGTAAGGTCATTGATTATTGCAGCAATAGTGCATTGTTACTTGTAAAACCCTATTTCTCAGTGCACAGTTAATCTGGAAGTTGCTCTCCAGATGTATTGCAATGAAAGCGGAGTGTCATGTATGGTTCTCCCCAAGCAATTTTAAGATTACATGAACTTTTTTTATTTTCATTGAAAATACTGCATTGCTAAACATGGAAATTTTTATTTTCAAAGTTGTTAAGGTTTGTGTCCTGGAAATGATTGTTCTGCATATGTTACACTTATTTACATGGCTTTTTAAACTGACATTAGCTTTCACAATATTTCTCTCAAACATGTGCATGCATTCTGAAGTTTTAACTTTGTACTGTTCAACTTTGCACATACAATGTTTTGATATTATAAAATGAGGATGTTACCAAATCCTGAGAGTGAAAAAATGCAACTGGGCTGCGAGTGGTTTTCCATCTTTTTATATTGTGGTACAAAATTTCTTTAGTACCGAGTACAACATGAAGAAATATGGGCAAATTATAAACCTTAAGCAGACAAAGCTTCTGGTAGTAGGTTTTATATTAGTGAAGCAAGTAAATTTAGCCCATTTAATTTATACAAAGACTCTTTTACACCAAACTATAACTAATAGTTTTGTGCAAAAGCCCTGCAATAAGCCCTTCTTTTGTAAATGTTAGGAACCTGTGTTTGTAAGATGTCAGTCAACTTTTTGGTCATTTTGGAAGCTGCAGTTTGTGGGGCTGTTAAATTATATTCAGTTGTGCTGAAAGACGCTTAAAGATTTAAATTTTTTGCACTGCTATTGTATTAGACTGCATATTTTTAGCCCCCAGTGCTTGTAAATTGTAGCTAAGCGTAGATAGCGTTTCCATCTGTACTCAGTTATTGCTGTGTTGAGTATATTATCATTAAGTCCAGAGATTGGGTGACTAATGCAGGAAACAGACTCCACATTATGTAAAGCAGGTCTGCAATTGCAGCACTTTTTTATTGCAGTAGAGTGCTGTCATTAACCCTGCTAAGAGCAACTTTGTGCTAAAGAGCTCTTACCCCTAATCACTGTGATGGTGATGAGGAAGCTCTGTGGCTCAACACTGCAGCTGGATAGACCTTTAGGCAAACAGCTTCTTAAAATATTTTCCTAGCATTGGCCTTTTTCTGTTATCACCATCTGAAGAATGTCATTGATTGTACTTTCTACCTTGGAGAAAGTATGTAGATTTTAAAAATAACTTCAGGGAACAAATTTCTTCGCAGCAATTGAAGTGGCATTTGCTGGTACTGTAAGTGGCTCGGAAATTAGGTCAGCATCAGTAGAATTTGCATACTGGAGCCTTCAACTTGCCCCTGATTTTACTGTTTACTTGTGCTACCCACTCAAATCTTTAGAACTTGGATTAGTTTCCTTAAAAGTTAGTCTTCAGCCATAGTGACAGGTGTGTTAATGGCTTTATTACATTGTTACACCTAACTGACTTATAATCAATTACAGAAATGCACAATTCTTAGGGGTAACTGCTTCATTAGCATTGTATCAGTGTAGTGAACCTGGAAAACGCATCTTGCAGACAGCTCATGATACAGTATTAGAAACTACAAACTTTACTGCTCAGTCCAGGCAATAGCTATAACAATTAGATGTTTGTGAACATGAATGACTATTATTTGTAGTGCTCAATGTATTTGAGTTATTTAGATTTACTCCTATAAAGTTTAAAAATTTGATTAGGCATCCATAGCATAAACTGAGCTTTTTACAGACACAAAACAACTTGACAATATTTACTTGTGTAATAAAACTAACTTTGGCAATATAACTTAAGATTTTACTACAAAAAGTTGTATTCAGAGATGGCATCTTCTTTCTATGTTTTATTGTATTTGTTAAATTATAGGTACAATTCCAAGAGGAGACACTGGAGGAGGACCAAGCTCGGCCTGTAAACATGAGGGTCCTTGGATTATAGCATCTCTGCATCCCACCATCTGCCAGGACATCCAGCTGCTGGGCCTGACCTTGGGGAGGGAGCCATGTTATCTGGAGCAGCAGTTGTTTTGTACAGATACTCTTATGCTCATGTTTGACAATAAAAAGATCTGTAATCAAATTTGAAATGCAGCTATTGGGCCTTTTATTCACTGGTTGTAGCTGAACAGTTTGCGTACAGGCTGAGTGTTTATCTGAGGCAAACCAAATGTCAATGGGGAGTGGTAGTGCTAACACAGCCAGGCAGGAAAAAGTCCTGCTGAAGAAGCTTTTCAGTCTGAACACAGCAAACACTTCTGAATTACTGTTTAATGGGGAATTATTTCTACTTTAGCTAAACTTGGAGTCTCTGCTTTGTTCTCAAGTCTTATGTAGGAGAAAAACTACAATGCAATGTTTACAAAAGGTTTTCAGAGGAGATACTTTTACCAAGTCAGCAAATATTTGAGCTATTGACACAACAGAACTGGATCCACAGCAAGAAACGGATGTTCATATTTGGTTCAGTGAAATTAAAGCAGAATAAAAGCTTTCAGTAAATAAGATTTCTCAGGCCTAGTGGGAAGGCAAAAGTGGATAATCCTGGTGAAATAATGCAATGATGGGTTTGTGACTACGCTTATCCCCAATCCGGACTATAGACATTTGAGAAGGGGAAAAGTCTTTTCAATGAGGACTCAGGTTGTCCAAATTTTTTTCCAAAAGGTTCAAATACTATTTTCGGTATATTCATATGCAGTGTCTTGGTGTAAAATGAAGAAACTCAAACTGAAGTTAAAGTTACTTGGTAAAAAGGGGAATTTTTTTTGCTATGAACTTTAGCTGCTGGACCCACAATAACCTTAGGTTCAATGTGACATAATCCACATAGTTGAAGTCTTGTGTCATAACCACTCAGCTCCGATTTCCACGAAAAGAAAAAGGCGGTAGCAGCTTTCTCAAAGACCCAAATCTCCAGCTGCCACCCCTCTTAGTTTGGTCAAAGTACTTCACTTCTTCTGTCTTTCCGTCGCAGACATCATCACTTGCGGGCAACTTCGCTGCGCCAGCGCTGTTGTTGTTGCCGTTTCTGTTTACATTATTTTCCGCACATCCGCAGTTGTGCTCATCGTCCCAGGCCCCGAGAAGCTCCTTCATCTCCACCGGGGCGCTTTCCTTCAGATACTGCCAGGCTCTTTTCCCGTTGTAGTCCATGGCATCAATGCTGGCACCGAAAGCTCCGACCAGCAGTTTGATGACCATGTACTGGCTGTGCATGCTGGCGACGTGCAGAGGAGTGAGCCCGCCGCTCCCCCGCAGGTTCACATTCACGGGGATCCCCGCGCTGTCTGCGTACCGCAAAAGTTTGATCAAAATCTCGTCCTGTCCTCTTTTGGCCAGCCAGTGTAGGACCGAGTACCCGCTGATGAAATCCTTCTTAGCCAACAGACAGGGCTCCGCGGTGATGAACTCCAGGATGGTTTCATAGTTTCCCTCCACTGCAGAAAGCATCCATGCGTGCTCCATCGGATACAAAACCCAGTCTGCGTCCTGCTCGGAGGACGTACAGACAGTCTGTGAGGACAGAACGCTGCTAAGTCCGCTGTGTGATTGATTACTTAACAGTAACTCTTTGAGATACTTTTTGCGCATAGCGGGTGTGAGCGACCCCCTCTCCGTAGCCTCCCTTTGCAGTTCTCCGGTTGTGGATCCGTCACCCGTCTCTTGCTGCCTCTGCAGCCTCGTCCTACGCTGGAAAGCGCTGGGCATGACTTGCATGCCATATCTCGAAAGTCGCTCCACAACGGTGCCCTGTCTGACTGTCCCGCTGCCGTGGGCGTCGGTATTGGTGGCAGCTGATCCAGATACAGTTGATTCACTTCCAGCATCATATGATCTGCTTTCATACAGGCCACTTGGCTCCATCTGCGCACTGGGTTCAAGGGTACTTCCTTTTATTTAGACAACACCCTGAAGAGATCCGTGTGACCTAAACTCGAGGCAGTTTCCTGGATTCATGCCCTCTGTCACGGGAGTCAAACTTTATTTTAATCTCGTAGTTATACATTTGAAGTGCATTTCAATTTGTAAACATTTATTTAAAGCGTTTTAAGTGCAGATATAGCATTAATATCTAGCACTATCCTTATTTTGCAGGCAAGTTGAAAAACCGTCATACAGATCAACTCAGTTCGACCTCTAGTATGTGCCACAGCAATCCTACTCACCTGTACCGTGTCCAAGGCGTATAACCACCCACGACAAAACAGAGCATTCCAAAAATAAAGTGTAACGACCGTTAATCTTTGGAGTTCGTGTTAAGATGCAAAGTATTTATTACAAATACCGAGGCGCAGATTGAAGCAAAAGTCTCCCTATAAGAGGAACTACTGAAGTTCCTTCTCATTTCAGGCAAAGCAGCATGTATCCCTCACATGTGACTACTTCCTGGTATTCGAAAGCCATCAGTGATCTAATATGTACTTTCCTGATCCTTTCAGTCTGTCAATTATCAACTAGCACTTGGCTACAGACTGGAGCAAGTCAAATACAATATATAGTAGGGATGATTAAAACAAATTTATTATAGAATACAATAAGGCCTAACAATCAAATAATAAGGCCTAACAAACAAACAATAAGGCCCAACAATCAAACAATAAGGCCCAACAATCAAACAATAAGGCCCAACAATCAAACAATAAGGCATCACAATCAAAAACAAGCCCCAACATTCAGTCAGTAGCAGGTTCTGGAGGAAGCTCCACAGTCAGCTCATCCAGTGTGCGAAGAAAAGCATCTAGCTCTGGGCAATTATCTGGAAAGGAGACAGTGAAGTTAAGGACACTGATACCAAGTTAATAACCTGTGCCCATACCCAAGTTACAATTACAGTGGCCAGACAATAGGCAGTTATGCTGGGTGTTACTTTGCAAATCTGGCCACTCAGACAAAGAACATTTTACCAATGTTGACATGCAATTTGCTCAATGGAAAAATTGTATTAGAATCTTTTAAGAAACCTGCATTTAATCTCTGTACCTGGGAAATAAATTCTGGAAAAACAAGTTTCTGATTGAATGCAAAGCCGTAAGCAACAGCATTTGTCAGGTGGGAGCAGAATTCAAAAAGTGGCAAATAAAACCCCCAGTACCAGACCAGTAACAAGAGGGTAATTATTGCACTTTGGGAAAACCAACCCTTTTTGTTCTTTATTATGGTTGGACAATGACAAGAAATGCATTTACAGGCAGCTTAATAATTGAAACATTTTGATTGTAGATCGGTGCCCATCATTGTAGTATGATTAAGTTAGACCAAGTTGCTTTATTAGATGGGTCAACCAAAAGTACTAATATTGATAATTTAATATTAAATTATAAGGATTTATCCATAGAGCACAAACCTACAGTATTTAATGCTTTTCTGTAAATGCAGGCCCAGTGAGAATTTAATACCTGAACATTTTGGCATCTTCACAGGTGACAAGTTTGGTATTAAGTCTAACATTTCCAAATCCTCCTCACACAGATGTGAAGCTGGGGGGAAACAGGCCAGTCCAGGCAGAGCAAAGTCACTAACAGGAACCAAATCTTCAGGTATGCTGTACTTTTCAAACTCTGGAAAAACAAAATCCATCAAATTTTGGTTTAGTCAAAACAGAGGAAGAGCCACACTGACTGGTAGCACCAAAACCTCTCTCCAGTGAGAACTGTAACTATTATGTAGTTACTACTAATTAACATGTCAGTTACCTAGTGGGTTATAAGGGAAGAACTTCTCTACTTCTGGATATTCTTCCACTTTTGTCTGAGGCACATGCTTTACTTTGGTTTCCTGCAGGGAAGAGACTTTTATTACTAAACATACACTATATAGTTTAAGGTATCAAACCACTAAGTTACTCTACAGCCTGACATCTTTTACATTGTAGCCAATATTTAATTCCAACCTGTGGCTTTAGAAGTTTCTTCTCTTGTGGGTTGATTCCAGGGGTTGAGACGTTTTTGTTAACAGAACCAAAAGCCCTGCGGCTGGATGGCAAAGTAGTGGTTATGGTTTTGACAGTCATAGGAGACTTCAAGAGTTTCTCTGGTGGAAGAGGGAAACAGCCATTAGCACTTATTTCCACACAGACCAATATTACTTTAAGGAAGAACAAAATAAATAAGTTCACACCTGGGGCAGACTGAAGCCGCTGACGCATCTTCAGAGTAGGTGCCCTGAGACGTGCATTTTCTCGCTCTGTGAAGATGATGTTGGCCATTGTTTCTGACAAAAAACAAGCCTAAACTGAATTACGTAGCCATTAGATAGCAAAACCTCTGAATTTAGTTAAGTCCAGGTGTTCATGCCGTCTTTAACACGTTTTAATTAAACTAACGTCAGTTTTCACGTTAACATTTCCAGACGTTAAGACAAAACGTTATTAGCTTAGTTACTCGTAAACTTGCTTCATCATAATGTCAGTGTGAGTAGCTTAAGCCAGCCTTAACAAGAACCAACCTACTGCCACTAAAGAACGAGCCAAATAACATTTATTGATTTTAACGTCGAAAGACAAAGACAAGCGTTAATAACTTAAAGATAAATTAATGTTGCAGACAAGATGATAACTCTAAAAACCAACATCTTGACGAATAACTTTGGCTAACCTAACCTATATGTTAGCTAGCTCAAGTAAGGTTAGTCGGGTATGAGTTTTACAGTTTTGGTTCACAAAACTTACTGGAATAAGCCTGAAGAGCAGGGAGTAACGTTCATACACCGAGATCAGCGTCTTTTCTGGTTAAACGGCCGCTGTGTGCTTCGCGTTGCGGGACCACTGGGTTGTTTTTATTTGAAGTTGATTGTAACAACCGCGGTTCCTTTTTAAATCCACTGCCTTCGTCCTATTGGTTCAGCGGGCTTCAGTGGGCGTTTCTCCAAAAGACAGAATATTATTAAGTCAACTGATTTAGCACATATTGATAAAACAAAGCTAACATAATGATATAAGTATAAAGCATTTGGGAATTTGCTTTTCTTGCGGTATCTACCATTAAATATCTTCTTAGTTTTTGTTAATTCTAATAAAACTTTATTGACATGAATAAAACAACTTACAGCCATAATGGAACCACAGCTAAATGTATTATTATGTTCAGTAAAAATGTGTTTTCAAAAAATCAGTGGCAAGTTTTGTCAAAGTTGTACATCTTCTCAGAGCAGGATGCATTTTGAATTTATGAAAAATAAACGGATATTATTTTTGCAGTAGGAGGTGTCATGTTTAAAAGAAAACAAAAACCGCCACTATCATTACTATAATAACCTGACCATTAGGTACCTAAGAAAATACAAGGTTTTTTTCTGAGATGAATTTACTGTAATTCGTGAGTATGTGTGAGGTGTGAGTTGATCAGATGACCTAATAAAACACATTTCCTTTTAAACGATTTCCTTAAGTTAGACAAAAAAATCACTTCAGGGGTCAGTTTTTCTTGCCGCAGCCCTCCCATTCTATATGGGCTTGGGACCGGCACCAGGGTGGCCCTTGGTGGATGGGCAAGGCCGTGCCTAATGGGGTGGGGGTGGAACCTCGGGTCTACGTCTGATCCGCCAGGCCCCCATTAAGTTTAAGTTAGACAATATATATTTTACTTTCACGGTTTACCAAATACAAAAGAATTGTAGCCAAATCAGAGCCAAAACCAGCACACATGAGAACCCTTGCATTATCACCTTGATTACTTAATAGCTGGCTCATTTGTAAATACAACAAGATGTTTGTTGTGAACATGACAGTAAACGATTGGCTCGTAGCATATTTTCTACAAGGTAGTCTGCAAAGGACAGAGGATTAAAGTGATCTGTATTTTTATTACTTTACACATCACTTTTGTCATGTAGGCCTTGGCAAGTATTTTCTGCAGGATTGAGGTTTGCATTGTTGAAAATCCTCATAACTTCAGGGAAGAAGCTGTTTCCAGCAGCCTGGAAGAGGTTTCCATGATGCTCTGGTACCACCTACAGGTCATTCAAAATGCTGCTACCAGGCTTTGTACAAAACATTTACACTGGCTAACAATTACCTAAAGAATATATTATAATGTACTTCTGGTAATTTATAATCACTCAGTAATTCAGAGATGAAATACATTTTTAAAGAATATACACCCATCTGATAGAACTTTGAATCAAAACCAGAAACCACAAAGTTGCTTTTAGCTTCAATCATGCACAAAGATAAAACCAGCTTCAACACTACATGTTTAAAGGTAAACTGAAAACCCTGCTGTTTTTAAGTGCCTTTAATTGCTTTCTCTCTTGCTTTCTGGACCATATAACTTGCTGGTTCATTGTAACTGCACTAAAGCAGGGTTTCTGATCTACTTTTATCTCTGTAGCTCTATTTTATTTTTACTTTATATATAAATTTTTGTAAATTTCACCAAATGCTTTTCAATCTTATTAAATTATGAATACATTTTTCTGCCTCTTACGTGTTGTTTATTTTATTTTCTTCTGAATGTGGTTGTGGATTGTGCTACACATTATCTTGCCTCCTGCTGGATGGTAGTAGGATGAAGCTGCTATTTCTATGAAATGGGAGTAATGTGAGTAATGAATTGTATTTGTAGACCCTTTCAATGGCAGTAGAGGATGTTTATAACATTCCCATCATATATTTGGGCTTTTCTGTTTAACAATCTGCCTGCACATAGCCTGCACGACGTGTGCGTTTAAAGTAAATAAAGTAAAGCAAAAAGTGGGAAGTCACCTAATTGACCCAAATAATGTGGAAATGAAAACACAAAGGAACAAAGTAAGTGTTAGCCTTTATACTATAAAATAAATATTTATCAGGTAGTTGTGATTTAATGGTAAAAAAAAAAATCTATAACCATAATATATAAACTACCATATCTACCATGTTTTGTTACTACTAAACAATTGTGCTACATTCACTGGTATCGGTTCACTGCCAATCCCCCTGGGTGCGACCATGAAGATATCCTGTAGGGGAGCTCAGTGGATAGTACTCATCTAAACATTATTTTTTCTAAATTCGCAGCAGCGAAACCTGGCCTAATTCACTAGTATTTACAAGCATTATTTGAAATATACGCAAACGCTTTCCAAGATGGTAAAGTTATCAACATATTTTACTAGATAGAAGCCTAAAATCCCTGTTTAACGGTGGTACCTTCCCAGAAGGCCATCTTTCGTTGTAATGTTCAACGGTTGTTTCGGGGTCGATTGCTAAGCGCAGACTGAAACACTGGTTTCATCTAGCTAGCAGACACAGCCATGGCGTCAACCGAGATAGCAAGGCAAGCGGTGAGTATTTAAATAAGTAACGTTTTCTCTTCATTGCTATCCTAACGTTTTTTTAAAAAAAACAAAACAAACATATCTAAGCATATGTAAGCATTTCTGACATATATTTAGCCTTTCTCTTGAGAGTGCAGTGTGGATGCATGTTTAACGTTACCACCCCCTTCCCGTGATTTTAACATTAACGCTACTCCGTCCAAAATTCAGTGTAACAGCAAAGCTGCACTGGTAGCTATCATAAATCGCATTGTGCATTCAGAAACCTTTTAAAACCGTTGAATATTAAAGCAAGGGTCAAGGTTGCTCAGTCGTGCCTTTGTGTTAAATATCTTAACTAGTATTTTAATTTCCTACCTTAAGCTAGCTAGCTAACGCCTGCAAATATCCTGCGATTAGGTTGCTAACTAAAACGTTTCAACAACAGTTGTGCTTTGTGTGAATACATTTATACATTGCTGTGTAGTTGGTAGACTTGCAGGGTTAACGTAAACGTTAAACGGTAACATATTACAGAGCCGTCGGCAGGCCATTCATTCTCTACGCCCCCGTTCCAGCACAGCTACGGTGCTCATTTCCGTTATGTTTTTCCTTGCAAGTCCCGTTAACTTTCATTCGGGCGTTGTCTAATGTGCAAATAAAATATATATAGCTAAAACAGCATATAAGCTGTATATGGACATTTAAACATTTACATTTTATTTATTGCTTGGGGGTAAAAGGAAAACCACTACACCCAGAGAGAACACTCCGAAAGCAAGGTTTTGCAGTTTGCTATCCCATTGCGGCCCGATGAATGAAAACCTGATGTGTATAACTTGGCTAAGTGTCTTGAAAAACAGGGATGGTTTCAGCAATGTTGCACTTGCAGCTGAAGAGGAAAGGCTGTTTTGTCCCATTACATCACCCCCAGTATTCCAGATATTCCCTCAGCTGTTTAAACCCGACTATCTAAATAATGCACAACTGTTTAGTACCATCAACTTTTCTGGTTCTTTTATATTGGAATGTTTTTCTCTCAAAGCCTTCACCACATTGGAGAGCAACACTGTAATGTTAAGCCGCATAATGGCCGGTTGGACACGGTTTAGCTGGTTTTGCCATATAATCTAAATTCTTTGCTGTCCTGCATCTCATAATGCAGACATAGCCTCCGAAATGAGATTCACGGAGTCTGAGATGGTTACCACCAGCCACACGCCTCCACACATGTAACAACAGTAAATTTACACCTCTGGGTTACTCTGATCCAGACATAGACTGTGTAAAACTGTAATAGCAGAGTGAAAGGAAATACAACTGGCCCAAAATAGTAAGTTTAAGGGTTCAAGTCAATTCGACAACACAGAAACATGCAGAGCTGGCTATACTAAATTGCCTCTTCAGTTCCTAAAAGGATATTTCTGTAATCTTCAAAACCTTCAGCTTTTAAACTATATATTTACTTTCAAAGCTCTTTGTTTTTAGTTATTTTGAAATCAGCACCAATACCTTCCCATATATGTACATTGTGGTTTCTAACCGTCTCGACTGTGGAAGCAAGTTAGAGCTCAGGAAACAGGAAGTGAGTTACTGCACCTGAAGTCAGTTTCAAAGAGTAACATGGTTAAATATAGTGAAAATGGTTTCTACGTTAAGTATTATTTAGAATTACGTTTTTATTTCCCTAGAACAGCAGTTGTCTAAATGCAAATATAAATAAGAGAGTTAGAGGCAATCCCGTGTAGGTTCAAGTCGAAAGAAATGCTTCAACAAGGCAAATAATAAACATTTTCTCATTCTAACATCCGTTTTAGGGTGAAGGTGCTCGTGCTGTTCCTCTGTCAGGCCATGTTGGCTTTGACAGTATGCCTGACCAGCTGGTCAACAAGTCTGTAAACCACGGATTCTGCTTTAACATTCTCTGTGTTGGTGAGTGTATCATGCGTAAAAAGTGCATTTTCTCTCTCCCCTCAGGCTAAAGACATCTTATTTGCTTCAGTGAAGAGGAAGCACAGTTTGCTCAGTATTTGAGCTGCTCAGATTCCTTTGGCCCAGTTAGTGGGTACCATAATGAGTGACGATGCACTAGGTTCACACACAACATTTAGAAATATCTGCAGTATGTCGATTAATTTAAGTATTGTTTTATGCAAGAATACAACAGATTTGTGGGAGTTGTTGTTAGTCAGAAATATTTGACCTTATATTTGGTTAAGTCTCTCTGGTCCCTTTAAATATCAATACTCATATGCACTTAGTTTGCAGTTTATTAGGTGTACTTAGCTAAGTCTAATTATTTGTTGTAGGGTTCTGTGTTTTTCTAAGAGTTAAACAAACAGACATGATTTTATGGTCATTTTTAGAGGCTAAAGATTGTGGAGCTGTTTAAATATATTTTGTTATACTGAGACAGGAGTTTGCTACATCTTCAGTCATTTTAATAAACACAGCACACAGTCAGCCAATTCTTGCTAGGCAAGACAAATAGTGATATGTTGTAGATCACATTGTTAGTGGTTATGATGTATCATTTTGTTCCAGTTTTTTTTTTCCTCTCAGTTAGAGAGCAGCACGGAACGTTGCCCGTTTCTGTTTTTAGGTGTCTTATGTATGCTGTTGTATGCATGCTTGTAATATTCTTCCCCATTAACTCTATATTGTATTGTATTATATTGGACATGTGTCCCGTTTAAATGTTTTTCTCAGAATTTAAACAAAATTAATTTCTAACTTGCCTGATACTATTGCTATATAACAAAAATTCTTAGACCCTCCAGAAAAACATTAGCACATTGAAGCAAAGATGATGCAGGAGACAAATGACTAATATTGTTTTTTTTTTTAAAAACTAACTGCTTTTGTTTTTCTCACATGTACAGTACAGTACAGTACAGTAATGCAAACATGTTTGCTTGTGGCAGAAACATGTGATATTTTATTTGGTATTGGTCTAAACTGACAGACTGACATTAGCACACAGCCTTTCTGTTATTTGTTCAATTCAGACGATTTGATTAGAAGCTTTTACGAGATTAGCTTGTGTTGTCGTTTACACTGTGGGCCTAGATCTTCTACAGACATGGTGCCAAATTGCTTTCAGCATGAGAGCCTTCTCTATAGTGCCTTGACCTTTGCTCAGAAACAGGCAGTGGGAACCCTGATGCACCATTTAGTTTTTTTTTATTTTACGGGAAAGTTTGGAAATTTTTAAAATGGCAAGTTACCCTGCAAAAATGGGCCAGGTCAGCCTGTGAAGAGTAAAAATAGATTTTCATACAGAGGGAGCTGTGTATCTGAGTCATCTGACAGCCTCCAACTGTAAATGGATGTCAGAATACATCAGCATAAGTAAATAAAAGACTACATCTACTGCTATCATGGCTGTAAGGATTTTAAAATTATATATTTTTACAAACATTTTTAAAAATGTTGTAGTAAATATAATTTGACTTTATTAGACCCATTTTGTTTCTTGTATTTCAGTAAATAGGTGGTCTGACTACTAGTATCAGATTAACGTAATATTGTATTGCAATATTGTACAAAAGCTGACAAAATCTAAAGAAACAATTTGACTGATTCCCTGATCCTGACCGAGAATAGGAAGGTGGTGTATAGGCATGGTAAAGTGTCCTTGAGCAAACTTGCCAGCACTGGGTAGTGTTTAAGGCCCTATAGACTCTGCCATGAGAACAGTGAACTCCTGCATTGATTTAAATGATGTAATCAAAAAAAGCAACAGGATCCTAGTAACAATGATGCATATTTTCTGTGTTGTCCAGGGGAGACGGGTCTGGGGAAGTCCACCCTCATGGACACATTGTTCAACACCAAGTTTGAGGGTGAGCCAACACAGCACAACCAACCGGGAGTCACCCTGAAGTCCAACACGTATGAACTCCAGGAGAGTAATGTTCGTCTCAAACTCACAATGGTCAACACTGTGGGCTTTGGAGACCAAATAAATAAAGAAGACAGGTAAAAAAAAAAAAAAAAAAAAAAAAAAAGTCTGGACAACATAAATGGAACCACTGTGAAACTGTTTTTTTTTTATATTGGAAGATTTATTTTAGATACTGTAGATAGACCCTATAAAGGGTTGACATGTTCTAATATTAAAGTGTATTTGTAAAAAAACAACAAACAAAAAAAAACGCTCTTTTTTTCATGTTTCTTCTTTTGTGACAGCTACAAATCTATTGTGGAGTTTATCGATGCCCAGTTTGAAGCATATCTACAGGAGGAACTGAAAATCAAGCGCACATTACATAGCTACCATGATACTCGCATCCATGCATGCCTGTATTTCATCGCTCCCACAGGACACTCCCTGAAATCCCTGGACTTGGTGACCATGAAGAAACTTGATAGCAAGGTGAGCACTTCACTTTATTAAGTTACTGGCATCAGCCAAAAGACACATTTATATTTCATAGCCTCCAGTAGAACCTACTTATATATATATCCAGATAGATAAAAGTGTCAAGGTTTGATGATTATTTGTGTACATTAAAGAGCAAGATTTACACTTTTAATAGTCCTGGTTTCTGTTGTTATTTTGAAAATTAGGTGAAAAGTACATTCGATGCAGAATTACATTAAGAAATAACTGGTATAATTTAAATGACAAGGATAGGCTTACTGTTGCATGCCAAATATACACTTTAGGTAAATCCTTTGCCACAGAATAAACTGTTTGAAGCATTTGATCAATCCACTGTGGTAATGGCTCATAAACCTTTTTCTAGGCCAACTGCCTGCATTCACATTAGCTCTGGTCTTGTTAAGGCATTGTTGTAGGTCAGCTGTGAAATGCACTCTGCTCAGGGACTGCTGTCTCATTTATCTGGGGTCCTTTCCCCAGTAGCTCATTTGAAAGGACCTCTTGGCTTTTGTACAAAGAGTCAACTCAGTGTTTGCCAGAGCAGCTGTGCCGTCCAGCAAGTGCTCACAACTATGTGATCCATAGCGAAGCCTCCTCTGTTTACACATTTACCTAGAGGGGGTGATGAAACACTACTTTGTCAGAGTGTCCTTAAGGGATAATGTAAAATATTTTTGTTCACCTAGCCTTGAGTGTCCCCCGCATTAGATAAGGGTCAAACGCTTGGAGAGCAAACAGTTTGCAATTGTGTGGGTTACATAGTACTGTGGAAATAGATGTGTGTGAGTGAGTCATATTTTTCAGCTATTGCTGCATTTACCATTTTATAACGGCACTTAAGATGTGTAATTGTCTGCAGTCAACAAAAAAACAGAAACGTACTGGGATATGTTAACATGAGAAAGGGAGTAATGCTTATTAAGTACCATTTTCCCTGTAAAATTATATATCAGCTACTGTTTTTACTTACTATTTGGTTTGTGATGTGTTTTAACTTCTTTTTCCAAATAAGGACCACAGAAATGGAGGTGAATGTTCCCACTGACAGCTTGTTGCAGCCACTCTATATTTAGCTGCATATCTGAACATTTCGTCTGCACCTTGTCATTGTGTCAGCCTAAATTAAATCTCTCCTCATTTTTCAACTATAGGTCAATATTATTCCAATCATTGCAAAGTCAGATGCAATCTCAAAGAGTGAACTGGCCAAGTTCAAAATCAAAATCACCAGTGAGTTGGTCAGCAATGGAGTGCAGATCTACCAGTTCCCCACTGATGATGAGTCTGTTGCAGAGATCAACTCTACCATGAATGTAAGACTCACAACTTGCTTCCTGTCTGCATAGCAGTCACCTGGTACAATCATAGGAGACTATGATTGGAGGTTATAGTCATATTAAAAAATTGAGTCCTTATTTTATTTTCAAAAAAGAATAGTGGTGCAGTAATATGCTTATATGTATAAATTATGTATTAAAGTAATAAACCATATTATGTGGAATAAAGACAGGCCTTGTTTATATCTGCCCATGCTCTCCAGAAGCCGCCTCATGCAGGCCTGTGTGTGAAAAGGCCTGTGTCCACTGACAGATGAGCCAAGGCTCTGTTTACTATTTGAGTCCTGATTTGTGCAAATGCCTTAACTCTTCCCAAAGGATTGTTTTGACTCTCTCTTCCTGTTGTATAGACTGACCTTTAAATGTAATTTTCAGGTAGTGTTAAACACAACCTAATGTTCTCAGTAGTAAAACACTGCTAAGAAATGTATCATCAGCTGTGTGTAGGATTCTTTGTGTATGTCATTTGTGGATTTTGTAGCAAATTTACAGAGCTCTCTGGTGTGTTTTACAATATACTAATGTTTATTTTCTCCACAGAGTCATTTGCCATTTGCTGTGGTTGGTAGCACGGAGGAAGTGAAGATTGGGAACAAGATGGTAAAGGCCCGGCAGTACCCCTGGGGGACAGTGCAGGGTAAGCCTGGTTCACATCCTGCACAGGAAATATAGTATGCTCCTCTCTGCAGAGCTGCAATAGTTCTGACCCCCTCCCCCCATATTCTTACTTGTCTCCAACAGCTGCTGTAAACTAATTGATAACCAGTTACATAACCTAATTTAGCTTCTGCACCTTAGCTGCCATTACACTGTATGTTAGAGCTGCAGTAGCTCTTAGACATAAATTTATTGTGAGTGAGGCTTTGGAGAGCTTTCAGAGGAAGTAACGGCAATCTGCGGTTAAGCTATGTGATTCACTTCCAGCCCCATACTATAGGTAAGCTATTACTATAGCTTCACATCTGCATTCAGTGAACGGTGTAGAAATTGTAGACCTTTTATAGTTGACACCCACAGGCTAAATAAGACTACAGTTTCCACAGTGTGTTCACATGTTGTGATATGAACACTTTCAAACATTACTGAACTTGAAGCTCAGCACTTAAACTACACAGATTGCAGCCAAAGCAATGTCATAATACTGTACTAACAGATGGCATACTGCGTAAAATTTCTGGCTGGAGGTGGGTTCACCACAGACTGTGTAGATACATGTGTACTCACATGGTCAGTAGGAGTGTAGCGCTTAACTCAGTCCAGTAACTAAATCAGTACAGAAGCTACAGGACATGAACACTGCTACTGCTTTGTGCTGGTACCCATGTTGCATCTGATTGGACCTGAGAGTTATAATACATTTCAGTCAATTTAAGAATTAATTCATTATCGCAATTTCTGATCCTGCGCTATATTACCATACCTGATAGTATGCTTTCTAAGACATTGGATAAAACGTATTAGATTAGCTATTAACAAAGCCTGTGTTTCTCACAGTGGAAAATGAGAATCACTGTGACTTTGTCAAGCTGCGAGAAATGCTGATCAGAGTGAACATGGAGGACCTGCGAGAACAGACTCACACACGTCATTATGAGCTCTACCGTCGCTGCAAACTGGAGGAGATGGGATTTAAGGACACAGACCCTGACAGCAAGCCTTTCAGGTAGATTTCCTGACAGAGCTTTTTATACCTGTGCACTCTTATTTTATTTTTGCTTTCTACTTACATCTGTGTGGTTTTACTCTTATTTATTCAACGTCTTCTGTCTCCATTAATTATTGGACCTTTTATTATTTTGCTACACTGCTCAAATTCGAGTTTGTATCTGTACCTGCTTTGGGTTTTTTGGTGTAATGCTGTTTTTCTCCTCCTTTTTTCTGTCAGTCTCCAGGAGACGTATGAAGCAAAGAGGAATGAGTTCATGGGTGAGCTGCAGAAGAAGGAGGAAGAAATGAGGCAAATGTTTGTCCAAAGAGTTAAAGAGAAAGAAGCTGAGCTTAAAGAAGCAGAGAAAGAGGTATGGTTACTACAACTGGTTACTATCACAACCCTGGGAGATCATCGCCAATTTTTGTTTGAGGTTTTTTGCTCCTGTTAAAATGACTTTTTCCTATTTTTTTCTGACATATAGCTACACGAGAAGTTTGATCGTTTGAAGAAGCTCCACCAGGATGAGAAAAAGAAACTGGAGGAAAAGAAGAAGTCTCTTGATGATGAGGTCAACACATTCAAACAAAAAAAGACTGCTGCAGAGCTCTTGCAGAACCAGGCTCAGCAGGCAGGGGGATCTACCACACTCAAGAGGGATAAAGAGAGGAAAAAGTGAGTATTGTTCTTTTTCATCCAGTGTTTTTATTCCTATACCACAGGCTCAGGAGAACACCGAGGCAGTATACTATGAGTTTTTTCGACTTCCGGCTTTGGGCTTTGTTTCTTACCAGCAAAATTACATAAATCCTTATGAAACTGCAAACTTTTGGATCTTTCGATCACTCTTTGCACATGTGTTGCAGACAGAGTTAAATTTTGTTCTGTCCCAGTAATCAGTGAGTATTAGTGGTTTCTCTCTCTGTCGGAGATTTAATAGATACAGTTTAATGATACAATAGGTAAAAGTCCTGGCTAAGCCTAGAAATTCTCTTATTGCCATTCTGCTCTTTATTTTTGAGAATTGTCCTGTTTACCTATCATATAAGAACAAAGCATTTAACTAACACTAAATACCTTCCAAAAATAGCTGAGAGGAATTCATGATTTGTTACAAACATAAGAGGAGCAGAGAGGTGGAGAAAGTAATGAACCTGACAAGCTGTCCTCATCCAAATAGTTCAAAGATTGCCAATTGTCAGCAGGGTTTGAGTGAATTCCAGTCAGAAATCGTCATTCTGCTATGTAATGGCTCAAGAAAAAAAATTTAAATGAATTTAAAATCTCTGAAGTGATTTGTGTACATTAAATTTAAAATTTCATCTCCCAGTTTGTAGTTATTTCTTTTGCATTATGGAAAATATTGAGCAATTTCTTGAATACTTCCATACTCTGGTTTTAATGCATCTATATTAACTCTTCATTTTCTTCAGTTAATGAAAAAAGGTTTTGTTTGTTTTAATCAATTCATGATTGTAAAGGAGGCAGGAGATGTGTATGTGTATGGCTGTAGTGTGCTGCTTTTGTTCCCTTCATGTTGGTAATCAACTCCTGGTTGTATTTTGAAGCTGATGTGACACCGTGCCTTTTCTAAAAGGAAGACGACACTTGCACTGAGAAGGTTCTTTTCGCTTTATTTTCTTCCCTGTAAATTTATTTTCTTCACAGCCACTTCTCTGTATAAACTCTGCCTGTAAAATATCTCTTCAGAAGGGTGCTGCTGTACAACTTCAGCTTAGTGTCTGTGGGTCACTGATTAAAACAGACTGTATGATTTAATTAGTTTAACTGTATTAAACCCTGAGGCTAAAGTCAGTGTTTTCTTCAGTCCCCGGGCACAGTTATTGATTGCTGCTTGTTGTTTAGATGTGAAATTGTCTTGTGAGTGCATGTGTCACCTATGTTGCATCCATAATGTTTTCCAGTTAACTCCTCCCCACACTTGCTGCATGCTGCATGAGGCACCTTTTCTGGTAAGACTGCCTTCTTGAGTTACACCACCATTAGACAGACATTATAATTAATTCAAATGTAAATTAGGTAGCATCAATTGGTGGTCAGACATAAATCTTTACGTACAAAAGAATAATTACTTTTAGATGTGAGCTACTAATTATTTCACATATTTAACCAAAGCTTCCCAATCTTTACTGAAATGCGGAAAGAAAGACAACCTTTTAACCCTACTGCACCTTGGCTTAGTCCGGTATTTAGATGCTTGCCATTTTCGTGCTGCAAGACGTCGCTGATTACTTTAATTTACTAAATATGAAAATAATTGCAGATTAGTAGGAATTTGCTGCCTTCTATTAAGAGACTGTAATGAATATCTCAGCTTTTGGATTATTGAACAAAACAAGATATTTGATGGTGGGATTTGTTTGTTTTTTATTTACTTGTTTGTTTATTTAGTTATTTGTTTAACAAAAATATGAACCATTGTTGGTTGCACTTTCTCAGCTGTCAGGATGTATGGCTTGTCTTTCACAAAATTCTGAATGGATTGACAGAGAAAATATGGAAACATTTATTAATTTGTTAATATATTCTAGATTAATATGCATTTAATTTGCTTGTTAAATTATTTACATGACATTCTAGAAATGGGTATGTTGTTGTTCCTCTGCCGCACTGGTAACATCTGTGCCGATCATATCCTTGAGCTGGCAGTTGTTTATCATGCCTGTGTCAGCTCTTAAATCAAACAGTTCATTAGATCCCCACATACCCATTTGATATACTGCCCCATCTGCCTTGCTAAATGCACATTAGTCTCCTTTTTGTGGCTCTCTCAAGTCCTTCCCCACCCAGCTCTGCGCTGGAACAAAGAGACATTCAAGGCTAAACTGAATCCTAACAGGTCACACCAGAGCAGCAAACAGCCTCAGGGTCTATCTCTGTTTATAGAGATGATGTTTTGTTGATCTCGCAGCCATATGACAACCCCCAGCCCCTCCCAATTTGTCCCTTTTGGGTGAATACAAAAGTTAAATCTACAGAGAGGGATGTTGTTGAGACATAACCATGGGGAATGAAGTGAATGAAGACATCTGTCTGGCAATCTGTAAACTCCTCAAGCAGCTAAAGACTGTTAAAACTGGTGAAAACAAGCTGCTGTTTTATGATAGTGAGCTACGGGGACGACAATGAGACACATTGTTTTAAGCTCGGGGGTGGGACAAAACCTCTAAAATCAAAAAAATGTACTTAACTGATTCCAAAGATTAGATGACTACTCACACCATCACCTTTTATACACACAAACCTTTTTTCTAGTTGCCTTGAAAGCATGACTTCCTCTAAATACCATCTGGTCACTAATGTTGATGTAATGTAACCAATGTGAAAGTGTGTGTGACGTATTGATGTTTTAACTCAAAGAAAGCAATAACAGCCCTTCTCTCTCGTTTTCAGCTTAGGATCCATGTAGAAAAGTGCTCCGTTGTGGCCATCGTGCTGTGAATGAGTTTCTACCCCATCATCCTTTACAGTACCCCTTCCCCACCCTCACCCAACCCTGTTATTCATCCCTCCACATGCCGTCCCTGCTCTGTAAAAGACGCTGGGCACTGCTATTGTTTGACATCACCTTTTTTTTTTCTTTGGCTGAATAATGCTTTTGTGTTACATGGCTTGTACAAGCAGGTATTCAGTGGGTTGTTTTTATACAGACTTAACAAATAATGCATTCCATACTTGTTTTTTATTCTGTGACTCTTTGCATGATGAAGTGAGCTTTTTGTTTTTTTTATGTTTTTATAAATATTAACATACATGACTACTGTAGTGATGGGCAGAAATGTATTTTGGCTAAAGGGAAATAAGCATCAGATGTTGGGACCTGTGTGTATTTGTGGTCAAAGATCTGTAGATACAAGAGAAGACAGTTGAGGAATTATGTGAAGAATTAAAATATGCTTGATAAATTTGATCAACCTTCAGACTAACTTTTACTTTGGTGATTCTCAATCACACTTCATGTATCAGCCATTATATCTAAAGATATGGCTAAAGAAAAAAACATCAGCGAATTAAGTTGGTTTCATTAGTTTTTAAGTAGAAGTAGTTTAAAGTGTGATTTCACAAGCTTGCTATGTTTTTCGTTTGAGGAAATATGTATATGAAAGGTAATACACGTTCTCTATTGTAGTGCAGTGCTTTGCTAGACCTGACCTCTTTTAGTGGAGTTTGCCAAAGGGAAGTTAATCCCATTCATACAATTCATGCAAATACTCCTTAGATGTACTCAAGTGTCAGTAAGAGAAATTGAAAAAGCTATTCTGGATTACATGTATGTCTTGTTTCCAGTTGCTCCCTTTTCTCTGTAAAGGTGTATCAGATCGAGTAGCAGTTGCAGCTTAACTACATTTAGAGTTTAAGGATTATAATTTTAGGCATTCCACTGATAATGATGATAACTTTACATGCGTTACATTTAAACTGATTGATTTCATTTACCGTTCTGTTTTTTATGTCCCTTTGCTGATGCAGTTTCACTTTAGCCTGATACACAAATAGATGTGAGCCTAATCTCTTTGCCACTTCTCCCATACCTCATTCATTGTCATGTGTTATGTGCATACTTGTATTAGCTTTCACATTTGCACTTTTTTAACACACAAATATGATGATTTTAAAGTATGTTTTAATGTTATTAGTGCAATTGTAACTTTCTCTTTTATTTTACTAATTATGAAGGCACATTTAAACAATTCATCATGATGTCCATTGTCATGTAGGGACCAATGTTGTTTGTATGAGTATTATGCGTAAAATAAATATTATCTAAAAAAAATAATAAAGGCCAATTTTACACCAAAATTATCAACTGTGGCCATAATCATTGTGTATGAAAAGTGCAGGGGAAATTTTATTGAACCTCGAGAGGAAAGGTTTATTTAATATGATTGTTTGCATATTTGAGACATTACTATGAATAAATCTTTCATTTGATAAGTTTGCTTTGCAGCTTTGATTAACATCTCCAACTTAAAGAACATCATCCTTGCTTTCTGATTTTATCATTTATCATTTTTCCTTTTTTATGTAGGGGGGTTGTCTTTAGAATCACATACCTCAGTTATTCCATATGTTTTATTTCACGACTTTATGTTGCTTTATCGTCTTTGAGACATTGCAGCATAAAAAAAACAAACAAACTGAAAATACAAATGGGGAAGAGCCATTCCCTCCGCCTAACTATCAGCTCATTCGTCTATGTGGTGTCACTTTCCTTTGCAGTAATCCCTGGCTCTGCACTGAGTAGGTCCTCAACCCTCAAGCATTGCTAAGGGACCATCCTCTGTGGGTACTGAGTTACCTCAGTTGTGACCAGAGGCCTTGTGGACCCCCATCATTCAGGGTTTTATAATCATTCTCTGCTATAATGTGGTTTAAATCTGTGTGTTGTTGCTTCTCTAAAATCACCTTGAGCAATTTAATTCTTGCTTTTGTGCATTATCTTATACTTGTATGTGAATTGTTTTTTTGCTGTGACTAACAAATCTTTCACTTCAGTTCTGATGGCGAGTACATGTGCACACACATTTAACATTTAGATAGCACATTTACATTTAGTCTCACTTAATTGGACCACAGACAAATGTAAAACCATATCGGATCATCAGTGGGCATGATTAATCCTTTTTATTGTATTGTTTGGTAAAATTACAAGGATTGTACCACCTGATATTTTATTATTATTATTATTATTATTAATACATGAAAACCTAAATCTTTCTTTTCTCCCTGGTATCAGATGCACTTCCAAGTCTGATTTTTGTGAGTGTTTTCTGCCTTGCCACCTTTCTAACTGCTGGCTCTTTTTCTCTTTGCCTCTTTAGCTTCTTTTAATCTGTCTTGACCACCTGAAGAGGGGATTGCAGCTTCAGCAAGAACTAAGCAACCTTTACCTCTTCCTGTTTTTCTTGCTTGATCAACCTTTTTTATTCTCCCCATTGCATCTTCTTTTGTTAAATATGGCCTTATGTGGACTCGCATGGTATTTCTGACCACTTAATGAAAATCTTAACCCAGGCACTGGGAACCAGGTACACTTTAAATTTGCTAATGTTTTTATGTGTATAAAGAGAGTCTTGTTCATATAAGTAATCTGTGGGAGTTTATACAAAGGACTCAAAGGTGAAACCCTGAATTTAACTTTACTTGCATTAAAATTGTTGTAACCTACACTATGCACTCATCTTTTAAATAGGATTTAAAATACAATGTGTGCATTACCATAAAATAGTACTGATGGATCAAGGTTTGCTGATTAAATCGTACTCATCCCTGAAAGAAGCACTTAATGCATGGAGTACAGTACAATGAGTAGTCTGGTTTTTTGCAAAAAGTTTTTTAAAAAAATGAATGGTTCCTTTCTGCCGATTTTGTTTTGAACGAGAAAAAGAAAACTCCCTTTAGAAATTAAAGTCATAATCATGCAAAAGCCAAAGCAATATATATATATATATATATATATATATATATATATAAAATATATATTTTTAGCACTTCATTTATTGGTGCCCATGTTTACATGTCACTTTTGAATACCATGAAGGTCACATGCCATGGCCTTTTATTACACGTTGTGCTTTAATATTCACTGGCCTCTTCTATATTTTGCATGCATCTTTTTATTCCAATTCTGCTGTGATATTTGCCCTGCTTGTTTTTATCCACTAATGAGTTTTGCAGTTTAACTTCATCGCTGTTTTCTTCAAAATGGTGCAAAATATTCATGTATATTTGCTCTGTTTCATGCATTGAACTCCCATTTTGCCAAATATTAGTATAAGATGGAGTTGGACTGAATCCCGTATAAGAGTATTAAATAATACTCATGCATTTATATAATTTATAAGATATATTTTGTGTATTGAAGTGGAGACTTGTTTATTACCTATGATCTTTGGATGTGATTATTGAGTGTAAAGTAACATTTTGGTGTGAGAAAATGCCATTTTGTAGTATCAGTCATCACCTCTTGTATTCAGAACCTCTCCCACACTACAAATGATTCAATATGATTCTTTAGTTTAATTCCATTGATGTACATTTTCAATAAAAAACTTATCCAAACAAGATTTTGTCTTTCAATTGCGACACACTTTCTTAAACATGCCCATCAAGCAAACCGTAAATTATTGTGTGTGTGTGTGTTATTGTGAGTGCGAATGGGTAAACGAGAAGCAGTGTAAAGCGCTTTCAGTACCAATAGTCAGAAAAGCCCTATATAAGTGCCGAACATTTACTGGGTGACAGTGTTATAATCTCTCGTTTAAAAATGAATAAACAGTTTAGGGATGCAAAATAACCATGACAGAAACATAGACACACAGTGAACCTTAAGAGACATTAAAAGGAAACGTGTTGATCAATAATAAGCCCACAGTAACCACGAGGAAGTCATTATGGCCAAATATAGACACAAAATGACGTTAAATTACGTTATAGACCTAATTTTCGAGACTGGACTTGGTACTAGGGAATTAAATCTGATTTAGATTTACCGTCATTATCTTTCTCTTTCAGGCTCTGGAGAGGTCTTATAACTCGGTATGTGCCCAAGGACATAACGTCCATACGTCCGTGGCGAATAAAAAACTAATAATAATTTGACATAATAGAAGCACAACATTTATTGAACATAGGAGCGTCACAGTAAAAACAAATTTGACAAATACATTTAAACTAAGTACTCGGCTGTAAATATGCACTGCAGTCGAGTCAAGGTATCATTCAGTTTTGTTATGTCAAAGGATAAGTGTGCATATAAATATTTATGTGCTGTATGTACAGCAGAGTTTATAAACTACATGAACGAATGGAAGGAGAGTGACAGCGGCTCACTGTGCCCGAAGTGTCCGCCGGCAAAGCATTCTGGGTCAGTTTAGTGACAGGCGCCATGATTTTTAGTGCAGCTGGACCAGAAAATGGATGCTTCCTGCTACAGTTGAATGAGTGTCTGCATCTCCCGGGGGTCGTTTGCGCAGCATTTTTCACTATCCGTATAGAAAAGTCACCTTTAAAGGACACAAACCCATATGTGGGATTCTTCACTGGACTACATCTGGTTGTGAACTACATGAGTAGGCTGCTGAAGTGGGGCCAGAGGCTAGCTGGTTAGTGCTAGCAGTGACCAGCTAGCTAACAGAGGCTAGTACTATAATAACAATCAGTCTGCTGATGATAAAAAACGCCACTGTCTCCTGCTTAAGCTGAAGAACAAACACAGAAATCGGAACAAAGGCTACACCTTAAAGTAAGACCGGGTCTGCTAACCAGTCGCATGTGGACTAGTTTAACTGTTAGCTTGTGTGCCCTATCGGCCCACTGCGTCACTCTGTCAAAGCTTTGTGTTTGCACCCAAATGAGCTTTTTTCCCCCAAGCCGGCAGCATGGAATATAGTGATACAATGTTCTGTCTGGCCAGGTAGTTAGAATTTTTGTCAGTGCATATTCCCGATAGGCGTTGACGGGGTTTAAGGGTTTGTTTTTAGCCTCTACAGACAAGCATGGTGCATTTACTCATGTCTGGATGTATATGCATGTTTATGGTGTAGACAGTTTAACCCTGAATATTTAGAGATTTGGCGAAGTTCATCCCCAATACATTTAAAGGGAGAAAACTAATCTCCAGCAGATTTGTTGCGCATTAGGGACAACAGTGTTTCTAATCACGCACACGTGTCTTCTTTACCCCACGATCCGTATTTGAAGCGTAGGTCTTTAAAACGCTCTGCGCCAGGCGATGGGTCACAGGGAAATGACAGACTGAAGTTAGGGACCATCTCTAAAGTGCATGCAGTGGGGCCTACATGATTAGTAAATGTTTTTTTTTTTATTACCCTGTTGTTGTTTCCTAAATATTTAAATCCAACTTGAAAATCGCTTGAGTCTATTTATTAGATACAGATGATTTGGTTTTGAAATAAAACCCATTTAACGTGAGGGTAATGACAAAACCATTTATTAACCATGATGGGCCAGGCTGCATGCACTTCAGTCTCAGTCTGTCATTCCCCTGTGAACCATCAGCTGGTTTAATCAAAGCTTTTTAAATAACTAAACTTCAAACAAAGATCGTGAGGTAAAGAAAACACTTGAGGCATGATCAGAAACTTTTTTTGTCCAAAATCACACGAGATTAGTTTTCTCCCTTCAAATGTATTGAGGATGAACTTCACCAAATCTCTGAATATCCTACGTTAAACTGTCTACAACACGGTTGTTTATGCTTGTTTGTCTCATCCTTCTACTTGACGTCTGACTCACTTACTTGGCTTCAATAACAGGTATGGCCTGGATTTGATTTGGACGGTGCTGGTGATGGCAGAAGGGACCGACCCTGGCGAAATGCCCTCCTTTGACCCGAGTCCTAGTTCTGAAGCAAAAAAGAGACCTATTTCATGTGATGGCAGTGAGTATTGGTCTAGGATTTATAGTCTGTTATGGTATTTAAAAGTTTATTTTAATTAAAAATACAATTTACTTGATTTTAGGTGCTGTTCATTTCACATTTACTGTACATCCTTAAATCCAAAGTAATCTGTGAACAATGTAGACTTAAAATTTTATCACAATGTATTATAAAATTTTTGGGGTAGCTGTTTAAATGACTATATATGACAATATATAGTTAGTTTTCTATTTAGATTATTGTAAATAAAAGTTATTTAAAGATGATAGACAAGAAAGGGTTAGGCTTCGGGGCTTGGGCTGTTGTGCAGATCCAAGATGAAAATTCATTAACCTTAAAGCGCGATAAGCAGTGGAAGAAAGTAACTAAGTAGATTTGAGTATTTTCATTTTATGCTTAACATTCACTCCAGTGCAGTTTGTCAACATTGTACTTTTTACTCTGACATTTATTAAAGAACTTTCTTTACCTTTCAGATGCAAACTCGGTTTGACAGGGGCAAGGTTACAGGGGCTAGGCAGTCATTATTAGTAATTAGTCTGAGTTTGTCAAGTATTTTTGCCAAAGATGCACAATATAAATATATATATTGATTTGACACTATGTGTTATACATACATACATACATACATACATATTAACAGGTCACTGCTTAATAGCTACATGCTTCAAACACGATACTTAATGTCTTGATTCAAAACTACCTTTGATTTTTATGATTTATTGACATGATATATACATTTAAATTGCTGGATTCTGAAGCTGATGCAAGATCAGCTGGTGGTTTTACTAGAGAAGAGGTCTTTTGTACTTAAAGGAAAGAATTGGTTCTGTGAGTTCTGCTTACTTGGCTTTATGTCAGCTAAAATGTCTCTTTTGAGTTTTCTGACTATTTACCATTATTTTATTGCAGGAGACGAGCCCATGAGGAAAATGCCTGTGTCAAAATTTGGTTCCAGACCTCGATTTGAGCCTGTACACTTTGTCAGCGGGGGAAGCAATGGAGGAACTGGTGCAGATGAGAAGGAAAACGATAAGGAGCGAAGGAGAAGTGAGTCATATGGTGCGCGACAGTGGGAGTCTGAACACTCTTCCTACAGTAGCTCCAGCAGACTGCAGGGTTCCTCTTTCCTAAGACCTGCTTTTGAAAGAGTGCCGCAATACAGTTCTGACTCTTGGGGGTCCCATAGAGATGGAGACCGTGACAGCGAGATTTCAGGTGGCACGATTGGCTTAGGTTATGGAGGACGAGGGTCCACTTCAAACTTTATGGCCAAAACACAGCAGGACTACACAGCCAAGTATGAAGCCCACACCTCTCGAAATTCAGAATCCTACTCTCAGTCCAACAGGTACAATGGCTATGGGGGAGTGAGAGGATCCGGTGGCTGGGACTCAGGACGTCAGGGTTTGGGGTATAGTCATCAGGATCGTATGTCATCAAACAGGCCGTTTAGCAGAGTCCACATCAGCCCCGGCAGAAACAGTCCTAACCAGTCTCATTTGGGCTCTTCATCCCAGCCTCTTCCTATATCTCAGTCAACTTTAGATGAGAAGCAAAGACTGATTACCAATGTTGCATCTGCGTTGGCTGTTGCTTTTAGGGATCCCATGTTCATCACTGGAAGCGACTCGCCGAACTATAATTTCATGTTAAGCAGGAGCATTCAGGCCTGCAAGACCAACCCTGAGTATATATATGTCAACCTAAAGGACATTCCACAGGCTGATCTACCGAAGAACAGGAAAGTGCCAACAGACGGTTATGCCTGTGAACTGAGATGTCAGGGGGTGTATCTTGCCACTGGATACTCGGGCAGTAAAAATGGAGCAAGGGACAGAGCCTCTGAGCAAGCTGTAAAACTCTTCCTGAAACCAGTTGAGGTTCGTGTTGTGCAACGCAAATACAGACACTCAGTAGTCAGTGACATGGTTGTGTGCCAGATGCACAGCCCAACCCCAGCCTTTCTGCCTGCACTCCGCAATCCAGAGGATAAACCGACACCCAGCTCTAAAGGCCAGTATGAGCCTGACAAGAGAAAACACTGGACAGAGTTTGTAGTTATGGACAATGCTCACGATGCCATCTGTATACTAAACAATTCTGCAGCTTTTAATCGTATGAAGATAGATTATAAGTTCGATCTTCTCCCCAACAGTGCATGGCTCTGCAGTGTTTTCCTGCAGGATGAGCTCGTGGCACAGGCAACAGGCACTAAAAAGAGCTCAAAACATGCGGCAGCTGAAGATGCAGTGAGGAAACTTCGCATGAATCAAGCACAACGGCAGCAGCAGTCACCGTCACAGCAACAGCAGTCCCAACACTCCAGAGGAAATAATCGATCAGATTCTGGTGGACGTTTTGGGCAACAGGTTGGTAAAAAGAAGCACCTGAGTGAGCTGGTTATCCTGGAAAACTCTGACAATGCTATTTGTATAATTAATGACACAGCTCAGTTTAATAAAGTGACCGCTGATTACAAGTTCACTGTTCTGCCTGATCACCGGTGGAGGTGTGAGGTTTACTTGGAAGGACAGTTTGTTGCAGCAGGTATTGGGCCAAAGAAAATAGTGAAGCACATTGCAGCAGATGAGGCTCTGGCCACATTGAGGCGGACACAAGCTGTGGTCAAATCCAACCTAAGGAAGGAGGGTCACAGCGATGTCATATCTCGATCCCAGATCCTGGCTCGCTCTGGTGAGGAGGCCACAAGACAGGAAATAAAGGAAGACAACATTGGAAACCAACTGCTCCGCAAGATGGGCTGGAAGGGTGGTGGTCTGGGTAGAGATGGGGAAGGCATTGCAGAACCAATCAGAGTGAAAGAGCAGTTCTCCAGGGAAGGGCTCGGCATGGACACAGACAAAACTGCCAACCAGCTCAGCAAGCGTGACATTGAGGACATCATTCGCAACTATGCCAGCTCAGACCGTCAGGATGATCTTCGTTTCTCCACTGACCTCACCAATGATGAGCGCAAACAGATCCACCAAATATCTCAGAAATACGGCCTACGAAGCAAGTCATACGGACAGGGTCGGCAGCGTTTCCTTGTGGTCAGTCGCAAAGTACACAAAGACCAGCTCATAGGTCAGCTTTTACAGGAAGGACAGGTGGGACGCTATGAGCTTGTTAAACCTCAGGCCTCTCACTAAATTGCATGCAAAGCAAAAATTGGGAAAAACTCAAACATTGTCATTGGCTTGGACTTCAGAGCAAATCACTCAAGTGTAACATCTGTATTTATACTTGTGTGTGAAAAAATTACAACACACACTAACAAATGACTTTTTCAGGTATCACCTGTAGTTTCTGCATTCCTTTGCCATAATGTGTACTTGAGCTTTAGCAGGGGCTTTAGGATAAGTATTTGTCTTTTTTGTCTCCTGCCATTCCACATATCAAAGTTCTATGTTTAATTTTTTTCAAAGGCTTGTGTTCAGTGCTTTGTGGTATCATGTCATGATTATGCTCCTGTTTATATCATGAGTTTAACAAAGGACTTTTGTCAGCAAAATCAAATCATGGGTATTTAAGGAACCTGGCAGAATATGCAGCTTTTCACTGCGTTTTCACACTGTAGACAGTTGACTCATGAAAGACTAGGATTACAGAGGCATTAACATCAAACTGTAGCTACTGTAAGTGCTCATTCTAGACTCACTGTAGTAATACACCTTTACTCAGCAATACCTGCAATGTTGTTTGCTCTTTTAACACTTGGAGATCATCCTACAAGTACAAGTTGTCTGTAATCAAAACAACTTCACAAGGAAACTGAGCTGTGATCTTTGTTAAATGTCAGATATGTTGGTTTATGTGAGTACAGTTAACTTGTCTGCTTGTTTTCAGTTGTAATAACTGATTAAATTAAAACTGATAACCATCTACAGGCTGGACTTGATTAAGATGGGCATTAAAAGGCAACAAAAACAACTGATGAATATTTATTTTATTTACAAGAAAATGTACAGTTTGTTACATGGGTTACCAGTATAGTTTTATAATCTGAAAACAGACACCATGTTGTTTTAAGTGTATAATCAGCTCATTGTAGCTGCTGATGCAAGATTGTAAAGTAGCATAAAAATGTTCTCACTCAGCTTTAAAATTATGAAACAAGTGCCCAGAGAGGGTACAGAGTATTTTGTGTTGATGAGGGACATCCATGTTCACCAATATTTAGGACATTTTTAAAATCAAAGGCATAGCTTTACAAATACAGCTAAGAGAAAGGCATCTGTTGAGTTGAGCTTGTTAAAGGAATTAATGTCCATGCCAGGTTAATTTCCAATCCCAATGAAGGGCTTTCTAAAGTCAGAAAGTAATAAAACAAAAGCGAATTAAACAGAAGGAGAGACACCCATTAACAGATTTTTTTGTAAATATGAAGTGTAGCTACACAGCAAACCACACAGCAAGCACATCTAATTAATTGTCACTGAATTATCCAACCAGTTTAATAACTATATAAACTAGTAGAACGGTGACAACTTAAAGAAAATACTTTGAACATGTAGCAAGTAACCCACATATAACAAGGTACATTAACTTTAACAAACATATGTTATTACTCAACACAAGCATTCTGCAGGAGTGAACGCCACAGCACAACTGCATACAAACTTAGCAACAGTTATGGGACAAATAAACTGAAAGTGATTTTAAGATGTGTCATTTTATTTCTGTGAGATAAGTTGTTTTCTTGATTTTGGGCAGGACACTGTTCATACTTGTTCACAGGTGTCAACAGTCACGCCAACTCTGTTCAACAATTGCAGAAACCCTCTTCTCATATTCCCGCTTATTTTCCTGGTACAGCTGGGCAGCTTGACTGTTGGCTGGACTGTTAGGGTTTGGCTCATCCAGTAAAGACTGTCAATGTACAACAGACAATGTCAGTGGGTCAGGTTTCTAGGTAAACTGTATGATTTAACAGTTAGTTAGGTCTGTCACTACTTATTACAGTTGTAATAATCAAAGACATGCTAAATTACCTGTATTGAAGTTAAAATAGAAGAGACATCATAGGTTGGACTCCAACGATTCTGAAGTATATCTAAGCATATGCTGCCATCTGCGTACACTGCAGAAAAGTGATAAAAAAATAAATGCAACATTTAATGTCTGTAACAGAAGTGGTTTTTAATTGTCCCCTGTCAATCTAATACGTACCATTTGGATGAAACATTTTGGAGACAAATCGCACTGTTGGAGGCTTATTTGGATATTCCTCTGTGAATTCAATGGTAAGTTTGAAGGTTCCTGGAAGTAAAAAGCAATGACATTGTATGAATTCAAATAACTAAATTATGTTAATCTAGCCAACTTCATAATGTTATCCGTCTTCAGTCTGGCTAGTTGTTTTGGTCAGGTTAAAGTGATGATCTAGCCTCAAAACTGGAAACATCAATAGAAATATTTATCAGACAGACAAATTATTTGGATTCAAAGAGGATTACAGAGGACTTACCATCTTCAAAAGGTGTTCCCTCTGGGCTAAAACACAGGCAACAGACCAACCTTAAATCAATTTGATAATAGCTTCCACAAAATGCTCAAAAAGCTTAAAATACTCAAAACGAGTACACAAACAATACAGCTTTACTTGATGTTTTATGTCGAGGAACAAGAAGTGAAATTTCCTAAAATTACACAACAAATACAATTACTAAAAAGTTAAGAATACCTGTTGTAGTTTAAATAGATCAAATTAACTTACCCAAAAATGACAGCGTTCCATACCATGATATTGTTTTCTGATGGTGCACCACTAACTCCTGCAGGAGGATCCTCTTGCAGTCTTACAGGAAACAGCAAGAGCACAGTATTATCGCAGAATATAGGTAATTTAAAAAGAGCGTTACATATAAAAGTCATCACTACCATAAATTCTGTATTGTGACCCTTTAACAAATTTAATAAAGTAAATCTAATGTCCAACAAGCAGCCACCGGTGTGTTTATTATGAAACAGGAATACTTTTGTATTCCTAAACCTGCGGGAACCACCAGGGTTCACATTTGGGCAATATCAACATATAGCAAAGGGGTTTCTGCAGTATTCATATCGTAAAGATTTTTTAGGATCCCTAAGGAGCAAGAAATATACAATTTACTAATTATTTTAAAAAATAAGGTATGAAATATGTAAATAAAACCAAAACAAGTTCTAAAAAATGTACAGACATCATCTTTCTCAAAAAAAAAAAAACTACTTTAAAACTAGCTTTCAGAAGTTTAAAATATTTATGCACAGAATTGAAGAAGATATAAGCAAATTAAAAATATCATATAGCAATTCTGAAGCCTTTTACAACCTGTCAAGACCCACAGCCTGTAGAAAAGTGATACTACATATTTTTCAGGACTAAAGTTGTGAAGTTGTAAAACACTTTGCATTGCCTGTGAACATAGTAGAATGGTCTACGTGAGTTTGAATTAACAATGCCTTCAGCTTTCCTGTCATAACTGCCACATTAATAATGTATATTTATCAAAGTTTAATTCATAGGTGACATTATCAAACCAATACAATGACAAATGATTTTGAAAGAGGGGCCAAAAGGTTTAGGCTTTGGGCTCTGTGACCATCTGTACTGTTTAATAGCATCATACTGTCCATCAAGGATGAAAAACATTGTGCCATACCAAACTGCTCTGAGTGTCTAATGGTTTTTAGTAATTGCCCAGCAGATGGTTGCTTATCCTTAGGCTTAGACAATGATCTATCAAAGCCTGGGGATGGAAACTCCCTCCATCAGTGTGAGTCTACCAAAACGTTTAATTTCGCCGTGAAGGACCATCTGGCCAAAGATTTGTGCTGTAACGTTATTTAATGTTAACGTTACTCTAATACACACAGTCCGCAGTAATTATATATCGGCATAGCCATTTACAGTTTTGGGAGACGCATGTAGTGATGTGATTATGCTATTTCACAACAATGAATTGCACGACATAAACATCTACTAAAAAGATCTGTGAAGTTACAACACGTTACTACTACCGGTACTTTGCTAAGGCTAGCGTCGGTGCCCAACCAATAACGTTGATAATTATCGATACCTGTGAATACCGCGGACATCATAGTGTTGTTAATATTACACAAAGCCATCAATAGGTACGCTCAACGAAGACAAATCCCAATTTATACCGGCCAGAACTTGGAAGTCAATTGTTATTAATAATTGATGTTTTAGTATAGATTGCCTGTTGGGCTAAAGCTAACCGAGTAGCCAAAGGTGGCTAATGTCGGCTACAGCTAGATCTTGTTGTTTTCATGCCACTTACCGTTTAAAATCTCTCATTAAACGTCGTCTTGCTGGAGTTGACATCTTGTTACACCAAAGTCCCTAGCATAAACGTGAGTGACTAAAGTGTGAGTAAGTATTTTTTCTTTTTAAATCGGTGTATTATTTTTATCCCCTAGCTAGCTAACAAACGAATGCTAGTTTGTCAAATATTTGGCTGCTTCTACTGGACTAAGGACTGTACCACCTTCACTAGGAGGGTGTTAACGCCAATTGGTTAAACACGTATGCGCTGTATAGCCACATACAAACTCATTAACACTTTCACTGAATGTGATGTGTTTATATATGTGCATTTACTTAATTAAGGCAGTTAGAGGTCATTGTAAACATTGCTAGAATGTTTTATACAGCAGAGAACGCGACACTTGTATCATTCCAACGAAAATTACGTCATATGTTTAGATCCAGTATTAAGTTTGTGCGGAACACAGTAGAGTTCGAATGTTCTTAAGGTTTTAATCTTCCATTTTGCTCCTATTTATCTTATCTCTGCCAATTTATCGATTAACTAAATTCGTATGCAATTATGTACCTTAGGTAACTGTTGTTAATGGCATACGAGGCTGACATCTTGGCTTGTATTAAATTTACAGTAACACTTGAAGACCACTAGATGGTACCGTTACCTAGTTTCAAAGTGTTGCAACGTTAGTTAGCTGGCTAAATTAGTCGCTGCATCAATGCAACGTAAGTCAACCCGTTTTCCTGAAATGCAACACGTAACTACCAAGTATGCAAGCGATCGCTATTCAAAGTTTAATATATTTTTCTCTGTCACAACATTAATGATAGAAAATTGCCAATCGAGTACGCAAGTTTCCCATATGGTCTAGCGGTTAGGATTCCTGGTTTTCACCCAGGCGGCCCGGGTTCGACTCCCGGTATGGGAATAAGTCCTTTTGATTTACAACTTTTTTTGTTACTGTATCAAGCATTGTTTTAAAAGCACACCGGATATATAGAATTGTGATCATCCAGTGGCACATGTGGAATGGCAAATTGCCAATCTTTACTCTGTCGGTTATTCGATACAGCCATCACTAACATGCGCTCATCATTTCCAGAGAATCTACTGCAGACCCCGCCCGCCGAGGAGTTAACCTCAATTGCTCTCATCTCACAAGGGCTTGGACATTCCCGGAAGATGCCCATTTCTATTTCCATATCGCTCCATGCCAAGATTTGCCGTAAATAAAGTGAATCTACAAATCCGTGGTCCGTAAAACTAATTAAATCGCGTCGAACCCTCGACAAATTGTGGACGAGTCACACCTGTAACTTCAGGTGAAAAGGGATATAGTTTTGTATTGGTCATTACTTTTTAACGAATAGGATATGTCCCGGACGTTGAACGTTTTTTTCCCTAACCTTTTTTAACCTTGTCCTACCACGCATGTTGCTCAATACTATAAACTATCCTGACTTCTCTGGTCTTGCTTACTACCATCAGGCTCCAGCCAAACTTTGGTGGTGGGCCAATCATTTCCCAGGAAAATGTGACTGCTAGGAATTCCCCACGCATCAGACCCTGTCGGAGAAAACGGCACCGTTGTGTCAGGAAGCAAAGAAAAGCATCGGGATGGTAAAGCTGACCGGTGGCTGGGCTATGCTGTAGCTTTAGTACCGTCTTGTGTCCAACTCGTACCGGGGCAGACATAATGATGTATTTCAAATGAGGAAAACCACTTAGTGCCTGCGTAAAGCCACGGAATATGCTGCGCTGATGACAACTTTTGAAAGGGTAAGAGTATTTTTAAAGCATGTTTTGTAATTACTACTTGCTTTGTGTTACTAAAGTGTAACTTGATATATCGCCAATGTTATATTACCACACATATCTTTCATACTGGGGTTTGTCATGTTAATTAATAAGGTCTTTTAGCAGATAATGTCATGGTACATTCTGTTCACCAAAGGCCTTCCATTGCACTTACATACGCAAGGGTTTATTGGGATACAAATAAAGAAGCATGACTGAACTCATATGATGGTAGTGATGCATGACCTGCAGCCTGTGCTTTTCCTTCTACTTGTGTGACTCCCCTTTGTGTCAGTCAACCGGCATGTGACTTGATAAAAAGCATGTGTATGCTGAAACTCTTATCTAATTTATACAAATCAGATATAATCTTGTAAGTGAAAGATGAATGCTAGGTTTATATTTTGTTGTGTTTTTGCTCAATTGTAAATATGAACAGATGGCTTAAAGTTGCTCTCTATTATCAGAAATACTGTCTTGACCCAGTGTCGGGGATGGCAGCTGTGGTGGCTCCAATGCTGTGTTTAAAAATGTGGATAATGTGAGTCAATGTACCATAACTGACTAGTCAGAGCAATATATTTGAAATGGTGCATGCTCAGTTTAGAGTCAGTAAAACGAGTAGTCTATTAACTAATTTGCTGATCCTCAGGAAATAGAAATGTTGATAATTGACTAATAATGTATTTCAAAGCCAAAATGACATGAATCTACCAGTTGCAGCTTCAAACTATGCTATTCCTCTAACCTTATATGGTAGTTCAGATATGAAATATAAATGTGGGCACTGGCAATGCATATTTTGCACGTTTTCCCTGTTGATTAAACAAGAGAATAATTGGCAGCCTTATTTGCATAGGCATTTGATATGTGCATATTAAAACTGATAACAAGTATTGATAATCTGGCGCTATATTGTCCACCTAGTGCACTGAAGCAGCCACAGACCAAAACTATTCATGAAACACAGAAATAATTGCTTTGTGTGAACCTTAAATACTTAAATCTCTTTGAGAACAAATCTAAATGCATGTTTATGGCTTATCTCAATTCCACAAATATAACACAGTACATCTACAGTATATCTGCATGATAAATTTGTGGTTTCTACTGCTGATCAGTCCTATTCTGTGGCAAGTCTAAATGTTTGCCAGATGTTTACATTTTTGGGATAAGATGCTTGTATCATGGGACAAACAAAACACCGTCTCATTGGTGGACTGCAGTGGCTCCGTTCAGAGGAGGCGGCCATGACGCAGAGGGAAGGGAAGACTTACAAGCTTGTAGGTTGTTGGACGAGCCAACCCTTCACTCACTCTGCACCCCCTTCACTCTTCCCATGGTGGGAACACTGGCAGAGAGGCTTGTTGATAAGTGGAAACTTCAATCCACTGAAAGTAATTACCCAGGCAAGACTTTCCAAATATACTCCAGCTTGGAGTTGCCTTGTTTGTTACAAGGATCCTGCCATGTTGCTGCCCACACATTCAGTCCCTCTATTGCTTGCCTCCTCTGTACTTTGATAGCTTTAATACTGCACAGGCTTTCAACAATATGGTCATTTGTACAAATAGAAAACAGTGTGGTTGAGGCTAAAGCAGTTCCTCCTGGTAGTCCCCTTATCCTGTGACAATGATATCATCGCCAGCCGTCTGAGCAACCGAGGAGTGTGATGATGACCAAGGGTAACAATGGAGAAGTGTTCTTTGCTGTGCTCCCTTTAGTAACAAATCACTCCTCAGGCATCAGACACTTTGTCTTCTTGTCCAAGATATACCCGGCTGCTTTAATGGGCTGCTCAATATTGATTTGGCTACACAAAAAGAACTGAGCTTTTATCCTATTTAGAAGCAGCACTCCGGTTTCACAAAAAGCCTTCAGAGTGGCCTCGCAAGAGACAGGGCATCCAGTGGTTTACCTTCATGTTACAGTGTTCTCAGATCTTTTTGGTTTCCAGGAGCTAGTCTGATGTTGTTTGGCTCTGTAAATGCCCACAGTTTTCTAAGTTTTCTAAGTTATTTTCTGAACCTCAATCTATATGTAATGATTCTTTTCTTTTGGTGATTAGTTTAAATTAGTGTAATTTGGTCCCTTAAAAATAACCACAAGATGGCAATGTTCATATGCTTTAACTAAACAATCATGTGAGATGGCTGAAACCTCAAACAATATGCACAAATGCAGGAACCAACTTGTAAAAAGAGAAATAAAACTGTTGAACTTCCCCTTTTTAGTGTAAAAGCAAAAAAAAACCCATCCCATTTTGGCCTTTTTTCTGTTGAAGGCAGGCAGAGGAACTGTTGTTTGCAAAGTTCCCTAATTGTACTCTGCTGTTTCACCAGCCCAGGCTTTTGACACCTGAATATCACCTTGTCAGACATGTTTGTTTGCTAGGCAGCAGGAGCAGTAAACCGCCTTCGCTGGACATGACGTCAAAGAGAAAGGAGAGAGGAGGGAAATTCCACCTGTAACCTTATTCTACTGTCATGCTCTTTGCCTCGCAAACATGTGATTTGGAAGAGTCATTATGGCTTAGCTTCTCCATGAATCTGTGCATTGTCATGATGTAATCCAGTGTTACACTCAAAACTATTTTTAGCATACAGGGAAATTTTATTTGTGTCTCAAGTATGTAGTTGCGATATAATTAAGTAGCAAAGTTTAGTTATTATGGAAATGGACTCTTAACCATGATATGAACAAAGAATGGCTCTGTCAAAAAATGTAAATTTGTGAACTGTATAAATACTCATTAGCAGAGTTTGTTTTACATTTGGATAAAGACGGGCCTCCATTTTTAGTCTGTATGCAGTGTTAAAGTTAACCAGCTGCTGAAGCAGAGTTTCAAATCGAACATAGTGTGATATTGTGTAAGATTAAATCTTTTCCCAGAGGCTCAACTTTTTTCTTTAAAGCAAATATTTAAAACGGAAATCAAATGTGTTTTATTCGGCTTAGGCCCCTCAAATACTGAGGGTTAAAAGAAAAATATCTTGACATTATGTGATTAAACCTTAGCCTCTATATGACTTTGTCTGCAGGGGAAATAAATGTGGGATGAATCAGTATTTATTGCCCACTCTGGCAGCATGTTGACTTAGTAAGATGAATTAATCCCATTACTTTGATATTTATATGGTGCCCACTGAGGTCCACATAAGCACACAGTGTAGTAAGCTGTATCACTGATGTATGTGTAAATACATTAAAGGAGTGGCAGCTTGGTTTGTAATGTCGTACTTCATAGGTTTACCACTCTGAGTGGTTCCTCACTAAAATAGAAACCGGCTTGGCTTGCAACTTTAGCACGTAATGCTATTTCACCCTGTCATTTTTCATGTCTCCTCAAACTAATGAGGTAGTAGTGAGTGGTTCATGGAGGCCTTTCATAAGTCAGCTCAGCCAGTGTAGCTTGTATTCAGACCGAGCTTTGCCTGAGGAAGCTAACTGATCCTCCCTCATTTAAGTTCCAACCATTTCTTTGAACAAATGTAACTAATGCAAGCACAGACACTGCTGACAGAATTCGAAGTGAGCTCTTCGCTGCTCCTCACATCTGCAGAACAGCAGCTGTCTGTCTTTACCATCAGTTCATTTTTGTGGGTTTCTCTTTTCTTTTGGGTTCATTTCAGAGTGACAGGCAATCCACAGGGTTGGTAAATAATTTAACTGCATGCAGTCAATGGGTATTTTAATCTGGGCCTTGAGTGACAGAGCAACATGCTCTTAGGGCCTCATGGCATTTTATTAATAATGAGCATGAGATAAACAAGTCTCTCGAGTTAAAAACGTCTGGCTCTTGATTCCCTTAGGTATGATCTAGCTGCTGTGACACAGATAGATGCATCAAATCTTTAGTGATTGTTAATGATAAAGTGACTGATTTAGAAACCTTGCTGCTGTCATCAGACCACAGGTAGCTGAAATAGCCCACAGAGGTGTTATGTGGAGGACTGGGATTGGTTGCCTTCTCTGTGATCTTAATACTTGATGAGTTGCAGTCTGAATGTGGGTTGGGTGGCAATAGCTATAATGCTACTACCACTTGGATAAGAAAGTCTCTGCTCATCCAAACTTGTAAAATGTTTTATTATAGACTAAAAGATTTATGCCCCTTGTTTGGTTTATTGTTTAACCATTGCAGGAGATAAAGTTAAATACTATTGTAACTCCACTTAACCTTGCGTCTCAAACTAATGGCATGTGAAACTGTTTCATGCTAACATAGGGAAATAGGTTAAATTGCTTTTTTTTTGTTTTTTGTTTTGCTAAGAGCTAGATAAGACCGATCCCACGTCTGTTGAATATGAAGCTTGACTGCTCACTTACTGAGGCTAAACAATGGAAAATAATTAAATTGTGAGCAACACCATGATTACAAATATGGAAAGTATGCTTAACTTAAATGTTCCTTTAGCCATGTATTATTTACTCTGCTCTGTGCATTCTCTATACAGCTCCAGTAAAAGCATTCATTTGAGGTTGTGTTACAGCTCTTGTTAAGTATCTAGCCCTGTTCACTGTTTAAAGGGGCATATTGTTTTTTCCCTATAAGCCTGGCTATTGCGCAAATGACACCTTGAGAGCAAATTTAAGAGGTTAGTTGTGTAAAGAACTGTGTGCTCTTATAGACATGTTTGTACTCTACAAATAACTTAAACTGTCTATATAGGAAAAGTAAGGGCACAGTTATGTATCCACCCTGAATCCAGCACTAAATGTGTGTATTTAATCTGAGTCTATTTTAAGTTTATACCAAAGATGCTCGGTGTAAGTAGATAATTTTTAAGTGGCAGCTGACAAGATCCGACACACATTTTGCGTTGGAACTACAGAAACAGTCCACCCTACGTGTTCAGTGGAGTGATCCATCTCACATAATAAAGGAACTTTGTTTTATGCACAGTTATGCCATGCTGAAGCCTGTTTCTCCACTGACTTGCAGAGTGCAAACACACCCAACAACAATTTCAGTTTGGCCTGTTATCAGTGTAATTCCTACCATTGAATTAACAGTGCCTAGAAAAAGCTGACCAGACCTGCTGTTTGACATTTAATCTGGAAACAACAAAAATGAGCAACAGCTAAAATGGAATAATGCTATAAAGTTTGCTGCTAACAGAACCATGAACTCACTCGGAGGCTGTAGCTCAAGGAGAGATGCTTTGCTAAGACTATGCAAAAAACATTGTTAGAAATCTTTAATTTATTATGACAAGTAAAATAAGTATCTCAGCTAATTTGAGACCATGAGCTGCCTAGCGGCGGCCTGTAGCTTTATGTGAAACACAAAGATATGTGCATGATATCAATCTTCTCAGCAAGCAAATTAATTTTGGTTCTTTTGCACAAGAACATTCCACTGTATAACCAAGTTTTGTTTTGTCAACCCGCTGCCTATTGAGATATTAAAATTCTGTCACGATGCAGGTAATAAAAGCACAAGTTCGACTACTGATGCATTTTTGCTAATAGATCCATCTCTATCTTACTCTCACCACCTTTAAGAGTAACCCTGCAAATGTCTGGCCAGGCTGCAATCTTGAAGCATTATTATTTAACATTTAACCTTTTGTACATGTCAAAATGCAACTTTACTTGAGCTGTGGCAGTCACCACTTTGATTAAGTCTGATGTGACAGACTCCTGGCCCTTATATTTGTTCTTATAAACCCAATAGAAAGTTTGGCACGTGCACGTGCAGTTCCAAAAATTGGTGTCTCTGATCATTTTCTCTGGAGTTTGGCTTGACTGTCTTTCTGTCTCATCAGCAAGGAGCAATCAGCTGTTTTTTGAAGACAATTAATCAAGCAGCTAAGAAAAAGAAAGTTTACATTTGTTCGGCTTTGGAGTTTAGGTGTCAGGAAAAAAAACACACTCCTGTTGTTTTTAGGTGGCTCCTCAAGGAAAGGAGAACTCTTTAACGCACTCCAAAATGTAGTTTTGCATGTTCGAGTGTCAAGACCACACTAGCTTGAGTAAAATTAGGTAAACGTACCACAGCGGCATCATTGTCAGCTCAGAGGTGCTAATGAATCACTCAGACAGCAGGCTGAGTTGTCAAACACTTCTCTTTGTTAGGTTTGCATGTCTGTAGGCTCTGTCAGCACAGTGCATCCTGTTAGAACTCCTTTATAGCATTATGAGCTGTCAGCTTTTTGGAAAAACTAGATTTTTTGCCATAGATTTCAACCTGTTAGCATGTTTTTGAAGCAAAATAACTGATACGATCACCTTAGTCTTTCACAGTTTTGCTGGCCTTTTGTTTACTTCATTTTTTGTCCCCTGTGTGGTGTACTTATGTCCTGAAAGCTAACATCTGACAGCTTCCTTATTCTGTATTTGAGCAGTTAGAGGAGCCATCAGATGACCTCCAAGCTACACAAATAATTCTGTGAGTTCTCCAAGGGCTCCCATATCTCATCTTGTCAAGGATTGTTTCAAAATGTTTTTTTTTTTCAAGTTTATGAGGCCACAGTCTTCAAAATAACTCGTAACTGAGTGAGCTGAATTTTCTGAGTGCAACTCTTAGTGGTTTGTCTAGCACACATTTGTGGGGCTTGTCTAGATAACATTTGTCATATGACGTGAAAGCAAAATGTGGTAAACGCTGTTCCTTCTTGGAGGTTTGACCCATAACACAGTCGGGCGCAAAAGTTTACATCCCCTTATGTTGAAAGACATTGTTGAAAGGTAAAAACAAAAAGTAAAAAATGTTTTTTATCAACATAATATTTAATGCGCATTTAGCTAGTTCAAATATATCTTCATCAATCTATTAAAGTAGATTTTGTACATTTGCATGAGGGATGCAAACTTCTGCATGAATGTAATTTTAACTATTCTACTGTAACATGCTTTACACTCATTGCTTTATGTTAGGTTTATTGTTATGTTTGCATCCCCTTACATTGAAAGGGCTTATAATAATACTTAACCATAACCTGAACATAATGCACCTTTACTTAGTACAAATTGTCTTTTATGATCAGAAGTAACATTGTTGTAGAAATCTTTTGTAGTTAGCAGAATAAGTAAATGAAATACTGTCAAGTTAACAAGTTAACCCATGCCCTTTGATTAGTGTGTTATGTTCTATTCTTAGCCCTTTTAAAAAGGGCAAACTAAAGAAAATGGGGGGCTCTGAGGCCTATTTCTGTTGTGGTTGAGTTCTGTTGTGCAGAACTAGCATGGGAGTTTAACCAGTGACCCTTTTTTATTATTAGGCTGCAAAGGAAAGGTGTGTCTTTCAGTTAATCTGCAGGGTCATGTGGCTCTGCTCTGATCACACATCAAGACATTTTTCTGCTGTAGTTAATATACCACCATTGTAGGAATCAAACAATAAAACTCTGCTCTGTGTGAGACACGCTTTTTGTATTTTCACACTGTGGGATGAATTTAATTGGATCCCACTGACATTTCTTGAAGCAACAGCAATTTAAACATCTTCGCTTTTATTGCTTTTCCCCTGAGTGTAGATGGGATTTGTTGTGCAAATCCGAGTTTGGGATCAGTATTACAAAAGATAATTGGGTTGTAAGATTGAAAATTCTTAGAGAGTAAGTGCAAACAGTTTTAGTTTTCCTTGTTGCTGTCTTCAAAATACACAATAACATATTAGTTGCATGCCATTTGTGAGGCTTTACAGTTTAGTCTAGATTCAAGGGCAGGGATGCACCTCTCCAAATGCTGTAAACCAAAGACTGATTTAGTTAAGTAACATTTTCTGTTGCTAATAAAAGTTTTTGCCCATACATCAACTTAAACAAGAAAGATGTGAGTGTGTGTATGCCAGGAAGTCCCTCCTCTGTTGCTCCACCTGAGGTTTCCTACCCATTACGCAAAAATGTATTTTGAAGTTCTCCTTATTTGAATTAAGAATCTTAGGGTTTAAATATCGGTGGCAATGCAAAGATCTATTTTAGAATACTTTTCATTTACATAGTCACAGTGGTTGTTGGTTTGGATGCATTTTACATTTGTGATTGTGTAACTTTAACCAGTGCTGCCCATTATTGTATTTTTAATCCATGAAACCTTAACAGGCCATACTTGAACATTTAGTTTGCACATTACTGTAGTTCCTCTAGCTCTCTGTCCTGGTAGTTCCTCTACACAAAACCTACAAAGACAATTCTCTGTCTGACCAAAAGGATACTGGCACATATAGGGGAATACAAGTGCTCTTTAGTATTCACTGACTGATAACACTCTTGAAATTAAAACTTTTTTTTCTAAAAACATTATGTTTTGAGACATAATTGATCACCACAATTAGCAGATCTGATTACGTTTTTCACATTTGTAAAGAATAAGCTTAACTTTTGCTTCAGGGATTTACGTATCCACCCAAACCTTTGTACTGCACCTCTCCAACATTTCCTCTTTCGTCAGCGGCAGTGTCAGTTTAGTCTCTGCTTTATAATGATAAACTAAAGATCAAAACATTTTCAAAGCAAAGTCAGAATAAGTTACCTGTGTTCACCAGATCTCTAATATTGACAAGCATTTCTCTTGCCACTGATTTTTGTTTACATAGTCCGCCTGGATTTGAGCAGTGCTGCAGTGCATTAGCCTCGGGAATTTATATCACAAGCAGTGAATAGTTTTCTCACAGGCTTTGGGGTTGTGGACAGTATTTCCAAAGGTGGTGATAAATGGATCGTGTTCGGTGTAACTTTCCCTCACAGCAGGGCTATCAATTTGCTCAGAAGCAAACAGCTGCTTTGGGCTCTGAGCTAAACTGTACTGAGGCAAAGCCAAGAAGGATAAATGTGATGATGAGAGTCCCATGGTGAGATGGAGTGGGTGGTTTGGAGGTATGTGACAAACAGAGCATGCTGCAGTTGCAATTAAGTTTAAGCAATTTCTTTCTTTTTCTTTTTTTTTGAACAACTAAAACAGTCATGTGTTAGTTTATTTTTTTCCAGCAGTTCCTGTTTAGACATCACTAACACATTACACATTTTACTTTTGTGAATAATAATGTGAAACAAGAGTGTGAAGGCTCACCACAGACCACCGCTTCCTGTTTGCTTGAGTGTCATTTCTGATAGATTTTTATCCAATCTTAACTTAACTCCATGCACTGAACTCAGTCACATATGTGCCAGTACAGCAGCTGATCTGTGTGACATCTTCTGGACATTAAATGTAACATTTGAGATGTGAAGACCTAGTTGGCTGAGTTTAACTTGCATGTGATTGTTCAAAACAGGAGCTTTCTCGTGATCATGGTCAGTGACTCTAGATGAGGAGGAGGGGAAAGGGAGGAAGGTTTTTTAGGCTACTGTGTTGCAGCACTTACTCATATCTTCAACAAATCTACAGTTTCATTGCTTTGTACCTCCCTCTGAGAAGTTGTTTTATGGGGCCCTTTAATGCCGGGTGAACAACTCCCCCACAAGTCAGCAGCTGAACTTATTCACTGATAAAGCTAATACACTCACAATTCATTGTAAATGTTTTAACAAGTCACAAAGAAATATGAACCTTACTTCTGAGCTGCCACTGATTTTAATTACCTTGCCTGGCCCATATTGTGTGTTCAAAGTCTGAATTGAGTGCATACCTGTCCAACTGTTTACTTACACCTCCAGCACTCCTCCTGTACCTCTGCAGGAGAAACTAGTCTGTCGTCTTTCGTGCTGTATAAGGTGTGGCCCTATGGTTGGACTTCTTAACTCTCCCCTCCCCCCTCTGCAGCGCCATCCAATCCCTATTGCACATAGAGCTCACCTGAAAGAATTTGCATCAAGGGCTGATACTTGTCGCTGATAGGCCAGGTGAAAGCAGCCTGCCTTAGAGCTTCCCTACCAATGGCGATAGTGCTGAGTGACTCATAGGGAGAGGACAACTTGCTTCACTACACTTCTCCTTTTTCTTTTTCAAACTGCAGCCATTCCGTTGTCTGTTTTTTTGGTCCTACTCTCAAGTTTGGTGTTGCTGCTGTGAAAAAGACGAGTGGGACCGGCCAGGCGTCCACACCATTAGTCTGCTTTGTCCCCCTCTGAACGCATTTTGGATTACTCCCCGTTTCGCCTTTTGTTGTCCACTTGTCTCTTGATTTTCATTGGTCTCTGAGATCGACACTTGTTTAGTTGCTATCATGGACCTTGTCACCCGCACCCAGTGTCTTTGAGGTTAGTGATGAATAGTTCTCCTCCTTCATACAATCCACTTATTTTGAGTTTGATAAACTGTGTATTTTATGAGTTAGGGGGAACAAATGTCTTGAATTATGTCAATATTGCAGTATAAAGGGGTTAAAGTCTTTTTGTCTGGAAACTGTATTTCTAACTAGGTAGTTGGGATGCCATGATATGCAACATTCACTTAATCATAGCATTGTCAATAACACACTGGGCATGCGTTTTTTTATTTAGTTTTGTTTGGGTTTTTTGGGGTTTTTTTTACTGAAGCTTCAACATTTAAATTTAATTGATATTTAGTTTTATTTTTTAATTTATTCTAACCCTTCCTTTGTATCACATGTGATTCTAGGAAACAGGAGCCAGTATTTCATATTTTTTTTTATATTGAAGGTTTATGGTGAGAAACAATTTTCACAAATACCTTTGATGACACTTTCACAAATACCTTTCCTGACACTTTTGATGACATAACTACAAGTGTGAGATCAAGAACAAGGTTAAAGGTTGAGTTTTTGACATTTTTGGAGCTCAGAAGAATCATCTTTTGCTGATATGTCTGTTTTTTTCTTTTCTTTATTGCAATGTTGCCTTATATGGTCTGTTGAATCAAGGGCGGGAACAGTGTTTTGCAAGCCCCTTGACCAAGCCTTCATGTGTTTTTCTGTAACAATCTGTAGTGTTGATGTATGATTGCATTTTAGACTTAATTCACTTCTTAGCGTTTAAAATGCTGCATTAATAGTCAAAAGTTTGCTGTAGTTTTGCAGCTTTTGCTCCTAGCAGTCTTCTAGTCAGCTATGCAACGCTTCAGGCATCAAAATCTTCAGTTCACCAGAACACAATATTGCTCATGATGTTAAGTTGAAGCCCCAGCAGCCTTCATTTCTACATCCAGGGAATTTTTAATAATCCTTTGCTTCCTCTTTTTTGCCTGAATTAACTGACCTTCGCTAATGTCTTTTTCCCCATCACCCATATAAATTATTCTGCTTAATGTCGCTCAGTATCTGTTTCTAAAAGTTGCTCACTGCAGCAGAGATAAAAGACCACTTCCTGTTTCACAAGAAATCTACTCTGCACTTTGTAGACTACACAAGACTTGTGCACATTCAATTTCACTGAATAAACATGGGTATAGTATAACCACATGTGGGTATATGAGAGCAGCATTTACTGAATGCTGCTCTCACATTTTATGTAGTTATGTAGTTACATGCTAAATACCTAAGCCTGCGATTGTTTCATCAGTTTGGCATTCAGAATTGATTTAGTTGATGTAATGTCTGACGTAAACTGCAGCTGGGGCCCAAAACAGGCAACTGCAAACAAGAGTATTTCAGAGATACCATATGAATATTACACCGTCATTGCTACTATTATTACATGTGGAACAATTGGCCTTCCACTGAAATAGCAAATGAATAGTTTTTCTTTATTTGCACTTTGTAACATCTGCTCTAGCGTCTGCATCATTCACTCACATATCCTAGTGAGTGAATGACTCTGTTGTGTTGATCAGGTATGAGTTTGCATTTGACCTAACTTTTTCATCACACTCTGATTTGGATTGTAAATGAAGCCCTTGTGCTTCAAAGTACGAACTCGTACAGTAGGGGCTGCTTAATGACGCTTTTGTGCGTTTCATTCAGAGGACATGGAGACAGGAGAGAAGGAGGGGGGGTGGACAGTAGTGTCAGGTTGGCTCTTCTTTCAATACAAAGTCAACAAGTCTTAGCCTGTAATTAGATCATTACGCTTGGGCAAGATGATGGAGGTGTTGCTAAAGAAGGGTATGACGAGGAGGAAGAGGAGGGTGAGGAGAAGAAGGAGGTGGGGCAGAGTTTGTTACTACAGCCTAAGCATACCTAGATATGCAAAAATGGAGGATTATTTCAGCTTCATGTTACAGGTACATGATTGGAAGCAAATAAACACAGAGCCAATGTTGTATGGTTGGGTACAAACAGTTCTTTATGCCTTGAATTGAATAAACACAGGGCCAGCTTAAGTCTCACATGGTCAGTTAACTGTTCGTTATCACAAATTGATCAAAAGTATTTCTTTTTTGATACCCACATCAAGTCTTTTCTCAACAATAGTGGAACTGCAATGTACTTGTGCAGAGTGAACATTGTACTGATTGAAAGTGAGTGGCATAAATAAGCTTTAACTCTACCAGCTGAGATGTAAAAGTATAGAAATTGTGTTTTTAGAACTTGTAGGTTTTCCTTTATTTTCATCTTTGACATTCCTGTCAAACGCAAGAATTCGTTTTAACTTTAAGGAGATTTATATGATACATTTGCTCATTTCTCTCTCATCAACTTTCACAATAATAGAGGGGGATGTGGAACACTAATGGAATCATAGTGAAACCAGTAGATACACTTGTCTTGTTTACCCACGGTGGTTATTTCATAATTAACTTGGCTGGAAAATGTTGATATGAGAAAGCAGAGTCAAAGATCTTGTGTTTTGATGCTTTGCTTGCCTGGTTTGTATTACTCAGTGATGGATGCCACGTGTTTCCATGTCAGTTTCTCCATCTTCTCTTTTTTTGTCGCTTTAATTTCCACAGAACTCTCTCTCTCTCTCTTTTTTTTTTTTTTTATCTGGAGTGGATGGAGGCAAAAACGTTGGAGAAGTAAGCTTGTGACTGAACGTTTTAGTTCCTCTCACCAGTTGGGAAAATATGGGTGGGGAAAGTTAATGTGTAACTCTCTCCTTTTCTCTAACACCCAATGCCAAGCAGCCACTGAGCAAGGCACACAGTGTGTCTCAGGTATAAATATGCTCTGCAGATCAAAGCTCCTTGTGTATCTGTGTATGTGTTGCAGGCAACCTCAGGAAACCCTCCCTTTATAAATATAGTTGAATTGATTGAGCAATTGTCTCTCCATGTTGCAACTGTCTCATACTCAGAGCATGCTGGGACTGGTAGCCCGTTGTTCTGAAGTCAGCCAGATCTGTGATCATCCTCTCTGAACCCAGAGTTTTAAAAACCTCTATGTGGAGGCTTCTTCTGTCCCAGCAGTTTTTATTTCAGCTCTTAAAAATGTATCTTAATTAATAAGTGACAGAGTTTTTTTTTTGTTCTTCTTTTCCTCAGACTTATTTTGCGAGAACTGAAAAGGATGTGACGTAATCCTAGACTTTTGTAAACCCCTGCTTGTCCCAACCCTTTCAGTTTTTTTTATTCCTTTTAATGCAAAGACTCTGAATGCACTCTATGTCATGTGACAGCTTAGTTTCACATATCTTTTTCACTCTAATTTATCACATTAACACCACAAACAGTGAAATAAATGAACTCCCAGCCTGTATTTTATTTATTTTTTACCCATGTTTTGTTCACAGAAAGCCCCAGAAGCTGGCAGATATATCAGGCTCACAACACCCGCATGGTTGAAATAGGTGAAAGACTAAAGCGTCATGTTTTCTGACACAGAGGGAGAATGAGTGTGTGTGTTTGAGAGGGAGATGATATGTGGAATATCAGGTCACACCTTTTGATAACACTCCTGGTTATGCAATGTACCATGCTGGTCAGGGCACAGAATCAGTCTCCTGTTAACTTGGCTGCAAAAAGGTTCACATGCTGAAACACAGTGTCTCATGCACATTGTTGGAATCTCATCCCAAATTATGTACCTAGATACATACAATTTAAAATTTAGGCTGGTTTATACTTCTAACCCACTGCATCCAGAGGGATACATTGGACTTTTGACATGTATTTTTGGACATAAATACATTTATTTTTCAGGTTAGGCCTTTACATACAAACCCAATAATGTATCAAATGTGTGGTGTCATTATAGAACATTCAACAGCGTGCTGTTAACTGCACGTTGCCCTGCTACAACATTAAAATGCAGCTGTCCAGACATTTTAAGTTAATAAAAAACACAATGCTGCCTCAATATATACTGAATTTGTGAAATTTTGAAAACTCCCTCAGTAATGCTTTCATTGTTGATTGTGCTTAATTTACAAACAAATACATTACATTTACATTTAGTCATTTAGCAGAGGCATTTAAATAATAAATGCATAGTATAAAGTTTATTGTACATTGTGTGAAGCTCAGTAAGAAACACTAATAAATAAATATAATCATTTTACCATAGAAAATGTTGATAATTCATGTATCTTGATGAAACATTATCTGTATTAGAAGTTGCTCACTGAGCTTGTGTGGGTGGAGGCACATTTTAGGTGCAAGTATATTTTGTTACAGATAAAAGCAGCACGCAAAACCTCATAAAAAAATTCCATTAAAGCTCTTGTTTGGCTCTGCCTGTGTTTAAAGTGTAGCCATTTGTGGATACAAATTGTACAAATGAGAAAATGATACATCTATGGCTTTCCCATGCCTTTTTTTTTAGGCTCCTAAGTGGGATGCATGCAAACATAAAACTGACATCCTCAATGATACAAGTCCGTTGCCAGATTTAAACGTCTTGTTGCCTTTAATGTAGTATCACTTGGTACAAAGATGCATTCTGACCCCGGCACAGACGGGAATTGATTTCCCACATGGTCTTCAGAGGCTTTGGTCTCAAACACCCAGCTGCAGTGGTGTTAAGTGGAAAAGTGACCATGCTCGTTGTGACTCCTGTCCCCAAATAAAGTGCCGAACGTCCTGAATGGAAATACCGTAACTAAGTTGTGAAGGTTCAATGGTTTATTTATTTCTTCTATTACTTATTTTTGTCATGTAACACAAGCTGCTTTTCCTTTTTATGCTTAGCTTTAAAAATATTTCTTACTTACTTGCTTACTTTTTACCACCTATTCTTCTTTGTTTCCGGAATGGTCTGAAATAAAATACCTAACTTGTACAATTACTTTTAAACCGAGCCTTAAAAAAAACACATTTACATTTTTTCTGTCATGAAAAACAAGGGGCTGAAGACACAGCTTTGAAAGATGAACAACAGAAATCACCTGCACTCTAACTCAATAAACCTGTTTTAACATGAACTCCCTTTCACTAATAGGCTGTAACTTAGAGAACGAAAAACTGTATGGCATTGATTTTATTTCTTTATAATTTGCCAGTTTAGCAAATCGCAATTGATGCTGAAACCACATTGGAGGCACTTCTTACCTTTTAGGTTAATAGCTGTTAAGAGAGTTGCTCACTAGTGCTGCCCCATTCACACCAAAACAAATTTTATTTTACTCTAAGGGCAGAATTATTTATGTCGGAATTCATGTTTCTAGGCAGAACTATTACCACTGTAAGTGGTAAAATAACATCCTCTCGTTCCTTGCTTGTACAGAAATGCTTTTATACAGTTAATTAATTTGAACCCATCCTGTAACATTTACTTCACAGGCAGAAGCAGTTTGAAAACCCATTCAGTCGTCTGTTTATGTTTGTTGTGCTTGAGCCTCACTGTGCGTCCTTGCAAACACATCGGGCCTTTGCTGAGCTGAATGGGGCCCACCTGCTCGCTCTTTCTTGTGCCACAGTGCCGACTTCACAAGACCTCTCCCTCTGCTTGTTCCTAAGCAACAGCCACTCCTTGTTTACCTTTGCGTTTTTGCATTGTGATTCTCATCAGAACAACATAACCCCGGCCCCTCGGGAGGCCGATTGTCAGGCCATTTATTCAAAGTAGTATAGAAGCAAAGGCTATCGTGCACATACGCCTGCAACCGATGTTTGTATGTGCATGGAAGAGCCATAGATTGAGATATATTTTCTTAAATTCATATATCTATATTGTCCTACTTCAGAAACATAATTATTAGATTTATACCATGGGTAAATAATAGTACAATATAAATAATGAGTTACATAACCGGGTTGATGTTGTGTTTCTCTTTAACTAGGTACTTTATTGTATTGTGCACCCATGCTGCACCTTCCTTGTCGCCTGACTATCATAAACTGTATTTCATAAACCTTCTCAAATATTGACCTGGCTGCACAGACTGTCCTTCTGCTTCCTGTTCAGAGCTCAAACACTTTGTAAATAGGTGAAATGGAATGAAATAGCTGGAGTACATGAAATACATTTCAAAAAAATAGTGCAGTTCAGACATTGTTGCACAAAACCTATCAAGGTGAGATGACAGAAGTAATGCTCTATAACCCAAAGCATACAATCCAACCACTGTCTTGAGTTGTAGTTGAGGTGTGTTACATTTGTCACATTGCCTGATAGTTTTTGCTCTGCCCCTTTTTGAATTATACATTTAACATTAGAAATTGCAGTGACGCTGTACTTCTGTCCTTAGATCCAGGAATAGGGCACACGTTTACTGTCTTCAAGATTAGATAGTAACATTGACTGGTGATACCTAATACAACACTGACCCAGTATCCAATTGTGTGAAATCAGATAAGCTCTCTTGAAGGGACTAAGCTGTCTCAGTGTGAGTGGTCCTATCTGTGAGGATTTAAGGGGGATCAGATGAGAAGAGCTGATTTAGTTGATATTAACTGTTAAACCGAAGCTTGATCTGTAGACGTCTTAAAAACAGCTTTGCTAAAGCTGCAAATTGGAACGTGTTAACCTTTGCAACAGAGGAAACATTATCATACATATGAGATATATTGTAAGTGCACTGAAGTGTGGCAAAAGTGTGAACAGAGAACATTTGCATTTCTGTGGGTCTTTTGTTGCTTCTATTTATAAAACATTGTTTGATAGTGTATTTAAACAAATTGTTTGGGTAATCCTCTCATTTGCTCTTATGCTAAGAGTTAGATGACAGTATTATTACCACTCCTGAGTTCATATAGTAAATATACATGTACAGCCAGGAGATGTTGAGCTTAGCATCAAGATTAGAAACAGCTGTCCTGTCCCTGTTCAGTGGTTAAAAAAAAAACAAAAAAAAAAAACTGTCCTGAAGCACCTCTGAATGAATTTTTTATTTTTTTTTATACAATGGCTGGGTAGATTTTTTTCTCCTTATTCTTCATGCTAAGTTATATCTCTATTATTATTATAAGCTGCTTGTTTAAGTGATTTTTTTTTTTTAATGTGGATGCTGCTTCTGCTGCGATACATTTTTACAAAGATAAAGCCTCTATAGAAAAGATCTTGAGGGCAGAGGTGGAGAAGGTTGCTGTTTGGTTATGTGATAACAAAAGTTAACTTTTTTTTCTCTGTGCTAAGTTAAAATAGAGCTTTTTAGCTAAGAAAAACAAGTATAATTTGTTTTTATATTGGATGATTAGTTCTCACGAGATTATATGGCACAAAGACACTCAATAAAAAACCCACGTATATCCAGCACATGTTCAGCCCCTTACATTACTTACAACAGAGAAGAGAATCATTCAAATAATAGTCTTATAAAAAATGATCCAATTATCTCAGTTTAATTAGATATCATCACAAGTATGCAATAAGTTGGAGTCTGATGGATATCACGATTTTAGATTGATAGATCTGTGGGTAAAAATACTTATTTTATTTAAACACAACTACACTTCTCTGGAACAGTACATGTAAAGCAACTGTCAACTGAAAGGGGTATAAATTTTTTGTTAAAACAACAGTTATTGAACATTGTAGTTGTATCTTTATTCTCGGGATGGGCGGGGGTGGGTCCTTTTAAGAAAACCATATGAATAAAATGCGATTATTTCATCTCTCTTTGATTCTGTTCCCTCCCTAGGCGTGATATCCGGTACATAGTGCTGCATGCCTGACTACGGGTGGACACATCATCTCGCTTGTGTCCAGACCTGTTTGGTATGCAGACTTCTCCAAAACAGCTGGGTCCCCTGCTCCTCGCCTCAACTTACACTTGGAGGCCTGAGATTTTAGTTGCCCCATCTGAACCATGCCTAGTAGAAAACCCCTAAGACTGTATGGAATGTATGTTGAGAAACATCATAAAGAATACAAGCTCCAACTGAAATTTCTCCTTCACAAAAATGATCTGTTGTAGGAAGTTACATAATCGCATGGCTGCTATCAGCAATAAAATTGCCGCTGTGACGTATAGTTGAAGAAAGAATACGAAATGTCATCTTTCACCTTGTTTTTAATTTTTTTTTATTTTTAATTCTGTTAAGAGTATGCTGTGCTGGTATTTTTCTGGGTATAATGTCCTCTTTTGCTGCTGGCAGTTTACCTGTGCTGTGACATGTTAGTATTGGTATGAATGTAAACACATCAGAAATGGGTGTGTTAATACGCAGTTACAATGTGTAGTATACTGTAGAAGCACTTGAGGATTTGGATTTCACTTTGGTTATAATGATTCCACGAGAGCTTGTGCACAATTTTCTTATTTTGTCTTAGTTTCTTTTAAACATGTCTAGTGCCTGTGGGAGGCATGGTTACTGTATAAAAAGTAGAGAATTTCGCTTTTCCAGTCTAGTCATGCATCAAATTGCTCCCACACAGCAGCCAAAACAACAGCAGAGTCAGGATAAAGCATTTCAAATATGTCTGAAAGAATGGAATCAGCAGGGCAGTTTGAGGCAACTGACACACACGCACAGACTTGCATGTTGTTTCTCTATACCTTTTGTGCTTTTTACTTGGAATCATTGTTATTCTGAAATAGAAACTACAGATTGAGCTGAGACACAAATGACGCAAAGGGGAGCAAAAGCACCTATAACCACTTTACAGATATATCTCACATCCAACATCTTCTCAGACTTAAGACGTTAATGGTACTCATTGTTCTACACTAGAGACACCACCATTTAGTCAAGGAGTTAAGTGGACATGGTCTTGTGAGGAATATGTTGGACTCTTTCTGTGTCCTTTATAGACAAAGAATATTTATTCTTAGAGAAGATAAACCTATGAACTTGACACGTAGCATTGCTTGATGCAGTTTTACGTGTATCTGTATGTGGAAAAAATGCATTTGGAGATGCTATTTTAAGATGTGTTGAAAGATGCTATCATTCATCTGAATGGTAAAATACCTGGATTAGGAAGTCTCCAACCCTATCAAATATTTAACCACTACTTAAAGCCTTTGCAGAAAACATTTAGGTGGCAAGACTGTCATTCTTACCTTGCCTTGGCTGTCGCTTTTATCACTTAAAATGTCAAACAGCGCTGGTGGTAGGTTGTATCAGCTGAAAGATCAGACATTTCATTGCAATTGCACTGCTGTCATGCTGCCTTGACAAAACATGACTTTTCTCTACCATTAGTGCACCTTGTTACAGCAATCAATTACTTACTGACAGTGTCTGGATGCTTTAATGACATTTTATTAGACCAGCATGCAGAACATTAAACTATGATGTTTGAGGGTGCAGATGTATTTTTAAAAAACTGCTGCAATTTCCTGTCCTGTTTTCACAACTTCTGTGGTTCTTCCTATCTGTGACATGTAGCTTGTTGCCACATAATAGAAATAGGCCACTGGGGGTAGTTTTGACAAATGGACTGCATCTGTTAAACAAGATTCTCTGTAGCAAAACCTAGCTTTGGATTCAATTGGATTATCTGGTAAGACAGCAGCAATCTAGCCAAGTTGGATTGTAATGACACTTCTTAAGTTTTGAAGAATGAATTATGATATTTGTCTTAATTTTTGGATTTGTATGTGCACATTTGGATATTAACTGGAATCAGAAGTTGATTCATCAGATGGAGTTTATCTGTCTTGTTAATGAATGGCTTATGTGTGCTTTAGGGTAATTATTCTCACAGGCTCATAAAAAGTTTGTTGGGTGTTCTAGTTGCACATGCAGCGCTTTTGTGCACTGATATACTTATTCTCATATTGTGACCTATAAGTGTCACACTGAGTAACACTGACAGGAACTTTATAGTTAACTCTGAGAAATTCTGTAAAAACCAACTCATGAGGCCAAGTTAGGAATGTGTGTGTGTGCGTGTGTGTGTGTGTGTGTGTGTGTGGAGGGTGGGGGGTTTACTAATGCTGTCTGTGTTTGCACGCCTTATGTCAGCATTGTGGGGAAGAGATGTCTGCAAATGGCAGGTGTGGCTTTGAGAGCTCTGATGTGATCCTTTTGAATTCAACATAGCTGCCAATAAACAACCTGTGTGTAGCAGGCTTGAAAATGTCAGAAGGTGAGAGAATATCTAACGGTCTCTCTAATGTCATTAATTGGTCTAATGGGGTTCTGGAAAGCAGTATCACCCTCCTATTCAAATAGATTCTATTTCTGAGTCTTTGCAAAACTCTTTTTTTTTTGTGCTGTGCTGAGACTTTCACTCTCGTATGCAAAACATGTTTTCCATGGGAGTTTACCCATAAAAACACTATGCAATTCTGTGTTTACGGACAGGTTCTTTTTTTGGTCAAACCATAGTCAGGTGCCCATTTGAAGACTAAAACAGGTCTTACTTGCTGAAATCAAACTTCGTGTCCATATTGGACTTTCCTAAAGCCCTCAAAGCAGAGGGAATGGGGCCCAACATTCACAGTCATTGTTGTTTCTGTGAACCTGTTATGTGAACCCATCTTTTTAAGATACTACCTATATTACAAGAGTCACATCTATGAGTGTAGCAGCATGTTGTTAGTGAAGGAAGGAGGGGGAGTTGCAAACTTTCCGCTCTTTCACAGAGGAAGAACTTGAGTGTGGTTTAACAGACAGGAAGTAGCAGAAACCCACTTTTTTAGTGATGCTTTTCCTGTAGTGCAAGATTCACAGGTCAGTTTGTGGGTGTTTTTTTTTTTTTTTTTTTTTTTTTTTAACAACTTTTAAAACATGTCACTGCTATTTCTGGTGGGCATTAGTCATCTTGTATTCTTTAAACAAGTAGTCCAGTATGCCATACTGTTCGAAAGGGCATGTTAGGACAGAGGAGAACCCATCTTTTTATTTAGCTTCCATCTGTGTTCTCCAGACCATATTCTGCCCCTAAAGCTATGTCTAATCTTGCCCATTGTTACACTTAATAGTGCAGGAGTTGGCACAAACAGCTGTTGTCACAGGAAGACACAGGTCCGTCTCCCAGACCCTGAAGCCCAAGTGGAAAAATACAAGTTTCACAGGAGATGAGATTAAATTCCATTCTCCTTTGGAAACCTTGTGTTTGGGGTGGTGTTCTTCTTTCTTTGGCCCTGGCATGGCAGAACCAAGTGCTTACTAGTGTGAAACAGACATGGCGAGTGCTGGCTTGGGCGCAGTGCCCTCTTGACTGTTTCTGGTGCAGCCACATGCTTTTAGCCAGCCTGTGCCTGCCTCTGTGCCTTTTTCAGCCATTTTATCTGCACATGCACGATTTGACCTCAAGACTGCAGTTACAACACTCCTTTATTTAGCTCCATAACATTGAGTTGGAGTTTGAAACGTGGTGATTGTGCTGTGCTGGGTGCTGAATAACATGTAGAATGTGCAAGAAATTCTGTATACAAAACAGTTTTATGGTGCTGTCAGTGCTGTAGCAGTGGTTAAAAACTACCTCGTGTTGTCTGTCTGGCTTCAATGGAGCTGCTTAATCGCTGTCCTCTTAATGATTATTAGCAAACATGACCTGCAGCTATAATGTGCTTAAAACTGCCTTTGTGTTTGTGTGTGTGTGTGTGTCTGTGTGTGTGGTTTTCTTAAAATTTTGAATATTCATAACCATTTGCTATGCATTCCATACATTTTCTCTCCCTGATTTAAACCATGTTTTAACTTATCAAAATATTTTTTTATATGTTTTTACTTATCAAAATATTTTATGTTCAATTACTTTATCTTGGCGCTAAACTTTCTATTGTTATATACTTGTGTATTGTTTAATGACCTCTTGTTAAAACATGCCCAAATGGGAAGTGCTGTCCAGAAATGATGACCAGATTCCTCTGATGCACATATAGGCTATCACAGCGCTCCAGGAATGAGCTTCAGCCTCATATCACTGAGTCATTTCCTTTACAGGAACCCAGAGGATCCTGCAAAAACAGCATGTCTGTGCTGACAACTATTCAGTAACATGGCAGCAGTAAACACACAAATGAATAATGAAAACTAAGCATTGATACGATTATTTCAATGTAAAGTCTTCCTTAGGTTACTGCTCATATCATGGGATGAAGCACGCCATAATTGCAGCTTCTGCTAGTTTTGAAGTATCTACACAGTCCTTACATGTCTGGGAAAAAAATTTCAAATACCACACAGAAGAATACCACACACTCTGACCCCATCACCCATCTTTACATCCTTTGCACGCTAAATTGCCACAGTACATTACCGAGCAATCATTTCACCTAAAGAAAATTTGCATGTTTGTAACTTGCGTTGAAAATTGCTGATAAAGTTTGCCTTGGTCCTGTCTTCGCATCTCACATTGTTTGCACTCACCACATGTAGGGTGAGTCATTGCACAGTCATTAAATTGGCTTAAATTACCTCCTTTCATGGTCAACAATGAGCTCAGCTGAAGAGACTAAAGCGGGGGGGAAGTAGGGCCTTCTGGGAATGCTCCATTTGTTCATGAATCCTGACTCTAATTGGTTGTTATTGCGACTGGCAGTCACCATGTTTTAGGGGTGGAGTAGGCCAGTGTTTTCTCCATACTGCTCCTCTGTCTGCTGTACACAAGGAGATGAGATAAGAGGAGAAGAGAGGAGAGGAGAGGAGAGGAGAGGGGTGGAGAGAGGAGAGGGGTGGAGACTGATAAAAAAGACATCGCATCATGTCAAAAACCACGATGGAGCCATACTGCCAGCTGTCTACACAAATGATCATATTCAAGGTTGCAACAAAATGTTGATAATCAAATAGTATTTAAAGACATTTTAAAATAAAATAGATAAACATCTCATGGTTCCAGGTTCTAACCTGTGATTTGATAGTTTATTTAGTCTTAAATAATTGTAAAGACAGTTGCTGTTTGGTCAATTTGACATTTATTGGCCTATAGATGAATAAATTAATAATTAGATGAAGTAATAATTGCTGTACACACCTACAGAGTGTAAGGCATTAGGAACAAATATCCACCCCAAGTTAATTCCAAGTGAGTAGACACAAACTGTTTTTATTCAAATTAAAATGGATTTTGTTTATTATCCATCCATTTATTATCTTAACCACTTATCTTGTTCACGGTCACGAGGAGCTGGAGTCTTTGGGTGAGAGGAGGGGTACACAGGCCCCAGCTGTGCTAACCACTCCACCACTCTGCTGCCTTTTGTTTATTATATGAACCAAAAATTCCCTTTAAATGCTCACATTGATGATTCATGATAACAGTGAATCAAATAGTTTTGGTTTAAGGTCCACACCTTCACTGTTTTTAATTCACTCTCACTGCTGTCATCAGTGTTTTTGTTTTATTTAGGAACAATAAATGCACAAAAACTGCCCAATGACAAAGTTAGCAACTAGCTTATGAAGACACTGGAGCATTTAGAATCTAAACAGTCACTTATTTCCCTCAGGAGTTAGTGAAAAGTAAAAGTAGAGTGACCAGGGGCCAGAAATGGCTACAAATAAATGCTGCTTTCTGTCTGATCGATGCAAGAGACCCATTTTTTCAGTTTATCATTGTCATCGATTTCATTTACTGATAATATATCAGCGCTGTGTCTACAGCTTAGTCATGTAAAGGTTAGTAAGTTATTAGAATGGTTGTCATTTAATTCTTCGTCAATTAATCGATTCTCTAATTGTTTCAGCATTTGTTTTTAGACTAGTAAGAACATTGTTAGGAGAGAGAGAGAGAGAGATGACAAGCAGCACATGTGATTGTTTTGATTTAAATCCAGACTTGAGCTACACGTTTCAGGCTGTGGACCTTACTAGGATGCACCGCCTGGTAATTACACTGAGAAACTGTCAAAAGAAGGCCCCACCCAGAGCAAGCCACAGCAGTCTACTTGCTCTGCGGACAATTATGCATTGACTAACATCCCTGTAAAATCCCTCCATTCGCTGTTCTCCTCCTCTCCTCTTCATGACGTAGTAAGTTCACGTCACAGCCCTGCCCCTCTGCTGGGACAAGGCAGCTGTTGTCATGTTCTCAGGGATAATGTGCAGGCTGCATCTGACTAATGGCTGGCTCCCTTGTATCCCTGTCTGCTGTTAGCACCATGCCAACTGGGCCACCCAGATCAATGTTATAGAAAACACACACATGCAAACACTGACAGAGCGCACATGGACAGAAACTTGGTGACAAAAACAAAAAACCTGAGAGGAAAATAAAAGTAAAACTGTTCACTTCTTTCTTGATTGTGGTCTGTTTCTTGTCATCTGATAACCTGTGAACAACCGGGTGGTGTTGCACATCATTTTCTCACTGTCCATCTTGCATCCTTACAAGCTGAAATGTTCACACCATCAGCTTCATGAATGTCTATAAGCACAAGCTGTGACAAGGGGAACTAAGATGCTCTGTTACTGAGAACTGACTGTCACCTCAGGACACTTTTAGAGTGATAAAAACCGGTGCAGTGCGTGTTTTATCCCACATTGGTCTGGCTTCACAAAGGGCATTAGCTCTCTGTGTGTGTGTGTGTGTGAGGGAGAAAGAGATCCATGTGAAATAGATAGTGGAGAATCATTTAACAGGCATACAGTTTGCTGTCTTTTGTTTTTGTTTCTGATGTGGAGACACGGCAAGCAAGGTCGACTGGAATGAAACAGTAGCCTTAAGATTTTGTCTCCCAAAGTAATGCTTTCAAGACCCCAGGCCACGTGTCCGCACTCTGTGTGGATGCTTAGCTAATAAACTTTATTTGTTTAGCCCTTTTGCACCACTGACTGCAGAAATTCAGTTCATTTGTATCACCTCCTCTCGTGTTACCCCCCATCCGCAAGGTATGCTGCTTCATCAGTCACGCAGGCATTTCAAAGTGCCCTCCCTGCTCCGCCCCGGAGCAATGGGGAAAAACAGCCATGGTTTGTGTGTGCTGGGGAGTTTTAAATATTGTCATGTCTAACTACTCAACCACTGCCAGCTCTTTGGTGTCTGGGAAAAAGGGGAGTTTGGGGTATGCTGCCCTAGGGGTTCCTTTTCCATTCATTCTACAACCCAAAATCCCTCCCCTCCTCTCCGCTCCTTCAGGCCCGAAACCTGCCTTTGGGTATCGGGTTGTTGGGACACACCTCAACACAGACACTAACAACACTATGGCCTTGAGTTTCCCTCCCCTGCTGCCTGTGATCATAGTAATTCCCTAAGGGTCATCACAGAGGGGTTTCCAGAGCGTCATCGGACGAGTGATCTCTCGCCTGAATGTGTGTGCTTCGGTGTAGAGTGGGGGTTTGTTCAGACACTCTCCACCCCAGCACCCGCTCATGCGATCCTAAGGTCTGCCTCTCGAGCCTTATTATCTGGAGTGGTGTTCTAATGGGTGTCTCACTTTCACAGGCTGAGACAGTTATGAAATAAGTGGCTTTAGTGATTTGAACATTTGATGGTTACAGTTTGATGGTTCACGGATGGACAAAATGGACTGAAAGTGACTGAAATGGACGAGCAAATGAGGTTAACCTCATACTTGTTGTGACGTCTGATATTATTATTATTATTATAATTGGAACTGAACAGGATAAAAATTTGTTTTTTTATACTTGCAGGAAACAAATTACTTTGCTACTGAGCATGAAACCTGCTGCAGCTATTTTTTTCGCCACCACAAGATTTTTTTTTTTTGGTTTGGTCTTAAATAGTTTGGAGTTTATTAGGGAGTTGTCAGGCAGGGAGACAGGGATTAGCCAGTACTACAACGTTTATATTATATTAATGGGGAGTTTTCAGGTCTCAGAAACAATCTTAACTACCTGTGTCTTCTCTTCTGGTGAAACTGAAATGATTTAATATGTCTCCTGACCTTAGCCCTCATTTCTCTCTCTGTTTTTCTCTCTCTCTGTCAGGTGTAGATGCTCCAGGTACAGCGGGACCGACCCTCCGTGTCAGAGAGGGATAAGGCTTCTCCAACCTGGGCCACAAGACTTCTCTGAAACCCTGCTCGTGTTCTCTCTCGCAGCACTAACCTCCCGCATTAAGGGCCAGGAGGGACACGAGGTCAAGGACACGGAAAAACATTCTGCAAAGAGAAGCTGAGTCTCTGTCTTTGCAGAGAAAAGGGGTGGAGTAGTCATAACTGCAGTATTTTAGGCTGCTACCTGCCCTCTGAACTCCACCATCATGACTACGGCCGTGCAGCCCAGTGAACTGGTGTTTGAGTTTGCCAGCAATGGGATGGATGAAATCAATCAGGTATGCATGCCATTAATTCACCTTTTTTATTTAGATTTTACTTTAAATAGTTTATTAAAAGACCTTTGGCCCGTGTTTAACCATCCATCTTTTTCAACCAGATGCAGTGTATGTATCTTGTTGATAAATGTGAGACTTTCCATAGCAAGAGAGACAGAACTTGTGTAAACAGCATGGTCACTTGGGCGGGCTTAGTTGTGGCTCAGATCCTGTGATCTTTAACTCTGAGAACATGTTGGGGAAGACTTGGGAGGGGAGGATGGAGCAGAGAGGAGGTCTGGGAAGAGGAATGTGGGCTGCTGGGGGTGTAGAAATGGAAAGACTGAAAAACCTGCAGTGAAGTTAGCGTGCGTAGGAGGGAAAGGGTGGGGTTTGGTCCTGAATGTGTTTATAGCTCGAAGGTTACTGTGTGTGAATATGATGTGAACCTGTGCCTGTGTGTCTTTTCATTGCCTGGTCAGGTGTGCAGTTATTTCATCCCCACACCCGTGTCTGAATCCTGTGGAGCAGGCTTGATTGTAAGTGTGGAAGTGTGTTGTTGTGTACCAGTATATGTATGCATGTAGCTAGAGTGACAAGTTGTCACTCGATCCCTGAATAGCACCGGTTCAGGCCTAACCTGACCGACCAGTTACAAGACTTCTTGGAAGGGATGGGATCATTCAACTCAAAGGTCTCACATTGTTCCAGAGCTACACTTTTGTTCTTTGCTGCACCCACTCAGCCTTTTGTGCAAACAGTATGCCCCTATTTACCAAGACCTGTTAATGCTGCCAAAAAGGAACAACAAACTAACGAACCACTGCTGTGACCATTTTGTCTTTGCTGGCTGTGGTGGACATTTATTTTGGCCACTATAAAGCTGTTCGAGATTAGGTGCTGAAATGGCTTCTCTTGTTCACGTTTAAGTGAATAAATGGCTCCTTAAGGTACATCATGTGTAATGTCTGTAGGGTGATACCTGCATTTTCCTTCACAATCAAGCCCCGATCCAACTGTCAGTAGCCATACAAATGTTCTCTGAGTGTGAAATAAAAATAAAAAGGCACATTTTCAAGCTACACGAATAAAGGTGTTTTAGCCATTTTTAAACATCATAGTAGGTTAGAGGGACACTTGCACTTGTTGAGCTATTAAAAGTGAACTGACAGTTGGAGTTCACTGTGGCAGGGCAGGTAAAGCAGAAGATACTGGGGTGTGTGTGGGGAACAGCTTGCACAGATGCTGCTGCTTTCAAAGGCAGAATGGGGAACTCAGAAATGCAAATCAGCCTGATTCTTATCACTCCTGTTTCCCTGCTAGAAACACCACTCAGGTCAACAAAGAGGAAGAAGCCGCGAAAGCCTTTATGGTGTTCAGTTTCATTTGCCGTTCTGTCAAATGTTGGGCATTGGTTCTTCTTTGAGAGCCCCGCCCTTTCACGGTTTTACAGCTTTACAGGCCAGCTTTAGTCTTCCACATTCATTATCTTGTGCGCCATGCTTTTCAAATTGTCAAATCAACAGCTTAGTTAACATGACAATGCAAGACAAGGCTTAAGGTGTTCCCACCAAAAATAGAATCCAGTTCATATCAAAACACCCACAGAGACAGCAGCTTCAGACGCCTCATGCTCTGTCAGCAAACTCTTCTGGGAACTAACATTCTGCATTTAACAGAGGAGGGTTTGGAGGTGTTCCTGTTTAAGGAGCTCAGCAGACTAGTAGTCAAAATTTCTTACACACACTCACACACACACACTTGACTCTTACTCAAGGACAGCAAACATCATTTATGCCCAGACGAGGAGATGTGGCAGCCTCACTGTCTGGTTATCTGATAATATGTCTAACAAAGATTAATGGGAAACATACATTAAATGTCAGTGAGATATTGATAGCGCCCGCAGTCAAAGCAAAACTCTGCGTTTGTGTTAGTCCCGGCAGGCCTTGTCGGTTTGCTGCTGAGATGACACAAGCTGTTTATTGCTGATTTTCTAAGATATAATAAACACAGGTACCTTCATTATGTGTAGTGTAAACAATTACTAATAAACTGTGTTTGGCTAGTCTCTGCTGGTGCTGCCTAGCTGCGCCACCCATTTAAGACAAAAACGGAGCTGGTCTGTTGGTTTCCTGGTTAAATTGTAGCTGAAATGGGAGTGTAGCCATGGACTCCATTGCCTGATCTTCCCACCCCCACAGCTCAACTCCCAGACACCTGGTACACCCCCAAGTTCCAAACCAACAATGGACACTTGTCCAAAGAGACAGATGAACCTTTATTCAATCAACTGCACCTTTTGGTTTTTCCACTTTTTTATAGGATCATAAATGTAAGAATAGGGCCTTAATTGAAAAAAACAGACCACAATTTGATGTGTCTATTTTTTATTGCCTGTTTTTCTGTTGTGGCTTTTAGAGTTTTGTGATACATCTAGCATTGCAAGATTCATTCAACATGGATTTTACTAATCCTTTGACATCATAAAAGATTTTTATTGAACAATGTGTTAAAATGTCTGTTTTAATATTGTCGGTCGCAACGCATTTAGAAGCAACTCAACTCAACTTCAATTACAGTTTCAGTAAATTTTTGAAGTGTAGTCTGCTGCCATCTCCTGGTAGGCAGTTTACAGAGTGGGTTTCGGTGACCTTTTATTTTGCTACATTATTCATGATTAAAATATTAATTTCCTTAATCTAGTCTGCCCCTCCTTAAAGGAATGGATTAGTCCTGTTGTCACTTCCACTCACACAATTCAAGCCCCCACTAAGTCTGAATTGTGGTCTGAATTGGAGGAGCTTTCAGGTATGACGGGCACAACAAGGATTCCTCAAAGGTTTGGCCCAAACTCCTGTAAATCCCTCTGCCCCCTCCCTCCTTCCTTTATCAGGCTACACCTGGCCTGAAATGAGATGGGCGAGGTTTGAATTCCCAAAGCATGTTTAGGACACGATGAAGGAGGGTGCTTGCCTGCCATTCATGACTGATCCATTAACATTCATTTGGACTTATATAAAAGATTAACTTCTCAGGAGAAGTAGGCCAAATCAAACAGCTGGTTCCCGTCTTCTCCTGCAAGTCCCTGTGGACTGCTGCAACACCACAGAAATGAGCTCTCCTCCATGCTATGTGCCTCCACATTAGCTGAAATTGGGTATGAATCTGCAGTATTTTACAAAGCAAAAAAATAAGAGACCACATCAGGTTATACCATTAATCTGATGTCATATGGGGATTTTATATTGCATTTATGGTGTGTAGTGGAGAAAGTAATGGCGTTTTTATTGCATATACACATACAGTATGTATGTGCAAAGATTGTCAGTCCCCTGCCTGCTGGTGACAACTCCTGTGTTATCACATCTCTCACCTTTTTTGTATGTGTGTGTCCTCTCTCTGTTCAGCTGGACGACCCATCAGTATTCCCAGCGGTGATTGTTGAGCAGGTTCCTGCAGCTGATCTACTGCAAGTTTACTCCGGCCTGGAATCTGATGAGATGACCAACGGCATCATGGTGGACAACACCCTCCATGTGGTGGAGGACTCTTCCATCCTGGAGGGAGGGGTAGATCTCTCTGGTAAAGGTGTTTTACTTTACTGTCATTTTACCAGTCCTGCTCATTGACTGTAGCTGCATATACAACATAGCACAGTTTGCAAACAAGCACTAACTCTTGACTACCCACTAGATCATTTTCCATGTACAACAATCTCATCATCTATGAATAGTTACTGGGTCATGTTTCAAGCATCCATAAGTTAAGTTTTGAGATGCAGCATCCATAATGTTCAAAACGTTTAAAAACCATGTAATTGATTGCTGATTACAAAACAATTCAGACAGTGGTGAGTTGGTACACTTTCAGTTTTCTACACTTAAAGCCAGAGTAATCTAGAATGTTAACTACAAATGTAAAACTGTGAAATGTCTTGTTTGTGGAAACTTGCCTTTGTATAAATAAGCTGATCTTGATGTCACTTTTCACTCTGTTACTGCCCAGAGTCTGGGGCATACGAGTGCACAAAAGTATTTTACAGAAAGTATTTACCTACCTTCTCGTGTCAATGAATTTGTCTTTGCTGCTCAGAAGCAACAGTCTCTGGTGCAGAGGACAGCATGGAGACAAACGAAGCCGCAGCAGCTCTTCTCAACATGGAGTCTCCAAACAATATTTTGGATGAGAAGCGTATGCGTAAGTCCATTTGCATTGCTAATATTCTGTTTTTTTTTTAAAATAGAGCAAAGCACTGAAGTTTCTGATCCAACATTAATCATATGTGGTGCATGAGACTTTTTCCTATGGTGTATTCATGGCTTTTCTGTGTTTCTGCGTGTCTTGTTTATGTTTAGTTCACACCTATGGTGCTCTGCTGGAGTCAGACCTGACATATGCTCCACTGAGGCCAGACCAGATGGACAGTGGTGCCCTTGATGTGTCAGTAGATGAGGACAATTCATCCATGGATGAGATTCCTCATAAGTGTCCCTTAAAGACTCAGAAAAAAAATAAAGGTGAAACTATGAAGATGTATTGTACAAAATGTCAGTGTTACAGATAATTGGATGATTATATTCTAAACTTCCACCTAATAATACACTACACCTAATTTTGAATCATAGTGCGGAAGCCGCGGGCGGTGCGTCCCTGTTCCCCTATTACCACCCCTAACTTGCCACTGAGGAAGAAGAGTAAAGAGGGCAAAGGTAAGCCTCACTAACTAGTCTGCCTTTCTGTAATGAGCCAATACAAATCAAGGTCTCTCCTCCTCTTGTGTATCCTGTGTTTTCTCCTGTGGGGAGACAGGACAGCAGTCCTCAACCCCTGCTGTCCGATGGGGTTGAATCTGAGCAAGTTAATGGATGAGGGGATCTCAGAGTGCTTTGTTTCACAGGGAAACAGAAGTGATTGCAGGCTGGAGGGCACATTGATGCTCTACCGATAGAAGCACTGTAGCGCTGCTCGATGCGAACCCTTATTGCACCATACAGCTTGACACAAAGAAGAGGGGGCTGGGGATGGCAGGTTCAGCTACACACATATACATCACCCTGTCATGGTGTCTGGGATTCAAGTGACTACTGGGAGCACTGCTGTTTTTAACCACAGTATCTCACAAGTCAAAGTAATCTACTCCCTGGCTTGGTAATTAATTCTCTTCTGAAGCACACATGCACACACACATCTGACACAATAATGGTCATAAGCAAGAAGTCGTTTCTCCCATAACCCCACGGCTGCCATATAACATTTTAAAGTAAAACTCCAAAATTGTTCACACAGTTATAGATGTCAGTAGCACAGCCCTAATGCCCCACCACAAATGGCCTATGTACTTGAATGTTAAAAACATGACTTAATTTATTCTCCCCCAATTTGCAGGCAACACCATCTACCTGTGGGAATTCCTCCTGGCTTTACTGCAGGATAAAAACACCTGTCCCAAATACATCAAGTGGACACAGCGGGAGAAAGGCATCTTTAAACTAGTAGACTCTAAGGCTGTTTCAAAGCTGTGGGGCAAGCACAAGAACAAGCCTGACATGAACTACGAGACAATGGGAAGAGCTCTCAGGTAAGACGGACATACAAATGAGTGCCATTTTCCAAAGCATCATTGTCATGCACTTTAGCTCCCATTTAGCCCTGAACCCTGCAGACATGATTCCACAGATGTGTTCATAATATTACACTGGAATGACAGGTGAAAATGTTATGAGGCTGTTAGATTTGAATGATGATAATACCTATGATGTGTTAACAACTCATCTTTTCTCTCCTGTAGGTACTACTATCAAAGGGGCATCCTGGCTAAAGTGGAGGGCCAGCGACTGGTCTACCAATTCAAGGAGATGCCAGCTGATCTGGTGGTGATCGATGACGAAGAGAACGGCTCAGATTCTAATGCCAGCTACAGCAACCAGAGATCTTCCAACGGGCGATCTATGGTCCGCGGAGGGCCCAGAGGGCACGGGAGGGCCAACGGTCAACAACAAGCCTCAGTAAAGCCAATGAAGAAGGAGCCGATGGATGAATGTCTATATCAGGATAACCGTGTACAGGCCGAGCAGCTGCTCCAGTCTCCTCATGTGTTGCATACCAACCAAGGGTCAGCCATCCAAGATCATGCACAAACCATGAGGTAAGAATTATACATTTTCATTAAGTTAATTACAACATAATAAGAATAGTAGAGGTCTTTTGAGTAGATGTACCACCTAAATGTTGCCGATCACTTGATTATAATTTGAATAAAGCAGAGGGCTTTTTTTCTGATCTTTTAAACTAGAGCTTCGCTGGTAAATACGCTTGAGTGATGTTCACCTATTCTGGATTTGTCATAATTGGTGCATTTGTTAGCAGACACAATTTCAGAACAGGAAAGTCAGGTTTAGGTGGAGATCATTTAAATGTTCCTAATATCTGCTTTTTTAAAGGAAAACACAGAGACAGCAGTGCATAGAATATACAAAGTTATTAGTGTTTGTGGGCAAAAAAAACTGATAACACTCATGTGTTCCCATTGAATATGAGGCCACATAACTTAGCTTATCTTAAAGAGTGGAAACAGTAGAAAGGGTTAGAAATCGGTCAGACCTCGTCAAAGGTAATTTTTTACACTTCAAACCAGATATTATTTATTAATAGTGAGCTTTTGATATGCTTTGAAAGTGAGAATAGTTTTTTCTACCTGTCTGGACACTAAGCTAAGCTAACAGGCTGCTTGTTGTGGCCTCACATATATTGTAGTAATATATTTTATATTTCTTTCCTGTTAAAGTTTTCTTGGTGGAGTATTTCTTATTTAAAGGTCTGATGACATATAAAGAAGAACTTATGAGTCACTTTATTGATGTCTGACTTTTATAGCTGTCAAATATCAGTATCCTCCAAAAGTTCAACATCAGACAGGGTCTATCTGAAAGCCCACGGGAATTTTGGACAGCAAAAGTATTTTCCGATTGGTTTTCGAGGTGTAAAGCTTGTGTACTTGGTACCTGTAAATTCAAAAATTTGAGAATCACACAAACACACACTCACACACACACACAATGACTGAGTATTGTGCTTGTACAAAGACTCCACGAACAGACATGCACTCGACCATGATATTTACATTATATGACACACTCAATCTTTCTCGCAGTAAATGCTGCCTTTCTAAGACTGAAACGTGTTTCAGCAAGTTGAAGTTTTAATTTCTTTTTTAATACTGCAGTTTGTGTTATTGTACAGGCTTCCTTCACATTTTATTATTTGCATCAATCTGCTTTTTCTGAGCTGTTAACATTGTCTGCAGTTAGGAATCAAGGAGAATGCTGATTACTACAATAAAGCTGACAGTACTGTTTGTTATATTAATAAGGGCATTAGTTCTGGTGTTTAGGATCATAGCTGTGCAATGGGTAACTTTCTCAACAGGGTTTCATTAAAAAATAATCCTTTTCTCTACTTGCAAAGATATAAAGTGAATATTCAATTACAACAGCTCTGTCAGGGAAGATTAAGAAACAAAAGTACATATTCACTTAATTTTGTTTTTTCAGGACCATTGCTTCTTCTGCATCGGTTCCTGTGGTCCTGACATCTTCCGGCTCTATTCAGTCGCTTCCCCTCACCACTGTACTGGCTAATGGGGACTCCAGCCACTCCTCCCCACCTCGGGTTATTCTCCACACCATGCCGTCCAACACAGCAGGCGGTAAAGATGTGCTCACCATCCAGACAGCCTCTCTAGCAGGGGGTGCCAACAGCCTGCAGGACGGCCTCCCGCAGCAGCTTCTGGTCACAAGTCTGGGCTCTTCTTCCACCTCCTCCTGCACTTCCCCTCCAGGAGTCATTAGTTCCACTGGTTCCAGCCTCAATGGTCTCCCCCGCCTGGTCGCCATCAACACCACTTGCGGACAGACCATGGTGGCACAGCAGCCTGGCACGGTAATTGCTACTGTGCTTAAATCCAGCGACCTGTCAGAACTGCAGATCAAAGAGGAGATGCTGGACAGCAGCTACTTCCATTCGATGGTGAATGGTGATCCGTCACTGGCGGCACATACGTTTGAGAAATCAGAGATGGAGGTGGGAGAGGCCGAGCTGCAGTATAGGACTGTAATCATTGATACTAGTCAAAACCAGGGCCAGGGGGCTGCAAGTGAAACTATAATTAATGGACATTCCTCCCAGAGAAGCAGCCCAAGTGAGGGCCTGACCCCTGTAGAGGAGCTGGAAGTGCGTGGGGAGATGTCCCTGCAACCTGATCAGGGAATCAAAGGCCTGCAGGAGCTGCCACTGTCTTTGCAACTACCTGCAAACTTTATCCAGATAAAGACAGAGCCTGAGGAAGCTTAGGGCTGTAGGACTCTTTTACACAAGCTGAACCAAAAACAACAATTGAATCTTTTTCACCACAGACTTGACATTTTCTTTTGCAACCAAGACCCGAAGCCTTTAGATCTTAAAGGTTGGTCAGTTCAGCCTGAGGATTTATTGTTTACTCACATATTTTGTGATCATGTGCCGAATCAAGGGATTGTTTAGTTTATTTCTTAGAAGTCACTTACATTATCAAGATTATATTATTAGACATGAATTCCAAAAGATACTGATAGAAGGAAATACATAAATACTCCCCTTTTTAGGAGAATAGCCATCTACCAAATGTGCCAGTTACTTATTTTCTTACCTTATATCCCATTGGACTACTTTGTTTAAAGAGGACAATGCAACAAACCAAAACTGGGAACTGGATGCCAAATGGTGAAATGAAATCCGATTTCTGAGACTGTGCAGTCTTTTTGTACTGATGGACGAGGAATAGATGCCATGTCATGGTGTCCAGTCTGGTGAAAAAACGCACAGCTCAGAATTTAGTTGAAGAGTGCCTTACAGGAAATTCATACAACTTTCTTGGAAACAGCTGGGAAAAGATGAAAAACAGACTAAACGGTTTAGCAGCCTTTTAAGAACTTGTTACTCTTATTTTCATATTAACAAAAAGGTATGCATTCGCTCTCCATTACCCCTGGCCTTAAAACACTGTGTTGCTATGGAAATGGGCATTTTTCTTTCCACCAAGGACAATCCAACATCAAAACTGTTTGTATAGAACTGCAGACTGGAGGCACAGGAAGATATGGAGGCACAAATGGGGAGAAAGAATATGCAGGATAAAACAGATTTTATCAGCCTCTGCTTTAGAGGCCCTGTTTTAAACCCTGTTTATATGAAATGAAATATATATGAATCTCTATATATATAAATATATATATATATATATATAAATATACATATTATATACAGTTGAGATTCGGTTTAAAGGCCACAACAAATTTATTTATTTTGTGAATTTCTAAATTCTGTATAAAGAGGCACATTTGTTTTCTATTTACATGTGTAAACATGAGGGAAATACAATGAATCTGAGCATTAATACCAGAAGGCTTATTTGGTAGTTTTTTTGTAAGACCAACATTGTTCATTTGTATTACCTTCCATATAGTCGGCTTTGGTATTTTCTTGAGTTTTGGACCTGAATGCTCAGAGCAGCATCATTATTCCACTGTTAAATTCTTTTCTTGTAGATATCTCCTGCTGTGTGTCTGATTTAAACATGTACTGAATGTGCTTTTGGTTCCCTCTTTTCAGCGGACATACCTCTTGTTAACAGTCAAGCAGTCGTAGCGAAGCGTTCACAAATATTATGTTCTGTGTCCTGCATAAGAATCTAATGTTTCATTAATCATATCTTTGAAATCGTATCTCAAGATTCGATTTCAAAATTCGAAAAGCTCCTCTCAATCTCTTCACCTATTCTCCCCACTTTGTCTCACCTTGTCTCCTGTTTTTCTTTTCTTATTGTATCAGCTCTCCTCTCCCCTTGTATCCTCCTAGTCGTTTCTCGTCTCCTTTCTTGTCTGGTCCTGTCTCTTCTCATTTCTTCTTACCTTGTCTCCTCATGCCTTACTTCCTTTCCTGTCTCATCTCCTTTCCTCTCTCATTTCCTCATGTCCCTTCTCACCTCCTCTTCTCTCAGGTCAGGTGAGTCTGCACCTTCTTTATTTACTGTCCCACTTTGTTAAAGACCTTTTAGGCCAGCCATCCGACTGGCCCTCTGTCCTGCAGGGGATGAAGCCATATTGATCCTGAGTGGCATCACAGCTAAATTGGTTGTGTTTTCCAACCAGACTGTAGCTGCAGAGTGAGGACAGTCAGACATTCTGACCTCCCTCTGCACTGGAACCTAAGGACAGGAGTTAAACGCTGCCTCACAACCCCACATCAGCCAAAGGGTGCTGGGTCTGCAAAGACACTCTGAATGTATACTTGTTTAATTACCGGCTCATATAAAGTTTTGACAATCAGTAATTACACTGGGTTACATTTGCATTGAAATACTTCAGTGGGGTTTTGCTTTTTCTTTTGCTTTGTATATACTTTCTTATCTGCCCTGACTGTGAGATGCTGAGGTGTGTCCACTGCTTATGTTTTGTTGCTTCTATGGTCTTGGGTTGTACAATGGCCTTCTTTATGCTGAATATAGAATAGATTTTTAAGAAAAAGTCAATGTACTAATTAAAAACTAAATCTTCTTTACTGAATATTCTCTTTATTTGTTACAGATAGAGTGATTTTGAAATCATGTGAGGCACAGACAAAATTTCACACAAGACATTTTTAAAAAATCAAAACGCAAACAAAATTAAACGTGAAAACAAACTCATATCTCACAAGGGGTTTATAAGTCAATTAATTTCCGCTGTTGAGATAATGGAACTAAAGAATTGTAGCCTAGAAAACTCTAAGTGATTTTTGGGTTGTTGCAGCTTCGGGGGACATTAGACCACACGGCATTTGAATAGAAAGGAAAAAGTAGGAAACTGGATTTGAGCCATTAGCAGGCCAGAGACTGATTGGACTGTACTTAAGAGCACTGTTTCTCCAGTTGCCGTGGGTGGATAAATACATTAGCATGTGACATGCCCAGAGCTGAGGACAGACGAGTCTGTCACCACAGCTTGCTGAGAGACAAGAGAGAGTGTGTGTGTATGTGTTCAGGCTGTGGTTGGCGAGTGGAAGGGTTACACTGACTTGGATTGATTCTGTGGGAGCATGTGCAGCGTTGATGTGTTTTTGAGGAGGCGTGTGTGTTGGGGTGTGCATTGGCTTAGATTGACTGTGTGTGTGTTTGTTCAGGGTCGGGGAGGGGGAGTGGGGTTTTGAGGAAGCTGTCTGGCAGCGGGGTTTGCCTACTGTGCCTAGTTCTGTCTACACCCACATCCACAGCTGTGTACCACACAATAATGCCATAGGGTTAATGCGCCAGCGCATGCACACACACACACACACACACACACACACACACACAGAAAGAAAGAAAACTGGCCAGGATTCCAGCCACAGCCACCATACACCACCTTCTTCACTCCAGCAAACATCTTTCATCTTTTTGCAAATAGTTTGAAAGGAGTTTGAAAGCAATGCACAAACTCCACATTCAAAAACAAATAACCCTCCATTACATCTAAACAGACACTTTGCTTTTCTCTTCAGCGGTCCATCGATTGCCTGCCCTATGGTAAATGCAGGTTGTAATGGATTACTGAAATAATGAAAGGCTACTAGCAGTCTTTACGTCTCTGTACTCCTTTGGTTAGTGAGTCAGAGACCCTGAAGATGGAGCGAGAGTCAGGTCCTGGGAGAGGAGGACTATTTCTGTGTCGCCTGCAGCCACTGACACAGCGCGAGTGTTTACTGCTGTGCCATGCTGCCTCTCACAGTGGGAACAGTTGAAGGATGACGACTGACATTACTCTGCCTCCAGCCTGTAGCAGGAACAGTACAGGGAGCGCTTATTTAACCATCAGGTCACCAGACTGACTGCAGCATTACAGAGAAAGGGAGTTGACGACTGCAGTCTCATGGCCATTGCAGCAATATGCAGTCTGTTAACTTGACAACCTGCAGCTAAGGCCAGATTTAAATAGACCACTTTAAAATTTGAGGGGTTTCTCAAAGAAGATAAATGCATTTAAGAATAGTAGGTGTCGCCTGGTTTAAAGCATGAACATAAAATGGTAAAAAATAAATAAATAAACATCTGGATTGATGTTGCAGCAGTGCACCTCTCTGCACACAAGATGGCACTGGTAATACATGTGTCCTCAGCCCGGCTTTGGGAGAACTATTCCTTCAGGTCACTAATCTAAATACAGACACTCCTCATACATTGGTTTTTACTCTCCTCCACCCCAGAATAGCAACTCGTGGATCTAAACGAAGGAGCGATTATTTGAATGAAAATAAGCAGCAGGGAATAAAGTTTCTTGCATTTTTGATAAGTAACAAAATGAATCAATTCACTTTTGAGCTTCAATGATTGTGGCCATTCCTGGGGCAAGGCAACTGAAGTCCTTTGAACTCTGCTAACCTGCTAGATGCTCAGTATCTCTCTCTCTTTCTCTCCCTCCCTTTTCTTTCTTTCTTTCTTTATTTATTTTTTTGCTGCTGCAGAACAGTCGATCTTGTTTCCTTTCCTCATCAAAACACTGATAAACAAGTGCTGGAGGAGGGTGTGGGGCTTCTTAGACAGTGTATAAAATGTGAGAGGAAAAACTCTGCAGGACTTCATTGGAAATGATATATTCTTTCATTCTGTCTACAAGGGAGGAGTTTACTGTCACAGACTCACAATTTTGCCTCATATCAAGTGTAGGCACTATTGAACCACTTCATACATCATAGGAATGCAAATGATCTTCCATTTATATTGATGTATGGGTTTAAAATGCCATACATTAATAATCAAAGATCATCGGATTTTTAAGTAGCTCAGGTTTTTTTTGCATTTACAGAAGAAAAAAACTCCACCGCTCTGGTCTTATTTTTCTGTTTCCAGCAGTCATGAAATTCAATCACTAAAATTCTCAAAAATAAGCTAAACTAATTTGCTAGACTTCACATTATGTACACGATAAGATGCTGTATATTTGAAAAGAAGTGATGAAAGTGAGTAAATTCAAAAGCTTTAGATTTTTGCTGTAGATAAGATTCAAATTGTCTCCTCACGATGCTTTCAATGACCCCTACAGTTTTGTGTACTTTTGAGCATGCAACAATGGGATTAATCTACATTTTTTGTTTCAAATATGTTCAGTAGCCGTATCTCCACCATCCAGTGTCGTTCTGGGTCTCCTCCAGGAGGATTTTAATTGTGAGACGTTTGTACTATTAAAGTTTGACTTTCATGGTTAATATTGGACTTCTGTCCCAACAGGCACAAGGAGCTCTCAGGGAGCCAGCTGCAATATCTGTATCAGCCTCTCCAGTCAGGGTGAGCCATCCCATTCAGAACGACTCTCAGGGCTTCCATGGCAATTTACTCTCACAACTACACAAAAGAGTCCTCAGAGTCCTAAGAGACCTTGCCAGATAGACAACTAACAACTAACAGCATCTTACAAAAAATAACACTTTACACTATTATCCAGCATTTTGAGTGCATAAGCTCTACAACAACAACAACAACAGCAGCAGTAGCAGCAGCAGCAGCAGTTGCAGCAATACCAGCACACTGAACGCATCATTTTTAATAAGCACTTGACTATTTGATGTGATAAGCAGAAAAATAGTGAGGAATGAATTATATAAACACTGATTTTATGAACTTTTCAGAACTGCCTCGAGGGCTTTGCAGTACACTTGTCAGTTTATTTGAAGTATGTTTGCAATTATTGCATTTGTTAACTCATGCCACTATTTTTTACTTGACATGTTGCTTTGGGCCATTGACATTATTGATTTAAAAATAACAATACTGTTTCAGTCTGAACTGCATTTATGAGCATATCCATAAAACATTTACATACAACAATATGTTTTGCCCTCTTTTTCACAAAATCCATTTCACTGCCAAATATTATTGATATCACTGACATTATTATCACACTGAGCCAACATGAGTCAACATCCACATTTACTTAGCATGAGAGATACTTTTATTTCACGGTAAACAAAGCATTCTTATGCATCAGGTTATAAAACACAAAGAATAAAAGCATGTATGTCAGTGTTTTGTGGTTTAGATTTTTAATTTCATGCAAATGTTTGTGAAAAATAGTAATGGGACTAATGGAGAAGAGAGATCTATTTGTTCTGTGTAATGAATGAGGCAGAATCAAACCCACAAAACATTAGTTTTTGCAGAAACACCTTTGGGCATTAAGTTTCTTCCAAAGACATCACAAGACTTTATATGTTGGGGCAACTGAGAATATTCTTACATTGGATTTTAATTGCAAAAAAATCAAGGAAGAGATAGGAACATACACGAGACTTCAAAGCAAACTATGACAACAGGAGTGCTCCATTTTTGTCTTTCTGTTTAACTTTTGAAAAATCTCACATAGCTTAAATACTCCTGAGTATTTATGCACCTTGTTATTCTGACGACAGAACATCAATTACAAATGCCTATCTCGCTTGCTTATCCGCTAGTTGCAGATGAGAGTTATTTCAGCTCGACAGACTGAGATGTGGTGTTACAGATTAAAATCGCCTCTGCAAAGAAGATAGTGTTTGAACAGTGGCACTATTTAAAGCATTCTGTGTATTGCAACAACAGTGAAAGCCATGGAGGACAAGACAGTAAGTACATCACAAAAGACAGCTGAGGTCTATGCATCTTTAATTATATTGTTTAACATGATGCCACAAACAGAGAAAAGAATTCGTATAACACATGGAGTCAGCTGGGAAACTCACGAAGCCCTGGCCTTATGTTACTTTACACACACCTTAGTGTGTGTATATTGTTATATCGCTTTTAAAAATTTCTATCATCCATTTAGTCTCATTTTGAAAATGTTGCATATTGTGTTTTTCATAGTTTTTTTTATAGCATCATTGTAATAACATTGACCTTTTAGATAGCTTGTGGCACGTATAGGGGGTGCTAGTTATATAAGCAATAATAAAAGAATCTTCAGGCAAAGAATGAGAAAAAATGTAATGTAGTCGATTGCTAAACGGCTGATGTGACAGCACCACTTAGAGATTGTTGCATACTACATTGTATGCACATTTTAAACACCCCAGAATATGTAGAACAACTTCTTAGACAATTCCAAAGTAAGGACAGACATTTAGTTTCTAATGACATTTAAAGACTAAATTTCACCCATTCAACAACATCAAATAACAAGGAGACCAAAGATGTACATAAGCAGAGAATAACAAACAGTTGTAAAAGACTGAAATTTTTTAAGCAAAAATCTAAATACTTAAAATGCCATTTAGAGTCTTCAGAGTGATTCATACTCAATAGACCAACTTTCAGATTGGAAAATAATCGTGTGCAATCGACTGTTTTGGTTTCACAAGAGGCCTGGGATATTTATCAAAGGAGAACTAACAATTTAAAGCCCAGACAGCACACGCCCGCCTCAGATCCTCCCCAGCATGCGTGCAATCCACCAGTTGCACGGCATGACAATCTGACAGATGACCCGGCCTCCTTGGTAGTAGTAGGGCCACGGGTTGAAGCCACCCAGGGGCTCATAGTAGCGGCGGCAGTAGCGGTAACCACGGCGACAGTGCTGGCAGCAGTATCCGTTGTCATCCAGCCGGTTATCCAGCTCGATTCCAACCTCCGTCTGCAGAGGACACAGGAGAGGCCAGGGTTAACATCTAACACGTGACAAATGCTGGTCCTCCCAAGGCAAGGACATGAAGAGGAAGAGGAGGGGATGGCGTGAATTGACATGAGCCTGCTTTTGTAAGTCGGCACAATATACTGTATGTGAAAACCAAACACGAGTGACCTGATGTGTGTGGAAATGCAAACTGGTTCCATGCTTGATCGCTGTGAAAAAGAGATCAAGATAGTGTTGAGATTGCACCAGCTTGATTTAAGCTCCCCAAGCATAAAACATGATATAATGCCCTTGACCTTTCTATTATACGTAGCGTGACTGCCGGCTGCACAATGCCCCATCTCTGAAAGCAGCATTCACAGCCTCTCAGCAAGTGCTATCCTCAATCAAAGGGACTCTAACGTGGGTAGTTAGCAGCGTAATTACACAATTTCTTTCATCTCTGACCTCTTCACTCCCTCGACCGCAGCCCACACTCTGCACCAAAATGGCTGCTCCTCCTCCAATAGACTATTCCAATTTGAGCTCCACACATCTTGGGTCCCTCCTTCTGACCTTGACTTTAAGTGCATGGCACATTCCTAAAGCAATTAGCAGAGTAATGATCGCCTAACAAGGATTCTTTCATTTTCTCTTGCTGGCTGCCTCTGAATTTATAGAGAGGCCAAATGAAACCCAAACGAAAGGTAAATTGGGTAGAATTAATGGCCCTTGGATTTTTCCATTGTGCTGGTTGGTTCCTGCCCTCATAGACTTGTGGGGGCTGAGTGCCATGGCTTTGATCACGAGCAACTCCAAATGGGGTTCGGAGAAGTGCCACTTAACTCACCGCACGGGTTGAGGCAGCAACTGCCCCCAGTATGCATTTGACCACGTTTCAATCTCTTTTAGTAAATGAATCCTCAGAGACAATCTGGCGCTGTCTCGTTAAAGCGCTTGGAACCAGGAGTCGACGGCCTGCGCTGACTTCACATTCTGAGCGAAGTGGCATAATTCTCTCCAAGCGCTTGCAATGACTCAGCTACATGCAATAGTGCAGAACAAAACACATCCACTGTTGGGAATAGGAAATGTGTGGGAATTATTTAAGAGGACAGGACCCACAGGAACACATGGCTGAGTCCCTCCAGTCCCCTGCTACATTAAGAATGGGAATTAGGGGTTTTCTTGCATTTACTCCAAAAGCCAGAATGAAGAGTCTGTCGCAGTGGTTTTACACACATTTGTTTTCTGGTAGTGGACTCATGTACTTACATAACAATAAATCCACCACAAGCACATGACACATACTTAAAACACACATAAAGGTTGAGACAGAGGATATCTAGAAGAGGAGTGTTTGATTTATGACTATGACAAGCTCAGGTAGGCTGTTAATGATTTATTGTTTTAGTCAAGTTCCAGGTCATCAGCTTCCATGCAACAATCTGTTATTGAAACAACACGAGAGCTGTCAATGGACCACTGATAATCGTATCTGCTCCTCACAGCCCAAACTGTGAGGATTCAACAAAATCTGGAGCTCCGGCACGAAAAAGTGCAGAAAATATTTTATTCAAATGACGCAGCTTTTATCAAAACAAACAGCCAATAGGCAGCATTGTGCCTAAAAGACAATTAATCAGAGCTATCCTTTTTAAACGGAGGGTACATATTAATCACTCTGGTTCTGAGTTGCCGTCCCTTGTGGGATGCTGCGGTGATAAGAATGGTTCACCTTGGGAAATCTGCGGCAGTCACTCACAAACAAGCAGCATTAATGAAGAGTAAAAGCCATTACCCCTTTGCTGCATCTGATTTCATCACACAGTCAGGCTCACATATACTCATGCAAACACACACAAATACACACACACTAAGACTCCTCTGTGCATAATATGAGGCACTGGATATGAATAAGTCTGCAGAGTAGAAAACTGCGTCAGTCATTCAATAAGATGTAACGAATCAAAGCACAACTCCTCTAATCTCCACACTTGTTGGTGTTATTTCACACACGCTGATCACTGCTCTTCATGAGCTTGAAGCACATGCCTGGATGTGTTATTAAATCTCAGAGCAGAGCTCATCACATTCATTCTGGGATCAAAACAGCAGAGATAACATTTCTGCTTCATACGCTGCTTTGTATTCGAAGGGGTGTTTTTTTTTTTTTGTCGTGTCGGCCCACAGGACAGTACAACATATGAAATGCTTTGCTGTGTGTCCTGATCTCAGATTTTCATCTCACTGTGCTCTACAGTGATCTGGAATAACAATGAAATTGTTATGAATAATGTAACTGAATAAGGATGGTCTTGTATTTCAGTAAACTCTGCTGGTTTACAAATGTGATAAGGAGCTTTAGCTTCAGTGTAAAGATTCCTCTGGAGGCACAAAGAACTCTCACATTTATGGATTTGAATCCCTGTGGATATTTTGCACCTCTGTTGTGAATGGCAAATTATCCAGTCTGAACCCTGGACATGTCTTCCATAGGTTTGTAAGGATGGTCCGAGTTTTGGACTTTTTTTGGACAACATGAACACCTAAACACAGGCAGAAACACACCAAACATTTCTAGTGTTGGTCAGTTCATGTTGGAAGCCCGTCCTTGCTATATGGGTCAAGGACAGTGGTACCATCCCTTCAGCCCTGTCAGATTGTGGTTATACTGTTAAAAATTTCCACGGCCAAGTCCTCTGACATGACAACCACAGCAAAGGTCAGCTTTATATATCTGCCAGCCTCTGTCACAAGGACTTAAATGATTATTCAGCTTTACAAATGTGAGCTATGGGGAGATCCGGCGCTGAAATTCAGACGTGTGAAACGTGGATGAAGTGAACGCATGTTTTTTATGTGTCAAAGCCTGTGTGTGTAGGACAGATGAAAGGTCGTAGGTAGAAACAGAAAGTGTGAGTATCTGACTGTGTGTGTGTCTGTGTGCACGCCTGTGTGCATATTTACATGGATGGTTCTGGATGAAGCAATTAAAAAAAAAGGTTTGGCTAACACATGTGGCATCCCACTGGCATGAGCGAGAGTTCAGACTCCCAATTACAGACTGCTGCCTGCCCTCTGCTTGGCCACAAAGGCCTTTGTTATCACCGTACCCACAAACAGAGACTGGGTGTGCTGCTGGAATGGATTGCAGTGGTATGCATTACTCAGCTGATAGAGGCAGAATGTTTCAAAAGGCGAGCCGAGTTTTTCATCCCCTGGTATGTTTTAATTGCTTAGCTTGCTGCATCTCCTGCCGCAGACGATGAGGGAGAAGACAGAGGAGCTGGGGGGAAATTGAGGAGTTGAGCGGGAGGTGCTTCTGGGACGGGCCTGATAAATGTCAACATTATAGGACGTCTCATTTCTCTGCATGTCTCTCACCATTTCTCGTTGCTCCGAGGAGCAGACTGAGCCCGACTCATTATCCTTGAATTTAGCTTTAGTGGCTATTCACCTGCAAGTGCTGAATGTGTGTGTGCGTGTGTGTGTGTGTGTGTGTGTGTGTGTTTGTGTGTTTGTGTATGTTCCTGGTATCTTTAGTGTGCAACTGCTGTTTTTTTGTGCCTGTGTGAATGCATTATTCATGTGTAATATACCGCTTTATGTGACTTTCCCTGAGAGTCAGGGATAATTAATCACACAGTATTGAGTGGTTTACATGCAGTACACCAAAATATGCCACTTGGCCTTTCCATTCATTTTATATGCTTTGATAATTAAAGCATTATTAATAAATGTGACTTATCTGTGCAGCAATGAGTGACCTTGAGAGTACTCCTTTGTACAGTGCTTTCCGCTGCCTCAGAAAAAAAGAAGTGAAAAAAGGCACTAACGGGCGCTGTAAGGCACAAGTTGCTGCCTTTGAAAGGCTGGATATTCCTCTCAATTAATGGAGAGACATTAAGGGAGTCTTCAATGAACTGGCCTTACTTAAACAGATATATAGCGCAATTGCTATGCCCTCTGGTGCACAAAGTCAGTTTTAACATCAATTAGTGAGCGATTTATATGCAGGAAGAGGCGAGGCAGAGCTGGAGCTGACTGAAGTGACTCTACTGTATTTCGCGGTGTGGTCCCGGCGTGACGCGGCACAAAGGGGCCCACTTACATAGTCATTCACGGGAAGGTGATCCGGAACGTCGCGGGTGAAACGCTGCCCGGCAACCTCTGCATCGGGTGTGTCCTCATTCTCCAGCTCATCATCTGAATAGACAGAGAGAGACAAAGAGAGAGGAGGAAAGAGAGGAGATGTTTATACTTGCAACAGTTTTTCTATTGTTGGAAGTAAAATGAAAAAGCTCTTAGATTATAATTTGGCTTGTACTCTCAGTTTTCTCAGTGGCTTGATGCTAATTACTAACATTCAGGAGAAATGCGCTGGAATTCAGTCCAAGATTTTTCATGCTTCTGTCAAACAATGCAAGAAGTTGTTGTGATAGTAACACAGACATCATTTTCCACTCATCCTAATTAGTAAAGCTTACACATCCTTTGGAGCAGAATCCCTTAAAAGTAAATCTCTAGATGACCTTTAGCAGTGTCTGATTGTATTAAACCGTGTTTACTGATGTACTCTAAGCGGCCAGATACTTGTACTTCATTTTAACCTATAGGTTACATGGAGTCCAGTACCTTGCAAAGAGAAATGTTTCACTTTTTAAATTCACTGCTTTTATTTTATTGATGGAGTTAATTATTTTTGGCTACCTGGGGACAGCCCAAACAAACTGTGAACACGGCATTAATGCGTCATCATCTTTTATGTGGAAATTAGTGAACTAGTTTGCCATCTGATGTTTATTTACAGCATTTGTGAAGTAACTATCTCTACTATGGAGTCAGTTTCTAATCAGCTGGTGAATATAAGGCCAGTTTTGACTGTTTTTGGTCTCTGTTTAGAGGCTGAATGCTCCACTGTGTTCACCAGCTGGTCTCTACCGGTGTTTATCTGCTGTTTGGTGCTGATGCTGTGGGTGTACACTGTCACTTTTGGTAAAAACATCTGCCCGCTGCAGCTGAAAAAGATTTAATGAGATTATCGAGTGAACCAAAACAATGTTACAAACAGGGCGTGTTAGGCAGCAGGTTGAGGTGATAAGGCCTTCGACATTTCAATACTATGAAGGATCCCTTTCACATTATAACATTATTTTCAAATTCTTATTCGATTCATTTTAACAACAATATAATTTATAGCTGCTATAATTTTCTAAAACTCATTTACAAAAAGTTCTGTTGCTAATTAATTTATGCTACATAAGATTTATTACAGTGCAAAACATAATCATCACATATAAAGTAGCTAAAATTAGCTCCACCACATTACTGCACAGGTGATAATATTCCACTAATCTCCAGTCTCCCCCTCCAGTGAGTAGTTTGACTTCAGGTATGTAAAGATCAATTTGCTCATAATACATCTTTACCTTTACCTATCTAAATAATTGCTGTACTTTTACTGTACTTGGCTAATTCTCCCAGTGTGGTTTCAGTACAAAATCCCAATGCTTCTTTTTGCACTGACCAACACTTTGTTTCCAAACACACAGAGAATAACCCAGGACTCGTGCTCAAATGGTTGGTAAATCACGCGGCGTCTTATGGGCACTGTCTATGGCCCATGGGGATGCCCTCCAGCGAGAGTGTTAATAGTCTGCATTTAGAGGCAGAGGTGCCCCCTGCTCTCACCGCTCATGAGGGAGGGCTGAATCCAGTGGATGGGCAGCTCCTGGCAAATCTCCCAGATCTTGGAGTCGAGGAGGAATGCTGGGTTAACGATGGGTTCCTCGGCAGGAACCCACACTTGGGAGTCCTCCACCTTCATATCCACGGCCTCTGTCTCATCCACCTGCTTGACAACAACACACACACACAAACACATATAATACAGCAAGCCGGAGTTTGCCAAAATGCCCAGGCCCCGCACACAAAGCGGTCCTGCATTTACACTGTCCTCCCTTGGGCCACGCAGCAGCTCTAGCCTCATCGTTTTATGTATCACCTTTCTGTCTGTTGAGAGGGCGGCAACTTCCCGACTCCTGACTCCTGCTGCCCTGACTCCCTCGTCTTTCTCTCTCCCACCCTCTTCTCAAGCCTCTGGCATGCTCTTTCTATTATACATCATTGAAATTCACAGACAGTGATGATTTGACTTTTAAATGACTTTAGAAGTGGTCTTCATTACTCTGAGTGTGGCTGCAATATCGTTTAATGTGACAGACACAATAAAGCCTTGCATTCTCCTCCTTCCTCACCCTACCAACCCCCCCACCCCCCTCCACCACAATGCTCCACTTGGCACCCAGCACTATCAGTGGGCCTAATTTGTTGATACTGTAGTTCATGAGCTGTAAAGTAAACTATTATTGCTTAATGATAGGGACTACATGTCAGTGTTGTCTAATAGAGACATATGAAGGGGATTTGGTAATGCTCTCCCCTAACAGTGCAGATATTTATTTTCTTCATGTATATGTAAATACACACACAAACAAACCCCTCTTCCCATTCCCTTGTTAATTAGCAATCCAGAACAGAAAAACAGTTCACTTGACAAATGTTTTTACAAGGTGATTTTCTCCCAGTCTAAAGCTTAATTGCACATTAGTTAAGCTTGACGTAGAATCCTGGGGCTATGGAAGGAGCAAGTACCATTTATATTGGGTCGTGCCCCCTCCCTCCTGTTCACCCCTGTCACTCTTGCCTGAATTAGACTTTCGCTTTGCATGCCGCTTCTGGTTTGTCATCGAACATTACAGATGTGACCTGCAGTGTAAGACAAAAAAAAAAAAGACTTAAGCACATTCTGTCACATCAAAGATTGGGTTTGGACTCGGGAGGTGTTTAGCCAAGCTTTTGACACACTTTCCCTCACTTTTAAGTGCTGGCCAGTCAACTAATGATGACTTGGAGGACTGGTGTAGCAGGATGGTGGTGGTGGTGGTGGTGGAGGGGCTGCTCTAGTATTGCGCTGGTGTGCTCACTGTTCCCGTGGCTGCAGAAATTACAATCAAACTCAAGGAACACAAATAGCAGTCTCTAATTGGCCCTCTTAACCACTGAAGCCAAGTGAGTCTTCTCTGGAAAGTAAATGGAGGTCACAACACGGGGCTCACAACATGACTTTGACTTCACAGTTGAGATACGGCTCCAATAACTTGTAGGAGAGTGCCTGAGGGGAATGGTAAAGGTCAGCATTTTAGCATGGGGCAGAGATTTCTAAATGCCAGTTGACAAGCACAAAGACAACATGATTACAGTCCTCCAGTTTACACACACCTTTGAAAGGCTTTTCCATTTTGCTATTGACAAATGATATATTATTAGGACACAAACAACTTTTTATCAAGTATTGGACCTTGGGAATGATGGTAATTTGTTCTGTGCAGCCTGCTACTGGTGTATGTATGCTTTCCGCCTACAGTGCACAACTTAATTATACACCAGTTGTGCTGTAGTTAATGAATTTACCCTCTCATGCCACCTTGTCCCAAGGGGGGGACACACTGTCTACATGACACATTGTTTAAAGTGGTGCTATGTTTGCCAGAGATCAACAAAGATTTCCTCATGATACCCAGGAGCTTTCTCCTACTGCGCGTAATGCAGTCAGGGGGTTATATCATGTAGTGTACAGTTCAAGGCACTTAAAATGAGAGTGCTGCCAGTTGCCAAGGCTGGTCAAAACCGCATTTACGGTAAATCGGCTCAAACTTTCAAGTTGAATTCCACGTTGGCAAACCCTGGCATGCAAATTCGTGCCAGTGGCAAAGAGAAAATGGCCTTGACATAATTTGGATGAAATTATTGTAGCTTATTAGCTGTTTTGCACTGTCCACTTCTGTTTAAGGCTTCTCTTTCAGAGATTGAACTGCTGGTTTTCAGAAGGCAGCAGTCGATTGTGCAAACATTAGCAAATACTAGCAGAAGGACCTTCTTTCCCCACTTTAATACCTCTAACTCTATTGAATGAAAAAATGCAATGCTGGGAGGACTAAATTGCTCAAATACAGATATTGAGACTGACTGGCATTAGCACGGTCCCAGCTGGGCGCCTTGTTAGCTCTTAGCTTGTCATAGTGCAAGTAGTCACTGTTTAACCAAGTTTCTAGTTAACATATTTTAAGTAGATGGAAAATGACTGTGTGTCACTCTCTGGTGTGACCAGAGATTGAGAATGACTATGTCACCAACTATCACAAATGAAATTTTCTGTTGTTTTGATCAGATCACACTTCTGACTGAGCTCATATCTTCATGCAGCTGAATGTGAGACAAATTAAACAGCAATGTGTGCTTGCAGGACATAAGTGTATTCACATCCTCTGCTGTGGTGTTGTTCCAGCGACGCTTTTCTGTTGGCAGTTGTAGTCTGAGTGGGAGGTTTTGGGTTGCTGGGTGAGCTTTGGTCATCCATATTAAGTGGCTGTTTAATGGAGCAACCAGCAAACACTGACAATGTTATAAGGTGTGAGGGAGGTGCGTGGCGATTTCCGTGTCACACTGAGGGAACCTGAATGAGGCTCAGGGATTACTTCTTCAGTTGTTCCATAGAGCAGCTAAATTAAAAAGGGAGGGAAAAATCCTGGCAAACAATTCATGTTTGTCACCTGGTTCTCCCTTGCACTGACTGCATTTCCTTATCAGCTGTTTGCAGTTTTACCGCAATTTTTTCCATAGTTTGTTTTTATTTTTTTTTACCTCTGCTCTAAAGCCTTCCACAGCTGCTCTGTGCCTTCTCTCCTAAAAGCCTATGTCTGGGTTAAGCTACAAACCGTATGCAAGCTTCTTGTGTTTTACCACCTGAGGAGGAGACTTGTGTTGATCTTCTTCAGGGTCATACGTGGGTGGATTTTCACAGAGGACAGATCAGGGGCTGCTGTCTAATGTTAAAACAGACATTAGCGAGGACAAGACAACCAACGGGTTGGTCAAGACAAGGCCACTGTATATTACCTAAAAATGCCGCGCCCCTACAATATTTGCTGTATTTCTCAAGTGCAAACCAGTGGTCTTGTTGTGAAAGCATCCTCTACATAAAGATAAGCTGCAGAAGAAAGAAACGTCTGTAGGAAAAGGAATAATGGTAAAAATAAATGGGGAAATAAGGTATGGCATTTTGGTATGGTATTCTGAATGTATGAATTCCATAATTGATTTGACATTTTGGAAAGTACGACAATATCAATCCCACTTTTATTTCCAGCATATTCAGTGGTTTTGTGCACAGCTATAAGCTCATTTGTCTCCCGGGATTCTGGGAACAATATAAGCCCAGGAATTCCAGTGCATCTCAGAAGAGACGTATGTCTCAGACAGATTTATATTTCACCACATATCCACCTGTTTCTTTTGAGCAATGCTATTTTATTTTATTATGTATTTGTCTCTGTGCATAATATATAATTTTTGAGTGAGCTTTTTATTTTATTTTATTTTCTATATGTGACCTTTGAGCAGTGAGTGATGTCACGTCCTGCGGTTTCACGCTGCTTTCCTCAGCTGGCCAGTGGTCTTGCTGAGGAGACGTGAATCAGTGCTAATGCTCTTGTTTTTTTATAATGTTAATAGATAGTTAAAAAAAAGCTAAACAATGTTTAAAACTTACCGTCTAGATGTATTAGAGGGCTGTTTGTTTTAGTGTTCATTCCCAATTATATATTTTCTGGACTGTGCAGCACGTTTAACAAGATAGAAAAGTTTGCAGTCGGCATAGAAACTCAAAACCACTGAGCCACCAGGCCCCCCATTTTGAATATAGGACTGTCAGGAACAATTTGAAAGTGTCCAGAGAATATCTCACGACAAAGCACGTGGGATTTTTTTTCTACGTTCACCTCAGGATTTTAGAGGTTGCCGTTGTATAATAGAGCATGTGTTGACGTCATACTGTTGTTTTTGCGAACCATGTTGTGAAGATCCCCCCGCCCTCTTTGATGCTGAGTTGGAGTGTGTGTTGTTTCTTTCTGTCATGATTCTGAAAAGTGTAGGTCAGGAGAGGAGTGCCACTTACCTTTACCCCCGTCCATCGAATGATTTAAACATCTTATTAGCAACACAAAACAAAAGACATCCAGAATATAACGCTATCCAGAATAGGTTTTACAAAACATGATGAGAAAATGCCAAAGTCTGCCAAAGTCCAAATTATTCAGTTACAACTTTTATTTGTTTTCCAACATATTCCTTACTCTTGAATGCACAACCCACTAATGGCTGCAACCAAAACTTAACCAAAGTGGCTTTGTTGACCTGGGATAAAAATCCCAGTCTCCAGTGCTGTGGTCCTGCTCTTTGAGTTCATACTACTAAGATTGCAGTAAAAACTTAATGCCTGTGAAGAAATTACAAGGAACAAATGGTACGATTTCCTTAAAATCCACTTGACATACCAAATTCATAATAGAACATGTTGTAGGAAGGATGCATGTTTGGCTACATGACTGCATAATTGATTCAAGGCTCCTTCAAACTTAAATGTTGTCTCATTAGACAGAGTTTGAATTTTCTCTGTGGTTGGTTTGGACAATGAAATATGAACCACAGCTTAGAAACACCTCTTGGCTCATTATTTTATTGAAACTGATGGTGCAGAATGATCTATTCTACTCATGGCAGTCATAATAAGGGCTCCTGTAACTACCAGTATACTGGAGGCCCCAGTCATATTCCTGGCCTAAGATAATTCATTTTAGAGCTGTGAATTAAGCCAATTAGACTTCACTGTGCACGAAAAAAGACAGGAATGGCATCGACATATGGTACTGGCTGGGCAATTAGTATCTGTAAACGCTGATCAGACAATATGACGACAAGACAAAAAACAAAACAGCGTTTCGTTTTTGGGTGTAGCAGCTTGTGTTCTTAAAGTTGAAACTGAGACAGGGTTTGCTTGGACTGACAATTGACTTTTACAGTTTTAAATGGAAGCAGTGAGTGGAAAGCGTCAGATATTTTCCAGTTACTTTTTTCCAGCTACAATGTGAAATGTAAATGAGAGCATGCTAGCAGTAGAGACATTTGAGAGAGGGATTTTCTCTTTGAGCATACGGCCCACTCAGTGAATTGCACTGTGACACTGAAAAATTGAGAATTTTGATTGATTGAATTTCTTCCATTCCTTGTACTGAAGTTCACATACAGCTATAAGAGCCCAGAGAAATAAAACGAATCCCTCTAAACTTGGAGAGGGAGCCTCGTGAATTTTACAAAGAAAACATCTTTTTAAAAAATACCATTTTAATGGCTTACCTCTCACTCAGACCACTGTTTGCACCCTTCCCCCTTTAGGCTATTTGGGTAGAGCCTTTGGAGGAGATGATTAAAAATTAATATTGGCTGAAGACTGACAGCAAACACCATTTGATGTGAGCCACAAAGGCTACGGGTTTGTGGGCAGCTTTCTGAGTGTTTCACAGGCACCACAAACCCCAGTTTATTTTTCAGTGAGAGGGTAGGGGGAGATAAGATAAGATAGAGGGGCTGAGGATTTGTGAGGTGCTTGCAGTGCTGTACTCTTGGTTATCTCTCTACAATATGCATGACAGCCTCTGTAGGACTACAGAGAGTCTGAGGTACAGACAGCTGAGGGAGGAGGCATACCAGTAACTCTGTGTCCTCAGCCTCCACCTCTGGCACCGTGGGTAGTTTCCTAGTTTGGGTCCTGATGTAGCACCTCTGATGTTCGGCAAACCGGATCCCAGTAATTCCCTTTGAAAAAAGAAAAAGAAACGAAGGGATGCTCAGAAATTCAGATATATGTATCATTCATTAGGTTTCTGTGATGTGGATATCCCATAAGCACTGGGGCGATCATTTTAAAACGCTCAGCTCTTTGCTGATAATCAAAGCTCTTAAAAAAGTCAGATAAGTTAAAACCTAATGAGTTCGAAAAGGTGTGTTTTGATCTTTTTTTTTTCTTTTTTTTTTACATGGTAAAAAAATTGGTGACTGCTTGGCCTGGCAACACAGTTCTCACTTTCAAGCTGAATGGAAGTAAAAAGGTGGAGGTGGTTGTATTAAACTTCAAAGAAGCATATATTGCACAGAGGAGCCAAGCGACATTGTTGAGAATGAAGTGTTTTCTACAGAGAGTGGCCCCATTGAATTAGCCAGTCATAGGTCCCTGTCACTCTCTTAATCTGTGCAGTCGAGTGTGGAGTCACTCTCTTTAGCTCCACCGATGATCCTCCACCATGTGGTGTGTAGCTCTTTTCAACATGACACACAGAGTCTCAATAGGCAAGAGAGCTCTATTAATTCTCTCGCTGCTATTCTCTGTTAATCTCTGTAAAGATATTCAGCCGGAATAAGTCTGAAAGACTGTCTGCAGATCAGATTGTATCCAATTTATTTTCTGCAGAGTAGAGCTGCTCATTCAGCATACTGTATTAGGACAGACGGCAGGAACTACATCTGCCACGGCTGCTTTAAAATTGTATCAACTGAAAATTGTATGAGCGGTACCATGAAAATGGACTTGATTCAATCAAAATTTAATTACAGCAACACAGTGATTGCTATGACATCTCCTTTGAATTGGTTAACTTGACCATGTGGGTGCTATTCCTACATTTTCTGTGGTGCTGTCACTCTGAAAACCAGATACCAGCCGCACAAGACATGATACAAAGTGATGCTTGTCATAATCTACCGCATGTAATTTCATCTGTGTGGAAAAAGGATGGGGCAATAATAGTCTCAAGCGCAAAAGCATAATGTTTACGCCGAGCTTTATTGTGATGAGTCTCCATGTAATTTGGGTCTTCTGTATTGGTGCGGTACAGCAGAAGAGAAGAGGCCAATGTTTTGATGAGATACAGTGATTACTGGGGTTGGTCAAGCAGAAAATGAAGAGAGACACATTAACACAGGGATGAGAAATGGGAGAACGATGTCATTTCAAAAGGCAATTTGGACATATCCACTTGACGTATCCATGTGCAAGTTTCTCATCTGTTTCTGTTCACGAGAACAGAAAACTTGTAAGTGTCTGTCTCGTTCAGCTCCTGCGAATAAAGAACTAGTCACGTCAGCACTTAAAAGTTTGCTTGATGACTTGATCATAATTCTCTGTATTTATTAAAGATTTCTTACTCCATAAATATAAAATTTACAATGCCAATATTCGACAAAAAAAATTTAATCATTTATTCAAGACCTTGCATCATTCACTGTTGTGGACTTTCCTTCCCACAGTACATCAACTCACCAAAATCAGAGTATGAATTGATTTGATCGTAGCGCCTATCCGTAACATCAGCACCAGTGTTCCTGCAGACCTTCTGCTTAGCTTACAACTGTTCTTCAAAGACTTTTTGAACGGACGAATGCTGGAGATGATTTTTACTTCCATTTTGTTTTACTCTAAGAAAAGGAAAATCAGAAAATCTGAGTGGGCAAAAGAAGGAAATGTTCTTTTTCTTTTTTTTAATCAATCCCACCGCCCGACCAGTACGTTCTTATGTCCAAATGCTATCTGAAAGGACACAGAGATTGTTACATAAGACACAACATCTATAAAAAGCATTTTATCTGCAGTGACAGGTTTTAGTGACTGTTAAAGAAGCACATTTGTATGATTCCTTTAATCAATACACTAACTCCACCTACATTATGGTTAGAATTGAGTTGCTTTTTCAGATAAACATCTGCTATTTTAATTAGCTGACAGTAAAACTCAATATTTTCTTTATTTACTATTTCGTATTTCTACTTTTTTATTTCATTGTGAAAAGTGCACCTCAGTTTGACGATTACATACTGTAATTTTGCTAGCTTGCCATTTTTTCTGCTCATTTGTGAGCAGTTATTTCTGTCCCTGTTTTGCTGTTTTTATATTGGTTAAAGCAGCATCTATATCATTGCACTTTGCAGCATGAGAATCTTCGTGTAAAAACAGCAGCAGCTGTAACAGATAGCATATATGTTATTCCAGTGGAGTGCATTCATTTCCACACCAGCCCTAAATGTCCTGGATTTGCGTTTGGCAGACAGACCTTTGCTGCTATCACACCTCATCTCTTCTGTTTCCTTTCACATTCTTTATTTAATGGTAATAAGGTAACAACTGCCTAAACATCTTTACAGTTTAATTTGTGGTCCTGGTTGCCTGCTTTTGTTCACACTTTCCCTCCACTCAAATTCACCTGACCTCGCTCCACACCTGCTCCCAGTTTCGACGTTACCACAGCCAGAATTGACATCTTTCACTTACGCCAGCTCCCTGACAGATTGTCAGCTTCTTCATGTTTGCTGTGGACTTATGCCTTACCTCTAGTTTGTGCTTTTTGATTCTGTTCCTGTTGTGACCTCCCTGCCCACCTTAGCCTTCTGGATTTGTTTGCCTGGACTCTATCTACCTTGTTTGTTTGTTTGATCCTTATTGGATCTGACATGCTTCTGTGTGCATTTGGTATGCATGTGCCTGTGATTTAGTTCATACTATAAAAATAACTAGTTTATCAAAAAAAACCCAACATATTTTAATGTTGGTTTGCTGCAGTGGTTACATTTATTTATTTTTACTAGTTTGTGATCTTCTTTACAGGACAAGTCTACAACTACATAAGACAATACACAGAACAAGAAAGTGCTGGTTGTTTTGTTTTTAGCAGATTTTCATGTTGTTGACTGTTTTCATGTTGTAAACTGTCTCGTGTTCACTGTGTTGTGTCATTGACTACTGGAAATAATTCTCTAGATGGTGCATGTTTTGCTCGTCTCTCACCAATATTTGTTCTTGTGGCACTTTTCAGCATTTTCTCCCTGGTTTACTTTACTCGTAAGTTCTTGAGTGTGAAATGAAAATGTAAAATCTTTTTTCATGCAAATCAACAAAAGCTGTGTATACAATGCCAGTCACTGTAGGCTACAGTGTAGAGAATTAGTGAGAGTAACCGGCATAAAAGACAGCACAACCTAAAACCACTGAGAAAGTTAAGAAACATTACATTTACATGATTATCTCTTTTTGCAGATTGGGCGCATTCACCAGATGTGTCTTCCAGCATCTGTAGTGATTTATGGATGACTGTTACCTTGAGGTTCAGGTGAGATGCCATTTTTAAAGGCAAGCAGCTAAAACAAGAGGTTGAGAACTGCTGCAGTAACCATAACTGAGTCAGGTATAGCCGGCAATGCCTGTGCTGAGAGGCTGTCTGTGGTTTATGTCTGTGTTCACAGATCTTGAGCCCAGCTGCTAATTGATAGAAAAGAAGAAATATCTGCAACATTTGCTGTGCTGAGAAACAAATGTTTTTGTTTTTTTTCATCATATTTTATATTCACATTGAAGCACTAGTGCACTGGTTAGCCTCTGGGTGCTCTGGTTCCCTTCCCACAGTATAAGCTCTGTCACACAGTTAAGCCGACTCGAGGACACAACAAACAGAACTTGATGGATCTCAGCCTGACTTGTTAAACCCCTTAAACACACTTGGAACAGTGGTGAGGTCTGTATAGGTGCAGTGTTGGCTTGAAGGAATTACAAATGCTGGAATAAAATACATTGTACAAGTGTTACAAAAGTGTTTGTGATATACAATAAAATAGTGTTGTTCACTAGTGATCAAATTAAGTAAAGCATAGACATGGTGTAACTTTACATACAATAACATCACCTGAGTGATGTTTTAACAATATTCTTTCAAACATAACCATAAACAAAACTTCTTCTGAAATGCAGAGGTTTTTATCATCGGGTCTCCTTGGAGGGTAAAATGTTTACACTGATTTGTGCTGTAAAACTGGTGCCGTTTGTCATTTTAATGAGCTAAAATTCCAGAACAAGGTTGAGGCCAATTTTCCTAAATGTGCTTTTGTTCACTTGTCAAGAATATTTATAATAAGTTGGCTTTTTAATGTAAAAATGACTGCTGCTTCTCTCTCTCTCTCTCAGGTTGTTTCCATTCTCCATTGTTGTCCCCTCTCTCTCATTACAATGAGTCCAGTATTGGTCTGAAACAATAGTAAGTGGATTTCTCCTGCGGCCCACAGTCCTGGTGGCATAATCCCCTCATTTTCCATTCCTCACAAAGCCCTCAGGCTTGATGGAGATTGTTTTAGAGGTAGCTTTGGTCTGTGTAAGAACACACAACATTCTCTTTTTTGAATTAAATAAAATCAATTCCAACATCAGCGCACAAAGTACCACTTTGTATAACCTGTTGTAGGTTTTGTGTGGGTTTCCTTCTCATCTTTTTTTTTTCTCTTTTTAAATCACAGGGTTTGAATTACTCTGCTCACTTGCTGGTTTCTTAGTCTTTCATGGTGGAGCACTGAATCAAACAAATCTCCTTAGGGGATGTGCTTCACTAACAGGAAGTGGTCCAAGCAACAGGCCCATTGGATTATGGATGTGGGGTATGTGGGCACACACACACACACACACACACACACACACACACACACACACACACACACACACACACACACACACACACACACACACACACACAGAGTCAGACTTGGCGAGGAAGACAAAAAGAAATAGAGATTGATTGTGGAGGTTAAGGTTTTTCAGCTGGGTTTCCATCATAAAGCCATTTTAGATTCACAAAGACCATTATAACAAAAACAATAATGACTCAGTGTAGTGTTTTTTTATTTTTTGGTTTGGAGTGAGGTGTACCCCGTAATGTTCAGCTTCACATCACAACATTTCACAGTAAATAATGGTGTGAGAGTAAGAGCATTCATTACCCAGTCAAGCAGCACACACTCTTTTTATTGCAGCATGTGCAACCTCCTGCACACTTGAGCAGGATTTAAGAAGGAAAGGTAAGTTAATGAGTTCTGCTGGAGCCAAAATTGCAGTAGAAAAAGCAGAGAGAAACAAATAGAGATACGCTTTGTAATGTTGTTTGTCTCCATACAGCGACGACTGTATAGAATTAGTGAGAAGAAAGACTAATCTTTCTCTCTCTGCTGCTGTGTGTGCACTTTGAACACACAACTGATCTTCAGGAGGGCTGTTACTGATATTATGTGTGTGTGTGAATGTGTGTACAGTATTTTTAAAGCTAGTATTTCTAATCCCTGTGCGTACAACATCTAAGTATAATTTCCATGACTTTGTTTCTCACATGCTTCAAAGGTTTGTCACACTTATTTTGTCATTGAGAGTGACAAAAAAGGGGGAAACTATTGCTAAAGAAGAAACGAAAAATATGATTGTAACAGTGGATAAATGTTGTCAACTGCCTCTTAGAAAAGGGCAGGATGTGAACACGACAATCTTTCCTCTGCTGAAAAGAAGAGACAATTACTGCACGAGTTTCTGAAGAAAAAGAAGAATAGCGCTCATGGCCTTGTTTAACCTTTACTTACATTTTTGAAGTCGTGCACCTCGAGGACTTCGTTGCTCCCATTTCCCATTCGGAAGATCTCAACACGACGGCCTGGGTCAATCACCATCATGCTGTCGGTCTCTATGCCATCCAACACAGCTTTGTATTGATGGTCATACACCTGCCATGACACACACATGATCAGACAGCATTGTCACTGATGCATTGAACAGTAACATTTGTCATTGGCTATACTGTCATTTGTACCAAAGAATAGTGTAGTGTTGGTAAAACATATCAATTACTTCCGTTTCAGAAGTCCACCCAAATCGCTGTATTTCAACATGTAAGAGTTCAGTACAAAAAATTGTTTTGTTTCATTCAAGCCGGTTTTGTGTTGTTCTCACTGACATTTGTTTCTCTGGTTGGAAAAAAACAGTACAGAATCTTTTTTGTGAGAGAGCCAAACAATATCTATCACTCTAAAAAATAGTGACAATAGATGGCACCAAGGCTACCTGAGATTATTCCATCTGCACGTGGAAAAATAACATTAACATTGTTAAAGCTGTATAAGGCTCATATTTATTCCCTGACAATGTTAAGTTTAACCTACAGTATGTGTGTGGTTCTTATTGTCTGTCAATAATGTCTGTTACACAATTGCTTTGAACATGTGCAGGTTACTGCAGGTAGCTATTGTAGCTTGTGAGCTGGTTTTGTGTTGGTTTGGGCATCTATGCTCAATTATTATTTGTACATAAATTCAGCATCAGATCACTGATTCTTGACTGGCTAAGCCCACCTGCACATTCCCATAGTGAATTATCTTCACAAAGCAAATGGATGATAAAAACAAGGCAGTAATAGTTTTAGGTGTCAGTTTAGCATTTGTTTGAAATGAACATAAAACTGTAGCTGACAGAAAGTGCAGAGTTTGGGGATCATAGTTGCAATGATAACGGTGCTGAACAAAGTGGTGCCTTTCCTTATTGCCACTTTAAATAAACACTTCTTTTTTTTTAACAAATTCTGGATATTTCCTTTCTTCTTTTCCTCGAGCCCTGATCTGACACATTGTTTGCAGGTCGTCTCACAAATAAAGTCAGCATTAAACACAGAGTGTTACTGACACAGTTGCAATGATGCCACATTCATAAAATAACATCAGCGATAACAAGCTGTTGTGTAATTAAAATATTTGTGACCAAAAATTGAAAGGTTAAATAAGAAAATGTATTGTTGGGGGTCTGGCTACAGAAGCACACAACATAGACCTTTATAATCTCTGCTACAGTCAAAGCATTCTCTTCACTGTTGCCTTAAAGCGGTGTTGTTTATCACAACTGCTTGCTTATGTACTGTTCTTGGACACGCATGGATACCTCTTAAAATTCCTTGTCTGAAAAATGATTCATGCCCACCAGCTGAAAATATGCTATTAATATTTATGTGAGAGTTGTGTTATGATGAGAAATATATTGCTGAGTTCATCTTCATCTGTCTCAGTGGCAAATCAGAGCCTCACCAATGAGACGCATGATTAATGAATACCCTCGGATGGGAGTCCATCAGGATTTATATCCCTCATCAGAAACATCTGAATGTCCTCTAATGGTTTAACACAAAATTTTCTTTTGCTTTACACTCCTTCACATGTTCAGTATCTAATGTTAGAGCCTTTTATGCAGTGCCCATGACATTTAAACACACTGCATCACATATAACAATGACTTTTCTTACTTTTAGTGGGAGAACAGAGTAATAATGATCAAATGGGATATAATTCTTAATAGAAGATCACGGTTGGAATGGCACTAGCCTATAAATCTCCATTAACATGGGTCACAGTAGCCTTGGCTCTGAGGAGAAGTAGAACTTAGAATCGTCAGGAGAAGCCAAATTAAGATGGGCTTGAAATTTAAGTGTCAATTGAGCAGTTATGGATAAAATTGGTGCTATTAAACAGTCTGAAAGCCTGTGTGGTGAATTAAAGATCTATTTGAGCATTTCTTTTATATTAACATAAAGGTGGAGGGGGGGAATAGATTCTGGAGGTTTATTGATTTATACTAAAACAGTGAATTACATTTTCAGCAGGCTATCACTTTTGATGAAAATCAAGCAGAGAATCTCCCCACAGCACAAGGTTGAAACAGATAATAATGTATTACAACAGTTTGACTTCAACTGGTTCGACATCCAAAGCTGCTGCTGTGCACCATAATTGGCATTCTGAAAATAGAAATGAATAGCGTCTGTATGCCCTCTTATTGTACTTATAGGTGCTTGACTACATTGGGAAACTTGCAGTATGATTTATGCCCCAATAAGGGGACAACTTTAGAGCACACCTCACTATTGTAAGTCTGGTTGTTGTCATTTGTTTTTGTGCCAATTCTTATTATTTCTATCGTCCATTTTTGTTTAAAACATATACAGAGGAAAATCTAATAAGGACTTGTTTCTCATGATTTACCGGCTGCATATTATACCTTTTCTAAACCTGAATTTGGAGGAGGTGCCTGCTGCAAAACATTTCAGAAAACCTAACCCTGAACGTTAATTAGCTTCTGGTATGACACTGAGCAGGTAGATAAGGTACACAGGAAATGCTCCAACTTACAGTATGTTATGTGGTTTGACAAATAATAAACAGAGCCAGAGACACAACCTGTTTGGGATAAAGCTCAAAGACTCTAAGCAGCAACAAATCTTAAACAAACTTTACCCAAAACACAGTATATTAAAATAACATAGGTTGGCGATGTGTGACAACAAACGATGTTGGCATGACCGAATTAAGTGGTGTAGTAGTGGTTTTAAAGTACGCAGAAATATGTAATGACAACAATAATCAGAAAGTCACACGAGTGCACCAGTAATTTTGTTGCAAAGATGAACCTGCTAAAGTACGACACTTAATAGTGGATGTACTGTACACAAATCCTACTATGACAATCGTGGCGAAGATGGCGACATGCAAGAGCAATGCTGTCTCCTAAAGGGATGAAACTACAAACACAGTAATCCAGCCAGGTTAGGTTTTCTGTTAACATAAGGAGGACAAGTTGCCATTCCGTGTAAATTGCAGTTTGCAAATATGTTGATACTAAACATATCGACAAATTGATGCCAGGCAAAACTAATTTTCCCACCAAAATTGTGATCTACTGGAGAAATGTAAAACATCTAGACTATACAATCATTTAACTTTGTACCATTTAGTTGTCATTTAACCTTTTTTTTTTAAAAAAAAGGTTCAACCTCTTATTCTGTTTTATTTAGATTTAGACAAAACCCTTATCTTACTCAAACCTCAACCACAGTGCTTTTGCTGCCTAAACTTAACCACAAAACTGAATCTAGACTTGAACTTAGGTCTGTAGTGTGACAGTTGCACGCTGTAGATCCACAGTAATTCAATAATTAATTTGTGTTATGATCCACTGTTGTGTTGTTCCCTTTAATAATTAAATTATTGTTGATATTTGCAGTTTAGCTGCACAGGATATTTTTAGTGTTTTATTACATGTCCTATTGCATTCATGCAAAAAGCACTTTATCACACCTAATTCATAAATCGTATTAGAAGGACTAACTTTGTTTTTATTGAAAAGATTTCTTTAGTTTTCTTTCCTAGTATAACATATCTACTCTGGGTCTGTCTTCCAATAAACACTATTTCAGAAGAAACTGTCTTGTAAATGAATCTGGCCATTCTTTGAAAGACCGCAGAGCTCTCTGAAATCACAATTCATGATTTCTGGGATTTGACATTTTCGAAATTCAAAAGAGTTCCCTGTCAACTCGTGAAGTTTCCTACGGCTGCTATAAGCAACAGCCTCTAATCTGAAGTTCAGTGCTGACTCCCTGTTGTCTCACCAGCGTTACCAACTACTAAGAGCATGCTGAAGTGCAAAAACAACTCCCAGGAATAAGAGCAGTTAGTTTATAAGATAGCAAGGCAGTAACAACAATACAGTAGTATCTTTGGATGTTATTATTTTTTCAAAACCGAACTGTTTATTTGAGGACTTAAAGGTTACAGAGCAAACCAACCTAGTGGTGTGAAATACACAATCACTGCCAAAGAAACATTACTGCAAACCAAGCGTTATTTATTTGAAAAACTGGCATCTGCTATGTCCGATATTCCCGCAGAACAACTCGTATTTTTCACATCACAGGATGCCTCAGACTGTTGTACAATGCGAGATAAAGAATTCAGATCTCCGCAGCTAGAAAAACATTCGAGCTCAGGAGTGTGAGGCGATCTGTGCGGAAGTCTTCACAGACAATGCCTTGTTTATTTCCTCTGTTCAAGGTTTCTGTCTGAAGTGCTTCTTAACAGCCTCCACGTAGATGGTTTCAAACACAGACTTGCAGTGAAAGGAGAGAACGAGAAGCGGCAGGCGCAGGCAGACCTGCGGGTTGTTTGTGCGAATGGGTTCTGGTGTGGCACCCGAGGACATTAAGCAAAGGTCACGTAGATGCTGTTACAGGTGAGTGGGTCACAGTTGGTACTTCGTGTGAGTGTGTGTGTGTGTGTGTGTGTGTGTGTGTGTGTGTGTGTGTGTGTGTGTGTGTGTGTGTGTGTGGGCAGACAGACAGAAAGAGCGAGTGTGTGCAAATGTGCATCTACGGAGGAGGCGGCCGTGGGAACGAGAGAGATGAGTTGATGACAATATGTCCTCTTAGTTGTCCTTGAGGGTGAGGAGATAGAGGCTCCAGTCAGGCGGAACTAGATGCCTGTCACTCACGGTGGGGTGGTGATGGCGGTGGGAGGCGTAGGAGGGGGGAGGTGGCATGAGGTCTGAACAGTGCACCAGGCCTCCTGGGAGCCATAGGCAGCCCTGTGATAGATCGAGGTGGGCAGCAGCTTAGACAGTCATACCGGCAGACGCTGTGTCCTTTGGGTTTTAGTCCTTATAAAGTCCTTGCTGGTTTTAAAACACCTAGAGACTTGTGGCTTCAAATTCCTTCTGACAAAATTGTCAAAAAACATGTATTATTGTATATTTCTGTGACCTTGATTATTTCAAATACATCAGCGAGCAATACACTAGGTTATATGTTACTAATAAATGAAACACCAGTGATTTGCAAGAGCACAGAAGTAAGTAACAATGCAATTTGATTTCTGTTAACAAAGACAAATCTTTGAATTAAGCACTACAATATCTAAATATAGGAAATTAAGCATGATAAAACATTTTTGTTTGAGATTTACAAAGTTGGTCATAGTTAACATATGATCATCATGGTATTAGTTAAATATGTTAATTATATGTTTATAAACATTATTTACAGAAGACACTACTGCCAAGCAACATGACCACTGCAGAAACTACTAATGTGAGCAGTTTCTTAAATTGAACTTGTAACCTATCCACACTGTCTTCTACCTAAGATATAATCAATGATTATTTTCAATATTTTTTTCTGTTTTGGATCATTTGTGCATTAGTTGTTTTAATCAGTTGTTTTGTGTCTGTTTTTATTGTTTTTGGTCACTTGGTGTCTTTCATTTGAGTCAGTTTGATGTTTTGATATTTTGTCTTTTTGATACAATCCCAGTATCAGGCATCAGACCCGATTCTTCCTTTATGTACCTGTGTACTAGAACTTGTAAAACTTATCCAACGCTGCACCAGATAGCAAATCAGCCTCTGCCGGTAGGTGGTGGAGGAAAAATGTTGTTTAAAGATAATTGATGACAACAAAAGCAAAGAATATTTTTAAATTGTTTACGACTCACTTTGGGAACAACAAGGGTTATGAATAGTAACTAGAATGTTACCTGAAGTTTACCTTGTTTTACGTTATTTAACTTCATTATTCCTGTTTAAACTCTATCGTCAGTTTTGTCTGCACTTCTAAATCCAGGATCTCAACCCAAATCTCATCCCTTTGTTTGTCTTTTTTTATTTGTTCTTTTCAGCGAAAGTTTCTTAATTTATTAAACACTAGTCACAGCCATATTTGTTTTGGCAGAAGAATTGGTGAGAATTTCACTTCTCAAGGGATTTGCTTAACTGCAATGGATTGGTGAGGATTTTACTGTCCACCAACTCCCAAATAATAGAAGCTAAACAGTTTAGTACTTGCGTCATTACTTGGTAGCAGTGAGTACTAATATAAGTACTTGTACTTGTACTCAGTCTAGAGAAACAATATGAACATGCTTATAGAAATGGCTTTCTAATGTACTTAGTAACAAGAGAACAACAACCTGTTTGACTTGTACGGTATATTTAAATGTTGTATTTTGTCTCTTAATTGACCAAACTTTGTTACCACTGTAGGCTGACACATTTATTACACTTCATATCAGGTTAAGAGTGGAATTTGCCTGATGGACAAATAAACTGTGAACAGAACACTTAGCCATGTTTGATTGGAAGAATCTGACATGTCTTTTTAGGGAGATTCCTGAGTTGCGCTGACAATGAAGTGGCAGATAGTCATGCTGTCTGGGTACTCAGTCACACGCAGTCTGATGTCTCTGGGTCCTCTCTATTGTAGCATGACAGCCGCCGAATTATTGTTTGTGTAATGTCAAAGTAGTGAAGACTCCAGACATTTAAGTTTTGTTATGCTGCCATTTATACTGATTTAATCGGTGCCTTATTGTTTTGGATTTGCCTCGGTCTGGTACTCCAACTGGCAAATATTGCGCAGTGAAATCTAGCTGTAGCACAAGTGTCAAGTGTCTTATACATGATCCAAAAATGAGAAATACCTTTGTAATGTGGTTTTTCTTACAGGTACAGTACATGAGGAGGGTTTTATTGAAAACTCAGAACAGCTGGGCATGGAAAAACAGAGTCAGATGATCATCTCAACCTTCTTACCAGTGATGCACGGTGAGCTTTTTTCTCCCTCTGTCTCTCTTGTCTCTCCTGCTGGTTCCTTGTCCTCCAGCAAACCGCACAAGACTTATTTTTCAGAGCTCAAGTCTCTTCACATGGGCAGTCACATGAGAACGACTAATGTCTCTCAAGTACTCTGGCTCTGCTTTGTGGTTGGCAGTGTTGTTTTTATTAGAGTTTCTCATTTTCTCAGGAGTAAAAATGGAACATCTATTTTAGCCACATTGAAAATTGCCACTGCAGAGGTGTAACCTTTTTAAAAATAAAAGCAAACATAGCTTTTGCCAGAATAATTATTACTTCTGTAGAAAAATGGCTAAGAAACACACACACACGCATACAAACACACGCAGACACGCGCGCACACAGAGACACACATACAAACACACATACACGCACACAGACACCAAAGATTTATCAAAAACACAAGAAAATTAGAAATAATGAAAACATACCTGGGTAGAGAATTCTTGGAAACAAAACCCATTAAGAGTCTGAACAGGTTCCTGTGGCGATATTATTTGAAAATGAGGATCCAGAGAGGAAACACTTTACTAGAGATTTCCCACCCAGAAACAGTAACGCAGATGGCCTTCATGTGAACACATGTTCTTTATATTCACTGTCAGACACTGGATGGAATGCATATTTATGAATGTGTTTTCTCTCAGAAGGGGATTTTAAACACATTTTACCCAGTGTATAAAACACGAGAGTATGCGCAGTAGAGAGGAACAAACAGAAAGAGGGATCTGATTGTGTGGTGTCTTGAGACCGTGGGGGATTATGCTTGTGGACACTGATTACCAAGCCTGTCAACTCCCAAGGCCTGGAGAATTTGGATAAATGAAGTAGGAATGTTCACCGGCTGCCAAACACTGGCAGGCTGCTGTTTGGTGATACCTGCTGAATACAGGCAGCTGGTTCTGGGCAGGCGCCAGCTCAGAAAATTCAATTTAGAAAATACTGGTCAGTCACTAATGCGTCATCCACTTAGTTGTTACAGGCTAAAATGAGCCCACTGGCAGTGCATGACATCAATCTCACTGAAGACAAACTGACATCGAGCACAATACAACACGATGCAACATGTTGCAAACAGTGGAATTACGGTATGTGGCTGTATATCAGTCATTGTACACTGCGTCTTTTTGTCAGTGAGTACATTTACACACATGGCTACTGAAATTTCAGGTTCAAGGAAACGGTTTTTAGTTACTTCCAGCTAAAGAGTAAAAACACACAAATAAAACTATCAGGAAGTTTTGCACTTAAGCTAAAGATTTTTGCAGCAAATATCTCATCTTCCAGAACAATTATTAATTGAAGTGACTAATTGTTGTTTAACAGACAATAAGAAAACTTTACTTAAGGCTTTTAACTATATGCTTGCATGCTCAACATCACATCATGTATCCTGTGTTGGCTTGGATTATTGATTGTGCATAGCATCAGGAATTATGTCACACGTACGTGAGATGCTATCCTGTCTATCACCAATAGGACAGGGTCAAATCATCTCAGCAGAACCTTTGAATCACCCCAGCAATAAGCGGAAAATGTTGAAGGAAAACGTTCTAATTTCGTCTATAACTACTGTCACCTACAAACCTACCATTTATCTAGATGCTGATGTTGTTTCCCCCGCCGCCCCCCCAAACATCCATCTGGACCCAAGAATCAGTCGGAACTCATTTGATTTTGGTCGTCAAAAGTTAAAGGTCATGGTGAATGTGATTTCGTGTCTATGTCCAGTTCTCATCAACACAGGATCTCAGAAATACCTGGAGGAAATTTCATTACATGTGGCACAAATGTCCACTTATAAATGAACTGATTAGATTATCAGTCTGAAAAGACATGCGTGTAAAATGCCACTTGAATAAGGTAAGGATAGAAAATTCCATCAAGTTTGTGTTTTGTTTCCAACGGATAGTTATGACACAAAATGACTGAGTAAAATATTGAGCATTCGAGGGAGTAGTTAATGAGGCATTGATTACAGACCTCTGAAAGTGTCTTGAACCAGAATAAAAGACTATACTGGAAGTCATCTAAATTTTAAGGCATCAACAAGAGTTTGTTTAATGTTATTCTCCATCCATTTTTATATTTACTCAGAAAAACTTCGGGCAACACTGTGATCAACAACCACTGAGCTTTCTTGGAAGCAAAGGAAGAATTTTAGCCTCCAAATATAAAACCAAAGCATGTCGTCTTGAGTTTTGTCTGGAAGCTGTTTGCATGTGCCCAGTCAGTGTGTAATGAGAGGATGCAAAGTCAGAGTCTGTCTCTAAATATAAATGTTTGTAAGGCACTGAAACATCGCTGCATTGTAATTATCACCAGTCTTTTTTGTGGTTTTGTTATATGTGGAGGTAAATAGTTGGATGCAAGTAATTAAGTGCAGAGAATGAGTTTTCCCTCTTTATCTGCAGGAAGTTCCTTCTATGGCACGAACATACACCCATGGATGTTTTAACTCAGATCTACTGAAATTTGAATATATACTATTTCCTACACTGACACAGAATTAATGTAAATAACTCAAACTTATTTTGATCTTGATTAAATTTATTATGTAGCTGCACATATGAGCTTGAACTCTGGCATTTTTTTAGCATCTTAATATGCTTTTGGAAGCCATACAAAAACTGCAATTTGAGTGTGTGGTGCATGTACCATTAAATGGAAAGCTAAAACATGGTTGGCGTGGGGTTAAAGTGCTTTTGGGAATTCACACAAGCAATTACTTTAGGCATCAATTTGATGTTAAAATGTTTTACAGCTGCCAATGCCAAAGGCCAGTTAAAGAAAATGCTAAGGTCGTTAGCCTTTCAAGGAACAACCTAGTAAGTGTCAAGCTGCAAATACTTAATAGAGCCATCTTTGTAAAGCACATTAACAATTTTAAAACAAACAGCTACTGGCAACGTACATCCCTTCTAAACCAGTTTTCTTGTTTGACACTGTATTTTTCTTATTCCGGCAGATAAATCGCCGACAAACACGCAGTGTGATGTCACTTTTAGATTTTTGCAGCAGAGCTTGAATGGAGTTTATTCACAGAAATGTGTATAACTGCCTAAAACTGCAGTGATAAAGGTCACATTTTGGAGTTGGTCCAGCAGGATCAAAGAGCAAAAGCTTCTTTTTAGCCTCACTTTTGTGCTCTGATGTTCAATAGTGGCACAAATCCATTGTAGAGGAAGAAAAGGTATAAAATTCCTTGCCAACAATACACGAGAATCTGATGTTGCTACAGCAAAGAGATATAAAAGAAAGCGTTTACCGACAACCTAATTATGACATTTCATTACAAAAACACATCTGAATTGCATGGACCATAATAAACTGATGATACTTAACAGTATCAATCATATTTTTATTAAACCTTCTAAACCTAACAACAAAAGTTGTGTATGTGGGCAAAATGCTGGCCATCGGAAACTTTGGGGAAATGAATTGCTCTCATCACTCTCGTGTATTTGCATTAAGTCTGCACCTAAAGTCGGGAGATATTTGGCTTAAGTTAGACTAAAATATGAGACTGCTCCTCGCAGCGCCCTTCTCTGCTCCGCCATGCTCTGCACAGCCCTTCAAGTATCCCTAATTATCAAATTGCCATAAGTTACAATATTGCAAAACTTTTAAATCATATTCATAGTCTCTGATTGGTTAGAAGGGCAAGCCTCACTTAAAATCATTTAAAAGCAAACATCTCTGCATCCCTGTTTGTTAAGTCTGACATTAAGATACATCATAGCACATTTCTACTAAAAATGTACATACAAAGGTACAAACTGTAGTTTTAAGTTATTGATAGGAGTTTAAAATTACAACACATGTGATTAACACAATGTATCTTCTTTGTTTATCTGCTACAAAATGATGCATGGGGACGTTTTACAGCGAGTTACAATATTTGTCCAGCCTTGTCAGAAATTTTAGTTTTGAACTACACTAGAAAGCAGAATAAAACGCTGGCCGTCAGAGATGAGGTAGGGGGGTTGGGCATAATGGCCCACATTTTCAGCCATATTTTCCTGGAGAACATCTGTAGTGTTGCACTTATTGTTCCCATGAAAGTGACAGACATTGTTGTGGAAAGAATGCAAAGAGAGAGAGAGAGAGTGAGAGAGATTTAAAACATGGCTCTGCACAGCTTGGCCCATCGTAGAGTAAATGTTGGTTTGTTGATTTTGGAAAGATATAGAAATGATTGGAGACTTAGGAGTGAGCAGGATTAACTCTTTATGCTACACTAACCAAATCATCTCCTAGTTCTGCTTTCTGCACAGACGTGAGAGTGATACATCTATAAATCTTCTCATTTAACTGGGAAAAAGATAGCATATAATAGGCATATTTTCCACAAATGCCAATCCATTCCCCTAAAGAAATATACATAAAATAATGCACTGCCTGTAAAAGTGTTTTCTGTGGAGCTTTTTATAAAAAAAGAGAAAATATGTAAAAAACAACCCAAAAAACAAAAATCAGGCTCTAAATGGAAAGGTTCTTGCAGAAGCACCTTTTTGTCAGGAATAATGGAGCATGGAGACATCTGAGGGCTTGTGGAATATATGGAGCATATTTGTGCTGGAACTCAAATGGAATTTTGGCAGAAGCCACAGACTATCATACTTCTCCCTTTTTATTTTCATTGCTGAAATCAATTCCTTACAGAGCTCCTGAATCTTAAACATAGCCTACCCCTCTCTTCTGTCAACCTACAGTACTCATACCTGAAAGGGGTGTAATGACCCACTTTCTCTCCTTGTCCCCCAGCGACTCAGCCGCTTACCACGTTTGACCACCTTCCCGTGGTCGACTACAGTCTGCAGCTGCTGTTAATTTACAGCAGCACTGTGCACCCCTTTTTCAGCTCTGAAGCATATATGACTAATCACACCAGTCATTTTAAACAACTTGAGCTCTCTCTGGCAATAAATCACCTTGATACGTGCTACTGTGCCCATAATAGAGCTGCGTTCAGGAGGGAGGAGGGCAGCCGGAACTTTGGGAGCTATTGAGTAGTTTTGGTCAAAACACTATTGTGAAACAAACTCAGGGACTGGGACATATTGTTATTTGATGTGTTGTTTGTTGCTATGATCTCAATAAAAGTCAAAGTGAAAACAAAGTTGTATTTGAGCTTGGAGAATATGATGTTTCCCTAGACTTTTTGCCTAAAAAGTAAATAATTCCTTCCTTTTTATCTTTTTTTTTTTTGTAGTTATAACTTTTACAAAATCCATATGCTTACAATGTGTGCTTTATAAATATGCCATAGAGGGTTTTCAAGACACAGTTATGTGTTCAAGCAAATACGACGTACCAAGGCCAGAAATGAAACGTTGCTAACTTACATTTCACAGATGTTTGATCTGCTTTCAACAATTTCTAGATAAACTAGAAAGAGAAAATACTGGCTTTTTTTCTTCACCTCAGTAACACCTGTGTAAAAAGGGCTTCCAAAATGTCCAAGAGTATATATTTTTTCCTCAATCTTCTGCCAACTGCCAACTGTAAAAGAGACCAAAGGGACTTCACATGCCCTTTAAAGAAGGTGTTAAACCACCTTTCTGGGATGTGACGAATTATGTAACATCCCCTATATCTTAGAAGTCAATATGAGATAAAATGGCATCCACAGCATCAACAAGCAGTAAAAAGTCATAAAAACTAAAATGAAGTTTAACATTACAAAGACCTTGGCTATGACTATGTTGTGCCATTTCTTTTTCCCCTTGTCATTGTTCCATGCTGCATCTTGCCTTCATGCCTTTTTCTGCCAAGTAACCACTGTGCCGAGCTGAAGAACAATCTGCTCCTTGTCAGGAGTGCTGAATGAATCCTGTTGCTTATTGTTGAGGTGAACATGTTATTTGAATATGACCAATCTTCTGTAATAAAAGGGCTGTTGTGGTTTATGAAATATTCATCAAATGTATCCCCTGGAGACTTGGATGCATTCAGATGCATATTTCACAATCTGAAGCAGACTTTAGCAGACAAAAGATTGCAGGCAGTACCTGCAAGCGTCAGAGCTATGAGGCAGACATTCACAAGGGGAGTGACCTCTATAGTGGATATGTCTCCTTGTTGCTCTGCAGGTTTTCAGCCATTCCACCTCCCAATAAATCAACAACAGCACACTCTGAGATCCAGCAGCTAAGTGGCATTTAAAAAAACAGCTTGTGAGAGCCGTAAGGCTGCAATTTGGATCATTTAGACGCAAGGCAATAATTTGGCCACATGAACGGCATTAACAACAACCGGAAAGTTTTCAAGCCACTGCAGAAAGAAAAAAGTAGTAGCATTTTGTTAAAAGTCAATGAAGGCTGTGTTCCTTGTGGTTCACAAGGGCCAAAATGCTTTCAATTTGCTCAGGTTCACTCAATATTTGGGATGTGATGCATTTAAATTCCCTGGCAATTTACCAACAATTGGCAAAAGCTTGCTATTATCACTAGGGTGTGTTTATCTGTTTGCCAACTTGTGCATAAAAATATGCATGGAAAGCAATAAAAGGCAGTGTACATTCAGCTTAATGCAAAACTGTCAAGACACTGTTTCTGCCACAAATATCAATAACAGCAGCTTCAGCAGACATCCACCGTTTAGTCGGGATGATCAAATTTGGAATCGCTACAACAAGCGCACGACCGTCTCTCTTTTATGATCACAACACAGCTGATATTCCCAGAATAGCCCCCCCACCCCCACCACCACCACCACTACTTCATCTGTGCCTTATCACGTATAGAACAAGCCAGATATGCCTGTAACAAGGTAGACCGTTAGAACAATTCCTGACAGAGCTGCTGGAAGACACACAGGCTCATAATTGTTCAAACATTGTTTACACCATGCTTCTGCCTTGAAGACACAATAAAAGAGGGGGTGATGGTCCTATGCAGAGACACTGGGCTATCACACTGGGACTATGGGTACTGATGAGAAGCTCTTGGTCTGTTGCCATGGCCCCTGTGTGGGCTGCATGTCAGTGCTGCTCTGCCCTTCTTTTTAATAACACTGAAAAATCCTTTGAAGACCCACTGGGGGAACACAACACATTATGCTCCCAGTGGTGTGGGTCTGCGATTTTTACAGTTTAACATTGTCTCATGCTATTAAAAAACTCAGGAGAATTGTCATTTGACTCAGATTTTGGTCACAATTTATTGTCAGACCTACATGGCCCATCCTGGTCAGTCACTAATGAAAGCTATGCAAATGAAACACTCTGCAAGGGCAAAATAATGCTTTCCAATATTTTGCAAATGGCTAGTACCCAGAAAATTAACAGAAGTAACAGCCAATGTAATTTATTTTCTCTAAATGAGGAAAATTATATTTGCTCTCAGTCATGTAGGCTAAGAGGACTGTTTGCTTTAAATACACAGAACAATGAAAAGCCCCTTCTCGAATGTTCGTCAGTGTCACTTCTGGTCTCTTACAACATGCTGGTGTAAAGTTCAGGTCAAGTATTCAAAACTAAAGTCACCTATTGACTTTTTACTTAGACCATAATGGTCATCAAACAGTCCCGTTTGTTCCACTCGAGTTTCTTGTGTAAAATGCTGCTACTGTACATATGTCATTTGTAGCAGGGGCAGAGAGTTTAATGTGGGGAACATCTCGTGGCTTTAGGTACACAAAGCAGAGGACTTTCCCTGTGGAGACCTGAAATTGCATTCAATGTAAAACAGCTTACTATTTAGTTTATTGTTGTATCGTTGTCACTCGGAAGTAACGTGATTCAACATAAATTGTGTAACATTAAGGCTGCACTGATTTTAAAGCCTATGCACATTGTCTTTTCTAGACGGACACATGTTTATTTCAGCCCTGATATCTTTGAGCCTAAGCTCAATCAAACTGCTATGTCTGCACAGTTGTAGTGATGGAGGTAACCTACTATTTTGGTGCCAGTGTAAAAGATGGCAGGCACCATTTTGGAGCCTGGTGTCAAATGGCTCCAATTTTACCAGACACCTGCTGGCACGAGGGAACTGTTTCAGCAAATACTTCTGTGGGTCGCATGAAAGCATAGTGACAACGATGTGCACTGCCTGGCCCCCCCAAAAAAGTCACACTCTAATATTTAATTGGATCGTCTTAGCTTTGATTTTAGCACAAATTTGCTGTGGTATCATTTTGATGAGCTTATGCAATGTTACTAAATTAACTTCCATCTAGAGTTGCATACATTTTTCACAGAGATCATGTTTTAATGATTGGACAGTTGGAGCACATTTCCTCCTCGAAGATGATGGTTCACAACCATCATTCCAGGTTTTATTAATGTGCTGGACAGTCCAGTAGCCCAGTTTGAGTACTTTTAGAAACCTACTTGCTTGGTTGCTTTGCTTGCTGAGGACCAATAAAATAATTTGTCCCTTCTGATGCGGAGTTACATCTTTTCCACGTTCACAGGATATGTCTCCTGACATGGTTTATTAAGAAATTAGAAGCTACTCATTGCATCAGTTAGGGCTGAATAACTTGTTGCCAGCTGAGACATATTAATCACTGAAGTAATTATCCAGTGGAAGGTTTTTACCTAATTGCTTAGTTAAATCCAGTCGATGACTCTTTTTTTGGGGGGGACAGGCGAAGTTCATGTGGGCATTTAGGTTGGAGGACTTGTTGGGTGTTCTCTGGAAATTTATATCCAACCACCGAATGTCCCTGTTCCTTCCCTCTGTGTCCCACCCAAACACACGTGCACACGCAGACACGCACCCACGGCAGTTGCTTTCAAAGGCTTCTGTAAGCCAGACTCTTCTAACAATCTAGCGTCAGTGCAGAGATAATAATTTCTAACCTTCTTCTTTAAACTAATCTGAGAAGGACCGATTGATTGATAAGGGGGCTGGGAGCAGCACCATGGATTGATTAAAAGAGTCTTGCTACCACTAGCTTGATTTTCCACATTGTATATTGAGTCTTTTTTGTGAATTTTTGTGTCTGTGTGGGCTTTGTCAAGCCATAATAACTCTACTCGATTTATTACTTTGCTCTTGTCATAATTACAACAGCTAGAGGGGTGAGTCACATTGACCATCAACATACTGGATGTTACTTTTGTGACACTTGTTGAACGCTTATTCTTCTTAACCTGGCAGTTACAAAATATAAAGAAGCAACATACTGTATTCCTCAGGGCTCCATACTCTGGGATTGGTTCTATGGTGTCTTCTAATTAGATGGGAAAAGTCAAAATGGACTTTATTTTTTACCTTTTACATGTTACAACTTCAAATGTATTCTCGTCATCGCAGACGTCTGAGGAGAAACCAGCAGTCTAATTCAACATTACGACAGATTGCACCAGCCATGGCTCTGGCTTGTGCCACCATTGTAGCTTTAGCTACTGAGAAGAAAATAAAGAAGACGAGTGAAACGGTACACTCTGGAAATGTTGGTTTTGTCTTGGCCAAATACAATATTTTACCAGCAGAAACCTCAACGATCATGAGAATACCAATGGAGGCACAACCTACCACTTTTTCGTGAAGGTTTGAATTGGAAACACTGTGTGACTAGAGATTAGCATACAGAGTGCTGAGGTCAAAAACTAAGCTAGGAGCAACAAAGCTTAAATCAACTATAACATGAACATGATAATAATAATATCATAATACCATAAAATATTATGAGCACTGTACGGTGCACTGAGTGTGAATGGGATTCACAGTTTCTATCAGGAGACGGTAATATTCTTGAAAATCACAGGAGATCAGAGAGATGATTGAGTCTCAGGTGATATCAGATGAAAACAGGTACCTGCACACTGGGGAGAAGGCCAGGGTATTAAGAGCATCAGTGACCTTTTGCATGCACAGGTCTAAATGACAATCAGGACTTTACTTTCCTCACCTGAGGTTTAGAATATATCTGTCAGAACCCTAATGTCATAAATTTGTGACGTACGCTAATAGTTATTACAACAACAAATATAAGAAATAAAATTGTTTTGTAGCCTTGTTTAAATGGCTGTACAGTTTAATTATCCAGCGATTCCATTTTACAGGTGTAAACTCATAAAGTCATACAGCATATGTTAAAATGTTTATTTGGCCAAACTCCAGCTCCCAAAATAAAGTGAAACAGTGAAAATCTGTTTCTCAACAGGAATGAATTTTGATATTAATATGTAGTGTATGACAGCGCTGTTGTTAATTAAACCCCACAACATTTCATCCAGGCTATTATTTGTTCCTGCCAGACAGCTAATGAGCCCAACATTATCTCGGTGAGAGACAAAAGCCCAGAGGACACACAGTACTTTAAGGAGTCAGAGACCCCTGTTGTAACTGGTTAGAAGAAAGCCATGTCTCTAAAAACGACACAGCTTTGCTCACACTGGGGAGAGGAACAGAAAAATCAAAACAACCATCATCCCCTTCCCAATTTTAACAAAAATTAGACAACTTCCATTTCATCCATCCATGCTGTAGCAGCTCATGCAGGTCAGTGGGTCAATCCCGCTGCCACCATGAACACCAGGAAAAAGGACCTGACAGGCTTTATCACCATCAGCTGACAAAGTGAAGCACATTTTCTGGGCAAATGAGACACAGCGGCCAAGGAGCGGCTGTCATCTATCATACTCGGGGTGATGTGTGCTGGTTAACCGCACGTCCAACATGAAAGAAAAACTCCCAAATACTTCATTAAATGCTGTAAAATACAACGCATTTTCAATATTAGGCAGCTCTTTGGGCATGCAAGCATGACAACACACTGCATGTCAATCACTGACAAAGAGAAACAAGTGAGCCAACAACATGGACACACTGTGCTCGACCAGCGCTGCTTATTAGCACAGTACATTAGTGCTACCAATCCTGTTGTGCAGGAGAATTGGAAATGTTTTATTTATACAGTGAATTTTGGAGCATGATTCGCATGACGTGTGTTTATTGAGCTTTACAACTTTATTTGCTGTTTTGCTGTCAGATGTCCGTCTTGCACTTTCCATATTGTCGTGTTTTATGAATAAATCTTGCTAATCTGGCCTGTTTTTGCCCTAAAGGAATCAGATTCATAGTTATCACAGTGGGCATTTTTGACTTCTTGCGGTATAAAGGCAAAGGTGTAACAGCAATCATTACACGGCAGCAAATGAACTCATGCATGCTGTCAAAACTAGCTGTGTTTGTCTGTACAGGGAACCTTCAGTAGTGAATGGTTTTTTATTGCACTTCTTGGATGGTTTCTGTTCTGCTTTAGTTCTGGTTCCAAGTTGGTACAATACCCAGATTTGTTTAGCTTTGCGGCCAAACAAATTCCTTATGCAATCTGTCATTAATGTTCTGTGTGTAGCTAACCTCCCTCTGACTCTACACACAAAACCAGTGATATAGACAAACAAAAAATTATCACATGTAAACAAACATGGCCTAAATGTTCAGAAGTTAATGAATAAACCATAGGATACTGAAGTGTCATGTGCATCTACAGTCTTTTTGTTTAGGATAAATGGGTCCTCAGTGACAGCCTCCTGCTTGTGTTATGTCGTATCCTGGGACCCATCAGCTTCTGTGACTTGTCGCAGGGCAACCTCCAGGTCAGGTGACGCACACTGTGCAAAACATCAGAGATTTTTTAGAACTGACTCTCCCTGAATGATGAAGTAGAATTTTTCTTTTTTTTTCACTTTGTTGTCTTCACTTGTGCAGCTGCAGCACCCCCCTAACCCCCCAGTGAGGATCAAAATGAGTGAGGACAGAGTTAATGAATGTCTCAGAGCCGTGATACAGTATGTGGTGAAAGCTGTACAAAGCTTCAGCTCAGCAGAATATCTGTGCTTCAGTTTGATAGTTAATTACTGTAGTAGTTTCTATTAATGTCAGTGTCCAACTGTGGTATTTACAGGGCTCAAAAAGTTACTGTGTAAATTTTGTTGCACAAAATCAAAACACTGCACTTGTACATGTAAGTAGATTCAATAAAGGATTAATAAGGACTGGAGTTTGATAAATATTTATATTACCCTGTTATTTTACTTGCTCTAGTAAAATGTCACCTGCTTTTCTTTTTCCCAAACTGCGACTAGTGAAACTGAAGGGATAGCGGAATTAAGTCACAGTGGATCAGCCGACTAGCTGCATTATTCAGTATGTTAGCACATCATGTTTGATTCAGTGACCTACTGTATGGATTCATTACACCTGGAATGAATTTCTCTTCATTAATGAGGTTCATTACAGCTCTGTCGGGCTTTACTTTACCATATAAACACTTGAAATTTCACTGGATGAAAGATCTTCCTTTACATGTGCTGTTTTTGCCGATTTTATCATGTATATTTCATCGATCTATAAAAAAAAAAAAAGCCAAAACAAGCATGGCAGGTCTAGATGCTTTTGCAGCTGCCACACGTTCTTCTTTTCTCACATTTAAAGAAGGCTAATCAGCTAAGGTTAGTTTACATGAAGTGTTAGACAGAGCAAGGATAATTAAAATGACACTTCTTCCCTCAACATATTGAGCAAGGTGACTAATGGGGCACACTCACAAAAAGTCACTGCTACCTTTTAATTGCTGACAGATATATTGCAGACCACGGTGACATAGCCATTTTTCAAAACCGAAATTTATTCCTTTCTAAAATTATGGTTTATCAGACTATGTAGTGCTATAATGGCAACTTTTTTGATTTGCAGCCTCAGATACATTGAGAAAAGAAAGATGAACCGAGTATTTCCAGTTTGCTGTTCATTTCTGTGCTTCGGCATTGTGGCTGTGAATGCACATCGAGGCTATAAGCAGCGCAGACTTACTGGGAGAGTGAAAGTGGATGTGAAAGCTCAATCACATTTTAAATTGTTCAACAGAGCAGAGGAGTCTACTTGGCAGTCACACTGGTGAGACAGCGAGGAGAGAGAAACAGAGTCTGGAGAAAAAGGCGAGCATTTGTGTCTGTTTACCCACCACACTGTACATTCAACATGAGCTGCTGGTGGGTTGGCAAACTGAAGCACTTACAATTAAGATGCTGATCTTACCTACACCCATATTATCCAAGCTTCTTAAAAGAGAATCCCAGATGCACTAACATTCTATATAGCGCAATAAATAACTCCCGGTGGGCTTTGCCGTGCTGTCACACTCTCTGTAGCAGTCACCGTCCCGGAAAAAGGCAATGTGCCACAACCCCCATGAAGCCTTCCTACCTCAGGCACTGGCAACAATTTAAAACGATTCTCTTTTGTTTTTCTCGATCTGCATTCCCTCCCTCTCTCCTAACTGATCCCCGAGTAGAAGGCATAATGCATCATCTTAGATGGGAGCCTGTAGCAGCCTAATTTAACAGCCAGGGAGAAACACCGGTGGACACTGGCCTGTTAATGAATGAATGAGCCTCAGAAAAGATTACAGACTGAGGGGCAGGCTTCCCAAAAGGTCCCGCCAAACCAGCTGTTTAGATAAGTCCTGTTGCCTCCCTAGAATATTAATTCCTCCATATGGGACTGGGTAGGCAAACAGAGTCAGAGTCTTGTTTTCTTCCTGGACAGAAACTAAGAAAAAAAGCATCTGCATATGAGAGAATGATAGAATCATATCATGATCATATCCTGTGTCTCCCTCCCCTGTTGCATGTTGACATCTGTACACTGAGGGGGCTGTTGGGTATACACAGTCTGCGAGCAATAAATAAACAAAAGGGGCCTCGGCCTTGAAAAGCCATACACCTGTGACCAGTGGAAAAGCAGCAGGCGCAGCATTGTTCATTAAAGAAGCAGGTCCTGACAGTGAGGCCTTTAGGAGGCCATCAGGAGCGACAACTCAGCAGCTACCTTGGGACCGCAGAGGGAAAGGCATCAAGGTGAGCAATGCAATTTCAGCTTGAATAATGGAGCACTTTCCTCAGGTCTGACATTCATGTATTTCTCAGGCAGTTTTGCCATACAGCCCAAAAGCACCTGTGAGCTATTCAAGGTTCCCCTGGAAAAACTGGTTTACAATGTCTACAGGTTCACAATTACTCTGCCTGGCTGCAGGTCCACAGATAATCTCACTCAAAGTGGTTCATGAATTAAAAATAGCACCAAATATATTCAATCTAATCATATGAAAATTGAGATTTTGCATGCAGTGCACTGCAAACATCATTTATGGCTGACAACATCCACATTTTATTCCTTTTTTCTCTGAAAACATCCTTAAAAATAATTTTGTCAAGGCAAATTATTGTTACTCTTCTGTTAGATTCGCCAGCCAGATTCCTTTTTCACAGAGTTGCTGATGCAAACTGGTAATAACAGAGGATTAATTTACAAGGAGGCAAAATCCCCTTGTGAGACTTGTGGCCCAGAACAATAATGAGCACATAGTAAACAGAAGTTTGCCGTAAGCCAAAGAGAATGCAGGGGCACCTAATCTACACACGATGCAAACACAATTGCACGTGTACAAGCACAACCACGCCCTCATAAACACACACACTGGCAGAGAAAATGATGCTAAAGTATCTTCCCCAGGCCTCTGTAACAACATATGTTTGCAGGTAATTAAAAGAAGATCCCAAGCGGTTATCATGTCATATTGAAATACAATGCACAAAGCAAATTACTTTTCTGTGGTTATTTATACAAAGCCGGGTGCATGAGGTTACGTTGTTTTGGTGAACTGTGAGAATACAAGTGTTCATGGCTGAAGTTGTGCTGTGGTTTTCACTTCTAATTAAAATGCGCAGGTCAAAGGGCTATGTATCATGTGATATGTATAGTGTGTAACGTGTGCATGTTAATTTAAATGAGTGATAGCTTTTAGTAATTGTTTATTGTGTCAGGAAGTTACATCACTGACTGAGCATAAAAGCAATTTAAGCATGTAAACCATTTGCGAGTGCAGAACAAATTTTCAGCGCATTTCCTGGGGCTTTCTTTGCTTATTATCTCCAAAGCTGTTGATTCTCAGATTTGTCACTTTGGTTTCTATTCTTAGCTTAAAAACGTCCAGCTGAAAGCAAAGAATGCATTGTATTAAAAGGGGAAGTAGAGCACCATACTGTTCAACCCCACCAGAATGTAATGTTGGACTATACTTCCTAGAGCGCTCCACCACCTTTTTCCTTTGACTAAGACTTTAACTGTGAAAATGATATGAGTCTAACAGCTAGTTTGCACCTCTAACATTCTCAGCCACTCAGAATGTGTCAAAACAGCTGGAGAAAACAGTAATAACAGATTTCAAACTGAGAGGAGACCGCATTAGCAATATTCTCTACAAACTTTTGAATTTGTTCCTGCACACTCTCAAACAACAGCAAGTCCAACCTAAAGTGTTATGTGTTGTTTGGCCCTACTCTACTGTCCCTATGAGTTGACATGTCACCAATATAATGCGAGTCCAAATATGGTTAACAAAACCCTTTATGACACAAGAATGCGTTGTTAAAGGTTTGATTAGGTTTAGGCACAACTAGAAAAGTGTTAGAAGGCCATTTGCTGAATTGCAGTTGCTTAATAATTATTTATTTTATATTTTTTTTGGCTTTTTGGCTTATTCTCTAAGTTCAAGGTCATCACAGCGGATCATTTGTCCACATGTTGATTTGGCACAGTTTTTACGCCAGATGCCCTTCCTGATGCAGCCCTCCCCAGTTTCTACCAGGCTTGGGACCGGCACTGCACCCCTGGGAATGTGGATGGGCTGTTGGGGGTTCAGTGTCTTGCACAGTGACACTTGGACATGTGGTCGGGAAGAGCAGGGCACAAACCTCTGACCCTATGGTCGGTAGGCGGCCGCTCTGCCATCTGAGCCACTGCCGCCAAGCTGCTTGCACAAATAATACTGTATGGCATCTTTTTTATACAAGATGACAGGCTGCTTTCAAAACTATTATTAGTACTAATCACTATTTCAGTAATTACTACCTCAGTATGGCTTCTGTTCACTCTATCATAGTTGTAGAAATCCACTAGCAAAACTTGCACATCATCTTGGCTCCAGGAGGGTTTGGCCGAGCACAAAATACTTATGTAACCTGTGCTTAGAACTGGTTTAAAGGGTGGGATGGAAAGTGGTGGGCATAGTAATGCAAGTGTTTGTTAGTGAGTTTTGTTATAAACCTGTGTTTTACTGTTTTATTACATTTTTTTTACAAGTATGTGGGCTCTGTAGTGTAGCTACTTTACAGTACATTGCCAGGAAATGTTGTTTGCAGCCACTTTTTATGGTTGGAATTTAGAAGCTTTCAGCTGACAAATTAGAAAATCCCCTTAATACTGTAACAGGAGTTCGACATACAGTACAATATGTCATTTTACCATGGATAAGTTAAGACGGTGCCTCTCTATCCTAAGTATTTACTTTGAGGATGCTGATGGAGAAGTACAGAGAGGATCATGGGGAGTTGCATTGTGTCTTTGTAGATTTAGAGAAAGCGTATGACAGGGTGCCAAGAGAGGAGCTGTGGTATCGTATGAGGAAGTCTGGAGTGGCAGAGAAGTATGTTAGAGTCGTGCAGGACATGTACGAGAGCTGTAAGACCGTGGTGAGGTGTGCTGTAGGTGTGACAGAGGAGTTCAAGGTGGAGGTGGGTCTACGTCAAGGATCGGCTCTGAGCCCCTTCTTGTTTGCTCTGGTGACGGACAGGCTGACAGATGATGTTAGACAGGAATCTCTGTGGACTATGAGGTTTGCAGATGACATCGTGATCTGTAGTGAGAGCAGGTGGAGGAAAATCTAGAGAGGTGGAGGTCTGCTCTGGAAAGCAGAGGAATGAAGGTTAGTCACAGCAAGACAAAATACATGTGTGTGAATGAGAGGAACACAAGTGGAACGGTGAGGTTACAGGGAGCAAAGGTGAAGAACGTGCAGGACTTTAAGTACTTAGGGTCAACGGTTCAGAGCAATGGAGAGTGTGGAAAAGAGGTGAAGAGGCGAGTGCAAGCAGGTTGGAACAGGTGGACAAAAGTGTCAGGTGTGTTGTGTGATAAAAGAGTATCAGCGAAGAATGAAAGAAAGGTGTTCAAGACGGTGGTGAGACAAGTGATGTCGTTCTGCTTAGAGACAGTGGCACTGAAGAAAAGACAGGAGGCAGAGCTGGAAGTAGCAGAGCTTATGATGTTGAGGTTCTATTTGGGAGTGATGACAACGGACAGGATCAGGAATGAGGACATCAGAGGGACAGCTCATGTTAGATGTTTTGGAGATAAAGTCAGAGACGCCAGATTCAGGCGGTTTGGACATGTTGAGACGAGAGACTGTGAATATATCGGTAGAAGGATGGTGAGGTTGGAGCTCAAAGGCAGGAGGTCTAGAGGAAGACCAAAGAGGAGATTTATGGATGTAGTGAGAGAGGACATGAAGTTAACTGGTGTGAGAGAAGGATGCAAAGGACAGAGTTAGATGGAGGCTCGTCATTCGCATTGGCGACCCCTGAAAGGGAACAGCCCAAAGGAAAAGAAGAAGATGAAGTGCCTCTCTATCCTACATATTGTATAAAACCTGCAAATTAATTGGCACTAGTGGCTGTAAACACCAGGGTGATATACTGTCAGCTTACAAAGTTGTTATGGCAAATGTGTTGGAAAATAATTGGCTATTCACACATCCAGCTGATACAGAGCAGACTGGCATTCATTTGTTGATGTTTTCCTGTCACCTGCAAATCCGAGTCCAATATTATCTCTCCTTTTAGCTCCGTGTTGGTTCCCACCAGGTCCTGGGAGGGGGAAATCTCACTATTTGGGTGCTAAATGTTTCACTGTGTTTATGAGGTAGTTGCTTTTTCTGCCTGGCAGCCTCTTGGTGCTGGACAGGTAAAGTGTTCATTGAGTTTATCAGAGCCTTTCACTGAAAACAGCTGCCTGATGAAGCTTGAGCACACGCTGACGAGGACGGTGAGACTTGTCACAGCCAATAAAACCAAAAGGAGTTGAGTGATAATAATCTGGATTTTTTTTAATGTTTTTTTAAAATATTTAATTCAACTGGGGAAACTGAAGTGAAATCTCTTCATACAAACATGATGTGATTTTAAAGACCACACATCCATGGACTCTCCAGGTAAGCTCAATTTGAAAATGTTTTCATGTTACTTGAAGCTGGGGAAATAATTAAAGCCAGAGAACCATGGTTACACAAATTATACCTGTCTCCATTGTATCAAAACTGGTACACTGCTCACGTTTAATGACTTTAACTTGGAAGATCAGAGAACTTAACTGGATAGTTGTCACCAGAATGCTTCCTCATTGCTCAATCCTCCACACAGTACGTATTTCCTAAAATACACGATGTTCCCTTTGGCTTCAGTTTCTGTGCTCTGCTGCCCAGAGTCTATACATGTAGGTGGCAGACGCTGCTCAGGATTAGCTGGTGAGTCAAGAAGCGTCCTGCTGTGTTGCACCTAATAGCACGCATTCGCCAAACAAGATGCTGGCTGTCACACGGATGCAGGAGAACTAATTCAGCCATTCCTCAATCTAATTACAGTATCTGCTGCATGAATCAGTCTCTGTGCCTTCAGAATAGTCCCCAGACTGTTTGGCTGAGAACACATACCCGAGTTTTACTGTCCTACTGGGTCTCAGGGAGCTTCTTTCCCATTTGACAGACAGGTGATTCTCCTTTAAAGTGTCTCAGTTTCACTCACTGATGTGGAGGATAGAGAAAGAGCCTCCCCCTCAAGACCCCATTAAAGCAAAACCCAGGGTCCGCAGGTTTGATATTCATTGCCTGGGCAACCTCTGCCATCAACACATTTTGTGCCACGTGAGAATGATCACAGCTTATTAAAGTGGAAATAATGACTGCTCTACCTCCGGCATGAAATATTTAACAAGGACAAAGGAGATGGCTCAAAGGTGATTCATATCTATGTTGAAAGGAGAGAATGTGGACAATACTGTCTACACAGAAAGCACAGATGAACCTTGGTTAACCTGAGCTTAGAAGGGACTGCTGGCGATTGAAATTTGCAGCTTAATGGAGGCCGAAATATAAGAATAGTGGGTAAGGATGTTCAAAATAAATGTTTATTAGCCACAACAAAAGATGTTGGTATAACAGCAAACAGCATTCTGCATGGTGCGTTTACCTCTGTTCACCTCATGGCATTTGCAGTGCACACAAAGCAGACTTATGCATTCAGCTTTGAAAAATATGTGCTCATTTCTAGCCATCATTTCATTTTAATCATTCTTTCCCATTGCCAACTGTACTCAGAATGTATAGAGCATCCAATTTCGAGATGTGAAATTATTGATGTATTTTTCCTTCTAGCTTGAGTAAATTAGCTTTTTTGGCCTTTTGGAAAAATCAGGGAAAAGCACAGAGTGAAAATGTTCTCCATCAAGTGAGACTGAATTGGATCTTACAAGATGAATTGCCATATGAGTTTATCCCAATTACATTGCCAAGAGGTTTCAGTCCTGCTGCAGCCACTCTGGTCACCTGCAACAGGGTCAGCTTTGATTTATCAGGGTCATTGTGTGAAGATGCTTTCAGTGTGAGCAGAAACCAGATGAATGCAACGGTCCACTGTTTGCGAAATAAAAAAATGGTTTGTGGTTCGGTCCAAGAATTCACGACTGGACAGCTGTGATTCCAAAAACCCACATATCTTTTAATCTAGCAGAATACAATATAGACTGCAGAATCTGCCCTTTGTCTGTGCATTTACCTTACTTGTGTATTTCTTTTTCTTTGATGTAACCTGTATCATTTGTGGGAACTAAGTGTGTCTTTCATCTGTCTCTCATCAAGGCTACACTTACCACAGGCAGTTGCAATAAGCCTGATTACTGGCAAACAATGAGGTGATATTTAATCTTACCTTCCCTCGACTGGGGCTCCACAGATACTTCAGGCTAAAAACACAGAGGGCCAACACAAGGAAGACCAGAGCCAGAACCAGAGCCACTCGCTGGTAGGTTTGGTACTTAGCCTTCTTCTCCTTTCCCAGTTCAACCTGCAAACAATATACTAGTTCAGTATTACATGTGGTTTTCATTAATAAATTTTTATTTATTAATTTTTTTATTGCCTTACAGCTGAACTGATAAACACTTGCTTAAAAAAAAAAGTTTGGCCTTTTGGGAAAATACACTTTCTTTTTGACAGTTAGATTGGAAATCGATACCACACCTACATCTGTTTTCACATCTGCTTAGATTAAAGACAGAAAACAGTGAGCCTGATAAAATACATATCTGATCATCAATTTGTGGTCTATAACATCACCTTACTCCCTATAAGACAAGTTATGTTTACATTTTGGTGAAATAAAATGTGTTTATCTGTAAACGTTAAATGCTCTGGTGTGCAGTCTACTGGATTTACTAATACTTTAAAAACTAACTAAAGTATTGCAAAACTGTTTTTCTCTGTTTCAGTCTTTAAGTTAAACCAAGTGCTGCTGGAGCTGTATTTATGGTTGTGATAGAGACTATAAATATTACCCTATTGGTCATCTGTGCAAGCAGCATTTTATGAGCCATAAATATGTTTTATTTAACCCCGTTTCCCGTGCAACTAAACTATTAATGTTTTTACGCATCTGAAGGGAACATAATAAGTGAATGATTACATTCGGATGCAATATATTTTTTTAACAAATGAAGTGCTATATTTTGTAAAGGAAGTCATGTTGCACCAAGGTGTCTGGGACGGAATACAGGTGTAAAAAGTACACGGCTATGGTTGAGCTAAGCACTTTGGTTACAGTAAGAAAATAAGAAAGCTTATACAAAATGCTGTCAGTGCCCGAACACACCATAAAAACATAATGCTCTAATCTGACAAACTGTCTGTTTTGTGGCAAACTGGATATTTTAGCAGGAAAAATATGTTGTGTGTGAACATTTCATTAATATGTTCAACATTTATGTGACTTGACATTTACATTACTGGTCAGTATATGCTCATAATGATAATAGAAACGTAATCTGTATGCAATTACATTGCCCACAAAAGCTTTGGTTCCTTACGGCTTAGTTGTATTGAACGACAGAGGGTTATCTTTCTTTCTAGGTGACCTCTAGCAGCCATCGTAAGTATGACAGAAACAAGAACGGAAAGTACAGAAGATAAAGCTGAAGGTAGACGACACAATGTTGGACTTCAACTGTTGTTTGTTTCCTGTTTCCTGCTCAAAATACTACAATACCCATGAGCTTGGGCTGCACACTAAACAGAGAAGACCAGTCAGTCACTGCCATATCTGCCAGATCATTTCATAAGGGGTTCAGAAATCCCAAAATCTCCCGCTTTCCCGCTTTTCCCGCAACTTTGACTTGGCCACTGAAGAATTTATCCACCAATGAGTTCACTAATGGCAAAAATAACTCCATCCTCATGGCAAGCACAGGGAAGAACAGACTGTTACGAGTGCCACAGAAAGGTTACATTTATTAAACTTTTCCTCAAATTAAAACTCTGCCTGCTGTAGTCAATTCCCAGAGCTTAAGGCCACAAATTAATAAAGACAAGCTTTTGTTCCACTAGGGCTCCAGCAGGGAGAAAATGAAAGCTTCTCATTCACACTGGACCACTTTTGAAGGTCTCGGAGGACAACAGAAAAGCAGATATGTAAAAAAAAAGAAAGAAAAAAGAAACTAACTTCAATTAGCAAAATTTGTGTTGCTATCTTTTAAAATGATGATAAAGCAGCTTTGCTTTTTTATTGTGGCTGACTTGTTAAAGTAGTTATGCCTCAGTAGATTGGGAAGAACTTTACATGCTGGCTTCTTTATATAATGTGTTGAAATTATAATTTTTTTAAATTTAATTTTTCAGATTTTAGATTTTAGATTTGCTTGTTTAATATAACAAGGAGAAATGTGATTTAGCAATAATTTAATGCACAAACTGTGCCCTGGTTTTAGTCTGTGTGCTTGCTGAAAATGGATTAGATTTCTGGTGGTACTGTAAACGCATTAGCAGGTTGACTTTAGGAAAGACAGAGGACACATTATTCCAGATATCTGCCTAAAAATCTAACTATGACTTTGCTATTAATAGATTCTACCTTGTCACTATGTGTGAGGCACATCAAAGTATTGTACATTCCTGAGGCATGATAAAAAAAAAAAACAGAGTGTATAATCAGACAGCCAGAAATTCCTTACATTGTGAGTTTCTCTGAGTGAAGTAGAAAAAAAGGTGGTTGAAATCCTTTGCTCTCTTGTGGCAGGTTGCATAAGCAGTGGAAACTTAACTTGAGGACAAACCTCTCTGCCTGTGCTTTGAATAACGAGTACTGAGAAGAAGAAGGTGGGAATCCGAGACAGACAGACAGTCAGAGAGACAGACAGACAGAGAGACAGAAATAAAGGCAGGGATGGAGACAGAGTGAGCAGTCTGAGTGCACAGCACCCGCCAACTAGTGTTTAAAGGTTTAGGAGTTCAGAATCAGCCAGGCAATTCCTCTTGAGCTTTGTGAGGAACAGTGCCTGGAGCCCCCTGCTGTTATCATGCAAAGAAGGAGCACTTCCCCAAGTAAACAACACAAAAAGACACAGAAGTAGCCTACACAACCAAGAAGCAGATGCATGGGTTATCACACAATGGCAGCTCATACAAGCATCTGAATTCCTGTGAAAAATCCTCTGAAATAAGAAGCCACAGGTGATTTCTTAATTCTAATCATCCTCCATCCATCACTTACCACATATGTGCAGAAGCAGTTGCCTGTGCAGGAAATGAGCTTATTTTGCACATGCAATTCTAGGTATATAGTTGAATGCTGCTTGCATCTAAAAGGCGAAGATATTCTAGATTTAAAGCCAAATGAAATGATTGAGGTGAGACCGAATTTGAGAGTGGAAATAAAAGAGAAAGGTGAAAAGCCAAAAGAAATTAGATGGATTTTTTTTTTTTTGAGAAAGCTCAGATCACTCAGCCAGAGATCAAGCAGCACGCCTTTTTGATTTCAGAAAAGACAGACTTCTGACATATTTTACTTAAAGCTTACACTCTCATATCACAGGATTTTTTCCACTACTCTTAAACTACTCTTCCTGCCACCTACACTTAATTTATTGAGCCGTAAAATTTTAAAGGTTTTCTTGACACTGCAGTGACCTAAAATTCTTCAAAGTATTTAAAAACATAATAAATGACGTTAATTTAAGCTCAATAAATTATAATATTTTTTTTTAAAGTACTCACATCTTTCCAGAGAATCTGTTGACTGCTGGATTGGCTGCTGGCCTCCATGATGCAAACCCACGGGAGCAATCTTTCCGATCTTCTCAGCTGGGGAAAATACTAACGCTCTGCAAGGAAAGGAGTCCCAGCTTCTTGCCTTTGCTGTAATTTGAGAGTGTGTTAAAGGGGAGGGAAGTTTCAGGTGGAGTGGAATTACTGAAATATTTGTGATACACATTAAAAGCAAGGCAGATGTCTCCCCTGTCTGTCTGTCTGTCTGTGTGTCTGCTCCTCTTTCAAAGGTGGAAAACCACAAATGGATTTTCCACCTTTGGAAAGACAAAGCCTCTGTTGAATAAATTACACTGTACTGATGAAACGGCTGTAGTGACTCACCGCTGTCACAATTCCTACTATGCTTTGATACATAAAGTTTGCATGGGGGAAAAAAAGTTTACAACGTGTACCTACATACTGTAAATGTGGATTTTTCAGTCCTATTTTCAAATATAGTATCAAATAGAGTTCAAGTACCTTCGTTCTGCTTTTGTTCCCCAGCCTGCAGCCACGCACTCGACAACCGCCGCAGTAAACAAGAGCTGAGATGACTGAACAGCAGCATAATGAAAGAATCACCCTTATGAAATGAAAAGAATTTGGACTTACAAAAATCAAAGAAGAAGAAGGCAAAGACTGAGGTTTTACAATCCCCTCCAGGCATTTTTATAGAGCTGGTGTTATGGCCCCTTTTGACTTATTTTTAAAGCTACTGAGTGTATTTTAAACATACTGTATCTATGACATTTTCACCCACGGTTGTTCAGATTTCTTTGAGTCCATCTTTACAAATAACCCAGATTCCCATCTGTCCTCCAGGAGGCTGTTTCAGAAGCTATTACCATATAATTTGCATAACTCATGAGCACACTAATAAATAATGCACCCTCTCTGACTCCACACCTTCACCTGAATCATGGTGTGGGATGTGACAGTTGATCTATAGCGATCTGTAAACTGGAGCCAGATCCTGGATGTAAAGGAGACTTTGTTAACTGTGCCATCATGTACAAAATAAGTCTATAAACATAGACAGCTCACTCAGCTGTAGCACAGACATACTGTATTTGATGCTTCAGCCGAGCAACAGAAAGAAACTGTGTTTAAGGCAGTGCTTGTTTTAATGAGCTGCAATGCAAACAACATTTACTGAACTCATATATGCTCCGTCCCACCCTATGCACCTTCAGGCAGCGGTGAGGTTGTCCTCTCGTGCCTGATTAATGTTTGGGTGTGAGATCACAACAGGTGTGATTGTTGTTCAGTCTCACACACTACAGAGATTCAGTAATTTTCTGGGCTGATAGACCCCCACTGTCACCTAATCCACGCCAAAGCTTATTTCTCCATAAAACCGGCTCTTTAGGACAAAAATACTCAGCTTAATATAATAATTTGTGTCTGAACTGTTTTTTAAAATTAAACTTAAATCCCCCCATTTAAAGGATAACTTTGATCATTTTTTTCATTAATCATATTTTCAACAATCCTCGTACAGACACTTAAACTCAAAATAAATTACCTCTAGGCATACACACCGCTCCACTGGATGACCTACTTTTAATCCTAAACACTGGGCAGGACTTTTTTTTTGAACATTGTTGCCTTAAATGCTCTGAATTGCGATAATTTGGTACAGCTGAAGTCTGAAGTAAGGAAGCGTCAACTGTACATGTGCAACACACGATCTCCCATTCTTTAGCGCAAACACTGCAACATTTGTCGAAAGGTTTTGGTCCTAGCAGTTTGGAACGAAGACAGCTGTCCCCTAATGGATCATTGTGTCTTGTTGATGGGTTTTTGGACAACAGCACAGACACATGAACATGGCCAGGTTGCTGAGTGATGCTCACTAAACATGAGTACAGGTGAATAATAGTTTTAGTTACTGTATGGAGATTGTTAACAATAATATCCATTTCAAAATGAAAGCATTCACCACTTACATTATTTTGCAGTCAACCATCAATAAGTGAAACACACTCTGTAGTAGAGGGGGCCTTTAAATAGCATCTGAAAGTCATGTCTGGGCCCCATCGCATTCTGTTATGAATAAAAGCTTCTTTCAAGGGGAAAACTTCATTAAAATGATCAATAAAAACTCAAATGTTCAAACTCAGCGATACAAGTTTTTCTTCTCTGAAAGCTGAAACATAACTGTGGGAAGCGTCTCAGTGATTTTAAAAAAAAGCAATTATTGATCCAGTTTTAGGGGCCACAAGGGAGGGGTTAAATAACACATGCAGTAAGTGAAGCTTCTCAAATATTGGCAGCCTCAGGACTTTATACATTTCTTGGCAAGCTTAACAAGCAGCACGGTGGAAGAGTGGTTCAATCCCTGGACCGGACAGGGTCTTTCTGTGTGGAGTGTGCATGTTCCCCTCGTGTTTGTGTAGGTTTCTTCTGGGTGCTCCGGTTTCCCCTCCCGCTAAAAACGTGTGTGTTAGTGGCAGCCCACTCAGTCACAGCGGCTCTTTACTTTAATGCCATCCTGTGTTTTTCTCTCATCCATGGCGTGGTACCATTAATAGTTTCTGAAGGTGGGAACACAACTGCTGTTTTTTTTTTCACAATTTGGGGAAAGATTTGACGGATAAGTTAACCTTTTCACATTTTTGTTTGGTTTGTTGTGGTTGGTTTCAGTCAGTTTTAGGTGGATCACGAATTCTAAAGAACGGTGACGTGAATTCTGACACAGTTTTTTTTTATGAAACTTGTCAGCCTATAAGTAGATGTTTGTTTCTGTCTCTGTACATTTAGCTAAACACAGCACAGTGTGACAGACTAGTCTGCACTCTTTACTGTGATACATCAGTACAAAAAGCTCAGAAGACAAAAACTTCCCCTAATCAAACTACTGATTGGGGAAAAAAGTATTTAGTTAGACTTAGGGACACAATAAACCTATTTATAAAAACAGATGTCTTGAGTTTTGCCATTCCTGCCAATCACCTGAACTTTGCTTTACTTTATACGACAGTGATGATGCTCCGGTCACAATGATATAAGAGCTCACCTATTTACACTATAACGTATACATCAGATATATATAGCATCTGCTCAATGGTAATTGTAGATATGCTATGGTCATTAAATAGGATGATAACATTCAAAGAACATGGTACACTATGAAACCCAGCTGTTTTCCTTCATATTTTTTATATCAGACAAAACATGCATCCATCCATTATCTGTAACCACTTACCCATTTCTACAACCGAATCGCAGGTGGTAACGGTTAAAAGGCTCTATCCCAAATTACTTTCTTCTAATGTGATTTTGTTCTTTTTTTTAAGTTCACCTGTTTAACTTTATTTGTCATTTTGTTGTCTTAAGTTTTGTCTAAATGTGAAAATTTTGGTTTTTTGTGCATGAGAAAGAGAGGTAGGCGGCCACTCTACCAACTGAGCCGCTGAGGAAATGGAAGAAATGGGAGACTGAGAATAAATGATGGAAAAACTGCCATATATTAAATTTAAAATAACTATTTAAATAATGAGAATCAGTAGTAATTAAATTAAAATGTATGAGTAGTAATTAGTTTATTAACTTGTTAAGAAAGAGTCTTTTGAATGCATAGTATTGTAACATGCACTTGTAATGTTTTATTCTATAATGACTATACATTAACAATCTACTGTAACCACTAATAATTAACAGCATCATTGTCTGCTGAACTATTCATTAATTACTCTCATTATACCCAGTATTTTTTGTACCTAATTGTAAAGTCTTACAAATCAACTTTATCATCATATAACCTTCATTATCAACCCCAGTGCTTTGCTGACATACTGTGCAGCATAGCTGCCTGGGTTTTGCAGCGTGCTGTGATCGGGGCTAAAGGATATTGTTTCAAAGCACAGCGATGCCCCAGCCCTTAAACACAAACCACCTGTCAGTCTTTTTTTCCCCCATATCTTCTGAGATGGCTCACAAAGCAAAAGCTAAATAGTGTGATAACATGCTTTGAAGTGAATCCAGTTTATTAAAAGCACAATTTCACAATCTCAAAGTTCCACTTCACACTTGATTTGCAGAAGTGAAAAATGACGGCTCGGTCAATACCACCTGAGGTGGAACATTCCGGGTAAAACTGGTCAACCTGCAAGCCTTTAGTGTGGCAGGCAACATTTGAGCACATATTAAGTCTGTCACATCTGATAGCTGCGGGGCCTCGTCAGCTCTTTCCCATTGATATAAATCTACACAATTACTGTGACAGTTTGCTTGGGTAAATCAAGCAGAGGGTCTTTCAGGAATAGTGTTGTGTCAGCAGCAGAGTTGAGCATCCTGGGACCCTCATTCCCCTGATAGCATTCAGCACCAAGCTGAGGCTTTGACACCAGCAAAATAGAATAAACGGCAATTTAGTTTGGAGTGCATACCAGATACTCATAGATTAGAGCAGAGGTTGATGGGAGCACCCTTCACAAACCGGGAAGAACGAGAAAATAAACATTTACTGTATCCTCTTCATGCTTCAGGCCCGCTAGCTTTTACTGGGATGTTTCTCTTTGGTATTTGACACTTTTGCAAACACAGATTGAGTGCTGTGACCAACAACGAGGCCCATTACAAATCCAACAGACCGAGTTGCATCCTAGGAGTTTTGTTTTTTGATATAAATAAAACTGTTTTGCCTCAGACAACAGCATTTCTGCTCAAGATGGCTTGTAGTACTTCAGGCAAGCTCTGCCTCCACAAACTTGCTGAATATATTTTGCTCTATTTTGCAGTGGCCATCTGGAAAAAAGCTGTTCCTTGTTTGCTTTTTTTTTTAACTCTTAAGCCAGCCTCCAAAGCCTTGTCGAGCTTCTGTCACTCAGAGAGAAATCTGTGGTGGAAACCCACACATTTCCCACATGCACATCCACATTCATTAACAGTCCCTTCCCACATGAAGGGAGACTGTCACAGCTAAAGAAAGAGCGAAAGATGCAGGAAGAATATGTGTAAGAAAGATAGAAATGCAGAGAAAACAGAAAAAAGGGAGCAGGGCAGAGAATTTGTTTTCTCCTTTTCTCAGACAACTCTGTGGATTGAATCCCTCTTGTGGGTGTAGCAGCTAGGTGCATACAGGTCAAATGTGACACGTAATCCTGTGTGATTTGATTATACACCCCCTGCCTCCACACAGCTGCACTACCTCAGTCTTTCATTACAGGGAAGGTGAGGTGGGGCAGGCATGGGCTCATCATGAAGAGGCAGTCACGGATCTTGACTCGACCCAGACGAAGGAACTGAGAGCCCCCATCCGTCATCTTTCAGATCCTCCTCGTGCTTCAGTGACAGTAGGAAGGAAGTGCACCTCTGCACAGGAAGTTTACACTGCACTGTTTCCCAGGAGTTGCTTGGCTTGAGGCTTGACACATTCTGTTGATTCGATTTACTGGGGCAAATTTTTTACTGAAAAGTCCTCATATAAATACATTATATGGCTGTGTTTATCTTCAATTTATGTTTATTTGCATTTATTTATTGTTAATTATTTAGGTTTAGTGCATTAAAGTCAAATCACATCTCTTCTCCCATACACCAGAGCTTATTTATTGAATGTCTTCAGCTGTGGTGCCGGTAATGAATAAGTTATTCGGCTTCACCATGGATCATCACCTTACAAACAGCACTCTCTTTACTACATACCACATTTTCTCCTAATAGATGCAGAAATGTATATATAATTGAAAGCCAAAACAAAATAAACTAAAATATTACAAACAATTTTCAGAATATTCTTCAGCAAATCCAATCTGAGCTCCCCGTTGGTTAAACAGTTTAAACTTATTTTTCAAATACAAAGCAGCAAATTCAGCACCCTTTCAACCTCATACTTCAAACTTAATTTCCAAGACACAATACTCTCAAATCTCTCTCATCTCTTAATATTGAGGGATAATTTCAAGGTCAATATTTGCTTGTTGATAACATATCCATCTTTTAACCAGAGTTTCCACTCTTCTAAAAAAACCTGTATGAACTGTATGAGCTCAATAAGAACAGCTTTTATAAACATCTCTTCATTTAACCCTCTCCCTGAACCCTTCCATCCCATTACACTCACACAAGCTCATGTTTTTGCCACTTGGGAGCAGTGGAAACTCACTATAATTACAATAAAGTCATATTACCACCTTTAAGTTTAGATAGGAAATATATTGCCTATTTACAAATTGAGCAAATGCAGAAATACCGCACAGCTGATATTTACTGTAATAAAATAGCTGCTAAATACTCTACTAGATTGGAAACAATTCAGGTGAGAGATGAGAGCAGGAGGGGTGCATTTAAATCAAAACAATGAGCTGAAACTTCCTCTAAAGCAGAGCTGGATGATAATACATCATGTGATCCATTGCTAATGTAATAAGTGTAGTTGCACTTTAATTCCCGTCTTTGCATTGGGTTTTATCTTATTTAGCCCACACTGGTCTGCACCTGGCTGAGTTACAGATGAGCAAATGTGAAATATTTTCCACAAGTTCTTGATCAATAAATCCATATTCATTTTTCTGAGAAGTCATCTTCTGGACAATTTAGTTACTTCTACTGCATATAAAATGTGTAAATTTTTTTTAACATTGATTCCAGCTAATGTTAAAGGAGGCAAATATAAACAGGAGTTTGAGGAAAAAACTATGCACCATCTGTACGGAACTCCTTTCACATTCGGAGGAGCCAGATGAATAGGGATGTGGATTACAGTGCTGCCAAATCTTCTCAAGTTTATACATTCATTTCCCAAATCTCACCTTGAGAGCAAAGCTACTTGCTGGGGGATTTTCTCAATTTCTTGCTTGATGGGACAGGTGTATTTACTTACATAATTGTATTCCTCATCCAATTTCTAATGTGATTAAATATTAATACAATTCTGAGTTTGAAGAGAGGCAGATCTGGAAAAATTATCTAGACAGCAATATTGTGAAATTGTTCTTCTTGCTTTGCAACTTTTTCAATCACCCATAAATGGAACAGAAGCAACGAAAGAGAAAATATTCTGCCTCTAAGGATGCATTGAAAGTGATATTTTGACAAATAAAGCACTCCAAGTCCAAGATAAAAATAGGTGAAGGTATTTTTCACTGTGATGATCTTGACTCATCTTGGCTGAGCTTTGTTTAGTTAGTAGCAGAGCTCTCTCGGGGAACATTGAGTGGTGTAGTCAAAGTGGAACTCTCCTGAATGAGCTTTGAGCTTCAATTCCCCAATATCCCAGCATGTGTGCCACAGAGTCAGACAATAGAGCCAAATGCAAGTCATAGCCAAATCATAATTACCTCTGCACCCTGCAGAAGCAGACCAATTGACTCTTCTAGATGAATGACAACAGGTAAAGGGCAGTGATTAGCCGCAGGCCTCTGAAGCTTTGTTTGGTGCAGAGGGAGACAAAAAATTCTTTATATAGGGCAGAAGATATGCTTCTCTTATTATGCTCTTATTATTCTGTGGATTTATTATGGGTACAATTCAGGACTGGGAACTTTGCTTGTCACGGTTGACTGGTGATGCATACACAGTCTCTGTCCTGATCTATGTTGTTTGTGCTATTTGTTGTAACATCATGACCATTTAACAGTTTATTATTGTTTGAGAATACCTGTAATCAGTTTTTAGTTTCCTAATATTTCACTTTCTTCACTCATAGTCAATCGTAAACAAGTTAAGCAGTCATTACCATTTAATATGAATTAGACAGCTATTATTAGTTTTTGCACTCAAGGTAATGTATTTGTTCATTCAAACTGACATGACTAACAACTACTGAATTATTATCTCTGCAGTTTATATGTGTGTGTGTGTGTGTGTGTGTGTGTGTGTGTGTGTGTGTGTGTGTGTGTGTGTGTGTGTGTGCGTGTGCGCGTCTTCTGTAACCATAGACAACTGTGCCTTTTGGGGAAAGAATTTAAGATAGAATTTCACAAACAACATTAAAGATACATTGTCTATTTTTACACCTTCATTTAGTCAAACTGACATTTAAAATTTCGTTCTGTTAACAAACTAATTAGCTTAAGCTTGATAAACTACTAAGAGACACCAGCTGATTGCAGACAAAGACACAGGTAATAAAAATGCTAAAAAAGGATTGTAAATTGTGTACAAATGATCTGATCCTGTGCAATAAAGCACTACCTAAACTCATTACATTTTTAAATATTAGTTATACATTAATTAATCTATTGCTAATGGTTTGCAACTGGTGTGTTTTAGAAAGAAAAGAATAATGAATCTAAATAGTTATGCATTTTACACATTCATTTGTTTTTGTCTTTTGTTTTTTTGTGTGTCTTTCATGACTTACAAGTTGAACCCTTTGAACTACAACTTTTCACTGCTTAAACCCACATGAGCCCATTTTCTTGTCAGTCATTAAATATTAATAAAATTAATTACTATCAATAGGGGTGTAATGATTCATTCATTGCACAGATCCATTAAGTATGAATTATGCTGATCCAACTGCATCCATCTGCTAAAATAAAGAAGCAGAATGAACCCCTGCAGCAACAATCAATATGAAATTATTTGAAGTGAAGTATTCATGACTCTTTTTCAAAGTTGTAAAAATTTTTTTTTACAAAATACAGCACAGTAAACACGCCATCTGATCCATTTCTAACGATACAGCGCTATGGTTGCATGTTGGCAGTATGTGGAGCAGTATTAGAAATACTCGTATGCTATCAATGGATCAAATGACATAAAGTAAAATTTAAAAAGGGGTCACTGATATCGATGAACACAGATTGATAATACTCATGTCAGCAGTGTGGTTGTAGCACCACAATTCATTTTGGTTCAAATCTCCCATAAGCTTTTTATTAGTGTAGCAGTCGAGTGTTTGCAACAAAGACATCTGATAACGCACTGTACAAGGTCCCAAACAACATACAAGTATTTAACAATTGAATACCCAGATATTTTTGTCAAGGGCCTGTGACGACTAAAAAAAGAGCAAAAAGGTTTAATGAACATCCCACAGGTGGATATGATTGCTGTGCAGGTTTTTCTGAATTTTTTCTATTCAATATTGACTTAGAAAATTAAATGAAAAATGTAGCTTCAATTTGAATTAAATGCCCAATTAAATGTAGCTGTAAAATAAACAATTCAGGGTCCTACATTACTACCTGTAATAGCCACATAAAATCATTGAATGTGCAAATGTTTTTATCCAGTTAAATTCTCACACGTTGTAATGTGTGAGATTTGGCCAATGTGACACAACTGGCACAAAGTGTGAAAGTGAACATTGAGCTACTGAAGTGAATGAGGATTAAATTATTTGTGAAAAAATCTTCTGCCGTGATACCACCATTACACCTGTTGAACTGTGACAGGCATTTACAGCATCTCTCAATCTGTGATCTTGCAGCTTGTATTCAGGCAATGCCATAATTACTGGATAATGTGATTTATCTGCGAGTGAACGTGGTCAAACAGACACTGTAGTGAATGTGAGCAATCTGTTATCATTCATTTTGAACAATAGTCTTCTGATGAGATAATTCAGGCGAACATTGTACACAAATGATCTTACACTATGCATTAAACGGATTATAACGTAGTGCTATCACTACCTGTAATCTTAAACCCTTACAAAGGACCCATCTCTGTCTCCCGAGATGAAAGTAAATAGCTGCTAACTAAATAATGCTAATGATCTCCTGGAAACAGAAGTTTAAATACTGCAAGGTGAACAGCACATCGAGCATCTAAACCCTCCGGGGTTTCGTAAAGCAGAATAAATAGCGGCTTTGCAAAGAGCTCACGTGAAGAGGCTCCATGGGAAGAGGGAAGTGGTTCCTAAGCAACTATTGCTGCCACGCTGTAGGGAACTGTGAAGGTCCTATTGAAAACTGGACTATTACAAGAATTAACCCCAACAATCAACAAAAGGCTTTCTGTCTTGGGCAGTAAGTACATATTAACGAGCACATCGGCTAAATTACTGTATGTTATAATGAAACAGGCAGTTAACCCAAGGCTGTTATTAAATAAATTCTTCAGTGCCTTAAATTCTCCTTTAAATGTCCAGTAACCACCTCAGTCTGAAAACACTTGAAAATGCTGCCTCTGCTGCAACCTGCGGAATTAAGCCTATATGTTTGTAATCATACAATACTAAATAATTATGTATATTTAGGGAATTACAAGTCCAGTCATCTTTTCAAAACTATCTATTGATCTAGGGCTCATTTATAGTATAATTTCAAAAAAAATGTATAGAAATTTTTTTACAGAAATCATCTAGCAAGCTTGTCCACATGACCACTCCAAAAGTCTATGATAACCCCTGAGGTGGCTGAACCCCACCTCTAATAGTTCTTCCAACCTTATCACCCAGATAGGTTGTTTGTCTGTCCCCATCCTTGCAAATGACTAGGTGTTTGTTGTAACATGTAGCGTGGCAGGTTTCTATTGAAACCAAAATGACAGATCCTGACGCTAAAAGTTTCCAGATTCACACTTTTAGGTTAGGGTTAGGTACTAAATAAACATGGTTAGGTGTTTGGTTCACTTCTCTGATTCCTCATATAATGCACATCAATTGACTCATATCACGAGACTTGTTGCAACAAAGCAACAAACTGCTTTGAAAATGGCGGTCTGTTCAAACTGTGTACACGTTTTCACGCAGTTGCAAGAAACCATCACACTTTTGGAAAACGAACTAAGAAAAAAAAATGAACTTATCTTGGGGTTTTCCAACGTTGCCGCCACACAAGCGAAGCACCTCGCAGCTCTTAATACCTCGAGCTACATGGAACAAACAGTTTCTATCCACCCAGCTGTTTGTTCAGTGACCCAGGACACCGATGACACGCTGCCGTGGTCTGGCCCTGTTGCTACTGCTGGAATAGCGATGCCAACCCGCGGCCTTCTGGCCCTGTCGGATGACCAACGGCCTGTCCCGACACGGGCCTGCTCCTCGCCGCTGACACAGGAGGCCTGGATTACGGCTAAAAGGAGACATCGGACGACACCTGCTGCAGCTAATCTTGTCAACCAATCCATTGGACCACCTTCCCCGGTCCAGATGGAGAACCGTTACACTGTTCTTGAAGAGCTGGAAAGTCCGACTTCCCCGGCGGCGGTTCCCTGTGACTCCCTGCCTCGTGAGATACCACACTGCTCCACCTCCCGCGGGCAGCGCGGTCGGGGCCTGCTGCCGGGGCCTCGCCAGACCAGACGTGCCACCGCCACCAACACCATGCCTCCAGAGAGGAATCCACATGCTCCTCCTCGGCGCACCTCTCCACCGCACCGTCCTCCCGGTCCGACCATGCTAATTATTGGCGACTCCATCGTTAGAGACGTCCGCTTAAAATCAGCTAAAACGTTTTGCTTTCCTGGAGCCACAGTCACTGACATAGCGGAGAAAATTCCAAACCTGATTGAAAGACATCCTACAGCAACAAAAGTAGTGATACACGTTGGCACAAATGACACCAAACGCCAACAGTCTGAGTTGCTGAAACGTGACTTCGTGTCATTTTTCAACTCACTGGAGAGTTTCCACGACAGACGGTTCTTCATTTCCGGCCCAATTCCCACGCTGGGTCGCGGTGTTGGCTGGTTCTCCAGACTCCTCAGCCTGCACACATGGCTTCAACCACAAGTCTCCGCACACGGACTCTTCTACGTAGACAATTTCAATCTTTTCTGGGATCGTCCTCAGTACTTCAAGCAAGATGGACTGCACCCGAACTTTCTGGGATCACGGATGTTGACTGAGAACATTGTCCACAGCATCTCAGTCTCCGGAGACTGACTGACCATTGAAAACACCTGTGGCTCTGATGTGCTCACCTCTCCTGCATCCTCCGCTACAACACCCGACAACATCCACAGGTATAAACAGTCCGAGATATTTATAGAATCTGACGTTACCAACAGACAAAATGCAGCTGTTATGGACTCTAATTTTTCACACAGGGAATATTATTATTTTGCTGAATGTTATGATCTTAACCACACTGCTATTTGCCCTATAGAGACTATGTCTGCTCCACGACCAATTAAACTTTTTAAACCAAAAATGAACACAAGGGGAGTTAATCATAAAAATCTAATACAAGTTAAGACTAATGCTCATACTGAACCAAAACCCAAAACTATTAAATGTGGATTATTAAATATTAGATCTCTCTCTTCTAAATCTCTGTTAGTAAATGACTTAATAAATGATCATCAAATTGATTTACTTTGTCTCACTGAAACCTGGTTGCAGCAGGAAGAATATGTCAGTTTAAATGAGTCAACCCCCCCAAGTCATATTAATTATCATGTTCCTAGATGCACAGGCCGAGGTGGAGGAGTAGCAGCAATATTTCACTCTAGCTTATCAATAATTCCTAGACCTAAACATAGTTATAACTCATTTGAGAGTCTTACTCTTAGCCTTTCACACGCAAACTGGAAAACTCAAAAACCACTATTATTTGTTATCGTGTACCGTCCTCCAGTCCCTTATTCAGAGTTTTTGATTGAATTTTCTGATTTTCTATCTGATTTAGTGCTTAGTACAGATAAAGTCATTATAGTGGGTGACTTTAACATTCATGTAGATGCTGACAGTAACTGCCTGAGCACTGCGTTTAATTCATTACTAGATTCAATTGGTTTTTCCCAAAATGTAAATAAACCCACTCACTGTTTTAGTCACACATTAGACCTTGTACTTACATATGGCATTGAAACTGATAATTTAATAGTATTTCCTCATAACTCTCTTTTGTCTGACCATTTTCTAATAACATTTGAATTTACAATAACGGACTATACAGCAGTTAGGAAAAAATTCCACTACAGCAGATGTTTATCTGAAAATGCTGTGAATACATTTAAAGAAATTATTTCTTCATCTTTTTCACCACCATGTGTCAATGCTATGGTGAGTAGCCATCTTACTCCTGTACAAATTGATTACTTAGTTGACGATTCTGCAGCCTCATTGCGTATGATACTAGATACAGTTGCCCCTCTGAAAAAGAAGGCAGTGAATCAGAGGAGGCGACCTCCATGGTACAATTCACAAATGCACAGCTTAAAGCAGGCGTCACGAAAATTAGAGAGGAAGTGGCGTTCCACTAATTTAGAAGAATCCCGGTTAGCCTGGAAAAACAGTTTAAAAGTGTACAAAAAAGCTCTCCGTGATGCCAGAACAGCATATTATTCCGCACTAATAGAGGAAAACAAGAACAACCCCCGGTTTCTGTTCAGCACTGTAGCCAGGCTGACTAAGAGCCATAGTTCTGTTGAGCCTAGTATACCCTTAACTTTGAGCAGCAATGACTTTATGACTTTCTTTACTGATAAAATTGCAGCCATTAGGGAAAAGGTTCACCAGATCCTCCCTACAAATATTACAGATAGATCTTCATGTACAACAGCTCTAGAATCCTCAATAAGGCCCCAATCCATCTTAGACTGTTTTTCACCCATAGATCTCACTGAGCTAAGTTCAACTATCGCCTCCTCAAAACTAACAACATGTCTTTTAGACCCTGTTCCAACCAAATTGCTTAAAGATGTTCTACCTTTAATAGACACATTCATATTAGATTTGATTAACTTATCTTTAGAAACTGGCTATGTACCAAAGGCTTATAAAGTTGCTGTAATCAAACCATTACTTAAAAAACCCTGTCTTGATCCAGGTGATTTAGCCAACTATAGACCAATATCAAATCTCCCGTTTATTTCTAAAATCCTGGAAAAAGTAGTTGCAAAAAAATTATGTGATCACCTTTACAGGAATAATTTGTATGAAGACTTTCAGTCAGGATTTAGAGTTCATCACAGTACAGAAACAGCACTAGTAAAAGTCTCCAATGATCTTCTCCTCGCTTCAGATAATGGACTTGTGTCCGTACTCGTCTTACTAGACCTTAGTGCCGCATTTGACACCATTGACCACAACATTTTATTACAGAGACTAGAACATAGATTTGGGATTAAAGGAACCACATTACATTGGTTTAAATCTTATCTGTCAGACAGATTCCAACTTGTTCATGTTAATGATGACTCTTCTTTATGCACCAAAGTTAGCTATGGAGTTCCACAGGGCTCTGTGTTAGGACCAATACTTTTTAATCTGTACATGTCACCTTTAGGCAAAATTATTAGGAAACATTCCATAAACTTCCACTGCTATGCAGATGATACCCAGCTCTATTTATCTGTGAAACCAGAAGATACTAACCAATTAGTCAAACTTGAAGCATGTCTAAAAGACATAAAGACCTGGATGTCCTACAATTTCCTACTTCTAAATTCAGACAAAACTGAAATCATCCTCTTTGGGCCTAAAAACATGAGAAATATGCTGTCTAACAATATAGTTACTTTAGATGACATAACTTTGGCCTCCAGTACTGCGGTGAGGAACCTTGGAGTTATTTTTGACCAGGATTTGGCATTTACGTCACATATAAGACAAATCTCTAGAACAGCCTTCTTCCACCTACGGAACATTGCTAAAATTAGAAGCATCCTGTCTCAAAGTGATGCCGAAAAACTGGTCCATGCATTTGTTACTTCTAGGTTGGACTACTGTAATTCCCTACTTCTGGGGTGTCCTAATAACTCTCTAAAAAGCCTTCAATTAATCCAAAATGCTGCAGCAAGAGTGCTGACTGGATTAGGAAAGAGAGATCATATTTCACCTTCACTAGCTTCTCTTCATTGGCTTCCCATAAAATCTAGAATAGAGTTCAAAACCCTCCTCCTTACATACAAAGCTCTTAATGGTCAAGCTCCATCATATTTAAAAGATCTCATAGTTCTGTATCGCCCGATTAGACCACTTCGATCCCAAAATACAGGCCTACTTGTGGTTCCCAGAGTTTGCAAAAGTAGAATGGGAGGCAGAGCCTTTAGCTATCAAGCTCCTCTCCTGTGGAACCAGCTTCCAATCCAAATTCGGGGAGCAGACACCCTCTCTACTTTTAAGACTAGGCTTAAAACCTTCCTTTTTGATAAAGCTTATAGTTAAACTGCTCACTCAACCTGAACTAGCTTTTCTCTATACATTTACTTGTCACTACTGTATACCATTAATTCTATATCCTACAACCTGCACGATGCTTTGTTGTTGCTTTTTTGTTGTTTTGTTGTTGCTTTTCTTGTTGTTTTGTTGTTGCTTTTTGTTGTTGCTTTTTGTTGTTTTGTTGTTGCTTTTTTGTTGTTTTGTTGTTGCTTTTCGTTGTTGCTTTTCGTTGCTCTTTTCTTTTCTTTCTCCACTTTCCACTCACCCCAACCGGTCAAGGCAGATGGCCGCCCACCCTGAGCCTGGTTCTGCTGGAGGTTTCTCCCATTAAAGGGAGTTTTTCCTCTCCACTGTTGCCTAGGGCTTGCTCAAGGGGGATTTGTTGGGTTGCTTCTACATACTTGTGTAGTCTGGACTTTATTCTGTAAAGTGCCTTGAGATGACTTTGTTGTAAATTGGCGCTATATAAATAAAGTTGAATTGAATTGAATTGAATTGAATTGAATTGCTTTGCTGACCTCTATATCCACCTCAACCTCCTCCTCTTGGCAAACGTTACTGTCTAAATACTCAGTGTTTGTTACGCCTGCTATGTGTCGCCCCACAGTGATGCATTTATTTTGGTCATTTGGCCTTGTTGGTACAAACAACTCACCTGTATTTTACTGAACGGCAGTCGCCCATATCTCACCCCTTGACACAAGACCATCAGCAGTGTGGACAGTGAAAAATTAAAGATTGTGAGCAAGTAACTGACAGGAGTTGTAGACATATCACCTCCACTTGTGGAGTACTTTACAGAGATGATCCATGTTATCGTGTTTGTGGCAGATTTACACCTTCCCAAGCATTCATCCATATCCTGTATTTTTCTCACTGCCTATGGCTTCAAGGGTATTAAGGGGGTTCCCCTACATTTTTTTGGGGGGGATGGGATGTCTGCTCAATCTAAAAGTGGGTGTAATGTGATGCCACCCAGTGTGGGCTGGGATTCCTTGGGCCACCTTGGTGCCAGCCTGAATAACAATGGTAGGGCTGTGGCAGGAAGGGCCCCGAGCGTAAAAACTCATGCCAAAACAACGTACGGAACACATTCCGCTCTGGTGACCCTTGAAGGGACAAGGGACTAGTAGGTGTGCAAGGTATTCTGGGAGACCTGGCAACCGCAAGTCCACACAAGGCAGTTCCCAAAGCATCTTCGATAAAACGAGCAGAGCGAGAACACTTCCAGGTATTTGATCTGTACAAGGTTAGATGTGAACTTTGAAATGGAATAGTATTTGGGCTTTGACTGATGACATTTCACAAAAGAAGAACAGATATTGAGAGTCAGCTTTCGTCTTAGTAATGAGAGGCCTGCCCTTTTGTACTCGAAATGTTGTGTTGTATGACTGTGTCTCTGCCTTTAGCAGCACATTTTTCCAGTTGAAAGATTCCATTGGGATTAAAAACATCTGCAAAGAGTCTGATTTGTCCTGCATTGAGTTTTCACACTAAGTATTGCTGCAAAAGTGACAATTTTATACCATCTTCTCCTACAGGTAGTACTACATTAGCCCACTGTCTATATATCACTGTCAATCTACTGTGTGTTCTGTAAATCAATATTTTCATACAATTTGAATTCAAAACAGTCGCCAATGTATTTAAAATATCAGGTAAATGCCGAACAAAAAATAAGCCTGTTTAGTGTAGTAGCTATAGGAAAACTCGAAGTGTGGAGTCGAATAAACAGCAAACATTTAAAGTTCTGAGGTGAACTAGCCTTTGGGTCATGGAAATAAATTAGAAGCAATAAAACACAAATTGATGACAAACCTTCATTATCATTGTGCAGAGGTGGAAAAATTAAACACATTCCTTACTCAAGCAGAAGAACAGATACAGGGGTTACGAAAAGACTCTGATAAAAGTAGAAGTATTGATTCAACTTCTTTACTCAAGGAAAAGTACAGGCTCTAAAACGTAACTAAGGTAAAAAAAAAAAAAACACAGTTCTTCAAAAAGTACTTTTCTACCAGCTGATTTACTACAATTAACCGAGTCTCATGCCAAAGATTGTTGAACCATCTAACTTAAATGACCATAAAAACTATACTGAAAACAATGAGAATAGCTTTGCTCTAATGTGCAAATCAGTTTTCAGTGTCAGAACAGAATTGTGTGTTTGTGTGTGTGTGTGTGTGTGTGTGTGTGTGTGTGTGTGTGTGTGTGTGTGTGTGTGTGTGTGTGTGTGTGTGTGTGTGTGTGTGTGTTTGTGTGTTCTTCTTGTTCATGGGTTACCATGCTGCACATACCACTGTAACTGTACACTGCAGTAGGAAAGTACTCTACTTTATGTCTTTGTACTTAAGAGCAGTGGGACAATAGACTTATTCATCACTTACTAATTATCCTGATTTGCTTTACTAACAAATTCTTTTGGAGGCCAAGGACTTTTCCGATGGATCTTTACTTTCTGAGAACCCTAATTCAATCAAAGACTAAATCACTTGAATGCAGTCATTTTTCTCTTCCTTTCATCAGGCAAAGCCACGGACACAACTATATTCATTTGCTAGCAAGGGACAATTCACCTCATGACTTTAAATTACACGTACAGTTAAAATTAAACAATAGTTGTTCTTGTCTGTATGTTCACATGCATCCTTTGTCAGATAATGCACTCCAGGCTGAAACAAGTTAAAGACAAAAGTCAACTAATACTTACTTTACTCATTCCTTTATTTGAACCTCCAAATTGTGCCCAAACCTCAAACTCAAAAAGTAATAATTAGATGTTTTGAGATATAGATAAAGTTATAAAGTCTTTGATACTTTTTGTCACATTATAGTTGAATATTAGTGTCCAACTAGCCAAGTTTTACCTGAACTTTTACACTGGTTATGAATATTTGATCAAAATGACCTTCCTAGAGCAATTACAAGAGGGTAATAAAATCCCAAAGTGTCTGTAATGGCAGCAGTGCAGTAATACTTCAGTGATGAAAGAGCATCCAAAAAATCTCAGTATTTCTCCTATATCTTGGTGCAACACTCAGAGGAAAGCACAAGCTAGAAAATGCTCTTCATATTGACATAAAAACATTATTATCATAGATACACTGAGCTGGAAATCATTATTGTGTATTGCATGTCCACTAAAATGGGTCAGATAAAACATCACTGAGTATATTTATCACATTCCTTCAGATCTTTTGCATTCAATAACCAAATCTACCTTGTTCTGCAACACCTTTCTCTAACTTTAACCTATTTATAACAAATACGTACACATTTAGTAAATTGATTAGAACACATAGCATTGTAGATGTAAATAGACATACATTTCTGTGACAACATATATTATGTCTCCTATTAATTGTGCATTATTGGTGTTTAAACAAAATGATCACCCAATGACCAATTTTCTGCAACTGCAGACATAATTAATAAACAATGAACATGGTAGCAATTATGGTTTATTAAGTAACTGTTTATTAATATTCCATTTTTATTCATGACCGTAAAACATTTGATAAAGAATGAATGAATTGTTGATTGCAGAAATAATCCTTAGAAATGTTAAGTAAGAGGTTTAAAACATACATGCATTTAGTACTTAATAAATCAATAGCTTCTGGATAAGGAAATTCTACAGCAAAATATAGTTGAATTTATTTAAGCTGTGATTCACAGCTTTTTGCCTTACAGCAGGAGGTGTATTGCTGGTTTTGCCCTCCTCCTCCTCAGTTAGTCATTTTCCCAACTGACACTCGTCACTCTTGTTGATGAAGGGTCTGGCCTGTGGCTGCAGAACCCTGCATCCATGAAGCAGGCAATGGGGGAAAAATGCTGTATGTGGAGCTCTGATGTTAATGTGTTTCTTCCTGATTTCCCTCATTGTAGCTGTTGCTATGACTTCGCTGATAGCCAACGAGCCGGTAGCAGATTGTACATTGTACATACATGAACATTGCAAACCTCACTAAAAATTAAGTAAGAAGAAATTGTTATTACTTCTGTACAGACTAACAATTAAAATAAGTAAACTTTGTACTTAAATTGACAACATGTTCTCAACCCACAGCGTCAGATATTGAGGCTTCCTGAGGAGTCAAACTGTGGTCTGGTCTCCCGTTGAAAAGTCTTGTGTACCTTCCACCACCCCCGTCTTCCTCCCTATGAGACTTTTACGATTCTTATTTTAAATCGTTGATTTAGTAAAATACTGAGAAATAGTTACTAGTCTATTTATTATAAAGATAATGATTTATAAATGGCATTGGAGACATTTCTATCTTTTTTTTCTATGTTCTCATGCATCAGCTCTCATGACAATTTTGTATTTGTATATATAATAAAGAATCTAAATCAAGTATAACTTTCAGAAATAGATTAGATGTCCAAAAATGAAGTAATCTTTTGAAGCATTGATGCTTGGATGTCATCAGTGTCTGAGGACAGTGCATGTCCTCAGACACTGATGACAAGCTTGCCAATCATGTGGTGACGATGTCCGGATTGATTTACACCTCTTTTGAACTAGAGTTGAAACCAGAACACTACCCGCCTGGCATTGCAAGACACCCTTTTCCCCTCTTTCATCGTGTCAAGGAGTAGGTACAGTACTTTAACTCTCTAGCAGGAGTTGGACGACCTCAAATACAGGTCTAAGGAAAAGTTTTGGTCCTCCTTGGTTTGCATTGCCGGGGGAACACTTTGGTAACACAGTTTGGTAATAGTCATTAATTCCATGTGGCCTGACTGTCTTACGTAAAGATGATGATGCTTTCAGAAATGTCCCATTTCTCAACCTTGAACCTAGACTGAAGGTGGCCAGGTGTTTGTATGAAAGTAGCCTCTGGATCCATAGACACTGGCACTAAGGTCCTAAAATGGATCATAACACTTCCACACTTCCTCATGGAACCTAATGGGTAACGTTAGAACCTAAGCAACTGCAGAATCATAGATTCTTAGATCACCTGATCACCTCTTTCATCCATCCCCATGCTGTACTATTCTGTGTAGTATGAGCGAAAGGCAGAAAATCAAACGTATTCTGAGAGAAATCTTGCCAGCTTGGTCTCAGCCAGTGGATGGTCAGCTTCCCACAGACTCTGAAAAAATTACTCCGTTTGGTGTGTCTGCTTTACTGGATCTCGAATGGCAATAAAAAGCCTCTAAGCATTATTAAAAGGAGGAGGTGTCCATGGACAGATGATTTCTGCATGCACTGCTTGAATCCTTGTGCATGTAAAAAACACTGCCCATCTCTTGTCATTTGCAAACAGCCCAAGGTCCAAACACTTCTTGCCAAAAGAAGGCAATGGGGCTCAACCCTGTCCCATTTTTTGTACTTTACAACTTTGACAGGGTTTCTGGCACATAGCATTAAATAGCAAATAGCAATGTCTGTAAAAGACTCTCCTTAATGTTGTAACGCATTATGACAGAAACTTGCAGCAGAATTGCAGTGTGGTGGTATCCTGGCATTATTCTATAATTCTTTATATCATATTAAATCTCAGCTTGAGATGCATTCTCCGAACCTTACGGGGATGTTTTGGTCTATAAGAGGATTCGGAGGATGAAGATGGCTGTCTTTTACATAAAGACCTTTTCCTGAACACTGTAAATGATGACTGCTCTGCTTGAGTTTGGATGTCCACAGTTTTAGTACTACAGCGGTGCCATACCATAGTGCTACTCTTTACAGTCTGTTGTTCCCTGACTAGACCCTTTTTGAAGTTTTGAACTGTGTGTCTGAGACTTGCAATGGCTCAGTCGAGAGAGTTCGAACTAGAGAAGCGCTCAGAGTTCTGTGACCCCAGGTGGCTTTCTTCACTGCCAGTGCTCAGTGTTCAAGCCAATGCATGAAAAGCAAGGTAATTGGCAGTTATTGCCACAGAGCACAACTGTGGACTTTATAGTTAAAGACTCAGTAACAGGGCTTCTTTGTTTGAGTGGAATAGCTGAAAACCACCATGTTTCACTTGTCATTGCAGGGCCCAACCTGGCAATGACCCCCTCCTATACAGTAGTCCTCCTGAAATAGCGTTTCAGGAGGACTACTGCAATTTGATTTAAAGAAGATACTAACAGTCTGGGTGTGGAGGTGTGAAGATTTTAACATACTATGTTTCTACACTGTGATATAAGGGAATAATGCAGAGATTTACCCTGTAATCAATAGTTTCATTTTATTACCATATTTCTGAAAGAAAAAAAAACTGGCCAAGTATCGTCCAAATCTGGCCTGCTTATTGATGTCCTGCTTGGTACAAGGCAAGAAATCATGGAATTTGAATACATAATCTCTGACAGACTCACAGTGACTGTGCTAACATGCACTTAGGTAACCAGGGTACTGGGAGAAAATGAGCTGTCTTAGGTAATTGTGGAGAAGGTTGTACATGCACTTAAGAAACCTGCAGCTTTTTTTTCATTACGCACATGTGCTGCTCTCAAGGAGAAATCCTCCTGGGGAAATCGGGTTTCACTAATGCCCAGCCCTAATTTTAGAAACCAGCTTCACGTGATAGAAATCTGCGATAAAGCTGACTCTAACCTGGTTACTTAAGTCCATGTAAACGAACTAACTGTAACTCCTCATCCCAGACAGGCGACAGCTAGACCTAATCACACATCTAAACATGATTTCTTTGCTCTAGATGTGTTGTCTCTATTGCTTTTTCAGCACACCTTACTTTGGTTTTAGCCATGGCCACTAAAAAGCTGGTACATGATTATAATGAGGTTGAATTCATGTATTTGAATGTATCTTTACAATTCAAACATGTATTTGTTTAATCATATGTCCTCATACACTGTGTATATAGTATTTTATTGCAAATATATCTGTAACACGTGCGAAAGAAATGTCCTCAGATAGTGATGTGAACCTTGTCAACCATTTAATGTGACTGCCTATATTGACTACACCTGATGAAAACCCAGATGACATCATCCGGAGAACTAACGTGTCTTAAAAAGCTGTATAGAGTACACACCCCTCTTCTCTGTGCTGAAGACAATAATAATGTCCTGTATAATGCATAACCATCTGAGAAACCTTGATGCTCTGCTTCAGCTCCTAAAGCAGCTAATATCTTACAGTGGTGGAGCAGCATTATAAAGACAAAGTGGGAACATGGGAAAAAGAAGACACTACTAATTTATCAGTGAATTTAATCAAATGGAACTAAACTGATTAAACTATATTTCATGCAAGCGATTTACTTTGTAACATTTCCTCACTAAATCACCTAATGTATAATTTTAATCAACTCATATGTATTCTCTCTTTCAAATGTGCTCATTCAGATATAATAGGATCTATAATTGCTGTGTAATTACTTTGTGATATAATTAGACCATGATTAGCATGACATTGGCAATATTTATTGGAGCTCTTTATTTTTTCTCACTTTTCTCAGATACTTTTTCCCCGTGTAAGGTAAACACAGTGGTATGTCCAAAAAACGTAAAAATCACCAATTAAAGTTCCACCTGTTTTTTGTTTTCTTTCATTTGTCTTGTCAGTGCCTAACAGCTGTTTGTGTGATTATTTGTTTGTTCATAACAGGTCATTAAAGGAACAAAATATAACAAAAATTACAGTTCGGTAAAACGTGTGCGCCTATGTAAGTACTTCTATGGAAAAAGCTTTAGGTGAGTGTTTTACTTTAAATGTGTTAGTGAAGCTGTTTTCCCTTTTAAGTGGTCTGCAGTGTTTTTGTGAGGTTATTCCAACTGCCAGCAACTTTACTTCCATCCATTACCTTGTCAGAAACTTTGTATTGAAATTGACTTATCTTGTGACTCGCAGTCCTTCCACAATACATCTAAAATAGTCTCCTGAGACCTAATTTTCTACCTGTATCTGTGCAACTCCTTGTTTGAGTTATTTCCTCTGTGAGCACAAGTAAGCCATCATGCTGGACAATACTGAAGACATAGGTTCTTACAATGATGAAACACCCACACAGACACATACCAAAGAGTCTTGAGGGTGTGCTAATACATGTTTTTAAATAAATATTAGCATTTGTGACCCAGGGGACATGAACAATGTTACCATTTAATGGTATGTTTGCTCTCTGAGATTTTGCATAAAGTCTGAGCTTGTTTAAGAAAATGGAAATACAATTTTTGGGAGGAAAATAATATGCAGTGCATGCAGATAAATGTCATTAGAAGTTTAACAGTTCAACAGGCTGGAGATTGACTTGCAAAACTGAATTTACAATGCAGTTGATGACTTTACATAAGCCTACGTCCTGTTATGTTTTTTGTTTTTGTTTTTTGCTGACCAAACTTATAAATTTGGCTCAGGTCATGTGATAATGCCCAGGCCAAGAAAATAATGATGAAAATGTAGACAAGTATTGAGCAGCGGAAAAATATTCATATTCCTAGAGGTACCATCATTAGCTGCCATACTCCTTGCTCAGTGTTTACTCTCTGGGGTACTGCTGGAACGAATTACAGTAATTGATTGGATGCACAGAGGTGGATCGAGCATAGAGCTGTCCACATTTCTGACTGATCTCCTTGTTATAGTACTTCTCCCTCCTCCCTCTTCCTCTTTGCATTTCTGTCTCTCAGCTTCTTGGAGGCTGTCCTAATGTATGACCATTGTCTAGAGGTCACTGCGAATGTCCGAGTCATGTGGAGGTAGCCCGTCATGCAGAGCGCTGCATGCTTCAGGGAGTAATCACAGGCCTCCAGCTTCCCCCATCAACATTCTTTGCTGCCCTTAGGCCAGCAAACCAGATTTTTCATGTCAGCTGGCATGCACCTTCAACTCATAAGTAGCTGTTTGACTTTCACAAGTCTCACATCATCCAAGCATACACACTCCCAGGCAAGGTTGCCATATCCTTGGTCCATAATTATATGCCAGTTATAAGTGTCCACTTACGCATGCAGATGGGCCGGGCTCCTTAAAAATCCAGGTAGCAGGTTGAACCTACATACACAGGCTATTTATCATTCCCTAAGGGGGGAGCCCTCACATCATAATAATAATTTCCGATATTTCTCATTACTTTCTTTCTCACGTCCCCCACCCCCTTTTGACACACAAAAGCCCCAGCAACCACTCCATCAAGAGGGAAAATGTGAATAATGACAACCTTTTTATTTATTTTCCAGGACTTCTGCATTAAAACCCTACTGTATTTGTTTTAAAGAGCTCTTTTGTATGTTGACAACCCTACATAAAAAGATTAAGTCACATTGTTATAAGAAGAAGGAAAACACATTTCACTGGTTGACATTTAGTACATAAAATGACAGTCAGACAAACAGGCTTCCTTCTTGACTTTCTGTGCCTTTTTTATCAAGTAGTTTCCTCTCATGGAAAAACACATCACACAATACATAAGAATGTCACTGATAATTCAGTGGAGGATGTTACAGTAAAAATATATATATATATATATATATATATATATATATATATATATATATCCTTCAAAATCCTGACTATATGCTTCACAACTTGATAGCATCTCATTACTGCTTAGGTAGTTCACCTGAAGTGATGCAATGCATGACACTTGATTAACTTTAGCACTGAATGACATTTATGGATAGTGGTTACTGCTGTAATGGTATAGGAAGGTTAATGTCCTACATGGTTACAAATATATCTAAGTGCATTTTTAAATAGACTTTACTTAAAAAAGGTCAACACTTCTTGTGTTGTACATGTACTGAGTCTGGTTTGAAAAATGATAATTAAAGTGTGTCTGTCAGGCCTTTGCATTATACGTGCTTTTGAATGTACACAAGCTGCAAAATGTAGGGGTTGCGAGGGCGTCTGGCATCTATGAGCACCAGCCTTGAATGCTGACAGAGGAGCAGAAAAAAACACATCCCTTATTAAATCTGAGAACTTCTGAAGAAAAACACTGCTACCACTATAATCTGTTGCATTTATGAAACACTATATAGCCTGAATATTCACTTTATTCTTGGAGCTATACATTTTTCCCTCCCTCTTTACTCTTCTGTGTGAAGTAGGTGTAAATGTATGCTGTAAATGTACCCAGAAAGTCGATGTAGCTGTGATGGTTTGTGATAGACTTTTATTGGAACACTGGAGGACGCTGAGTGACTGTTGTCTTCCTTCATTACATACATCAAGGCCCAGCTGCACAGACAGCTGCAGCATATGTCAACACCTGCCAGAGGAAGGACAAGATATCACTCCATTGTCAGGCTCAATCTCAGCTTGATCTCCGCTCTGAACCAAACTTGATGTTGTTAACTTATGAGCGTCACAGTAAATAAACATGCAAACACCTGCAAATGTCAACAGTTCAGACCAATTTGGAGTTTGTTAATTAAAAGATGCTGATTGCTGATTTTCTCACATTCTGGAGGAATCGACGACTAAACAAACGCATGGTTTAACACTATGCGGAACAACTGCTCCACCGCCATGAAAATCTTAATTGAAAATGTGCACTGATGGTGAGATTGGCAGCTCTGTGTATGTGTCGTGACACCGGTATTACGGCAGAGAAGACTGTGGGCCCATGAGGCAATTACTGTGCACAGTTGAGATCCAGTCAGAGACTACTTCCAATGGGACAAACCAGCACACAGCCCTCACACTCAGAAGCCCTACAAAATAGTCATTACAAAGTTCAGCTCAGTCAGCACATTTGAGGAGAACTTTGTAGCTTAGTGTTGGCAGCCAGCTTGATACTCATACTCAGAGGAGGTTAACCATTGGTTTCCCTTGCTAACATAAAAAAGGGGGCAGTTGTGACCTCTGCTGTTATGGAAACAACATGCCATGTCTTAAATTGCAAGTTACTAGCAAATAAGTTATGTCTGTGTGAGAAGATCTTGTTGTCTGAATTTAGTGATAAAGACTTTATTAGAGGTTATTTATTATTATTATTTATTTATTTATTTTTTAATCGAGCTAAAAATAAAGTCTTTGTTACCTGTGAAAATAACATAGTTTGTAAGAACACAATTATGTGCGGCTGCAGAAGCTCTTGGAATATTGAATAGGTGCAGTTGAAATCAATCAGCCTTCCATCTGCTTCTCTGGGTCATGCTGGGTGTGACTAGGATAAGGAAATATTTCCCCCCAAGTGCAGCTGAGTTTTATAGGAAGGAGAGGCTCTATAAACTGAAGTGAAGCGGACTATGGCCTCCCCTTCATGAGGTTGTCGCACTGGACACATAATCTCGGCTGCATCATTGCTATGATCCTTCATGTAATATTGACTATCTGAAGGGTAGTTTAAAGTTCAACACTTGTTATCCTGAGAAGTTTCTTTCTAGTTGCATCACTCCTGATCTCACTTTTGAGCCCAACCACACGGCTTGCTATGTTTTCTGATACTTACAGTCCACCTTTGACAGTTCGCACCTTAGACATCCCTTATAATGATTAGAAAGGCCTCAATTTGAAATGAGGATTTGTTCTCTAAAAGTAATTAGGAGGTGATGTCCACAGATCTCATAAAAAGGTATTGGCACAATGGTGGTAACCATGGAAACCTTGTGGCTGGAGTGGTCTTCTGGGAGATGTGATTTAATAATATATTGGCCGAGCAGAGAAGGCAAATATAATATCACTCTATAGAAATGCCAGTCAGTGATTAGATATGACTGCATTGCTTTTGAGAGGGTAGATGTACAAGGGCACATATGCTGTAGGAAATACCCACGAGTGAAAGGCAAAGTCATATTACCTGAACATTAACGTTAAAATGATGCAGATGTGTTGTATAATCAATCTGTTGCAGAAATTAGTATTAAAATCAGAAATTAGAATTGGGAGTTGCATGAAAGTCACATACTTATTATTTTAGAAGAAACACAACATTACATCTCTGTGTGTAGTAATGACTGCAGCGCATGACTTTGGGATTGCTTGGCAACCAGCCGCATATGTTCTGCACCTGTTTGCATGCTGCAATCTTCTCTTTAAAAACTGAATTATTTATCAAACACATATCTAACCCTTTCATGGTGGGTTTCGGAAACAACAGATAACACTGCAGGGCAAACATAAATAGAGCAATGAGAGTCAGATTTCACTGAACCGTATCTACAGTACATGTCTTTATCCTCATAGATATTTCAGTGCAAATACTAGTGGGCTTTTTTACTGGCTGACGCTGTTGTTAATAGCTAGACTAAAACTCTCTGTAAATGTGCAGATGTACCATTGTTCTCCTCTACATTGATTTGTTTTGACACACGGCAGCACAAAAGAATGAGAAAAATGCCAATGCAGGTTTTAAAAAACAGCTGCCACTTTAACGATTTGTTTTAGGTGAAGGAGTTTCTCTATAGAAGAATGGAGGGGGATACTCTAAAGTAATGGACAATTGTAATGTGATATCATACTGGAGTCTAAGAAATGACTTGAAATTATGATTTAACATAGTTAAAGAGGCTGTATCTTAATTGGTAAAGCAGTCATCCACGGACCACAGGGTGAGTGGTTCGATCCCCAGTCCCGGCTATATGTCAAAGTGTCTCTGGGCAAGACACTGATCCTCAGCTCATTCCCATCCCCAGATGTGCAGTTCCAGTCCAAGCCCAGTAGAAATTGGGGAGGGTTGCATCAGGAAGGGCGTCCGGCGTAAAAACTAACATGCGGACAATGATCCCCTGTAGCGACCCTGAACTCATATGATAAGCTGAAAGCACAAAAAAATAAAAATAAAATATAGTTAAAATGGTTAAGAAAAACATATTTTCAAAATGGGCATTGTTTGGGCTATAGATTGTTTGTATGTCAATAGTCTGCCATATTATAGACACACCCACTTACTGTAGAGGTGAGCTCAAACAACTACTATATATATATATATATATATATATATATATATATATATAAACAGTACAAGACAAAGTTACTTCTACGTGAAATAATAAGCAATTTACTTTGGTTCTCAACTGACAAAATGCTTTTTTTTTCTCTAAAAAGTTGACCTTTCTTTTTAACTCCAACTTTTGAAGCATCTAAATGCTGATGTGTACACAGTATTTAAAGTTATAATTAATACCGTGCCTTTCTCTCTCTGCTCTTAAGGAATAAAGTGACAATGTGGAATTAATTTGATAATGTAAGGTCACATTTTACGAACAATAGATGTTGATTGTTGAAGGATTTTCATTTGGTAATTCAATTTTGCAATAGAAGGTAATTAAAAGGGCTTATATGGATGTTCTTAGTCATGTCCTTCTCAAGAGCTCACTTTGATTTAAATGTGAAAGTAGGTCCGTGTTACTTTTTCACTCTGGAATTGATTGTCATTATGTTTCTTTGTCCATCGTAACATTCAATTCTCTGCATAACTCTTGAGTGCAGGCGCTCTGAGTTGTTACACAATTAGCCTTGGAGTAGTTCAATTTTAGCCTGACACTATAAGAAGCACTGAGCCGGGTGAAAAGACACTCCAATTTGTCCAATTCCACACTTCTGTGGATTTGAGTAATCATCCAGCTATACTTGCTGATTGGCTCTGAACAGTGGCTGGTATTGAACAGCAACACCATGCAGTGGATATGCTTTTTTAAAATGTCTTTTTATCCTTACTTAAGTCAGAGCTGGATATTGTATTGAAATGTAAGAGCAAAGACATCATTAGCATTACAGTCTCCTTAAACAGTAAAAAGAGCAAATCTTCACGGCAGTCAGCTCTCCACTGAACTGACTATCTGACCATTAGAGTTTAGAGAGTCTATGAGATCCCAGTGAATCTCAATAATTGATCAGTTACAGTAATTCGACATCTACACTCATTTGCGTAGCAGGTAAGGAATAGCTCCTCTGTCATGTTATTCACTATACAGTTGTAATTGTGACAATATACTGTACTGTAAGGCATCACATTAACATACATTTGCCCATTCAGTATAAACACATTTTGGATGCAGGAGGACGAGTACTAAGCTATTTGATTAGTGTAAAGCTCATCGTTTTCTTACCTGTCGTAAGGGGGGCTTCACTTAGGGGCTTCACTTTAAGGGATACAGAGGGACTCTTTTGATAATCAGATGTCTTTTGACAATCCCCATGCTCCAGTAAAATATGACTCTACACACAGGATAAACATTTTTTATTGCTACTTGTAATTGTAGTGTTAAGAATATAGCTAAATAAAGAGATAGACATATTGCATTCTGATATTGCGGATGTGAATATTGTAGATCCATTTGTGAACTCATAGAAGCTAATGGACATTACTCAGTTGCAATAGCAAAGGACAGAGAGGAAATGATTACACATTTTAATTTGCCATACACGTCTTAAATGGGATGCTTACATAATCATACTCTATTATTAGGCTGAGTTTCACTTTGAGTTACTGATGCATATACTGTAAATGCTGCCAAAGGACTACATTTGTTCATGCCCACTTACTGCTTAGAAAAATCATGGTAGCCGATCAACATACATGACCACATATAAAATTAGTGGTGCAATAGAGTCACTTCTATTAGTACAGGCTATGATGATTGTCAACCATTATGGAGAGTTTGATTGTCTAAGGAGCTCTACACAAATCTTGTAGTGTATCACCTAAACAAGATTATTATTACTGAATTGTGGTGTTACACCTCAGAGTTACTAAGCATGGCCAGCACAGCTGAGCCGAGAAAAGAGCTCTTAGATAACACCATAAAGAAGCCGAGCAAATGAAAGACATCCACTGTGCTTTATGTTGTGTAGCAGTGATCTGATGTCGTCAACTCTATTGGACAAAAGATCTCTTACATAATTATACTGTTGGTATTGAGTTTTTAATCTTTTCAGTGCCAGGAATCACTTTACATTGGCCCTGACAACTTAAGTTCCTGCCACTTCCTTCTCAGAATCTCTGAACTGAAATTGACCTGACACATACTTCCCGGGGGCATTTGAGTCATTTTTTTTCTATCTATATTACTTACAGTAAATCTGACAAGAATACTGTAAATTTTGTGATGTTATTGGAAAGTTATTAAATATATGTATTTTGAATCAGAATTTACACATGGAAAAATAAAAAAAATATATTATCTCTGTTGTAATATATCTCAAAAGGAAGCTTATTTCTAATGAGTCTTGCAGTAAACTGGTTGTGTTTTTTATTAATATTATTACTATATAGATTTTATGTATACATAATAAATTATCTGTTTGGCCATATTGCATATTAAAACAATATTGTTTAATTTTAATCATATCATGACTCAATAAAAGTTTTTCAGCATAAGTAGTCCATTAGTTGAGGGCTATTTTAAGTAGCAGATTGATACACATACACATACACATTCACATACACATACACATGTTTATGACATTGGGATAGTGAATTTATGGTTTCCTCAAAATAATGTGCCCATTATGGTGCCCATGTTCATAGCAATAAAGGAAAACATCACCAAGTACAACAGTGTGAGTCATTGCTGTATTTTTACTACTTTAGGGATAACAATGGGGCTCTCCAGTACAGAGGAATGAGCTTTCTCAAGTTTTTGGCTATACAGGCGATGTCTGTTCACAGAACCAAATCATTGTAACATTAGGAAATGTGTTAACTAGAGAAATAGAAAATATAAATTAACTTATAATTTAACCTCTCCTGACACTGTATTTATAGACAGGCCTGTACTGTATTCCTGTATGCTTCCTTGAATACCACATGTGCATGTTTCTTTAACTTAAAGCTTACAGTTTTGCAGCTCCAAAGGTTAATCTATGTATTCATGTTATTCAACCTATCATTCTGCACAATTTACTCCAGTGTAATTTTATTTTGAAATGTAACAACACTCAATAACCCAACATGTTAAGTGAAAATAATGTAAATAATTTTGGAAAATGTATCAAAAGTCAAAAACTGAAGTATTCAAACCCTTTTTTGTGGTCAGGTGCATCCCGTTTGCTTTAATTTTTCTTGATGTGTCTAAAACGCGACTGAGTCCACCTGTAGCAGACTGAACTGATATAACACAGCTCTCTGTAGACCTCCATGTTCTGCTGGTGTTCTAATCTACTGGTGAGGCAAAATATGAGATTCATTCACTGAGATATATTGAAGGAAACCATATAAAATGTGGTAATGCATGAGGTTGCGGGATCAATTGGGTACCATTCAAAGGTAAATGCACTGAGATGTAATTGACACACACTGTCATATTCAATGGAATAGTAAAACACAAACAACAATGCTGAAAAATGTGCTTATAAAGTGCCTCAATATTTAAATTTGTTTCTGAGCAGCGGTTACTGTAGCTTGTTGTTACCATAATTGTTGCCTAAACTCACACTGTTCACTGAAAATCAATGAATCTAGTGCTGCTGGAGAGATAAATCCATCTACAGTATGTGTACAAAAGCCTTGGTTGAAAGCAGACAGCAAGAAGGATGTTTGAACGAAATTCCTCTTTTGTTTTCTCATAAGGACATTTAGACGTAGTCTGCATCCACTCTCATGTTGTATGTGGTGATGTTGTATATTTAACGGCAGTGTTAGCCTCTAAATGCTGCCACTTTTTAGATGCTTATCCTTTTATAGCTCATACAGCATATCTAGTAAACTCTTCGAAAACTGTAGCAACATGTTTAATTAGTTGGGAGCTATATGGTACTAGCGTGGTTCTGAAGAGTCAGACAATTTATCTGAAGGGTCGTTAAAGGTCCCCTGTAACATTTAGCTGTTTCATGTAGAAGGAGCATGTCTGTGCTTTATAAAAAGAGGCCTATTTGTGGAATCACAAATGGGTTTTCGAGGAACAGACACGATGGCTTTTTTAATGAGACTGAGGTGGCTCTTGTGGTGAAAAATGTGAAAAAGAGTTTTAGCAATCTCTGAAATGCAGTAGGCAGTTGTGTGAGACATTTTTAGCCTTTCACTGGAGTGCAACCAGATGGGAGCCTGTATGGTAGCCCACCCCCAGCAGGCATGTTCATCGAGACAGACACACATGCGCACACACATTCACTTACACAGACACCAAACATGATTTTTGCTGCAAAAAACCTCATATACTTTTTTCAGATTTGCTTGAAATTAACAATATTGACTACTGTAGTTTTGCCCTAAAAAAAATAGTGTTTGTCCAACGTGGGTTCATCAGTCTATGTCCAGCCTTGCCAAGGTGACAGGTCCTCTGCATCTGACATATTCAGCTTAACTGCTTAGGGGCTGTAAATATGGAACCTGCTCCAAAACTGATAAACTGTCCACTGGTAGTGTTTACACCAGAATTAAGCCTTGACATATGTTTTGGAAATTAACATCTGCTGAGGCTAGTGATAATCCTATAGGCAGCACATTAAACACCAGAGGTTCACATATAAGATACAGCATCCCTATATTCCCTCTCAGCCACTATCATCTTGAAACTGATTTCCAATAACATGCATGAGCCTGAACTCTTAAGCTGTCTCAGTCTAATGCTACTTATCTGGTCTAAAACATTAAGCAAGGTCTTTTGAGAGGTTAAATTTACACTGACTACCCCAATAAAAGCTTTAATCATTTGACTTAGTGTCAAAGGCGGTTTTCACTTTTATCTGCAAAATCCAGTGGATGGGTATTATAGGGGCCCAAGTTCACATTGTGGGTACAGTTTAAAGTGAATCACTTCATCTGTGGATTTTGCAGAATGATAATACCTGCCAGTGTTTTCATTCTGTCATATTTATGTGCTCTTGTACTGTAAAGCTGCCACTGACTGAACGATTATCATTAACTCTGTGTACCAGCACACTAATTCATTCTTGTGACTGGCCTCACAGCATTTACATGTTGGCATAATGAAAACAGCTGCTGCAAAACCTGGGTATGATTTACTTTTTTATACTTTTAAATAAAATACATGGAAGCACCTCTGAAGCCACTCTATATAGTACAATATGCTACTCATGATTTTGTTTTGTTAAAGTTTGAATGTAAAGTCACAATCCAAACAATAAATAGTCTCAAGTGAGTGGGTCATTAAGATAACCAATACAAGCTGTTTTGTTGTAAAAATATTTCATGCATCTCTAGGCACTCCTAAAACCTTATAGCAAACAAAACCTGTGTTTTACGAGACTAATTTTTTAAAAACACACGGGAAACCCTTTATTTTAAACTGTGTTATATTAAGGCACATAGATATTTTGAACTTTAATATTGTGACAGAAGTCATAAGTGTACCGTAGATGTGCTTCAAGACTTTGACATTTCCATGTGGACTTAAGAAATGTTAAAACATGAACAAACAGAAGAACAAGATTATTAACCATGAGTGGTCATGACAGCATAGAGGTCAAACTCAATGATGACAAGGCTTTTCATTTGCAAAAGACAAAAGGTTGTTGGCTGTCCAAAATTAACCAGTTCAAAGCTATGTTACGCTGATGCCATTTTAACACAAAAACACAAGTGCAGCCATTTAGAATAATGGGCACTGCACCTTGCAAATAAGAAAACATTTGCAAATGACAACCAATCATTATCTAGCACTTGAAACAAGTAAAAGTAAGTACAGTATGATGTTTATAATGAATCTCAGACAATACCTTGTGCTAGATCAGGGGTCTATGTTATCTAATGTACTTAATATTTTGGTGTTTCATACTTGTTGTTTTAATATCTGCAGTTTTGCGGTTTAAATAGGTGTGTTTTATATATATATATATATATATATATATATATATATATATATATATATATATATATATATATATATATATATATATATATATATATATATATATAAGGTTTATGTTTAAACATAAACCTTATATGCTTATATCCTTATATCCTTATTTATCTTTTTTTACATAACAGACACTTGTATAGAAGTTTTCTGTGATATTAAGATGCAGCTTAAATCTTTAGCATGTAGTTATTCATTGTGATAAGCTTTGATTAGCAAAAGCTCCTTTTTTAAGCTAGTGGCCCATACATGCCTGATACGATGTAAGAGTTCTGTGAAATCTTACTCAGTTTAATTTGTCCATTTCTTTCAATAGTTTTGTCCTTGTCAGGATCCTGTAGGAATGATGACTCACGTTCTTTTATTGAGCTGATTGGTCAGTGGTTCTCATGGGGTCACCATAGTGCTATGATAAGGTTAAATGTGAACCTTTTTCGCGCTACGGGAAAACTTGAATTGATCTCAGAGTTAGCTGGGTAACAAGTTAATGTTAAATTAAGCCCTGGATGTGGTTCATAAAAAATCATAGGAACTTGTCCAACATTATTTAAATTAAACAACGGGGAAGGTTAGCTCGGTTGTTTTTCGCCCACTGCTGCCATTAGCTAATACAAACTTATACAAGCATTTTTGTTTTTGTAGGAGTTGTTAGCAAGCTAAGCTAGCTATTAATAATGTTAGGATGAGATGACCTACGTTTTAACAGAAAACCACAGAAGCAAGTTCGCAAGGATATACTGTCACATGACATTGATGTTGACCTTCTCAAAACAAAAAAACAAACAAACAAAAAAAAAAAGAGCTTCAGCGTCAAATAAGGTGAGTTATATAAATGCACGCTCTCTGTGGTTGTCTGTGTGTAGTGTGTGGTTGCTGGTGTTATATGTCATGTTACGTTGTGTACGCATGTAACGCTACTTTGCTTAACTGATGAGTTGTCCTGTAAGCATGCAGACAGTGGGCCAGAGCATGCTGCGGTATTAATAAGCTTACATTTCTAAAGTTTTGCATGATTGCTGTGTGATGAAGCTGTTGCTAGTTCTTTGTATAATGAGGCTTTGAGTGACATGTTAGGTATGCCCACTCTAAGATGTACAGTACATACAGCTCTGATATTTGAGCATTTTATTGATATAGTAAAGCTAGAAACATTTTTCTTGTTTTTTTTTTTTTTACATACTGGAGTTACAAAGCAACATTGTTAGTAATTTAGGGTTGTGGTTCACACCCCATGTTGAATGTAGGATCAATATTGACTCTCCTTTAAGCCACTAACTTTGCTTGTCTGCTGTGTGATGCTCAGCAGGAATTGTTCTGTGTGTTTTTAGAGCTTTAAATAAAAATAGGTGCCTGCTGTGATGGCTGAACACAGCCCCATGAAAGCGGGGTAAGTAAAAGGACCTGCACAGTTAAACAATGAGCTGAAACTAATTTAATAATAATATAACAGTTACCCCCAGTGTGGCCTGTAAGGTTTAAATGAGCCAGAGCCACTGATAGTATTAAACAAGTGTTTTTATCTAACCTGACTTCTGCTCAGATTGATATTGGGTGGTGGGACTGTGAGAGGTTGCCACTCTCAACATAATGATTTTGTTTAAAAAGCGTATATTGCCTCAGTTTCACATTACTGTGTGCTAGCCCTGTCAAAGTAGGGTGGCCAAAATAATAGTAGAAAGACCTAAACAAAACCTCTTGAACAAAAACTGGACATTACCATTTTAGAATTGATTGCATGACTGATGTATTACACTGCATTTTTTAGCAAAGTGTACATATATAAGCTAAGGGTATAGACATTTACTTTAAAAATAGAGCCATTTGAATTGTATACCTACAGCTAAAAGGAATACCAGAAGAATACAGAAGGCACTGTAAACTTTATTCTTTATTCAGACAATTGTGCTATAAGGTTGTAAATGCAACCACAAGGGGGCATAAGCTTCTGTCTTCTTGTGCTAGTCCCAAGTCTGGATAAATGCAGAGCGTTGTGTCAGGTGGGCATCCGATGTGAAACACATGCCAAATTAAACATTGCCAATCATTGCTTTCCCACTGAATCTGACCTCCACACTGGATTGGTCATGGCCCAGGTTAACGATGACCACCACAGGTGCTGTTGACCTACAGGGTGCCGGTGGAAATTGGGCTACTGTTGGTCGAGGAAGGGGAGGAGGAAGGGGTGTTCGTAGGCAGAGAGAGAAGAGGAAAGCTAAGAGTGTAGGACTGACAGTAGGGACTTTGAATGTGGGGAGTTTGACAGGGAAGGCTAGAGAATTGACATGGTGCAGAGAAGAAAGGTGGATATACTGTGTGTCCATATACTGTGAGACCACGTGGAAAGGTACCAAGGCTCAAAGCTTAGGGGCAGGGTTCAAGTTGTTTTACCATGGGTCTGATAGGAAGAGAAATGCAGTAGGAGTTATCCTGAAAGAGGAGTTTGTGAGGAATGTTCTGGAGGTGAAAAGAGTATCAGACTGGTTGATGAGTCTGAAGCTGGAAATTCAAGGTGTAATGTTCAGTGTTGTTAGTGGTGATGGTGGCCCCACAGGTACCACTGATGGTGGTAGACGCTTTCTTCTAGAAGAGGCAGGAACATAGGGTGACGTATAAGAGTGGAGGTAGAAGCACCCAAGTTGACTACATCTTGTGTTGACATAATCTGAAAGAGATCAGTGACTGCAAAGTGTTGGTGGGAAGAGCATACCCAGACAACACAGGATGGTGGTGTGTAAAATGACTGGTGGTGAGGAAGTTGAAAACAAGGCAGAGCAGAGGAAGATGTGGTGGAAATTGATAAAGGAAGACTGTTGTGTAGCTTTCAGGAAGGTGTGTAGACAGAGGTGCTTCCAGAGGACTGGACCAATACAGCTAATGTGATAAGGGGATTGAATCAACAACTGCAGGACCAGAGGACGACCGCTCTACCTTCCTGGGCCACAGTCGCAGGAATTCCTAATTGGGAAAGAGGAACGTGGACAAGGAGACTGGTGGTGGGATGAGAAAGTTCAGGAGTGTATACAGAGAAAGAGGTTAGCTAAGAAAGGTGAAACACTGAGAGGACTGAAAAAAGTAGAAAGGAGAACAGGGAGATAAGGTCGCGTTAGAAGAGGCAAAGGCCAAACAAAGAGGATATGAGGACTTGTACGCTAGGTTGGACACTGTGGAGGGAGAGGTGGAATTCTACAGATTAGCCAGACAAAGAGATAGAAATGGGAAGGATGTGCAGCACGTTAGTGTGATTAAAGATGAGGATGGAAATGTATTGACAGGTGCCAGGAGTGTGATGGAAAGATGGTAGGAGTACTTTGTAGAGTTGATGAATGATGAAAATGAAAGGGAGCGAAGAGTAGAAGAGGTTACTGGTGTGGAGCAGGAAGTAGCAAAGATTAGTAAGAATTAGGTGAGGATGGCATTGATAAGGATAAGGAGTGGAACGGCATTTGGTCCTGATGACATAGCTGTGGAGGTATGGAAGAGGAGAGGTGGCAGTAGAGTTTATGATTTGTTTGTTTAACAAGATCTTGGAGAGTGAGAGGATGCCAGAGGAATGGAGGAGAAGTGTACTGGTTCCATTTTTAAGAACAAGGGAGATGTGCAGAGCACACAGAGTACAACAGATGCAGTATTTACTTTGAGGATGCTGATGGAGAAGTACAGAGAAGGTCATAGGGAGTTGCATTGTGTCTTCGCAGATTTAGAGAAAGCGTATGACAGGGTGCCGAGAGAGGAACTGTGGTATTGTATGAGGAAGTCTGGAGTGGCAGAGAAGTATGTTAGAGTGGTGTAGGATATGTATGAGAGCTGTAAGACCGTGGTGAGGTGTGCTGTAGGTGTGACAGAGGAGTTCAAGGTGGAGGTGGGTCTGCATCAAGGATCGGCTCTGAGCCCCTTCTTGTTTGCTATGGTGATGGACACGGTGATAGATGAGGTTAGACAGGAATCTCCATTGACTATGATGTTTGCAGATGACATTGTGATCTGTAGTGAGAGTAGTAGGAGGAAAATCTAGAGAGGTGGAGGTCTGCTCTGGAAAGCAGAGGAATGAAGGTTAGTCACAGCAAGATAAAATACGTGTGTGTGAATGAGAGGGACACAAGTGGAACGTGGAGGTTCCAGGAAGCATAGGTGAAGAACGTGCAGGACTTTAAGTACTTAGGGTCAACGGTTCAGAGCAACGGAGAGTGTGGAAAAGAGGTGAAGAGGCGAGTGCAAGCAGGTTGGAACAGGTGGACAAAAGTGTCAGGTGTGTTGTGTGATAGAGTATCAGCGAGAATGAAGGAGAGGTGTTCAAGACGGTGGTGAGACAAGTGATTTTGTTCAGCTTAGAGACAGTGGCACTGAAGAAAAGACAGGAGGCAGAGCTGGAAGTAGCAGAGCTTAATATTTAGAGGTTCTCTTTGGGAATGATGAGGATGAATAGAATCAGGGATGAGGACATCAGAGGGACAGCTCATGTTAGATGTTTTGGAGATAAAGTCAGAGGCCAGATTGAGGTGGTTTGGACATTAGTACCATTGTACTGAAATTTATTCAACCAAGTGTGTAGTACTTTATCTCATACACCAGATGAAAACAATAAATGAGTCTTGTTTTCAATTGAAGGTTGTTTGCAAATATAATATTTGTACAGAATATATTAACTGCAGTTTATTCTGTGCTTGGTATTGCAAAGTATCACGACATGCAATGCAATACAAAAAGGCCTACTAAGGCTATTGCACTTAAACCACATAAGAAAAGATGTAAAAATATAAGACATTATCATTGAGTTGATCTATTTTTATTACATCAAAGAACTATAACTAGCGACTGTATAATAGCCTATATTTTCTGAGACTTCATTATTCATAGCCCACTTCTCTGTGATTTACCATCTTGGAAATATATTCATACCTCGCTCCTTTCTGTACTTTTTATGATTTCAACAGAGTTGAGAGTCAAGTTGAAATTTTCTATATTCATGAGACCAAAATAACAGTATTGCACAGCGAGCCTGTGGGGGGAAAAAGGAAAGAATAACATAACAAATCCAGACAGAGGGAGCCACGTAGCTGTGCCACCACCACTTCCAATCTGTAGCCGGAGATGAGTATCAGTCTGGTCAAAGAGCCTTCCTGTGTGCTGGAGCCATACTTGGAACTATTTAATCACAACATGGAACACTGTGGCAAATTGTTGCTTTCTGATTGGCCTGCGCTTGACAGCCATGACCATATGGTGGGAAGTGATATACCTACCTGTTATCTTCCTGTGAGTGATGTCTCCAGTAAAAATGATTACTTCATTTAACCACGCATTATTCGGTTGACTAGGGGTTGGAGCAAAATAAAAATTTATTAGACCATTGGGTGGTAAACCACAGCACATCAGCTGAGCCTGTGGAGTGTTTGTGTTATTCCTTAAAATGTGACTAGTTCGGCAAAATAAATCTGTAATAAATCAGAAGTATTTATTTAAGGGCACCAATTCTTAAAACAATACAATGCATAGTTGTCAACATTTTTATACTTAGTTTCAGTGCCTTTTCGGGATCATTTTAGTTTGCTGTATGAAGAGTTGACATAGTTTACTAGTTTGCAGCCTTGAGAGCAGGGCCCACGACGGTAGGGGGGTCATCAGATAAATCTAATCGATTCATAGATGATTTCTGGAAATTAGGTTTATTTATTGACTTGTTTTTTTGTCTTTTGTTTTCAGGGAAAGCAAAACAAAAAATGTACATAGAAATGTCTTTTTATCTTCGACAACCATATAGTGTGTTATAGGCTATTTATTCAATGTTGATATGATCCTTTTAAATGTTAAAGAGGGGCAATTAAAATATAGTGTCAATTGAACTAGTCACAGATCATTGTCATTTGACTGTGATGTTGGGTTAAAGTAGTAAGTTTAAGGGGCCACATTTGAAAAGGTGGGAATCTGTAATATGGTTTTCATTTACTAATATTGTACATGTTATTTAAAACAACAAATACAATTCCTACTTATTTTCTACTTGTTTTGGGATTGGAAGTGGAAGAACTTCATAATTGAGAAAGTATCGTGTTTAGTGATATTTGCCAGTTATTTGTACAGTGATATGGAAATAACATTTAAATACTGCATGTCTCAGAAGAAGCGGTTCAGATATGTGGCATTTAGGTAAATGTCACCGAAAGAAATAAACAGTGTTAAACATCCACAGACATACATTCATTAGTGCTGACTGACATACAGCATAATTAGCACAATTAATAATTTTTCACCTACAGTAACAAAGCCACAAATAATGCCAATAAATGATCTTTGTTGCTGGAAATCTTGTGTTAAATGATTGCAATATGGGATGTAATTTAGCAATTACCATTATGCACGCCACATGTGAATTTGAAGATACTACATGTCATTGCCTAGTTCAGCCATTAAACTAACAAATTTAATAATGTGCTCATTATGCATGTGCTCATGGAAAATGTTTTCTTTTAATGCTGAAAATATAGGGATTTTTATGAGACCCCGCTGTGCATGAGCACAGAGACAATATTAAGTTACAAAATTGAGTTATCGTCTCAGCTAAGTGAATCCCAAGGACTCTTATTACATTACCCAGTGACATCCAGATATATACGGCATTAAACTGAATATTAAGAAGAGAATGTGATTATATCAATCTGCTATGGTAATGAGAGAGAAATGGTTCACGGTGTGCAAAGGCTCAGTGGGAAGGTCACGTGTGTACCCCATGTTTGGAAGGATCTTATAGTTTAATTATACAAGAGGCAAAGATTATTAAAATTAAACATTCCATACAGAGTACAGGGACTTTAGCTGTAACACTGGGCCGCTCTGCTACTGACACGACAGCCCACAGATTTTTCATTGTCTCGTTACTCAATATTAAATGTTATCATAGTTGTTGACCTTGTTAGTGAAAATGACAGTTTGCTGTAGAAATTATCAAATGCTCAGAAATCTCCTTCCCGCCGTTGAATGAAAAATTCCACAAACAAGCTTCTAATTCACTGTCAAGGTACTCTGATAAGTACAGAGGAGGCCTGACATGTTTGCTGATAGAGAGGAAAAATGCAAAGCATGCTGTATGTAGGATCCTGCACCAGCACACTTGATTCTCCTTATCATTCAGTTATAAATCAGTCATACCCACTGCTGAGCTATGACAGAAAATGTTGTTCCGGACACCTCTATATATTTACTTTGCTTGTTTTACACTTGACATTTACACTTATGGTTTTATTTTCACTTAACCACCTGCATCACTCAAAGACACATTTTCATCACAGAGAAACAATTTCATCACAGAATGATGGCGCTTTGCTGGGAACAGACTATTTTCAAGTGAATGAAATCATGACTTTTATCATTTTATTTTTTCTTTACATGATGTTTACAAGACTGGGCAATTTACCTTGAATATAGGCTTTGTCACATTCTTCTCTAAATTTAGTTTGTAAAGAAATTGCATAAAGAAGAGACTGCATAAAGAAAACATCAGTAAGGTGGGAAGTTTACTAAAAGTTGGTATGTGAAGTTTAGATCATAATGTAGACTTTCATCCACATGCAAACTCTGTATTCCATAATGTTTATGTTTAACCTTAATATCTCCGAGAAGCATTTTACTCACTGGTAGAGCATTTTCCACCTGTTGCCAAATAAAACCACCTTCTGTTAGTCACAACCCATTAGGATTTATTAAATTCACCGCCTGATAGCCTCCTTGAATGATCTCACAAAATAGAGAAATTAAGCATATTTTGTTCCCGTTCAAAATTCCATGAGACACGTCTTCATGACCTGATAATTGCACTGCGATTTCTTTTGCTAGTAGTAGCCTAAAGCAAATAGAAATAGGTCCATGATTGGAAGGTTATTGGTTTAAACCCCTGACACTCGCAACACCTTGAAGGGGAGAATGAACAAGTAGGGCTCTCCCTTTCTCACAAGTTAATGTTGAGGTGCCCTTGAGCAAGGCAATTAACTACTATGTGTTCAAATGAAATGACTCAGTGGCTGTCATGGCAGCTCCCAGACGTACTGTAAGTGTATGCCATTTTATGGCAGAGTCTCAAGAAGGTTTTTCATTTTCATTTTTCAAGAGTTTTCCCTAAACAATCAAAGGACTAACCCATTTTCATCAGTGGAATACTGCATCTAACAGCTAGAAATGACATGAGCTGGTTCTAAGATTATTTCTCAACTTTTTGTTTTATTGGATGCTGCCCATCTTGTCCTGCTAGTGTCCTTTACAAGAGCCTAAGCATTTTGCCGCATATATGAGTCAAAATTAAGAGAGCACCAGTGTGAATGACTCAGTTCTGACACCAAGGTTGCCAAAAATAAAAAGATTCACAAAGCTGTGAATCTGTAATCAAATATTTTATTTCTTTCTCATTACCAAAGCAGCAGAGTTTGAATTTGATGCAGAAGCTTCTCATTTTTCGCTGGCACTGAATGTTGCTTATGGCACTTAAAGTGACAAACACTGCCAGCAACAGGTCATATCAGCTGTGTCTAATTAACATAAATTCCACAAGTAACTTGATGATGATCCAAAATTAAGCTCGTCTGTCCGATGGTTTGTGTGCTTTCTGTGATTCAGTGTCTGCGCACTGCCAAAGGTGGTTTATATGACATAAAATATGTCATGATAACTACATTTGAGGGTTTTTTTCTTATATATTTGACTAGATTGTTGGTTCTTATTCTTTGAGAGGATACATGCATGTTGGTTTTATTTTGTTTGAAAAAATGTTGTCAACTGTTGCTTGACCAAAAAGTAGCTATTCAGTAAAATTTCCATAACGCAACAATATGCAGGACCTACTTAAAAACCAGTACATAAAAGGAATTACCCAGAGATCTTAAAAAAATAAACTGCATGCAAAATGCAATGTGTGCTTTTTTTTTGTTTGTATTTACATGTTTTAATATTAACATTCTTGAAATTGTTTTTCGATATGTAAGGGTAGGATGGAAAGTGACGTTCTGATTAATTTACAAATGGCTGCTGTTGCACCCACAAATACATTTCACTCTGTCAAACAAGTTAAAATGCACTGCTGTCTCAGGGAATTATTTGTATTCTGGACCATGCAAAGTTCTTTGTTTTCCGTTCCTTTGGTTTAATAAGGCCGCTAATATCAATTACACTAAAGATTGCCTTGTGTCTGTGTTTCTGCTTTTGGTGCTGTGCATTCAGAAGAGATCAGAGACGGGAACAGATCTAACCTCTAAACACAGCATTTCTGATTGCTCTGACATTGCTCATGCCATTGGGCCTCATTTGTATGTTCAGGTGAAGGAGCAATTTGCTCTAATGCATTGACACAGATCATTTCCCTCCACCTCTTCTCTCGCTCCTCACCTCACTTCATCAGGCAAAGGTGGACGGGCAGTGAGAGTAATATACTGAACCCATCTGTTCATCTGTCAGACCTTTTTTCCTTGCAATTTATGGCACGTCTTCTTGTTGAAGTGTCTTCCCTCCCACGGAGGCCCCCAGAGAAGCTGCAGAAGTGAACAATTCTCACACTGATTTCACAACCTCTGAAGCTGACTTGATGAGTCGTGTTGGATCATTTGTGATGGAGGCTTCAGATGCATTCTAGACTAATGGCAGTCAAGGTTACAAATTGCTCCCACTTAAACCCATATCTTGGTAAGCCTACTGTCTGAGCCTAAGAGGAGTCTACCTGACTCCACTGAGACAGGTGTTCTTCTGGCAGCTCTCTCTGAAGTATTGTCAGGCATCTTATAACAGTTCACCCCTATCATAAGCAGCTAGAGAGACAGGGCGTGGGTGATTCTGCATCCCCTAAACCAGCTGCTTTCTTTAATCTACTTGCTAGGTTCACTTGATTTGGATTATGAAGCCATCTTTATATGCATACTCACATATTTTATCCAGCAGGAAGCCAGAATCTGTGCCATCTGACACAACCTCTAAAACAACTGCTGATTAACAACAGAAGGCCAATCAATTCCCTCTGTGAGCAAGCTTAGGATTCACCATTGCTCTTATGGCAGACATATGGTAATTTTTTCACTTAGCATAAATTATAGTCTAGTACACTTCTGTGCCTGTGCAGGAGGTGTCCTACTAGTGTTGCCAGAGTGCATTAATGCATGACATCAGGTTTTAGACAGTTATTTACTGAGTAACTCAGAATAATGGCAAAGGTGCCATTTCAAATTTTAGTCTTGATAAACATTAGCAATCATCCTTGACCTTTGTTACTCTGCAGATAACATCTGTCATATAACAAGCAGAGTATTTAGCTGAAGTGGAGTTGCATTGAGGAGGCCGTGAATCTGTATTTTCAAACAGGCAGAGAATATGCTATATGAGTAGAGAAAGTCAACTGTGATACTCAACCCTCCTACAACACCTGCTGTCAAGGTGTTCTGACACTCCAGTGGACCTTCCCACTGGCTAATTGTGGAGAATGTAGCTTTGCTAGGATACTCCTAGGTGTGAATGGTAATCAGCAGCACATATGCCTCTTCTCATCTCTAGAATTAAAGCTCTGATTTTCTGAATATTTAAGTGATCACCATGAAATTGCCAACTCTCCCTTTCGCTGTCTCATCGTCTGTTTCTGTTTTTGGCACTTTTCCAAACCCGTTCCTCCCCTGCTCAAACTTCACCACAGTGTGTCACTCCACATGAAATCACACTCACAGGGCAAGGATATAAATAAACAGATATGGTTTGGGCAGCACAGTGGCTCACTGACGCCTAATGACAAGAAGATCTTAGGTCTTTGCATTGTGTGTGAGTAATCTTACCTTGTGAATCTTTTGTGCAGAGTAATATTATCTTTCCACGTTTAAAAAAACACAAGTCTGATAAACTCAGGTTTCATAAATTTATTAGCCAGGTTTCATTGTATATTGAAAATTTAACTTGATTAATTAAAAACAGGATTCATTATGAAAGCAAACATCAGTGGAAGGGGGCAGTGATGGTTGTCCTTCTGTAACTGTCCCAACATCAGAGTGAGCATGTGGTTCCTGCTAACTTCTGTTGTTAAGGCCCTTCTCCTCCGATTGCTCAGTTTGGTCGGGCGATCAGTTCTTGGGAAAGACCTGGCTGTGCTAAACATTGTACTTCTTCGTTGTTTAACATTTAACACTGACCAATATGTCAAATATGTACCATTCCTACAACCCCCCAGCAATATGTTTCAATATATTTCAACTAATAATAAAACTCAACTGAAGTTCCAAATGTTTTGAGGCTTGCTAATGTGATACTGTAGTATAAATGATGGCTCTACAAATCACTAAGAGATTGCAATGGTTTTGTAGGAAAATGATAAAGCTCATAAAGGCAAGATGTAGTACTTTAATTTGCATTTTGACAAATGTGTTTTATTAGGCAGCTGTAATTTGATAAAAAAACATAATATGTAGCTTTACATTTAGAACTTAAATAATTCATTTATGCATCATTATTTTGTTTACCAGACCGAGGATTAGGTCAGACATAGGCCTACAACCTGTCAGCAATCAGTTCGAGACTCATTTTTTAAACAGTCTTGAATCCCTAATAGTTAATCAGTTTAGATTTTTGATAAGATAAACCTTTATTTGTCCTTTATTTTATCTAATTTCTTTTTTTTGTTCCACAGTGGGGAAATTTCCATGTTATAGCAGCACCAAAAATGTGCGGCAACAATTTCTATATAGAATGATAAACACAACAAAAGTCAATATAAAAAGATCAGTACTTCTATAGTGTACAGATACACAGTTTGAAGTGGTTAAAAAAACTGTTCTTCTTTGTGATCAATATTTTAAGATTATTAAAACCGCATGATTCGCCAACTAGATATACATTACTGAACTAATACAATTCTACCAGTTAACATCTGGTGCAAAAGCAGAAAACTGAAACGAGTGTTGCTGTGAAAAGATTTCCAGTGACACTTTAAATGTTTAATTCTTTAGAATTGTATCTAAATTTTTAAGTCCTAAAACTAGATAAACCTTAAAAAGATGAAAAATGATTTGTGTTTTTTTTTTTTTTTTTTTTTTTTTTTATTTATCGTAGAAAATTATCCAGTCTTAAGCATTTGTGTGTGGCAAAAGTCTTCTGTGATTAAACTATTACACTCTACAAGCCTGTGTTGCCAAGATCATAATATAAAGAGCAAAATATCTATTTATCCATCCAACAATTATCTATAACCATTTATTCTGTTTATTTACCCCTGTCTTAATCATTTAAATTTTGTGAGTTCTATCTTCATTGCAAATGTGTGTGATCATTCTTTCCAACACTAATGACCTTTGGTGAAATGCTTCCCTACCCTCAGCAAGTTAACAGCAGTATGTCTTTACAGATGTAGAGCCAAGCTTCAGCCTTCCCTGGCACATCCGTTTGGAGTGACAGGCTGCCATTCTGATTTAAGCTAATAAAAAATAACCTCCACTTTGCCTCCAGAGCTGACATATTGCATATGCGGATGCGGGAGGAGCAGCAATTTATTTCTTCACAAGGGGTCACTTGTATTTTTAATAATTCATCCAGCATATGTTGAGATGTCAGTTGCTGTGCTTTGATCAAAAGCTGGCCCGTCTCTCGCTGAGCCATCAATTTCCAATGAAAGTATTTGGACTTCAGCATACACCTGCCATGAATGTGGCACATACATCTTCCTCGTATTCCCTTGCTGCACACTCTAAGATGGTACACTCAGAAAAAAATTCTGTGTACCATCGCAATAGAATGTTATAATTTCAGTAGATGGAGTAAGTAGACGGTGAAACAGAGCAGAAAGCAGTACATTTTGAGGGAGAACATGGCAGCCGACTTTGCATTTTCACAAGTATTGCCTACTGTTGCCCTCTTGGGATGTCCGTGTACCTCTGGCTCTTCTCTATTGGTCTTGGGCTTGTTCTTCTCACTGACTGCCAATGAGCTTTAAAAGAAACTTTTTTTGCTGCTGCAAGGTCAAATTAGGTTCATCATCCCCCTCCATGTTTCTGTTCCTTCTTCATATCTCTCTCTTTTTTTTTTTTTTTGTTTGTTTGCTAATGAAATGCATTCCTGTTGGGGTTTTTTGCTTTCACTTCTGTACGTGTTTAGTCTTTAGGGGCGGTTGTATTCAGTGGATACCAGTTTACGTCTATGCTCTAGTAGTTGTTGATTTAGATACATTGTGAGGAAAAAGAAAGGAAATTTCACCTGGTGTGATCTTAATGTTGTTTATTTAAATTTGGCCATTGCTGCTATAGATGAGAAGTGGTTGTTCAAACAATAAGCTGTTGAAACACTAAACCACCTCCACATAGCCTCTCTTATGTGGCAGAAAGGGGAGCTCAATCAAATTACAAAAATAAGGCAAGAACAGTAGAACAAAAAACTCCCAAGGGAATAGGAGAAAAAGCACCTTTGTATAAACTAAACACATACTTTTTTCCCTTTTTTTTTTTTTAAATCTACCTGTAGTTTTAAGTGAGGTTGTGATATTGCTGTCTGACACCTTGTAGTTATTCAAGAGCCAGCTTAGTATTCACACAAACATAATTAGAGTGTAAGTGGACAAAGATATTTCCCACAAGGTACTAAAGGGTAGTTGGATAATAAAGTTATGTTTCTATGGCAACTGACTGCACAGATACAATATCAAGGAAGAGTGAAGAGCAGAGGAGGAGACTGACAAATTCATGAGTTTTCCATCTAGCTATCTTGCTATTGTCACCACTCTACATTGGATTTAAACACAATTGTTACCTAAACGGGTAGTTGATTTTCTAGTGCATAAGTACACTATTCCATACATTCTCTCAACCTCAGGACTAGACGCAAGGCCACTGTAGCTGTCAGACTGGATACGTGGTGCTGTGAGCTTTCCTCCGTCATTCTCCTTGTCACATTTCTCTTTGTCATTCAGCTGACTATGGCTGGACTCCTGGTGTCTGTCCTGAAGCTTTGTTTGGTCACCATGCCATCGATCCTTTCGTTTCATTTGGTCCACTGCTTCATGTTGCTGCTGTGAGGTTTCCCCCCATGCTGCTCTGCATTCCTGCTCTCGGCTTTGGGCCAGCTTTGGCAGGGGGTCTGTTTAGTTCATTTAGTTTAACAGGAATATAGAACAAAAACATGAATAACATTCACTGCCTTAGTATTAGGTTTCCTTTGTATTAAGGTTTTTCAACAAGTTAGCATTTCAGTCATCTCTCACTTCATGACTCCACTAATTATCACTTTGATGAAGGGACTGTTTAGTTATACCAAAGCTAAACAGTACTAATCAAATAGGACTATGTAATGTAATTGGTTGTATTTATATACATTCTAAGGCGTCTCTTAGCCAGTAATTACTGTTTTTTGCCCAGTAAACGTTTTCAAACCTGCCATTTTTGTCTGGCAGTAATGCTCATCCAAAGCATAATTATACTCCACCTTTCAGCTTCACCATATCTTGTCTCCCTCCCTCCTTTTGTAATGTTTGTGTCTAGACATTACATTTCCTCTTTCTGCTTTACAAATCAAGCCACCTAGTGTTTTGAAAAAGAAATGCATTTAGTGTGAAGGAGGACCAACATCCCAATGGTGGCCAGTGACTGCTGTCCAATGTAAACTGAAGATAGAAGGCATTTTACTTTCAGAACTGCATCCTAGAAGCTAATTACAGGTATAACTCTTAGAGTTTGTGCTCACTGTCAGCAGCTGGATGGTAACTTTAGTGCACCACGTTAACGTGTCTGTGACCAATGTTAAACTGCATGAACTGAAAGCCTCAAAACTTCCAACTTATCGTTCTAACCCACTGACCTCTATAATACTGGAAACCCAATGTTTGACAGGGCTTGACAAAAATGCTTGCCATTATTTTTCTTTTAATGCTGTCCTGCTGATGTTTACTAACTTCACTATAACTTCATGAATACATTAATAACATAGATTCATAAAAATTAAGCGTTCACCCTCTTTAAATGTGGCAAAAAAAGCTGTGTTGTAAGAACACATGGCTGTGCCACGGTTAATGTTAACCGGAGTAGAAAACGATGTCTGGTATATTAACAATTGAACCTGAAATTTTGCGACAGTTAGCCTACTTCAAAGTGAAGTTTTATTTTGCTATGAATAACCATTCAAAACACAGGTACTTCCTGCAGGTATCTCTGCACCTGTGAGTATGTCAAGTAGGCACCAAACAACGAAAACAACAAATAAATCAGCCAGTTGTTTAAAGCAACATGTATTGATGAAAACAAATTCCGTAATTGATTCAAAACTAAAACCAATAATGTTTCGTTCCTTCTGAGATGCTGCATAGGTACTTGCCACACTTGCACATAGTTTCTGGTACTCGTCAAAAGCTGAGACTACTGTCAAAAGCTTTTACATAAACAACTGCAGTGGGTTGTTGTTCTGTATTGTGGTTCAAAGTAACATTTTTAGTAAGTAAGCAGGCCACACACCGTTTTTGTAGTCATACAACCATATAAAGGACTTTTAATATGCACCTTTTCAACAACGCGTGACAGGCTTTCTTTGGCCACTTAAAAAAATGAACATAATTTATTTTTATTTTTGATAAACATTAATTTTAGGTAAAAATATAATTTTATATGATGTATGGCATTTATTAAAATGAAAACATGTTTGGAACCACCAGGACTATTCCTAATATTTGCTGTCATATCAAAGAGCTTCTCCATTGATCATGCCCTGATGGTTGAGTGTCTAAATGGTAGCCAGTTTTGATAGAAGATATACATTATGAAAGCCTGTTTGAAATTTGCCAAATGGCAGTGAAGCATCAGGAAAAAGATTTTAATGAGACAAAAATGTATTTGGGGAGCACCAGGCCCAGCTCATCACCTGGCTAAAATCATCTTTATGGTGAAGGGTGGTGGTGCAAACATCATCCTATAGAAGTGCTTTTTCCTAACAAGGAGACCAGTCAGATTAGGAATAAAAATGAATGCAGCCAAAGATGGATGTCCTTTAGGAAGACATTCTCTAGAATGCATGTGACCTGAAACGGGTATTATTCTTCAACATAAGCATTGAAATGAGCCAAAGCAAACAGCCAAGCAACGCTTTAGTGGGTTCAGGACAAGTCTCTTGACCTGCCCTTGAGTGGTCTATCCAAAGCCCAACAGAAACTCTATAGAACATATGTGGAAAGACCTGAAGATGGCAGTCTAGAGACACTTCCTGTCCAACACTGGTTGAGAGGATCTACAAAGAGGAATGTTAGGAACTTGTAGACAACAAAGCTTGTAGAGACTAACCCAAGACTCAAAACTGTAGTTGCTGCCAAAGTGTAGACTTGCTATTGTAGACCTCAGTTTCAGTTACAAGTAATAAAGAATGTAAAATGTAAAGGGGCCTGAATAAATGGTCCTTTTTCTGAAGTGGCTGTATGTATATACACACTGTACAGTGTTGCTAAAAAGCGACATGCGATTTTTATTTTATCCAGAACCCCCACTTTATAATCTGACGGCACAAAACAATTTTCTTCTGCTGCCCTGAAATGGATAACTTGATGACTGCAGAGACTTAAAAATTAGGCTTTCTGTGTTTGGACATAGCCATTGCTGTCTCCTATACCGTTATCTAGTTCCTTTGTGGAAATGTCTGGAAATGACTGACTGTCAATATTTCCTGTTTTGACTGTCTGGTACAGTAAATTCCAAAATGGTGTATTAAATGATTACACTTACTTGTGCAACTTATTTGTGATAATTACAAAAAATATGACATTTATTATATGACTATTATATGTCCAATTATATTCACCATAAAATTGTGTTTGAAAATAGACTTTTCAGGGAATTATTATCTGATTTTATTGCTTTATTCAGCCTGCAAAATGTTTACCAGGTAATTTTGCAGCTTACCAGGAAACATAATACATTAATTAAGAATCCAATAATACATGTAAACTTGTAGCACTCATTATTTTCATGGGCTATATAAGACCCTCTGTCAGTGATTAATTAGCAGGTTGGCCTACTTATCACAGTAGAGCTTAATTAAACTGCTCATTTGCATTAGTGCTCGGTGAACCCTTGATTAATACAAGCTTTTTTGGATAATTTGGATTTGTACCACAAAAAGTAGAAACTACATTTTCTGAAACACGAATCTGTTATTCAGATTGATCTTTGAGCTGAGTCTGCCGGATTTTCATCACATCTGATCATTAGGGCTATAATGAGTAAATTAAGTTGCTGTGATCAGCAGTGGCTTGATCTAAATCAGGTGCAAACAGTGCTTATGACAAAGGGGACAGGGTTGAAGCTAATAAAACACAAACTGGAAGGGGGAAAGCCTCTGAATACTGACATCTGAGCTATTCTCACTGAAGTTTGACACTGTATACAAAGTGCTAAATTACCTGACAAACATCTTGATATCCTACCTTCTCTTTTCTACAGTACATAAGGTACCATTCATCCCTGTGAAGTGTATTTATTTTTCCACTGTGTCTTTTTGAGTTATGAGCGCCATTCAGTCTGAGAATAGTGAAGAAATGCAGCATAACCTCAACCAGAAAGGCAACAAGAGCACAGAGTTTTTTGTGGATTTTTTGTTGCCACTAAATAAGGCAATTTTTGAAATACTTTTTTTCTGTTCTTGATGAATTTCTGCATGCCATATTTACTCGCAGTTTAATAAGACATGATTTCCTTAAGAGGAAACTAAGAGCATTCAATGTCAACATCAAATGGCTGCATTCCATATGTGGGGTAAAATCACCATCTTGTCTCTAAGCTTACTTCATGCAATACTCAATGCAATCCTGTGATGGCTGTACACAGGTCACATTCAACCTAGGTAAACATATATGCAACTAAATAAACAAATGAGTGGACTAATAATGTTATTGTGATGAAGGAGTTGTGATACAGAAAATTTGCATGTTTTGCATTAATATTCTTGATTAGCTATTAGTCATTTTTATAGTTGATATAGGCAATAAGTTTAGGTATGTCTGGTCTATGATTCTGGTCTTGGTTTCACTGATTTGTATCTGATTTGTATCAGCATTTACACAAATTCACTACTCCCTTGAGTTGGGGTTGGGTAAACAAGCCCCTATAATTTATGAACATGCATTGACATGGTTACAGCACTAACAGATCTAATGCCATTGTCACATAAAATGCCATTATCAAACCAAAAGAAATGCAATCACATGAACACAAAACACAACATAATGTTTAGATGGAGAGTTGGTTGTGACAAAACGATAATGAGAGCTCTGAGAATTAACTACAGCTGCTACTGCTGCAAAGCTAATCAGAGCCACAGCTGCTTCACTCTACACTTCAAATTTGCCACCATCTCCACCTAATGTTACTAATATCTGTAGCCTACATTTGCAAGCAAGTTGGCTGAATACCTGTATATGTCAGAGTAACTCTTACTGGCCTGTTAAACAAAGCCAGCACTTTCCCAAGTAGGCACACTCAAGACAACTCCTTTAATTTTTTGTGTATATTTTTTAAAAGTTTTTTTTCATACTTTTGGCTGAGTGAGTTGAAGTAAAGCAGAAAATTCATACCACAGACTATTTTTTTTTCCGTTCACTCTGTTCAGTGTAATTGAGGTACATAACAAATACATAAAAAGCTGTTCCCCTTTCAATTTTCACATTAAAACAAATTAATGAAAAAACACAGCCTTCAGATGAGAGCAGTACTAATAGATGAATAAATGAGCTGATAATACAACCAATAAATATGCTTATCTTGAAAAGGTTTGCTGAATTATATCTAATTACTGGATGAACAAGAAATAATTAGTCAAGGAGATGATGGTTAATCTTGAGAAAAGGATGAGTGCACTCTGTCAAGTGTCCATGTGTTATCATCAACCCTCTGTTAAGGATTAAAGGAATGTTAATATATGCATCTACCAAGGGAGGTGATGCTAAGCCAGCGCCTGGCTAAAAGCAGGGAATTATGAAAGCAGGAAAAGGACTCGGGGTCCTTTGATCGGATTACTGTATTTATCCTGCAAGTGTAACTCAGGTGTCGCAGCCACTCACAGCATCTGAAGCCTAGGCTATTATTTCCTCTGATTAGGACATTGTTAATTCACTCTTTCAGCCAATCAAGAAACACTTTGGTGACAAAGTAAAGCAAAACTTTTTAGCTTCATAATTTAGCCAGATTAATGTTGCAAATTCTGTTAGACTGCAGAAGACACAAGCATTGTTCCAGGCAGCACTCTCTGCACTGCACCCCTTACTTCAGAAAATCCCCCCATTTCATAAATTTATTAGGGGATTTGTATTTCTAATGACACCTGCACCCTGCCACCAGAGCAATGTAAATAATCCCATCACAGAGCCCCGACTCATCAGCGACAGGCTAATCCCTTGTTTAAGGCAGTTACACCGACCCCACCCATTAATACTGTCTTCATAAAGACACAGCTTAGCATACATTATGGAGTTATAATGTGGCGAATGCTTACAGCAAACTTGAGAAATCCTCCTCGCTGCTCCAGGAAGAACATGTCACCTCTGCTGATTTCATAAAGGGTTCTGCCACACTGCATCACAGCTTCTGCTTTTAAATGCAAGGAGAATTTAAAAAAACCCTCACATCTCTGTGATGTATTGGGACAGGGTTAGACCAGTAATAAATTAGACCAAGTCAAAAGAATTTAGTCCTTCGAGAGGAATGTTAATACAAGTGGAGGAGTCGGGCACAAGAACTAAGATCTTGTGACGACCTCTCTCCCACAACTAGTGGCAGTAGATTTTAAATGTATGCAGCTTCATGGTACGTGGCTCAGTAAAGCAGCTGTGGAAAAATCATCCAGCATATTGTCTCTTGTAAGGGAGAGTTGCAAGTATAAGTTGAAAGTTACATAGCCCTTCTTATGTCAACACATTTTGTGCAAACGTACTAGTTTCTGGTAAACAGTTTTACTAAAAAATACATGTAGACACAAGTATAATTGTATATGGATCCCTATAGTGTTTTCAAAGATATTAGACATCATAGACATCAGGTTGTTAGGGGTAAACTGTGTTGTGACAAGCCCAATGATTACTTAATTAGATGCCACTTATAATTAATGCACTAGTGGGAGCCAGAAGCAAAACCACAAGATAATTTCAATCGTTTAAATCAGTCTTTTTATTTAGCAACAAGTAAGCAGTTTAAGTGATGGTGAATGATTGTCTGAGCAGAGTGAGGGGGAGAGGAATTTTAAAATGGGCAGGCAAGCAATGGACGGAAGGAGAGATGGGGCAGTGGCGGTTTTCTTGGGCTCAGCAGTTCACGAGGAGGGGATTGAGTCTGGGCACGGCTCAATAACAGTCTCAAGTCAACAAATGAGTAGGGATCATGAGAAGTCAAAACAGCAAGGGTTGAGTAAGGGGCAAATTCAGGTGACAAAGGGGGTATTTTGAGCGAGGGAAACAGTCTTCGAAAGGGTCAGTGGAGGAAAATGGGCTTAAACTGAACAAAGCAATAATCGAGAGTTACTAGCAGGTGATTCTGTGTAAACAGTCTGGTTAAGATTGGGGCTTAGTTGCTGGCTTATATGCAGGTGAGTCTAATTGAGGCATAAGGAGCAGGTCAGAGAGGAGGTCGCAGTAAAAGCAGGAACAGAAACCAAAACCATACAGGATGGTCAGGGCTGCATCCAAATTACATGGGGACAACCAGGAAGTAAAGAAATGTGGGGAAAAAACTAAAATATAATAAAAATAAAAAATAAAATTACATATATATATATATAATATTAAAAAAAAAAAAAAAACTCCCCTGATGTTTGACTGTGAGTTCTGACAGTCCTGGAAATTAAACACTTGCCAGGTGCCAGGCTGATGCTCGATGCTTATTAAATGCACAAACAATTATTCCATTATTGTGTTTTTTTTAATGAATATATCACCACTCAAATGTATGGTATTACATTGATCTGTAAAACATAGCTGACCCACTGCTCAAAAATAATGCATTGAAAAGAAGCTTAGAGCAACCCAGAAAGTGTGTACATTTTCTCAAAATGACTCTAAGCCCATTTATGTCATTTGGCCAAAATTAAGCCACACGGCAATGCCAATGATTAAAGATTGTGATAGATTTGCACATTCTCATCATCATTGTCATTATCCATGTCTTGATTACTTTTCTATTTTGCTGTGCAACAGCAATGGCCTAATAGCCACAAAGATCTCTCGAGTGTTTTCTCCACTGGTAGGAAATGAAAGAAGTCACAATTTACAGTAATAGTAACAGTCATATAATGAGCACAAAGTGCTAGTTGCAGATTATATATCATGCACACAAATAATGTAAAAATCTTGTTTTCCTGCAATAAATTAGATTGTGTGCCAACAGATCTTTTATCAGATAGTTGTGTTGTCTGACAGCATAAAACCTGCATGTTAGTGACAGCACCTGCCTTACACTAAAACTCAAAATAACTATACAACATGCTTACTTACACCTAATTTAATGTCATCTTATCAGTGTCAGAGGTGACAGAAAGATGGCTTATTAACATCAACAACCACAAATGACAACTCATCTGTTTAGCTTTGATTCTGAAGAACATAAATAGAAAAAGTGAAATGACTTGAAAATAAAAAATTTTCAGGGTACAACAGATTGTATTTGATTTAAAAAAAGAAAAAACAGCATAACAGCAACCTGGTGCTGAGGAAGGTGTGATCAGTAAAATTCATATGTACAATCTCCGTGCTGATATGTTGGAGATGCTCTAGCAGTTTCTCTCACTGCGATGTCACTGCTGTATTGTCAGTGCAGTCAAATCAGCCCTGGTGTTGAAAGGTATTGTTTCAATAGCTTTTTTCTTTTTGTTTATCTGTAGGGAGTTTAATATGACCCTGTAGGTGTGTATTGGAGAGCAGCACTCCCTGTAGCCAAGTGCTGCTGTACAGTGAAATGAAAAATCTTGACTGAAAACTGTTAAAGCAAGGCAGAGGTTGTAGAGAACAGGACACATCCTTTTAGAAGAGAAAAGGACGTATGAAGAAATACTACTGATCCACTTTGGTAGATTAATTGATAGGGTTTTTCACATCCCTACACCATTTCAGTGTTTTCTCAAATCCTCATGCTATGGCACAGGATCTTACAGGCATTTACAGTACGCTGGGCAGCCCTACTATTCGATGGTGTATTACTTCATTGCATTATAGTGCTTCCATCACTGACTACAGTCTGTATTATGTGTGCTACATACTGCATGCCTTAAAGTACAATACTTAAAGGTATATTTCCTTTTCAGGGGCACCCTTTCTGTATTCACAGTTACACATATTAGCATGCAGAAGCTGCCCAGTAAAACCACAGTACGACCTGTTGTCACTGAGCAGCTGAGCATGGGATTACGTTTTGTTTAAATGGATGGACAAGTGCTGCCTACCAGATTTATTCCTTCCAGTTTGGAGGATGCCAGCTGACAGTGTATAATATATTTTACACACTGTAAAACTTACAAACAGTATGTTATACACCTTGCTCTAACTCTGAAGCACAGAACCTAGGTTCCCGTTTCTTCAAAACACTTTAGCTAACTAATTATAATGTTGCATATAGGAATAGTAGAAACCACAGTCATCAATTAATAAAGGTCCTTAAGAGTCTTAATAAGAGTCTTTGCCAGAATGCCAATGCAGATGATTTATTTATAATGTTTTGACAAAGACTCATACTCTAAAGAGGGTGTGAGATTCTGTCAGAATGCTCTGCAGGAAGGCATCTGTGCTGCCAAACCTAACCCAGACCTACTGTAAATCATAATGTTGTCACATCATGGAGATTATTTACTTCTCTTTTTTTTACTTTTCATCATTTGTCTGTGAAAGGCACCATGTAAGCTTTCATTTAATTTGGAGGTTTCAAACTTCAGTGTTGTGCATTAAATGTCTGACATGACAAAACGGAAAAGCAGTATTGCACTGTTTATTTATTCATTTTTTTTCAAGAGTGCTATTGGATGGCAAGCACCTTGAGATTTCTGCCATCCATCCAAACAAGCCCAGCCTCCATCTAACAGCACAAAATACGATATAAATGAAGACTCTGAATCTGTAGAAACGGCATTGTCCAGCTGACGTACCGTAAACTGTAAACAGTAGGTGTTATAACCTCCTAGTTCACACCATGACTATTTTTCCTGACTAATAGTCACTGCCTAATTACTTTTTACTTTTTGTCTTATGTCCTCATGCAGTTCATGAGTTTATAAAGATCATATGTCACCAAGGATGACCTCATACATCCTCTAGGGTATGTGAGCTCCCATCGTCCCTCCATGTTAAACTTTCTTCTGTAAAACCACTGTTGCGACAGTCTCTTTGAACATGATCTGACGAAATCAAGCTTCATAGAGTTGGCTGAATGTTGTATATGCATGCTTGTACAATGGCCTTTATTTGCTACAGCTCTGAAGTGTCTCAAAGGTTTAATAGTTGTGATTGGTTGTAGACATCTTTGTCCATCATATGAATATGTGTGAATAGAGTAATCTTAAAATAATTATTTTAAGATGCATTATTGTATATTGCATATATATTTGACCAATAAAATATATTGATGCTAGAAATGCATTGTAGGAGACCATAAAGCTTTCTGATTACATCAGAGACTGACAAAGAGACAGACTGTTGCTAGCCAAGGATGATTTCCTATATTACACATGCTTGCTGCCTTAGAACTATTGTACCTCTCCCTGAGGCAGAAACTGCTCTCACACAAAGACCCAGTCTCTCTATGGCTGTGCCTTTGCCTCTAAATAGCTGGACCTGCTCCTGTGAGTTTGATAATCATATTGCAGTTTCTGCACACTCTGCAGGATACCAATAGATCAGCCTTTACCTCGAAGGTACATGCGGCCAACATCGTGGCCCACATGGTGGAGTGTAAAGGAAAACTGTAGTGTTTCACATACTTCTTATCTGTTTTATAAAGGGGTCTTGTTGGTAGAAGTGTTATGAGTTCCTCTGTGGGATTTGCACTGAAGCCAAGTTTAGAGTGCTAGATGCGCTTTGTCTGCTCCCTTTTGAACCCTAGGGGAGCCTTAGTGAAAGGGGCCATCTGCCAAAATGACCTTTCTTCTTGTTAAAGGCTCAGTAAAGAATGTGGGCAAGCGCCACACCTTGTTCGAAAGCCAAGTGTGCATGTGCAGGAACTCCTCATTTCCCCCAAAAAGACTGTGGGCCTTTCGTGCCAATCAGGCCTCTGAGTTGGCAGCATATGACTCTGCTCACCAACAATGTTGGAGGATGAGATTTCAAAACTGGCTCCATAAATAGGGGAATAGACAGGCTTTTGCAGTCTGAGTGTCTGTTTGTTTGGATCATGGACCATGGCCTGTCCAAACAGAGGCTCTGCAAATTGACTGCACAGATGAAGCATAGGCTGTTGAGGCATACAATACAGGTCTGAAATATCTCCCATGCTTTGAGTCATAAATGTCTCCATGTCCAAGACTCTGTTGATGAGTGTGGTTCCCGCATCAGTGGACCTGCAGACTATGCCATCAGTGACCAAAAGAGATCCGAACAGAATAGTTAGTGAAGACTGGACCAATCTGAAAATGGAACCATGGCTCATTCCTTATTGTTCCCTGCTTACAGCTTGGGTCTACTGCTGTGGGGAACATGTTCAGTTCTCTGTCCGTAAGCTGCAGCCCAACTTCCCAGTTCCTTTTTGCTGCTGCAGAGAATTAAGCTGGCACAGCTGGTACCATAATATCCTGTAATGGACAATGCTATTGTTTACTGTATTTACACACTTATGAAATTAAAATGGTTGTTAGTGTTTGTCTCAGTTTTAAAATATCTGTCAATTATTTCATAGCAGGCTTTAACCCTATGTATTAATTTTTTTAAATTATGCCTTTAAATAGAGTAAGTTTTAACTGAACTATTTATAGACTTACACTTTTTTACTTTCCCCATGTTTTTGGAGCATTCAGACTTTATTTATTTAGACCGTTAAATAACTCAAGCATGCACATAGGTAATTACAGCAACTTTAATTTAACAAAGTAATGTAGTGTGGATACAAGTTCAGAGCTATAGAGTAACTGACAAAGTGATGAACAGTTAACAGTTAAAATAGGTAAATGTTGCTAACTAAAATCACTTCAAACTAACAAAACTAAGGGCTTGTAACTGACTTCTTTGTGATTTTTTGTTTTTATTAAGATGCTCTTTCCTTCCAGTAAACTCGGATTCTCATGACTCTTATGTTTATTTTATGTTCCACATAGTGTGAGTGGGTGGTGAATCCGTAGTCCAAGTTAACTAATTTTGAAGAAGGGATGGAATGTTTCTAAAACAAGTGCTCCTACAGCTTTCAGACCATCGGAAAGCAGGAGCACGGTTTCTGTGCTTTAATTCTATTTCAGAGTTTAAGAGGTAGCGCAGTGTAGAAAGAGCTAATTGTGGTTGTTACATTTTTAATATTAATGAACCATGCAAATTTTTAAAGATTGTAATAATGAGGAGTTTGTGTAGGCTTTGTGGGGTCAACTGTTGTGTGCTGGTAATATTTCCATTTAGTTAGAGCTAAATAAACATTCTGTTTGTTTTGTGATTATACATTAACAAACTGTTGCTGAAACAATACTTTAAATAACAAATAATTTTCAGGACCTAGTTCATAGCTTTTTATTCAAACAAGGCTCAATCTTGTTTACATACAAATCCCTGTATCACATTACTAATTATGTAGAGTGTCATGCTTTTTAAAAAAATATTTTTGCTCTTTTGCACTGCTCATATCTTGAATTTCTGTTGGTATTTGAACTTCTATTTATAGCAATAATGTTTGTCTTTTTGGCAATTACTTATGGCTCATGATAACCAAAAAGTCTCAAGTCTAAAACAGATGAACGTTACCACTTACACTCATAAAACACCTTTCTCTCCTGCATGCCACAGAATCTTTGTGCGGTGTATAGCATCATAGACAGGAAATACACACCCACCTTAGAAAAACAAGTTTACCAAAAGCTTTCACATAGGCTGGATTGCAACTGTGTAATATCAATAAGGAACACAGGAAATGCATTTATATGAAATTGTTAAAGATTTTTACTGTAAAGAGTTCTTTTGCACCTGGGTTCACTGTTCCTGTTCCAAGAGTAATAACCATGAGGGAAGCAAGCTGAGAGCAGACATTTGGAGTCTGTTTTTTCTGTTTAAATAGGAAAACCTGAAAGTTCTTCCATTGCCTACATTAAAGGGTGCAGACACATTAAGAATATGAAATGTCATTAGTGTCCTGTATAGAGCAGAGATGTAACTTACAGTGCATCCAGAAAATATTCACAATATTCACAAATTCATTATTTTCCTCAACTTTCTACAAACAATACCACAATGCCAATGTGAAAGAAGATTGTTTGAAATCTCTGCAAATGTTTAAAAAATAAAATAAAAAAGCACATGTACATAATTATTCACAGCTTTTGCTTTTGAGCTCTGGGGGATCCTGTTTCCATTGATCATCCTTGTCCACCTGTGGGAAATTCAGTTGATTGGACATGATTTGGAAAAGCATACACCTGTCTATATAAGGTCCCACAGTGCATGTCAGAACACAAACCAAGCCATTAAGTCTAAGGACTTGTCTGTAGACCTCAGAGAGGATTGTATCGATGCAAAGATCCTGGAAAGGGTACAGAAAATTTTTTGCAGCACTGAAGGTCCCAGTGGGCACAGTGGCCTCCATCATCCTTAAGCCAAACTGAGAGATGAAAAGAGAAGGGCCTTAGTCAGGGAGGTGACCAAGAACCCGATGGTCACTCTGAAAGAGCTCCAGTGTTTCTCTGTGGAGAGAGGAGAACCTTCCAGAAGAACAATAATTTCTGTAGCACTCCACCAATCAGACCTGTATGGTACATTGGCCAGACGGAAACCACTACTCAGTAAAAGGCACATGGCAGTCCATGTGGCCCTGAAGGACTCTCAGACAATGAGAAAAAAAAATCTCTGGTCTTATGAAACAAAGATTGAACACTTTGGGCTGAATGCCAACCGACATGTCTGGAAACCAGGTACCCCTCACCCCCTGGCCAATCCCTACAGTTAAGCATGGTGGTGGCAGTATCATGCTGTGGGGATGTCTTTCAGCAGCAGGAACTGGGAGACTAGTCAGATTCTAGGGAAAGATATATGCAGCAATGTAGTGACATCCTTGATGAAAACCCGTTCCACAGCACTCTGGACTTTAGACTGGGGCGACGGTTCATCTTTCAACAGGACAACAGTTGTTGGCAACTGTCATGAATTTTGAGCATTCCCACAGTTTGCTGGATTTCCCTAGATGGGAACTTTTATGTAAATGTAGCTTGTAGAAATTTCCCCTGGCATGGACTGTATAACTGAACAAACTTAAAGAAATAACTACAATTATAGTCATTTCTGTACAGTATTATGTTTTAGTAAGTGGGTCAGCTAACCATAAATACAGCAATATTAAAAGTTTACAATTCAACAAATGTTAAAAGTAAAGTGACAAATAATTTAGTCTGTTTTAAAGTAAATAGGTTATAGAATGAAAGTTGACTACACAGCTTTGCAACTGTCCTTAAAACGCGAGAGATGGTGCATTTCTGTTGACCTTTGTATCTATTTTCCTGTAGTTATTACCAAACTCCATAGTTGTTTACAGGATAAAGCACTAAAACAATTATTCAAGTATGATGGAGCCCATATAATAAAGCGTGTACCAGTTCTCTCACCAGGTTCCCTCTTTGAGCCACTGTTTCCATCATCAAAAAAAGTCAAAGCATGATGATGGCTGTGGCAACTGACAGCTTGATCAAACAGACAGGGACAGAGAAGTGGCTTGAAATCCTTTTGATCTGTTGGGCAACTTCAATAAACTATTTAAATTTTTAAATTTAACCATTATATATGAGCATATGTATAAACTACATATGAGAAAGATCTGGTAATGTGTATTATGAAGGACATTTCACAGCCTTTTTTTTTTTCATTTTTCATAGATGGTATGATGACCTGATTTCAATATTTAAACACTTGTGAAAATTTGAGAGACAAATTATGTTCTTTTTTTAGAGGGAAGTTGGAAATAACTGAATATACTGTACAACAGTTAAGCACTATAAAAACATTTTTGAAGTTAGTAAAAATTGTATTACAACAGATCTGTTTTTAAATGTATACAAAGAGAGGATTTGATCATTTTGGGAATGTGTAGTACATGATTGGGCCTCTTTCACAGTTTTAGCATCTTATTTTTTCTTGTGCCAATAGGTAGTAATGTAGATAATTTCACTGAGCAGTTATCATGTAATTTAATATAACATGTTTTGATATATAATTATGATGTTGACATTATCATCTGTGTAGACTTGGTGTTTCTCTGCCACCGGGTATAATTCTGCCAATTTATCATATCTGGTTGCTTCATTGGTCTCAGGAAAGAAGCCGGTGTTTGTTTGGTAATGTGGTAAATCACATCAAACTCCTGGCAGTGCCGTTGTAAGGCGCTCACTTTGTAGTGCAATACAAAACACTGGTGCAGTAACTGCTTATCAGCAATGACTGCTTATCATGAAAGATATGAGAATAGATGGCGATTGATGAAATCAACTGATGAATTGGCAAGTAGAATTGAAATGCACATTTGTATAAAGTATTTGATTGAGGGATAATTCAGCTGGATCCAACAGCATTTGGACATATCAAAAAAGAATACAGCATGTGGCCATATTTGGAACACTAAGCTCCTTTTTGGTTAAAGCAATTTAGAAGTCATTAAATATGACAAAAATCTGCTGAAGGCAGGCATTGACCCAGAATCATCAGATGACTCTGAATCCTAAAAGAAGAAAAAAAATTAAAACGGTCTTAAGGAACTTGAATTAAAATATTATTTGCTGAAGGATGCTTTTACATTTTATCCTTTACAATATCCTCATTAAAATACCTTATAAAACATTGTAGTAGTTTCTGTGGCATCATGACTAGTTCATAGGAATCATCTTTCTTTTTTGAATAAGTATGCAAATGTTATTTTAAATATTTACATTTAATGGATCTTCTCTGAAGACTCTGTTTTGTTTTTTGTCTATCACACAGTCATACGGTGCACAGAACGTGGCAATCGACTTCTAAGTGGCTTGTTCCTAAAAGCACTCATTTGCATTGCTGTGTAGTCTTCTAAATAGAGCATGGTTGGGCCTGCATTTGTCTGTCCAATCCCGACCCCGAGTCTGACAAGCATATAATACTAAGCATATTGCATTTCATATTGGAGCCCAACACAGTTTTGTGCATTGTTTTTTCTAATCATTACACTTAGAATAATATTGTAGCCTGCATGACCAAACCTTTAAATGAACTTGACCCCCCCCAGGTGCTGACATGTTTCTTCCGGGTTGGTTTGGGTGCCCATCCTCTACTTGACAGTTTGGTAAAGATGTTACCAAATGTTCATAGAGAACCTGTGATTGTGTTCACTGCTGATGAATCAATATTAGATTGATTATGCCAAGATTGTGAACATTGTTATACAGTAGCTACTAAACAGCAGCAGGTTGGTAACTATGAGCAAACTGACATGCTGCCTTTACCATTTAGCTTTTAGGATTCACGTTAAATTACAGAATTTCAGTTACTAAAATGTGGAAAACATCATTTTAGACAGCTTTTATGTATGATTTGGCAGCAATTAATAGCCTGTTTTGATAAAAGACATTTTGATCTTATGTGCCTATGTGCAATAAACATCCTTTTCAAGAACCATTTTATTGGACTAATGTCAGGAAATTGCTGCGCATTCCCTCATACTCGAATGATACATTCTTTGAATAAGTTTTCATGAAAGCCATAAAATATGCTCCACGTGTATTAACATGGCTGCAGATATAAGCTTTGAAGTACTAGCTTTGAATTGAAATATGCAGCATGATGGAGAGCATCCCACAAGGAAAGGTGAATGGCACCCAGCAAAATGAGGAAATGATTCACTACTTCAACACTCAAAAGTAAAATTCACACAAGTGACAAGGTCCAGAAGAGCAGGGAAATAGCCTCTATTTAAGTGCTGGATACAGTGGAGTATAATCTCTCCACAACTGACCTTCTAAAATTAAGGTCTTTGGTTCTATAGATCTCTACTTTTGTCCAAAAAGAAAAATATATCAGCACGCCACAATGTTGCAGTGGGTAACATATCCATTTATTACCATGAAAATGGTAAGCAATTTTTGCTAAAAACTATAGTGATCTATAGTATAGAAAATTATTTTGCAATTAAAACAAATTTAAATGAGATATTTGTGACCTATGTTTAAAGATCATATTCAAAAGGAAAAAGTGACTGGATGCTTAGAGATATTGACAGGCTAGGGTGGGTCAAACGTAACAAGATAAACTTCCACAATATTGTTTTGGTCTTCAATTTTCTGAACTTAGCAGGCATGATAACAAAACATTTAGTATGGAATGAAATGCCTTAATAAAGTGTGAATTAAGCTACTTTAAGGTCAGTTTCCTCAAGATGAAACCAAACTGAAAGTAGGTTATAATTATTATATCTGATATGAAGACGTTGAATGGGTTCATGTTTTAAAGTCACCTTACATGTGTTTTTTGCAATTCTGTAAAACTGTGCCAGATCAACCCGCAGACTAATGATGCGCTGTGGCAAATCTGAACTTATGTTATAGGCTGAAAGGACCAAAGATTAAACCAAACTTAAATGCATCTTTAATGCATTTCGATTCCCGGTCCTGGCTATATGTCAAAGTGTCTCTAGGCAAGACGCTGAATCCCTAACACCCCATTCCCTTCCCCAGCTGTGCAGTCCTAGTCCAAGCCCGGTAGAAATTTGGGAGGGTTACGTAGGGTGTGTGTGTGTGTGTGTGTGTGTGTGTGTGTGTGTATATTATACAATACTTCCATATCCATACCACCCTGAATATCTAGGAAAACCTGAATAAGCAAGAAACCTAAGAGACATTTGAATAGAATAATAAGAATAACTTGAAAACCTGCATTTGGAGATTGCTTTAATCAGATAAAGGTGTGCAAACTAATGATAATAATACTTTTCACCGATTCCGAGACATTGACAAATTTACTGTATAGGTTTGTCCCTTGAGTAGCAATAGTAAGCTACAAATAATTAAGAACTTATGCGATAAAGTTACAGTGGAGCTATGAATCACATGATGTTAAGTACCATCAATTTGGCATAGAGTGAAGGGTGGTGGAGCATTAAGAACTCTTTTACAAAAATCAACGTAAATAGACAGATAAAGGTCATGTTGATTGTGGGAGTTTTGAATGAATGTTGCATGCATAATGAAATCATGGGCGACAGTAATTCTCTATTGACTAAGAATCTTTTCAAATAGTGAGTCATTGTGTGGGATGTAGAAAACTCTGCAAATTTCTAAATTAATGTGTCCCACTTTGGCAGAGGGAGATCATGCTGAGCTCAATCTTTTCTACTTATGGATAGCCAAGGCCAGTGTTTGATGAATTTGGTAGCAGTGACTATTTTGGTAGTGTTGTGTGTCAAAAAAAATATTGACAGTTTGTTGAGGCTCATCTAGAAAGTGAGTGGCTGCTTTGAATTATGAAGCAGAAAAATGTAGATGTTCAGACTAAGATAGATGAAGCGGTTGATAATCAATATGCACATCTTCCTGGCACCTAAAGCTAATAGAGATCAGTCAGGTGGAGCCAGACAGTTTGGCGCAGAGAATATTTACAGGGGAAGATTCTCCGCTAATTGTTTGAGTATGGTATGCCCATTAGACAGACTGTTTGTGGTTAGTCTCAAAGCCATTTACTGATGCTTTTACAGTATAATTGGATTTTATTACTTGTCCTTTCTGAACTATGTGGAGTTGACAAAAGTGTACAAATCAACAGAACATTTTACATTGCAGTGAGTCCAAAGACCACCATATATGGCATATAAATTGTTAAAACTGTTATTATAAGCTCTTTGCCTGTGTTTCCAGATCTGCCTCTACTTTCTGTTTTTTGTACTGTTACAATAATTGTGAACAAAAATCACAAAACCACTCAGTGAAGAAGAATCTTAATTGTGACTGAAACCTCAATGTAGCTGGCCAATAAACCGTGTTCACACGTTTCTGAAAACTCTCCACAGAATGCTAACAGTACTTGACTAAGTTTAAACATGTTAAATGGTTTCTTGCAGTATTATAGTCTGGCGCAAGCACCCCAATTACAGCTTGGTTTCACAGTGTGCCCTGACTGTCAGTAGGATCACAGTAAAACTGCAAAGGCAGACATTTTACTTTGAAAGGATTATTAATGAAATCTTGCTCTTTACAGTGTTTCACTCTGACATTGGAAGAAATTCTCTCCAGACTGAGAGACTGTTAAAGTGGATGAGTGAACTTGGGGAGAGAATTGGTTGCAATTGTCATAGGAGCTTGTGACTTCAATAGTATCACCTCGCAAAGCTTTGGTCACACCTTAACTTCCCCCATCTGTAGTGTAAGTCTGGTAGCATCTTTGTTTGGCATGCTCGTCATGAGAGCATAGATGCTTGATAGTGCTGTTCAAACTCTCCCTGAAGATAAAATGAGTCACGTTGTACAGTAGGTAGTTTTGCGGGCATGGAAATTAGAAGGTCAAACATGATAATGAAATACTGTTAATGTGTTATGCAAAATTAAGAAATTGATTGGTCAAAGATGAGAGAAAACTGTAATGCACCAAAACACAACATTGATATTATCACTCATACATAGTCCAGAATGTATTCAAACATGCTTTTGTGAACAGTCATTTATATCTTATTTCTTAAGCATGCTCAAGTGGCTTATTGTAGTCCCTATTATATTACCAACTGTGTTCCCCCATATTCCCTGCAGCACAAATGCTTACAGAACCTAACCTGTGGTTGCAGAGAGGACTTTAGCAAATCCTCAACAGACAGAAAGTATCAAAGTGAAATGATCCCATCCTTTCCATAGCCTGTGTGTATAAATGGTTCTCCATCCTTGAACAAAGATGGACACACACACACACACACACACACACACACACACACACACACACACACACACACACACACACACACACACACACAGGCCACGGGCCAAACCACATGCTCCTGCCTCCTAATGCAGTGACACTGCAGAAGAGAGGCGAGAGGGATGACCCATAATTCATCACACCACACCTTGGACATCTGGTGCTTAGTACAACCTGAGCAAGGGGACGACTTGGTATAACCATCACAGCGTATGGGTGTCTGTCTCTCCAGGCTCTCTAAGCAATTGACTCATTAGCTTACTGCCGACTGTCTGATTATGCATTATTCATGTGCTGGAAGGGTGGTGTAGCAGACTGTGTGTGTCTGTTTGTGTGAAGGGGGCATCACGGGTGGTCAGGGGTCTCCTGAGAGGTTGATGCAGGATTGGCAATGCAGGAGATGGTCTATTCACCAAGACATCAGGCAGATGTTTGGTGGATTTAGTGGGTCCACAGTTATGTGTGCTTGTGAGTGGTTAAGCATAATAAAATCATAGCTATTTAGAAATGGGTTTTTAAAGTGTAAGCCAATGTAGTGTGTATTGAGAAAATAAGCATTTTCATTCCTGTGGGCTCAGTGGTAGAGCATTGGGTTGATCAATTCTATTCAACTCAACTTTATTTATATAGCGCCAATTCAGAACAAGGCATCTCAAGGCACTTTACATATTAAGGTCCACACAATACAAGTATGTAGAGGCAACCCAAACAAATTCCCCTTGAGCATGGCCTAGGGAACAGTGGAGAGGAAAAACTCCCTTTTAATGGAAGAAATCTCCAGCAGAACCAGGCTCAGGGTGGGAGGCCATCTGCCTTGACGGGATGGGGTGAGTGCAAAGTGGAGAGAGAAGAGAAAAGAGCAACAACCAAACATTGGTCAGGTTGGACCAGTAGTTGTGCATTGGAAAAACACACACTCCAAAGGCGGAGACGCCTACAGAAAGGGACAGAGGAAGGGAGAAGCACAACTACTGCAGACAGAAGACACAAAGTTAATCATAAACTGGTGACAAGTAAATGTATAGAGAGAAAAGAGAGGAGAGGAGCTCATTGCACTTGGGGGGGGGGGGTCCCAACAGTCTAAACCTATAGCATCATGACTCAGCTCTAGTTCAGGTTGACTGAGCTTTAACTATAAGCTTTATAATAAGGAAAGGTTTTAAGCCTAGACTTAAAAGTAGAGAGGGTGTCTGCCCCTGAATCTGGATTGGAAGCCGGTACCACAGGAGAAGGCCTTGATAGCTAAAGGCTCTGCCTCCCATTCTCCTTTTGGAAACTCTGGGAACTACAAGTAGGTCTGCATTCTGGGATCAAAGTGGTCTAATCGGACAATATGGCACTATGAGGTCTTTTAAATATGATGGAGCTTGACCATAAAGAGCTTTGTATGTAAAGAGGGAGGTTTGGAATTCTATTCTAGATTTCATGGGAAGTCAATGGAGAGAAGCTAATGAAGGAGAAATTCAAGCTATTGGTATTTTAACTAGGGTTATTAAAATTTATCCAAAATGACTTATTTTAGTAGGAATCTGATTTTTCTTTTTTTTTCTTTTACATTTTTTTTATTAAATTACAGCATAGCACGACATTTTAGAAATTAAACTTACTGGATTTCTTCACAAAGGAGAAGAGTGTCACTACACTTAGTTAACAACAAGATGCCTAAAGAGAGAGGGGAATCTTTGGACTCTTGAGTAAGTGGGGATCTTGGATAAGTTTCAGTTCTGTGGGCAACGTCTAGCAGGATGATTGGGTAATCAGCCAGCCTGAAGTCTAGTGGAAACAGTGACAGATGATAATGAGACACTAGCGATTGGTGCAGGTATCAGAAACTGAGAACAGCACTAAAATCTGAGCAATATACGCTTTAAAAGCATTTTTTTCTCGGACAACATGTGCTTGGTGGCTTGCCAGTGGGCTTTGGTAAGAGTTGAATTTATTACCTAAAGTCCCTCCAGTACAGGAAGAGATGGATCACAATAGTCGAGTTGTTTCTCTTCTCAGTGCTTAGAGCCTGGAATGATTGAATAGGATGGTTGTTCTTTCCTTGTATTTGGTAATGTTGGGGCATGACAACTTTGGAAAATTTCAGGATTCCAGTACATGTGTGAAGGAGCCGTTTTAAATATGTTCATTTGTAGAGGAGTCACAGGAGTTGTAGTAGATGTTTCCTGTTAAATGTTTTTGAGTGAGGCTCGTCCTTCTAACCAGTCAGACAAAGCCAAACCTCTGTGCATTACATGCAAGTGCACTTTATTATTGATTGGATATGGACTTATGCTAGAGATGGCTTGATTCCCAAAAGACCATATTGGAGCTTTATGCTAGTGCTAGCAAAAGACTCAAAATGAATCCACTCTCCTCTGCTTAGCCCTTCTTCTCCTTGCTCTGCTACACTGCTATGCTTGGGCACGTTCTTCTCAGTGCTTCAGATAGTTATTGTTATTGCTCCAAAACTACTGTATCTAATCAAGTAGAACAAATCGAAATTCTCAGAATGGTTGCAAGTGTGAGGTTTGGCAGCACCTATCTTTATTAAGATATGTAATTTCAGAGCATATTGATAATAAAATGAAGCAGTTAAATACTGTATCTTTTGTATTTTTAAACAAAACCAGGAAACATTAAACACAACCAGGAGTTCTCTGATTTTGTCTTTTCTGCGAGTTTGATGAGAAGCTGTTGGGGTAATGGAAACTCAAACTAGTCAGGCAGGCTATACAGGTGGAAAGAATTGTTCACATGTCCGTGCTTGCAGCCTTCTCAGGCCAACAGTGGGGTTAGCAGTGAAATATTGCATTGTGAGGGGAGGAGGACATTCCAGATTGGTTTAAAAATTGCGGCAAAAAAATAAATCCCAGATTACACATAATTTTAAAAACTGTAGGAACGAGTCACAAAAAACTGACTTTTTGAATATTTAGCCCTTCTCTTATTAGTTAATAAGCTTCAGTGAAAAAAGTTGATACACGTGGTATTATCAACTTTTATGGTCACTTTAGTCGTGTAGTCCTTCTATAGCACATTAAACATTTTATGTTCAGGTCTGCCGCCATTGTATAATTGCTAATCAATGTATTGATTGATTCAATTTATTGCACCCCATTATAATTTCAAGACTACTGAATTTTATTTGCTTTGGGAACCACAGTGTACTGTGACCAATCTCCTTTTATTGAAGTGATAAAGTCTGCTGATATATATATATATATATATATGATATATTGAGAACTAAGTCACAACAGTGAAGGCTTGGGACTTAAGTTTTGGTCTTCAATACACATTGCATTTTAGAAATACAACACTCTTGTGAGAATAAGGCCAATTAAGGTAGCCTGGCTATGTGAGCTGTGTGTATGTAGGGATGGTGGTGGGGGTGAGGGTAGTATTTTACTGTGCGTCTGTGCTATAATGGTACTCTTGGGGTGCTGTCTTAATCACATGACAATGCAGTCTCCACTGTAGATGCTAGCAGAATAACAATGGCTTTGTGTGCGTGTTTACGTTTGTCTATGCATTCCAGGACAGGTAAACACATCAATATGATGAACGTTTTCAAGTGCAAACATAATTACTAGTGAAATGAAATCTGTTGTGTCTGAGCAGTAATTACAAGCTCTACAACTGTGAATGTGATACATGAAATCTGAATAACATGCTAACATACTTGCCATTTGTTGAAAAGCCCTCTTATCATACATGAGTCTCACACAGAGAGGCAGCCAGCACACAGAGATTTTCCAGATTAACAGAACACTTTAAACTGAGGTGGATCATTGCCTTGGGTGGATGAGAAGACTACATAAGATAAAGCCTCTTGTAGATGTTGGCTCGTAACCCAGGACTGGGCATTAACTGTCGAAGTCTTTGTCCAGCAGATATTACCACACAGAGAGTCGTGTTTTGGCCTCATGCAACTATAGTGAGTCTTTGACATTTACAGCATTGATTTGATTCTCAGGGAACTTCATTGTCTTACTTGACAGGACCTAAACAGGCAAACAAAAGCTTTTACTAAATATCTTTCTCTCTTTCACCTCACTTTCTCATCCTTCCACTGAATCATAGTCTTGATTTGTGCTGGCTGGCTTACCTTAGCTTAGGGGTTTTATTAGGTTCTAATAGGTATGTCATTTGAAAGTGACAAATCTGACAGCTATTTTACCCAGGGTGTATGGTGCCGCTACTTTAATAGAGCCATTGGTCTGTTTCCTCCAGAAGAGACAGAAGACCCTGGAGGAGCCATGTCTTTTTGTTCCTTTTTCCTGCTGGCTTAATGGGAGCTGCAGTGCAAAATCTTTGTTCCACCATGAAGGGGATTGAGAGGGCTTCTCCAACAGTGTCTTGAAAGAAAGCAAGGGTTGATACTACGCTTGCAAATCCCTAAGAAAGACCTTGCCCTACCTGCATTCTCCCCAAGTCACCTGTGATATCTTCTATTACGCCGGAGCTGTGCAGATGATAGAAATTGCTTGTCATGTGCTTTACATAACAAGACGTTTTGATGTAGTAGTAGAAACAGACGTTGGAATGGATGGAAAAATAATGTCTTATCTGTCATGCTCTTTATAACTCAAATGTGATAATAGTTACATAAAGTATATTTGCATACACAGTATTTGTAATGGACATTGTGTAGCTCTGTGAATGTGTTGATTCCAAATTCAAATAAATACCCATGCATAATTGTTGATCCGCTCTAACCTGTAAATTTGTCGCTACAATATATGATTTTAATTCACTTACTGTCTTAAATTTTGCATGATCAGCTAGTGGTGACGTGTTGAATTATCCCCAGCACCCTTTGTTGTATTATTATTATCTTATTCTCCTCTGCTGCAACAATCCAGTCTCCTCACAGGGATCATTAAACTTTAATCTAAACTGAACCAAAAATCTACAGCTTGAAATTATTCTGCCCCTATAGGCTGGGAATAACTGTAACTCACTGTCAAAGCAGCCTACGATATATCATCTGAGAAATAATCATCACTTTGTTGCCACAACCTTTCTGGCAACAGCACAGATAATTCTGTATAAAATAGACAGACAGATCTGACATTATTTTATATATGTGTTATTCATCATCTTTAGTGCATTTTCCATTCACATGAGATTACATGTGTCTTCATTTGGTCAACTTAAACTTAAAATTCCCACATTCATGTGAATGGACACCAAAAAAAATCTTTTACCAAATTTTCTCCACATTTCCTTCAGTGTTATCTGTCCACTATAGTGCAGTGTAGTGCATCTGCAATGCAGGGGGGTTGACAGTCTGCCCTCTATTTCACATGTCATTGCCTAACACTTTTCCTTTTACTCTAAGGATGTGTCAGTGAGGTTTGCCACATGAAGTCAACCATGTGTCTGGATGGTGGAGCAGATTATTCTGCAGATAGTCTACCTCCTCTGTTCTCATTGCCACCTATGATCTTTACACACAAATCAAGTTTCGATGATGAATAAAAAATGGCAAAGTGTTGCACAAGAAAGAAAAGTGCCCTCTATACTATACTACTACAACTTCTTTATATTACAGTAAAATTGATGTTATTGCATACAGTTCAGATCAGAATGAAGCTATAAACAGAAACTTGAGGAAATATGACCATGATACTCAATCTCACTTATTATGCATAGGCATGGCTTACATTTCCAGTTGAAAAGAGAGTGCATGCACCTGCATATCTGTGTGTTTATGTGTAAGTTTCTATGTTTGTGTGTATGTGTGTGTGTGTTTTCATGACATATTTTATTCCCATCTCCCCTATGAGTCCTCCATCTCTCATTCCTACCACCTCCCTTCTATCCCTATTGGTGATGGATCCACATTAGAATTCATCCCTCGTCATCCTGCCGAGTTATGACCTAGTAATAGTCAGCCCCTGTGGCCTCAACAGATGAACAATAAAACCAGAGCCTTGCAACAGATCTTTGAGGGGGGAAAAAAGGGAAGCAGTCAGATGCCAAATACTGACTTTCACTTATTCTCACAATAGTGTGCATTCCTGTTGAGTGAGTTGAAGTCAAAACAAATATGGGTTCACAGTAGCTACTTAACCTTGGTGATATTCTAAGCAAACCTTTCACTCAAACAATAGGAGATTGAGAAAAGCCTTTAAACACCGTACTGCATTAAGCTTGTAACACTAATAGTCATACAGTTTTTAGATGCATGAATGCATCAATGCATCCATGTAGACATGGATGCAAAAACCTGTCTAACATCATATTAGGACATGTACCCGGAAATGGTGTATGGATGACACCCACTAAATAGCAGGGGCAATGACCTTGTCTGATCTTGTTTTCTGTGGTTGCTGTTTTTAACAGCAGAGCTGGATTATGATTAACTTGGCCAAGATGCCACCACATGGGGAGTTGTTTGAAAGGCGAGAGGAAAGTTGTTGTGGTGTCGAAATCGGTCCGATTGCAGGCTGCCTTGGGACTTCACAGGGATCAATACAGGTGGAGTGACAGCCGTGCACTTGATTAAAAGTGACTGCTACATCTGGCAGGCTTGGCCATTACTTTCCCACTCAGAGTCCCCGGAGTGAAAGAGCATGAAGTGACAGGCCTCAGTCACCCCTCCATTACCACCTTTCTACTGCCCCTCAGGTAGCAGCAGGCTAGGGCAAAAATAGGCTGACGGATGACCTGCGGGGGAGATGAAACGGAGAGAGAAAATAAAGGTGTTGCATGTCTCTTTGCCTATGTGAACATGTATGTAAGAGTGTGTCAGTATGTGTCAGGCTGCATGCCTGTGTTATTATTATTTTTTGATCCACAAGTGAATGATAGTGGGAAGATACGTTTTAAATTTTTCACAAAGCTTGGGGTCAAAAAGAAGACAGAAAGGTCAAAGTATGTTTTGAAATATTTTAAGGAAAAGCTCTAATCATGAGTAAAAATAATAAATAGAAGACATGCAGCAAGTGCAAACTTAAGAAATAATTATTATGCCAACAAAGTCTAAAGCTCTTTCAAATGTCAGGGGCATTGACCTCTTTTATACAGTATCATTTTAAACTTACTTTGTGTAAGATCTCATCAAAGTCATGCCCAAGTGCAAGTGCCAAGTATCAAAGGGAGACTGACATTAAAAGAAGTCACTGTGCTTGATGTAGTTAATCTCTCTGCCAGAATACAAGATGCATATTTGCTATGAAACAGCGTGAGGCCCATTGACACAAACACACAGCTTTTAATAGAGCAATAATGGACAGGCCACATGTCACCAATAAAGTCTTTGAGTACAGATGGAGCTCATGTGGTGCTAAACAACTAAAAACAGGGGTGGTGCTAGTGTGTGCAAATGTGTGTAAGTGGTGGGCTGCATAGTAGTATAAAGTTGTGTTTATGTGCCAAGGTGGATGGTAATGGACGGCAATTCCTAATGCATAAACAGGGGAATTTTTCTTAGAATGACTGTTGTTTTAAAAAATAAATGGATGGATTACATTTTTAATGCAGTTGGTTGATGTCTAAGTGAGGTCTCTTTTCTGCCATTTTGCATGTACTTCTGATAAGGTCTCAAACTCCAGCTTATCTGTTTCTGTCTCCTATCACCAGGGTACCTTGCCTCAATACTAGAACACCTGTGCCACATTACTCTGCACTACATACCAAATCTGATGTGAACAAAATGAATAAATCTAATGATTATGAGTCAACATTCCATATAGTATAGAACATTTTTTTTGTCTTAATTTGTAAACAACTGTATATAAATGTTTGACCTTGATGTTCACTGGAGGTCTGTGCTAGAATGTATTCCACTGATAAGAAGTATGTGTCATTATCTGTGTCTCATTTTAACTGAGCAATGCCTCTTAGAGGAAGTGTGTGACAAGTCAGTGGGGAGGGGGGGAAAAACATTACTGCAGAACTTGTATACTTAATTTATTTCATCTATATTTCTGAATAATGCACTCGTAGTCTATTCAGGATAATAATAAGATTGTTTTTCTACAGTAACCTCCATCCCCATTCAGTTAAAGCAGTACCTCCTTCCAGTAAAGTGTTACCTAACTGTCACCTAACATCAGCGTGTGTGTGTGTGTGTGTGTGTGTGTTTTAGGCCACGTGCACATGTGATAAGCCCTGAGTCCTGCTAAATCTCAGGCACATAATATGTTTTATAGTAAGCAGGACAACCTGCAGCGTCAGCTGCAGTGGGTCATCAAAATGATTCAAAGGGAGCAATCTCATTTAACCTTAACCTCAAAGCTAGTGTTCCAGAGACCTAGTTTCAAAAAGTCCCCTTCTTCACAAATCTGTTACAATCCAAAAGCCTCATGTCAGAGACAACAAACGTACGTTTGTCTATCTTCAGTCCAAAGTGGGGGAGGTTGCATTTTGAAGCTGTCTGGATGACATAAATGTGATGCCTTTCTCCTACAGGCTTCTAATTACTCTCAGAATGGCTCTTGTTTTGTTCGCCAAGCATTTGACACAAAAAATACAGCGTGTCTGATTTTAATTTCTATAGCGGAAGACAGGAATGAATTAATCATCATATCTTTTAGTGGAGCCAGCGTCGTACCTGTAGGTGTACATTATCTCTCCCGCGCGTCCCTTCTCGCATTCAATCATGCAGGCATTAATTAACGCCAAGCTGATGAATATAGCTCTCAACCCTGCACTGATAGTCAAACAGTGTTGAATGAACCGTCCATGTTACCTGTGACATAGTGTCTGCTAAATTGTGAGCATGCAATGCAGTATTGAGCTGATCAGAGCCCCCATGATGAGGCAGAGAACTTAGTAGCTTGTTCTCTGTTCTAATTAGTGATAATGTTGCATATTTACTTGTCACATTTATAACACTGTTAAAGCAGGTGACTGCTGTGGGTTTGCAGGGCCTCAGTCTAATGCTGAGTCTCTTTTGTTTTTATGTTGTGTGGGTGTGCTTTTAATTCTTTCTCTCACAAGTATTGTGTAAACCCAAAGAGCATCTTGCCATTAGGGAGGATAAAATATTTATCTCATGATCAGCTAATTGCAATCCCATTCCTTTATACTATTACAGTATTCATATATACACCGATCAGCCACAGCAATAAAACCACTGACATGAAGTGATTTAAACTTGATTATCTTATTACAAAAGTGGCTTCTTATTGCCAGCAAGTAAACAGTCATTTCATAAAGTTGATGTGTTGGATGTAGGAAACAGGTCTTGTGGGGTGTTTCCAGTATGCAGTGGTCAGTTATGTTGTGCTATGTTGTGTTACAAGGAAGTACAACCTCTGAATTTGTGGCAGGGTCATGGGTGCCCAAGGTTTAATGATGCCCAATCTCATATAAGACCTATTGTCTTCGACTAAAACATTTGATGCTAGCTACAATCAATAGGTGGTTGAACACCTGGTGTATCACAGCCTGCTGCATTCAGTATAGTGCTGTGTCAGAGTGCTTATATTAACCCCTGTTCACCTACAAAAATGCCTCCAACGGGCATGTGAGCATCAGAGCTGGATCATGGAGCAATGCCTGGTCTGTTGAATCACATCTTCCTTTAGATCGTGTAGGCAGCAAGGTGTCTGGCAGGACGAAAGTTGGTAACTCCACATAGGTCCTACTGGGAAATCTTGGGTCCTGGCAATTTTGTTTTAAGGATGTTTTTTGGACGAGCCATTTCTGTAGATGACATCTGAGATGTAACATGGCATGCAGCAAAGGTTGCTAGCTGGATTCATCTCTTGTGGATGTTACGTTCACATGTACTACCTACATAAACATGAAAAGTAGACCCCTTCGTGGCAAAAGTATTTCCTGATGGCAGTGACCTCTTTCAGCACGGCAGTGTACTTTGCCACAGTGCAGAAATTGTCCAGCAATGGTTTCAGAAACATGTCAAAGGAAAAATGGTGTTACCCTGGTCTCTGGATTCAAATCAAGCAATCAGTGGGAACATGCTGGCAAAACATATCCACGTAAAGTCCCCATGTCCCAACTTACAGGACTCACCAGAGGACACCTTCAGAGGTCTTGACAACTCCAATAACAATATATACAGGTTTTATTGGCTGATTGATGTATATGGAAACATCATTTTTACAACACCTTGTTGTAAAAGCGTAAGCATCCAGAACTGCTACTAAGGGGGCTCTATCACTATCTGCAGCTTAATAAAGGAGAAGAAGAATCTTACCAGCTCATAAAACTGAAATGAATACACAAGTTGGAGAGAAATAGTTTAATTTCGGTTGGCAACTTATTTAGCCAGTTTCCTTGCCCTCGGGTAAGCTGTTTCAGAGCCTACGGGGACAAGATTATGTCAAGAATGTCACCTAACTCAAATTTAGATGATTTGACTTTGCTTGTGGCAATTTCTCATAATCATCAACATAATACTTAATTCTGAGTCCAAATCATGGTGATAGATATAGGACTGGGAGTAAATATTCTCAGGTTCATTTATTTACAGTCATATCAGAGGCACATTTTAACAACAATTACATCAAGTGATTGAAGTGATTACATTATAGGCAGATAATAAAACTTGCTGTAATAAAACTTAAGCAAGCATGGACATTTCAGTGTACAGGTTTAAGTCTCCCCCAAGAAAATGCTTTTGGATTTTAACAGTTGCTTGCTTAACTACATTTAGGAATAACTTTCAGAAGAAAAACAGGAAGTTGTAGCACCTCAAAGCCCCACATAGTGTTGCTGCTTCACATCTGTGATGGCCAGTGGTCATTCGTCATTTGTCCTCAGCCTGATTCAAAGCACAAATCCTCATCTCACTATGATGTAAGCTGAATGCACTAAGTTTACGCTAGTTATCATAAAAGGAAAGCAGTACGCACAGCATAGTAACATGGGATATGTTAAAGATTATAGTGAACTGTCTCACTTTCTGTTGAATAAGCTACATTTCTGTAGTGAAAATAAAACTTTATATTTCTCTCCAGTACAAGCCACTGTAAACTTTGAAGGAGGCCCATGGATGTTGATGCAATTCCTTGGTTACCTATAGAGGTCGATAAAATTCATGAATTACTTAAATCTCCAACTTGTCCTTTCACTTGACATAGCTAAATCAGTGCTATCCATGGGTTCAGTTGGCTTAAATAGGATGAATTAACTGAATTTTAAAATAACCAAATCATTACACACTGAGACTTAAATAACAAACAGAGAAAGAAAAGAGAGTCCGTATTTGCAGACAGCAGACAGCATGTGTGTCCACTTGTTTTAAAGTGAATATTCGATTCAGCCTCCCTTTAATTTAGGCATAATCAATATTTCTTAATGCTAAAGACACTAAGACATCTAAAGTAAATCCCCTGTGGCCCTGAGGGACCTCACTGAAGTGAGTTGCCCACTAACACCTCCTGCTGTGTGGGCGTGAAAAACTGGTACACACTTCCAGACCTTCCCACAAGTGGAAACAGTTGGGTACTGCCAGATCCTTGTCGCAAGGGCCAAGTCTTGATGTGTATGTTATGTTTATGGCATTAACATTTTTTAATAAACACCTTGAGGAGCTTGTGACAGAGGAAGGCATCCTACTTGACATGCTTCTTCCCCAGGCTCATGGAAACAGCTGTTGGAATCACCCAGACGTGGGCTGTGAAGCGCTGCTGGCAAGTCTAGCCTCCGCAAATGCACCTGGCTGAGAATACACACATTATTACATGCAAAGTCTCCTGTGGGTGCATAATACCGTTAAACACGTGTGATCTCTAAACAGGGGAATTGTAGATTCATTTTTTAATCTCCAGCTTTGGGCTAAAAACATAAGACAGCGTGTCTCTGTTGGATGAGAAGCAGAGTAATTTATCAAAGCTTCACAAAGTGTCACCTACTGTATGCGAATGACATGTTTGGTATGTAAGAACTATTCAAGCATATGGTGGTATCATGAGAAGAATTTTCTATTTTGAAAATGTTTACTAATAAAATGATTATGTTGCACTGCAGAAAAAGTCTAATCACTCAAAGTCCCTTTGTTACAGCAACTGAAGCCACTCAATTGTTTTAGTTGAAACAAACCTTTGGGGGCTACTCAGCTTGTCAATTAAATTGAGGATGCTATATGCTAGGGGTGGTCTGACTGGAATGAATGGATGAATGGGTTGACACGGAGTGCAAGGAAGAAGTTCAGCACATGAATATGAATTAGGCCTCTCCGTTTGTGTTCACTAGGCTGGAATTAGTGCTTTTCATTACTGATGGCTTATAGGCTGACTGTTTGGCTCCCGGCTGGGGTCACAATAAAATGATGTGTTTGCCAAAGGCAGAGAGGCTGGGTCACAAGGGACTAAATGGCCCAGTTATGGAGAGCAGAGCTTATCTTCCTCTCTGAACCAACCCCTACCTCCAGCTAAACTAAACATACACCATGTCCTGCAGGGAGCATAGTATCTGTAAGAAAGCTATCTGCTGTTTTGTGTCACTATCTGTCTTCTCCTTTATCACATTGCTTAAAAGTGCATTTTATACTTTATATTTCGTACAAGGGAGTTTTCTATTCCAACTGATCTAAGCATAAACCAGTCTTAAAATTGTTTCATCGCTGTATAACAAAATGATTAAAAGCTACAGAATGACAGTTGCTTAACTTGCTCAGTTGCTAGGGTTTCAAAGAATGGGCAGCAGAGTTGACTCCTCTTCTAACAAAAGACTTCATTTTTGGATTTCATGCAGAAACCGCCTTGTACATCTAAAGAGCATGTCCTTTATTGATTACACCCCCCACTGGGATCACAAAGGATGATACAAAGCCATAACCATATGCCTGTGTTTAAAGTCCCCTCTTAGAACCTAAGCATGAAATGAGCTTGGATTATGCTTACTGCAGGGAATCATTACCACTGCTTTTAATGATAAAATAAAAAAACTGAGAATTATATGTGTCTTAAGGTGAGGAGTTGAAATAAATAATGCTGGTATTAAAATATGTGTTTGATGTGACAGATTTAAAGCTGGATGTTCTTATAATACTCGTCTACTTGTGAGTCTACTAACATGTATTCTTCTTAAATTAATAATATTTATGATTTGCTTCATTTTTGTTTGTTTAAAACACGAGCAACCGTCCAATGAACATTAATAGTGTTATATTTTTTCTTTCAGTTGTGCCTAATATCTGACATCAAGAACTACCGTTTGATGATCTTCGAACCTAATCCCCATATTTACTTATACCTGCTAATAGAAATATTATGTATAATGTGAATATTATGTATATACGTTAAGAGACTGTCCTTCTGAGAGAGCTTATTGTTTGACATCTAGCGGCAATACAGATCGTGACAACATGACGTATTATTTAGAGCCTTCAAAGCTTATCACAAGACAGGTTAATGTGGTGGATGGTACAGAAATGACTTTCACACAGGAGATTTCATGTCATGTGAGTTGACATAAAGAAAGTGCTGATTTTAAGGCAGTCTTTGGCTTTTTTACTAGCCCTAAAATCTTTATTCAGTGCCAAACCCCAACTATACCAACCCCTGTTGGTCTTGTGCCGAACCGTAACCATATTATGCATCTTTATGCATTAAAGTTGGACTTGTTGAAAACTACTGTAACAAATGTTTTTAGAGATTTTACCCGCCACACCAAAAGACAGCAGCTCTCCCATCCATCCATGCAAACAGGTGAACCTATAAACTCCTAAACTGCAGTAGGATGAATGTACAGTAAATGTCAGTCAACAGGTAGAATTTGATGTTTAAGCGCATCTGTTTTTTGTGTTTGTTTGTTCTTATTCACTCTGCAAATTGTTGGATATTGGTAGAATGTTACTGACTTGTTCTTAGTTGCTGGGACTTTCTCCTTTCTCTTAATATTTGGTAAGCTATTTCTCCTTGTATTTCTGTTTTAAATATAACTGTTTTAATATACTTTTGACCAAGTGGGACCAAGCTGTGACCCTTTTGGTTGATTGTGTAGATATAGGAGAGGACTTTCAACTGAGAGACAGGTTTTCTTCACATTTGAAATTACCAGTACACTTTTGTACATCAGCAGATACTGCTTTTGTGTACAGTCATTATCATATTTCTTAAGATTATTTAAAACATATTTAATATTTACAGCTGGCATTAGAGCCAAATGAGACAGATCTACATTAACTACAGCTTTACCTGAAGTTTTCTTTGTTTTACAGCTATTATAAGTTATTATAGTTACATACTCCTCTGTAGACACCGGAGTCCGTGTTCTGCTCTGCACTACATGCCGGATCTCACCCCAACTGTTTGCTTTGTTCATCTTCTTTCCTTTTGTTTTGTGTTTTTCAGTGAAGGTTGCTCCATTTATAAAAACCCAGTGTGCACCATATTCTTGACAGAAGAACAAGTGAGCGTTTATGTTCTCGCAGGATTTGCTAAACAGTGGAGTGATGAGGATTTTTCTGTCCACCATCTTATACTATAAGCAGAACTGTTTAATACTCATATGAGAATATCGTAAGCACAAATTTTTGTTCTTTCAAAAAGAATGTATTGAACTTACACTGTTGATTTCACTTCCATAATAAGAACCTACTAACATTACTGGCAGGTAGAAGGTAGAATCATAATGTTCAATCATCTCGACTACCTCTGTAGTCTCATGTATCCACTTGTTACCAACCAGTGTTTTTAAGACATGTAAAAGCTCAAAATAAGTAGAGCATGAGTAGAGTATTTTCACACAAATGTTATGTTGTTAGAAAAAAAAAGTATAAAATCTCTTGACCTTGCAAACTCTCCAAGACTTTGTCAAGAAAAAAATAATTGACATTCTCTTACTGATTAGAAGGGCAAGCCTCACTCACAATTTTTTTCTTTTACTGCAACAACTTGTCACAGCCTTCTCCAGGTTGGCAGCATGTCAAAAAACATTTTTTGCTTGATCTATCCAACCTTGCCAACACGGCCAACAGGCATTTTACTTTCTAAATAGACATTTAAAAATATACATTTGAAATACTAAAATAATAATCTATATGCTGTGGTTAATTGTAATAAAAATATCCTGTAATATGCAGAAGTTATAAAGTCATAATATTAGCTTTATTAGCTAGCATAATGGCAACATATTAATAAAATGCAGAGTGCAGGCTAAATGCTAAAAGCTTCCATATTTTCAGACTTTTCCCTAAAGATTTATTAGACATGGTTTAACTAACAGGAGGCTCAGGGAACTCCTCCTATCTGAATTACAAAAATCATTTTCCATTAACCATTTTAATGGTAAGAAGTTATTCAAGGACACCCTCAATGTTAAGATTATCACTTCAAAGACAAGCTGTTGACACTCTGGAAACTGTTAACGATGTAATGAATGAATCATGAGCCATTTCTGGTCAGAGGGCTGTTACTTCTCCCAGCAGTGTGGTCTGGCCTCATCTGTGTTGTGTTTGTGACACCCTGCAGAAAGAGTTCTTACCTGGCTTTCACTCTGTGTAGCACTGACAGGTGGCAAAAGGACTGAGGGGATAGAAGTTGTTTTTGAGACAGTAAGGTACAAAGGGACTTTTGTAGGTCACCTCTGTTTCTTGATCATCTGATGTCGTGCCAAAATAACAATTAAGTAAGGACAAACGGGATGTTAATCTGCGTCTCCCGTACACTAGTTCAGGCAGGATCGTTAAGTCCCTCATTATGTTTTAAGTAATTCTACGGAGCACATCTTAATCAGGAGTGTGCATGTATGTTGGATAACTTACCAGTCAGTATAAAACATTTAAACATTGCCAGTCTTCTAATCATTTAGTTGTCATAACAATTTCATAAAAACATCATTTATTTTGTTTGCTGTTTGGTGAAGAACATTGTAAATGTTCTTAACATCCATGTCAATTAAAATGTATGTGTCAAACAAGTGACCACTACTGCAGATTTAAAAAAATAACAACAACTTTTATTTTGCTATTTTATTTTCATAGCAAACATTTATTTAATAGTAGTCGGTTAGCTTAAGCTTTAACCTCCGATCCCCTGTCACGGCTACGTGCTGAAGTGTCCTTGGGCAAGACACCAAACCCCAAGTTGCTCCCGGTGGGTGAGGTGAGCACCTTGCATGGCAGCCACCGCCATCGGTGTGTGAGAGTGTGTGCTTGAGTGTGTGTGTGAATGGGTGAACGGGAGTCAACATTGTAAAGCCCTTTGGAGAAAAGCGCTATATAAGTGGCCATTTACCATTTAATCTATGAAAACTTACTGGTAAATGGGGTTGGGGCTGTGGTTGGTAGAGCAGTCTTTTACAAACCACATGGTCAGTGGTTCAGCTCCCGGTTTTCTCGACTTTCCTGATCACATTTTGAAATGTCCTTAGGCAAGACACTGAGCTCCAAGTTGCCCCTGGTGTGTGTTGTTTACTTGAAAGACAATTTGGATAAAAGTGTCTGCTATATGTAAGTGGTAAATCTTTACCTTAAAACCTGTGATGGAAATTCGGAGGTAGCAAGATTCATCCTTTTCCCGGCTTTGTCTTCACTGGAAGACAGGACAAGAAGAGCTGTTGCACATACGTATCTGGCTGTGTCCATTTTGTCAGGTTTTTTTTTTCTTTCCTTGTTTATTCTGCCTTTTCTACCGTAGATGGTGAAGGCTGGGAGGATTCAGCTTTTGTTGTCAAGTTCTGTCTGCAGAGCAGTAGGTGGTACTATGGATTTACTGTTGCACTCCTATTGAAAACAATGAGGGTTTCCTGTCTACCACATGCCAACCCAACATGAATGCCAACAAAACTAATTTCCATGTTTTTTTCTTTTGTCAGATTTTCTCTATGGGTGAAATAGCTGTACATTGCTGATGAAAACAATGCTGAATCATGACCGTGTTTTCATACCAACCTCAATAATTTACAGCAGTGTCAAACTTTACTGTTGTTTGTATATATTAATAGGCTTTATAATAAAGCTACACAATATTAAAACATTTTTCTCCTTTTCTTTTTATACATATATTGCTCCATTAAACATATAGTTCTTTTCAGTAGATGACTTAAAAAGTTAAATTAGGAAACAACTGATTGTTGTATTTTGCAACGGATTTCAGGACACCAAACACACAAGCAGGTGAGCTTTGAGACCACCCTTCTGAAGTGATTTTGGAGGGGGAAATAAAACGTTTTACCACATTTGTTAATTCACCATGAAAGTACAGTTGACAAAGTAACTGTTTCTGGTGAACATCTTCCTTTTTGGTTTCAAATTAATAATAATAGAGTAATAAATAATAATAATAAATTACTTTGCCTAGCTTGAATACACATATTGCAATACTGCACATCACAATGACTATTCTGAAACAATATAATTTGCAGCCCTATTTTATAACAGAAATGACCAGAGTCAGTCAAAAAAATCTGAGGAGATTGCAGAAGATATGTGCCACCATTGACCTTATCAAATGTCAATACTTAATAATAATAACACTTTAAGGTTACTGTCGGGTGTTGCTGATACTCTACCTCTGTCCACTGAGGTGCTGTTGCTAACTGCTAGCTGCTAGTTGCTAACATTAGTAACACTGAGCTGTGGGACACAATGGCTTTTGTTTTGATTGCACAGTATTGAATAAGAATCTCCCTCATATATTTTAACGAATCACATATATGCAGATGTTTCCCCTTAATATTGGAGGGGACCAAAGGAGAGTTAAAAGATGGATGAATATTTTCCTTGTGGTCAATTGATCACAGAGACGCATGCAAACATCCAAATCAGTGCAGTGTGTCTGCCAGAGGCATAAATGGAAGTGTAAACTTTGTGTGAGAATACTGATAATACTTATTATATAATACAATTGTCTTCACGGCTTGTTTATACTGCCCTAAAGTGGGCGCAGTCTGAAATGGCAGCTTTCATCCTTCCTTTTTTTATTGTGATAATGCAAGATTTAACTTCTTTAGAAATGAAACCTTAGAAGTTTTCCTCATATACTGTAGGTTAAACAAAAGCTAATGGATTACAGTAGACACTGGCTTTATTTTAAGGACTTATTGTACGGTACAAAAAGGTTGGAAACCAATAACTGTCTTGTCTATCTTGTCTAAAATCCTTTAGACAAAAGTAGTGGTTTGTGGGAGAAAAAATCGCAATCATTAAATAAATTTATATGCAGCTGTGTGCCATAGCCTAGATTTAAATGTAGACCACAAGTTTTCTTTTTTGTTTTTTTTTTAATTACATAAAAACAAATCAAAACGTCATTCATGGAGCATTGCACAGCTGGCAAAGATTTTTTTAACCACTCTCTAGTGTTTTGTCTAGTGTTTGCTTGCAATTTCTGTTCCTTATAAAAACCTATGAAGTTACAAACTGGTAAGGAAGAAATAAATGTTAAATTGCCAAAGATAAGAAAAAAAAATACGTTATCTGTCTCCCAGCTCCTAAAATGCCTTGTGAATAGCTCTATACCCTGTTGAAATAGAATTACTCTGAAGAGAGGGGCTCTGTGTGAACTTGACCTAAGTGGCAGCATTTAATGAGAACAAAACTCCCTTGGTGATCAATATGGTCCATCAATTCAAACTTTAAATGGAGTCTGCTCACCAGGCTCTCATTCCATAAATCCACACGGATTCAAAGGACTGGTTTCAAACAAGTAACAATGTAGTCAGAAACTCGTGATGTGGGAGGATTCCCTCTGTTAACCTCTAACAGGTCTCTACTAAAATGAACTGAATAAACAGTTTTATTGCAGAATCAGTGGAAAACATTATTTACATAAAGAAATAGTGGTTTTCAAATTGACTGTCAATGACTCTCGCTTTAAATCAGCTTGTCTACATCAATAATTCTTTAGAGGGAAGGAGTTTAGGAGAGTCAGAGTGCAGTAAAAACGGGAGCCAGCAGTCAATGCTCGTAGAGATGGCGAGGACGGGGTTGCAAGGACACAGCCACTGTGTTGTGACTGCAGCTCAAAGTCTAAGGTCAACACTGAACTCCCGGCTCCCTCCCCCATTTTCCATGAGAGCTCCCCACGCAAGTCGGCAGGCCAACGATGTCCCCACTGACCGCTGTGATCAGTGGCCAAGTGGCGTCTCCCTCTGCCTGATCAGACCCAGCACCTCTTGTTCCCTGGCCAACTGGCCTTTTTCCCTGCAAGCCAGGGCCAGGGCTCCTCCTGGTTCAGTATGTTCTGTGCTTTTTTTAGGCCTATGATGGATGCCAGCCGTCCCTGGGCACCCTCCGAAGCTGCACCAGAGAGGGGGATTAAACAGATTTCTCTTTTTTTCAGAAAAGGGGATGGATGAGTGTAATCACCTATAATCTCGAATTCTAGGCCTCTTGATAATGAACCAGGAGCTGTTTCAGCCATTTGGATCACATCCCTCCAGTCACCTACTTAAACCATGAAAAGGGCCTGTCATAACAGACTGAAACTTATGAAGACAAAAGGAGGGTTGAGATAGACGGACACAGTTCTTCTAAGCTATATTTTCTGCTCATGTCATGTCACTTTCAAACCATGGCTCACTCAGAAGACTGAACACTCAGGACCAAAGTCACTTCAGCCAACAAGCACTTGGCTATTGATCCTGGCTAAAATGGAAACCCTCAAGAAGTTAAGCTCTCATCCTACATGTAATGGCGAGGATAAAACGGCAGACTGGGACATGCACTCTCTAATCTTATGAAAACTAAGAAGTGGAGCAGCATTTTAATTTAACGGGCTAAGAAAGAAATGGGAAATCATTCATTCGATTCCTCCAAACACAACAAATACAAATGAAAGCCTCTAGAACATGCAGATACTGAATGTACCTCTGACTGCTGAATGTTAAATGCAACATTTGAATAGTTACTGTCTGTCAAACAAATAGGCATCTTTGTGCCACACAACAAACTGATAAATGACTGTCACAGTTATTTATACTGAAAGAAAATGAAAAGGTTCAGGAGGATGTCTGTAGATACTGTAGAGGCTGAACTCCAGCTGTATGCAGTGAAGAGGTGACATTGTATTGGACACTATAAAGATGACTTGTTGTACCTTTTTGTAATACATTGCAAGTGAAAGAAAGACAAAGATTGTGGGAGTGTTCATTTCAGTTAAAGACTTCCATACTGTCAGAGATATCGATACTGCCAGACAGCCAATGCACTGGGGGCGTGCTTGAAAATAAAATTCATGAAAGAAAGAATAGCAGAGAGAAGAGGTGTGAAAATTAAATGTCATTTCTTGACAGGGATGTCTGAGAATTAAGCTGGCAGTGAAGTGTGACAAAGTTGTTTGGTGACAAGGCAGGAGAAGACAATTGTCAACACGTCTTTCCTTCCAACAAGTGCTGGCACCCAAGAAGTAGGTGCAAAGCTAAGAGATATAGCAGAGCAAGAGACAGAAAGACAGAGAGAGGTGAAGGAAAGTGTGTGTGTGTGTGTCTGTCTGTGGCACCTTGATTACAGATGTGAGTGTTGGTGTGTGTCTTGACAGGATGTATGGCATTTGTGGACTGCTCTGTATGACGTTTACCTATGTCTCTCACTGTTCCAGTATATAATAAAAAGCAAGGACATTAATTTATGTTTGAGTTTACTTTATGTACAGTATGTCTGTCTATACAGATTCACACATAGACAGTTTTGGCATTTTTATTTTAGGTTTTGATCCAGATTTGAAAAGTTTAATTATTCATTTGACAGCTCATTCTGCAGACTGATGTCTGACGTCAGTGCACAGCTACGCTTCCTGTGGGTGTGACCTTTGGAAACAAAATAGATTTTTTTCTATAGGGTTATTTTCTTTTTAGTTTTCTTTACCAAGAAACAATAAATTTATTTAAGCAAGACTTTTCAAAACATTCAATTCATAAAGTTGTTGTATGCTCTTTTTTGACTATAATGAAAGTTATATTATTTTTCTCTTTCTACTAAATGTGAAACTACTTAAATGTGAAACTACAGTCAACAGCATGTTAACTTGGCATAAAGACATGATGTGGTGGGATGCAGTAAATACACTAGGCCTACCACCTCACAGCTGTAAGTCATATTGCAGTTTGAACCATAAACATGTTAATGTTTTCCTGATGAGCAGCCTGTCAGGAATAAGGAAAATAACATTAGTTGGTTGGTAAAATGATTGTGGTTGGGTTCGGATGTAAAAGCAGAGGCCATGTGGTGGTGGTGTACTGTACTTCCACTGCTGAGAAGTTGGGGTGGATGCTTGAGTGAGTCTCTGGCACTGGAAGCGAAAGCCAATTTTGACTAATAGTCAGTGTTGGTTTTGTCCTCCTAACCATAAAAAACATCTGACTATAGCAGCAGAAGTTCAGAGTGCTCTTTTTAAACGTATGGGTTGTGCCTGTCACCACCGTCTTGAGTCAAAAAGTCTTAATGTACAAAAAGGATTAAAGCTGCATTATGAATAAGTCTCTCTTGTTTCCTTTGTCATATTCAGTATTGTGATCCGAACCCTCTCACACCTTTTCTTGCCTTTTGAAAAACTGCTGGCAAGTTGAAGTGTCTGCTTTTGAAAAGACATCAGTTTTATGACCTTGGACCTTGGGAGTAAATGTGTGCCAGCATGCTATGTGTCTCACAAAGACATGCTAATGTGGACCCCGGTCTAAAAGCTTGATGTTTGTGCCACCTCTCTCAACATCTAATGCATCTCATGATCATATCCAGAGTCCCTCTTTGATCAAAGTCCCCAGTAAGCAGCTAGTTTTGCCATAATGGGCTCATTCGATTACAACGTGTAAAGTACTCCATTAGTTTCTCTTTTCCTCTGTTCTCATGAATCATTAAGTGCTGGTTATGATCAGCCAGCTTCATGATGAACAGCAGATTGAGGAAATGGAAACTGCAGGAGCTGCCGGAGGTCACAGGTGGATACAATATTCTTAAGGGCTAAACGAACAATCGCATATTAAGGTTGCTTTTGTGGCTAGCTGTGGAGTATGCACAATGAACTACTGAACCACACGAAGAAATATCAAAACAAAACAATTTATGGCTTTTTTTATTTATTTATTTTCATTTTAGATGCAGGAAATCCACTGAGAAAAAAATGAATACAGGAAAACAAATTAACTTTTTCAAATCACTCTCTTGCCTCTAGTGTCATGCCTTCACTTCTTTTCCTTATGCAGGGAGGAGAGAAACACAATGTTAAATTTCAAACCTTTACTTATTCCACAAACCCTGCCTCAACACAACACCAGAGATGGCAATATGCTGTATATTGGACACACACTTTCCTTTCTTCTTGTAACTTTTTCTTTAATTTCTTGAAGCATAATGTGGGGATATTGGCTTTACAACAACAGTCTGACGTGACTTGTGCGCAACTTTAAGAGAGGATGAGCTTTGGTGCCACATTGGCTGGAGATGTATCCGTTTTTTCTACAAGGAACAAGGGTAAAAGAAGCAGGAAATAGAGACAAAGTGGTTTAGATGACTGGGTTGGACTTCAAAAAGGATGACAGAAAAGACGGAAAAGTCTTGTGGAGAAGTGAAGACTGCGGCAAATAGAGTGAGTCAGAGAGAAATAGACAGTTGCTGTTATCCATAAGACATGCGCAGTGCTTGGGAGAGTGAAATTGATGAGTTCATCTTCGTCTCATTATTGTCATGATGGATCAGATTGCTGACTTCCCTCAAAGGCGGCTTAATGACTCGTTGACACAAAACTGAATGACTGGCTTCACCGGTGGTGTCCATTAGTGTGGCACACAAAGCTCTCAGATGTGCTTAAACAAAATTGATAATTACCAAGAGCTTTCATCATTGTAATGAATGGCATCAATAAAGGGACAATTCATATTGCATTTAATGCATTCGATCCTGCCATTGAGGAAACCCCTGGCTGTTATGAAGTCCAGAGATGAGTTTTTAACTTCCATTTATCATTCCTTTGTTTTGATGCAGTAATGAATTATAATAATCCCTGTTGACAAATACTGCAGAATAGGCTGTAGAAACACAATCAAAAGGTAGGTAATGCCTTACTAAAATGAACCCACTGTATCATTGGCTCTGCGTCTTTGATTGAGCTATTCTCATAGCCAGACCTAATGCAATACAGGCTATAATAACAAGGTGGCAATATTACCATAATTACAGCTCCTTCCTCAACCCCCCACCCCCACTCCCTCACCCCTTTCCCTGGTTTGTGTTATATCTTGCCGTTGGTAATGCTCAGCCTCTAATGGCCATGGCGTCTTTTCCAACGAGGCTTAAAAACGTTTGTCTGCCTCTTCCATCCCCTTACTTATTTAATAATGAGACCACACAAGAGGCAGTGCCTCTATTCATAATGGGGTAGCAGTGGAGTCTTGTTGGTTGGCATACAAATCATGATAGACTGAGGCAATGCAGCATGAGAGATCTAATTGAGAGATAGATAAGGCCTCTGCTACTGATTGACTCAAGAATAAGCTGAACTTTGTCCCTGTCAATATGGGAGCCTGGGTTTTGTGAGTGTGTTGAGAAAGTTGGCTGCCTCGTGCACTTACACACATTTGACGTATCTAAATATGGACATCTGAAGGCATTGGCATGTTTATGCCGGTGTTGTTTCCACATCCTGATGCTTGTCGGTGGCAGTGACAAGCACGCTTCAATGTTTGTTTCTCTCTATTTGCACTGGAGAGTTCAGGATCCCATCCCACCCTGTCTCATCTAAAAGAAAACAACAAATCATTTCTCCCAGTTTGAAACAGCAGACCAGCAGAGGGATAGGTGAGGTGGGGAGTATGATTTTTGCATGGTTGACTGACATGGAGTCACTGTTAAAGGTCTCTTTGTTTTAACACATCCCCAATAAGATAAACATAAAAACATACCAGTTATACACTACTATTTTATACGATTAACTTGTTTGACTTGCTTCACCAATGTTGATCTGAAAGAATATAAAGATTAATTCAAATTTATCATTTCTACATTAGCACAGCCAAAACTTTTCAATACTGTTGCCTTATTCAGAGAAACAAAACCCAATGGTTCATCTGCTCTGCATTGCAAGCTGTCTAATAGAAGCCCTTCATATCTCACCCTCAGCGTCTCATGGGTATCACGATTCGTGTTGTTGATGCAATGGGAGATGGTGATAAACTGGAAAACAGGGACAGCACTTAGTACTCAGGTGCTTGTATGAGCTTAACAAAAAGCCAAGGAAGGCCAGCAACTGTCTGTGGGGATTTAACCATGTTACAGCTTTGATGCATTTTAAATTGACCTCAAGCATACTTGGGAGACAAGGAGAGAGAGGAGAAACACACAAAGTAGACGATCAATTACTATTCTATAATTGGACAGGGCTTTAATGAGGCTGGCGGATGCAGCCTTGTGCACCTTTGTCAGCCAGAGTCACTGACGTGGGTGGCCTGAATCAAAGCATGTCCTCATTAGCATATCTCCGCACATGCAACACTAGCCCTCCGAGTGGAGAACACTTCAAACAGAAGAGTTTCTTCTGGATCCAATTTCCCAGTGATGACTGACCCCTACCCATTTTTGCATTGCATAATAACTCGCAACTGACCCAGTAACATATTTCATTCGTATAGCCACCTAGAGACATGATCATTACAGCAACAAATAAAAAAGACAAATAAATTAAACAAAACTGACTATATTAATGAAATTACTCATAGCTTTTAAAAAAACATGTTAAAGCAGATGTTTAAAGGAGCACTACATCCTAAATTATTCCATGTTTTTATTGAACACACAATTTCATAGTGTTTTTTAATAAAAGGGTACTCTGACTAAAGAAGCTGAACAGTTTTTGTCTGATTTGTATTTAAAAGTCTAGTTAAGACAAATCCTTTATTCATGTCGATTATGACGACACAGACCGGACTCTGGTCGTCGTTAAAGTGATTTAAAACTGGCCAAAGTAACTAATTTCTTTATATCAACTTGTTAAATTGCCAACAATACCATTTCCAGTTATCACTTTTCCTGTTGATGTGTCTGTGTCTGGCTGCACATAACGCCAACCACCCCCACCCATCATCTGGAGCTGCTATCATGGCACATCCACGATGATTGCCCTGCTTCGTGTATGCCATTTTTATGTGTTTTAGTAGGAACGGTCTGGGCAGAGAACTAGTGTGCCGTGCCCCTTTTAATGGCATACGGCACTAACACACTTATCTCTCCTTTTTTGCTGTAAAGCATTTGCTTAACACAAGCAGTGGGAGGTTGAAGGTAGAAGCATGTGTTTTGGATTCATATGTCTCCTCCAGTGACCCAATCCAACTCTACATCAGGATTTGGAGCTGAGTCAGAGGTGCAGAATACAGCAATGTAAAATCCCAACAAGTGTTTTAAAAACTCCTCTGTTTCTCTGAATGTGTTAAACAGCTGGCACTAAATCTGCACCATGTGTTATGTTGGTATTTGAAATTACTGTATCATATGTTTATTCATATGATAATGGTTTTATTTTGTACTACTGCTTTATCAGTGTGTAAGTGATGGAAGTTTGGGTTGGGTGGGGGTAGACTTGTGCAGCTGTTTCTCTTTCCTCTGCCTGTGTGTGGGTGTGTGTGTGTGTGTCTGTGTGAGGAGGGGTAGAGACGGATGATGGAGATGTATAATCTCTGGATGCTGCACTGTTTAGTGTGGTGTTTGCTGTTTTGTGTACAGTTCACCGTTTCTTTGTGTATATTTCTTTACACACATACACACACAAAATTATATTATTCTGATAAATTATACTCTATGATGTTGTCTCTATGTTTAAACATCTGCAATAACAAACAGCTAGACATCAGGATGCAATACCTCAATACTTTCTGATTCTGTCTGATGCACATGAACTGTTTTGATTGAAGGCTGTAATTATATGGAAATTATGTGATTGTGAAAAGGAAGTGTTTAATCATTGCACAAAGATTAATTATACGTCCATCCTGTCTGCTGGATGACTAAACCTGTAGGAGTTCTGGTCCAGTTTGTCCCAGTACCTCCACTTGGGGTTTTAGCATATAGATAATTGTGTAAATTCTCATCACTGCATAAGTAGCTCGTTGTCTGAAAAATCTTATCTTATCTTAGTACTTGATGTACGGTTATTCTTAAAGCCATACCTTGAAATAAATGTCTATCACAATGTAGATGCCAGTCCAAGGGGTGCTGGTGGTGGTAATACACCCGTAAGCCAGTTTGCAGACCAGTAATCGTCAATTAACTAGACAATAAAAACATAAATTAAGTTTATGATGTGTTAGATTCATAGTGAATGCAACTACAGGCTTAGATAAGGGAGTAATTCTTCCAAATGTACACATTAACCAAATGTATATTGTGCTATATAATTAGGAGCAATCTTGGCTCAGACAGGTGGAGCCAGGGATAAAAAACCACCCTGTAATTAATGAATACCATATTTCATATGATTATACTAAATTATACTGGCAAGACCTTGGTGATTTTAAAAGGACAACAACAAAAAAAGTGCCGTTAACTAAAAAACTTTCTTCTAAACATAGGAACCGACTACGAAAATAGAAAACCTGCATTAGAATATAATAAGTAATTTTGTGGTCAAAAGTTCTTTAGAATTCTCTGGGCTGGAAAGACAAAAACAACAAACAATTTCATTTTATTTTTTACATCTAAACACTTTCTCACTCAATGGATGCTTTCCACTCACTATAAAATGGAAAATCTTTGCTATTTTTAATGATAATAATATGTCAAATCATACATCCACAAAAATTATTTTGGATAAAGTTTCTTCCTCTGCTCTTACAAAAATCTAGAAATTGCATTTCCCAAACATGTTTATGTCACAGAAAAAGATCATATCCAGGTAATGTGTATAAAAATAATAATAGATTTCTTCTTAGTCTGCCTTATTTGTGCTGTATAACTCCATGTAATGCCTTCACTCTTTATTTTTAGCGCACAAAAAGTGTTTTGCTGTCATTTTTGTTAATTGTTATTTAGTAGTAAATATTGTTTTTGATTTTAATGTGTATAGTTGAGAAAAGCACTGATTTTGTGTGACCACACATTTACATGAACAACAGTTCAAGTTCATTATTTAACTGTGTCCTGAAAACCCTACATACTTTGTATGACCTTAACAGGTACTTGTCTTTTATTTTCAAATAAATTAACTATGTCACACAAGTACGATAGGCGCTTGACTAGTTGGAAATACCACAAGTGTGGGTATTCAGACAGACCTCGAGGCAGAGTTCAGTATATGATTTATCATGTACTCACTGCCTGCAGAGCGCACTGCATCAATACTTAGAATGACTGCACCATGTTTTTACAATCAAACTCAACATCCTGTGTTTTGTCTGTACAGCTGACGCCTCATTATGGTTAGATCACTTAAACCATAATGTTGTCTCCAGGAAGCAGCCAAGTATTCATGTTTATGTAGCCTGAAACATAAAAATTGACATTTCAAACTTTCCTGTTTCAAAAGTTAGCAGACAGAATATGGCAGCAGCATATGGTTTAATGAGATAATGTGTGTGTAAGTGTATAACAGTTAAATTAGGATTGATATGTCAGTCTCTTCACTCTGCATGTAGTTCTTTCAAAGCCTGTCATTTCATTTTTAAATAAACTTAAGCAAAACTTTATTATATACAAACACAATCACACAATTGTTGTAGGTTGATCAGATAAAGAAACCAAACAGTGTCAATCTTTCTGGCTCATAATTGTTTTTTAAACTTCCATTTTTCCATCTCATTATGTTTGTGCCTAGATTTATTACAGGTTTTGCGAGGCATTGATGAAATATGTCATACTGCTATATATTTTCTGATGGTTTCACTTTTTTATCAGGGCCTGTAGTCGTACGTGATATCAATTTGACATTTGTAACAGCAAATATATTTGATCCCAGTGTTTCGTAAAGTACATTTTTGACGCATCACATATCAGTAGCCTAAACTGCTGTGAATGGACCAAAACCTAACCACACACATAGCGTAGGATGAAAACTGGCTTCAGTACTATTGTTATGGGCTTTGTACACCAACCATGCATCTTTATCATATCTCTAAAGTTTAGTCAATAGTTGTGGAAATTAGTCTTAAAGGAACTTAATTACAACACACCATTGCAGTTTGAAGTACACCTGGAAACGCATCATAAAATGATACTGAACAAGGCCAAGCTTTTGGTATTAGCTAGTGTCACTTACATTGCACTGTTTTTCACTCACATAAAATTCAGCCCCTTTCTTCTGTCAGCCACTAATGGGGATGGACAAGGATATTTGTAATGTTTGACAAGGGACTTAAAATATGCAGAATGCAGAATCCAGAAGAGCAAAAGAGGGAGCAATGCAAATCTTCCTTCTTGGTTACCCCAACTAGACGAAGCTAAGACTTAAGACAAATCTTAACCCAACCTTCCATTGAACAAAGCGGTAATCCTTTATTTATTAATAAAATCAAATCAAGCAAATGAGACTTGGTTGCTGTCTTGTCTATTATGCTGAAAGTTGAAACCTTGGAATTCCTTTCATACAAATTGAAACTGCATCTCCATGCACGCTGGACATTTTATGGTAGGTTTAGCAGGGAAATCTCAAAGGCTCATTACATGTCTTCTAGCTCTGCTTGGCAGCTAAAGGGTATCTGCAAGTCTTATCTGAAGTGGCAGGCTCCACTCAAATAAGACAAGAGCTATTATGAAACTAGGCCTCTCAAAACTTTAAGAGACACGCTACCCAAGGAAAAGGAATGTTTAATGTCCCTGCCATATTGGGGGACAGAGGTACTCACGACAGTGCCTTCAGCCCTGGAGCGTTGTAACCCAGTCTGCAGTTAAACTGATAGGCCACATCATTACCAGGCTTCCACATCACTGTGGATAGAGGGACAGGTACAGTACAGTAGGTACCAACAGGGAGAAAAGGAAAGAGCAGTGCCTGGGATCAGCTCGGTGTAGCTGCTGGGGCTCAGCTGCCCACATATGCAATTCAAATGCTGGTATGCTGCGACAGGGCTGTGCTGGACCAGGTACATCTGTATCTCTTCTGGCTCAATGTGGAGGAGGTGGTGAGTGACAGCAGGTGGGGATACAGCCCAATTAAAGCAGAGCTGTTGGAGGATGATGAACGGGGCTGGCTTAGAGAGCCTAGGAGAAACATAGGCATCGGTAGGCTCAAGATGCCCACAGCTGTCTCGCTGAATGAGTATAAACATGCTGAGGGCCTCCTCCATACAGAATAATGCAGCCAGCATTTGCAGGCTTGTGTGTGCTCTCCTGTCTTTTTCCACCTCTCTTTCACAGGCTTTGACAGTTATGAGCTCACCTCCTTGACTGGCATGGCCTTGAACTAAATTTAGAGAATCATGCAGCTTGGCACTCACCCCCTGTAGATTCATATACAGGTATAAGCATACACTCTGCACTGTACAAAATGCAGCTTTTTGTATGTGAGTGTAATGGTTATCATTGTGTGGAGGGAAGGCTATTGTATAAAGTGTGAGCACAGTCCCATCACCTGTTGCTAAGGGGATGTAATCAAGCTGCCACTGCAATGTTGAGCTGTCACGACTTAAATTAAAAAAAAAAAAAAATTGGAGCTTTGTGTTTACAAAATGTGATTAAAATTGTGTGTATAGTGCAATTTTAGCACACACATTGAGCTTTTTTTTCCTAGGAGCATTGAGTTCATGTCAAGTATTAGAGCATTTCATTCAAACCCAACAACATATAAATCAGTGCCAAATGCAAAATCCTCAGATATATCACTGCATTTGCTGCAGAGACTTTTGTACTAGTCTTTGACAAGAAATGTAAGTCAGACTTTATATGTTGATATGATTAGAGGGCTCTGGCACACCTGCAGGAGGGGGAATATCTTCCAAACCTTTGTGAAAGAGATTAGTAGAGGTTTATAATTCAATTTTATTACTGTATAAAATAAGGGGACACTTCTTGTAGGCCACCTGTCTACTCCTGTCGTTCCGTGTCATTACCTTAATCCCTTGGAGTTAAGGGGGAAAGGCGCTTAACCCCCCTTCTCCTCTGTAATGTCAGGTTGGTTCAAGAATGTCTTTGAAAGTTAATTATATAAACTTCTTGTTTGCACCCTGTGAGAAAGATATTGGTGTGGTTTGTGAAGGGAAGGGCAAAATTTGGCAGAGCAGAGCTCGAGACACAGTACGCATACAGTACATTTCACCTGTTAATTCCCTCATGAGTTACCTCACCTTGCATCAGTTCGTGGGTTAGGGTGAACGAGCAAGATCGAAGAACTGATACAGCAGTTTAAGAAGGATAAACAACATTAAATGACTGTAAGACAGGAAGGAAGAGGATAGGAAAGTGTGGGATAGGGATAATGTGAGGAGAGAGAGCACACACTGCAAATGAAAGAGAGGGAGACAGAGATGTTGTGATTGTGCGCCGTATTGGTGAATAAATTTGTCTTATTGCACCATCTGCCACTAAAACAAAGTCGTTTCATGATCAATTGTAATCCATGGCTGGAGTTAAACAAAGAAATTAATTACCATACTCTATGTGAATAGCTTCCACTCTATAGCCAAGTCTGCTAATGCAAAGCTAAGAAATTGGGGAAGGCGTAAAATTTACACTGCCCACATTCACCAAATGGCAAAAATAACACCATGCAGAGGATGTGTAAATCCAAGAGTCCCTCAGTTTCACCACAGCAAACTTACCAGTTTAAGACTAATATGTACCATGAATTATTAGAAGCCCTATCCCATTTTTTTATTTTGAATAAAAAATAAGAAAAGGAGCCTAGCATCTGGATTTACTGTAATTGCCACAGACAAACTCGGATGCACACATAAGCACTTGAACACAGAAATATAACTAAACTAAGCAAAATATTACTATTGCATATGCATAATATTTGCAGCTAAAAAACAATAAACATTTGCAGTGTTCTTTGATCACTACTTTGTACTGCTATAAATACATAGTTAATGAGCATGAGAATAATCATAACAACCAGTGTTTTTTTAATTAAATGTAGATTAATGAGTGATACCAAATAAAATCCTAACAGGTCCTATGTGCATCTCATCATTAAAGGGTACAGATTACTTCCACTCAAAGTTAATCATATTTTAGTAATACTTTAGAAATCTAGAAATCAATAAAACATCAGAAAACATTGACAAATGCCCGTTACAAATCCCCAAGTGGCATCTCATTGATTTGTTTTCAGCCCAGATTCTAAGATGCTCAGTTCACAGTTAACAAAGGAAAATATGTTGGGGTGATGACCTTGATAACTGTCTTAATTTTATTTCAATTAGTTGATTATCAAAATTCTTTACAATTGATGTTTTTTTTTCATAGGATTATGTCATTTTCAGATTTGAAAATGTATGAGTTTGAATAAATACCAAATATTACCAATTGTTAATATGTTAATGACCTCATATTATGAAATTATAAATAATATAAAATAATATTTTATATAAATGTGATCTTAATGTTATGTGATTTCGTTTAACAACAGGAAGAACATTTATGAGAGTTTAACTTTTATTTTTTCAACCCTATGACATAAGTAGAGTTTCAAGTCAAGATTTTATCCTTATGCAGGTGAAGGTTGGGGTCGTCTCTAGGCTGACAGGAATAATCCCCCCTCCAAAACATTAGTGTTCAAACAACAATCACCGCCCTCAGTATAATTGACTGATCCGAGTTTGGCTCAGGCTAATTTATGTGCGCAACACCAGGAAAGCTTAAAGACAATCCTGGGGTGTCATCTATGTGATAGATTTTTCCCGTCGTGCCCTTGTCACTATGTGCAGTCTCATATGTTTACATATAAAGATTTGACAGCCTTGATGTTAAAAGGCAGAATTCTAGGCATCCCATCCCACTCACACATCAAAATGCTGGACATGCACACAACACGTTTAAATATTAGGAGTAAAATTCTAGTTATGAAAGACAATATCTGTAATAGCAAAATTAGAAAGATTTGATCACAAATAGGCATCAGACTAACATCCATGCATTCACTTTGAGACATTTCGCACATTCCGATGGATATAGGTTAGGCGGGTTTATTTATTTGGACATTTTTTGGGAGTTATTATTATAACTCCCAAATTAACATAAATAAATAAAATGTTCTAAGTCTGATATAAGCATGATGTTTTATTTTTCTGTTTTTCACACTACACTGAACCAGCAAGTCAACAATAAGAATTTAAGATTAAAAAGTGAGGGGTATGTAAATATGTAATAAAGGCACTCGTACTATTATCAGGAATGTATTTTATGGTGGTGATGTAAAATGGACAGTTTTATGGAAAACCTCTATTATGTCCACTCTATAAACCTTGTTCAAAAAGATTGTGAATAAAATGAGTGTCCAACTATGGCCCATTATACAGTATAATGATCATTACATCTCTATGATAATATACTAAAATTCATTCAAAAATGTTCTAATTGGACATGACCCTGAACGTCTGAATTGCTAAACAAGTCTGTATTGGGACAAGGAACAGCTTGCACAGACTGTACTATGCAGTGTTCCAATTTTATGTCTTTGTTTTTCAATCTCTGTTTTATTATTGTTGTTGTTGTTGTTGTTGTTGTTGTTGGCCGGTTCAAATTTGCATTTGAAAATACAATATATTCTAGTTTTTTAATGTTAACACATCTCATGGAAAGACCAAGACCAGCAGTAGATTAGTCCTTCCTGTCGTACTCTAAGATGTCTGTAGCCTTAACACCATTAGTTCCTAGCTTTATAAATAAACTGCAATTTAAAAAATGGGTTCAATAATTTCCTAAATGTGCTATATCAGAATTGCAGTTTTTGGTAAATATTATTCAAAAGTGGTTTTGTTGGGTGGTATTTTAAGGGACTAAATTGTCTGCCAATCAGGGCAGTTAAAAATAATCTACAATACTTATGTTTATATTAACGAAAGAACATCTCACCCAGTGCAACAGTGTGCCGCACTGATATACAGTATTTTACCCATTTATAGGACGACTTATAGGGCCCTTATCGGGCAATCATTGAAATAAATGGAAATTTGACATTTCAAGTGTTATTGGTTTTTATTTATTTATTTGTTTATTTTTAAGTTTCAGATTTAGGCGAGAAATTAAAGTTAAAGAAGTTACCATATATGGTAACTATATGGATAATATGTGGATCAATTATTGTAAAAAATACACATATAAAGATGAAAAAACATTAACTTTTCTTACAGAACTTATGATACTTGTATCAAAATATCATGCACACGATAAAGTGAAAAAAACAACTGCAATAAGTCACTGCATGTAAACAAAATCATAGTAAGACCAATTTCAAGTAAACACGGTAAAGAAACAAAAAAGAAAATCCAACTTGGTAACACAGTAATGTAAACAAGTTAGAAACCTGATCACCTCTCAAAGTCAAATTCATACCTACAATGGCCCGGATATACACTATCAACCTGAAACAGTCCTACATGCACCTTTTTATGAAATCTGATGAAAAAATGCATATGTATATTTGTCTTTCTGCTCACACACAGTTTTAGTTGTTGTCCTACACAGAGTCACGTGCATCTGGGCCCAGAGCTATCCTTTAAATGTGAGTCATATCTAATGTCTGTGTTTACAGTCGAAACAAGATGCACATGAATACGTTTTAGATATAAGCTTATGAGCACAGCCAAATAACCATCTGTACTGGCTGCGAACAAGAAGCATGGAGGGTCCGCTGGGGTTGGGGTCAAGACTTGGGGTCTGAATTTGGATGAATTGAAGGGTCATCTGGAGAAGTGGCAGAGCTCTGTAGCAAAAGCCTGGAACTAAGCACTTAAGTTCTTTCTTTTTATTTTTGATAACACCAAAGTGAAAAAGATAGATGTCAACAGCTGGATTTGAAGTAGGAAGGTGGCAAATTATAGTCTGAGTCTTAATCTTAAAGTTATAGAAACACACCCGGGGAGTGTATCATGGGCAGCACCATGGGGGATAGCGGCAGATTGCAGCCTTTCGGTGTGGAGTTTGCATGTTGTGTTCGTGTATGTTTGGATTTCCTCCAGTTACTCCTGTTTTCTCCCACAGTCCAGAGACATGCAGGCTGATTAACCGGTGAAAAAGTAAATGTGAGTGTGAAAGATTGTCTGTTTCTGTGTGTTGGCCCTGTGATAGACCTGAGAACTGTCCACGGTGTACCCTCCCTCTTGGGCTATGACAGCTGGGATAGACTCCAGGTCTCATATTGCACATAGTATCACACATAGTGTGTCTACTAATCAATTACTATGAAAGAATTAGATTTTACATTTTCGCATCATAAAAACTTTAGATTAGTGCTAGCATGAGCCTCCACATCAATCTGCTCTTTGCTGCTATACTCTGCTGTGCTCTGCCCAGTGCTTCAAGTAGTTGTCATTATGAAATGACCGTAAATGAGTAGGCTCTGAGCCTTAAGAAGCAAATATATCTGTGTCTGTATCCCAGGAGGCACTGAAGCAAATTGTGGGGCAAATATCTCTATTAGAATAATTGCATAAAAGTAATATTGTATATTTAAAGTTATATTTAGCAAGTTAAAACACTTTGTTGAGGGTTAAGCAATGGGAATGTCACAATACTCTTTTTATTGCCATATCATGATAAAAAAAATTCTTAAAACCCCATTGTGGGTTTGAGACTGTATCAACCAGGATATTGCATAGAGGTTTTACATCCTGTCTGAACAATGTAGTTCAGACAGGCTACAGTAGTTGTTGTTCCAGAAAAGTAATATTGTTAGAGTTCACACTAATACCACACATTAGGTGTTTTGTACACACTTTAAACCAGGCATCTCAAGCAGGGTTGAAATTGAAAGAGAGCAGCTGTCTTCTTGGTCAAGAGAGGCGTGTGAGATTAGCAGTGAAATTTTATTTTTTTTTTTTCCACTGCAGTCAGCAGCCACAGCTGTGCTGGTCACGACACAGAAGAATATTAAACCTACAGTACATACAGCAAACATGGAGACAGTCACATAATGGAACATCTCGCTCTACATAGTCTACTTGGAGCAAACGATGCTGCAGAACTACCTGACACAGATACTGTGGACACAGCCGACATCGCGGGGGGGAAAAACCACTGTGTCTCTCCTTCGTTGTGTCCCCCAAGTGCATAGAAGAGCAGATCATGACAGTGTGATAAGGACCATCATTGCTCAAAGAAGAAATAACAGACTGTGGGACTTAACAGACTGAGACCAAGAGAAGCAAAACAAACTTTAGTTGTGTTGGACCCCCATGTGGAGCTTGTGCCACATAAAAACAGGTGTTTATATAAAAATGAAAGGTGCAGCCTGTATCTTCCCCTGTTGTAGTTACAAATATATACTTGTAGGTACCTGGGAACTTGACAATTACTATACTGTAAGTATTTTGTTAGTAAGGGGTACCTATTCCAATATTATGTAGTACTTATATGTTTTTTTATTCTTTGGTTGTAGGCAACACAGTAAGAAGCAAACTGTAGGTTTACAGTCTGGTAACTATATGGTGCCTTTCTGTAATTAAAAGCTACAGGATAAACATGATGGAGCAACAAAACTAGAAAGTTTCCGCTATGATATTATTTCAAACATAACCACTGTGAAACACACACATGATAGCATATTCGTTCTCAGATTCACTAATGACACTCCCTCTCTTCAAGTTTGGACGGAATTATAAATCTGTGCTAGTCTAACTTACTTTTGACACTGCTGCGGTCTCTCTCTCTCTCCTCTCTCTCCACTCTTCTACATACTCACGTCAAAGCCCAAGTACTGTAACGAATCAAAGTTTGCATATAACCAAGTACAGATCAGATAATCAGAAGAAGAAATGAGAGGTAGCCTCTAAGTAAAGGTACCCTGAATATTTAAACATTTTAAAAGGTTAACTGAAGCTACAATTGTCCCTAACCAAAGTGCTTTTGATGCCTAAGCACAGGCAGGACTAAGGATGCAGGTGTCAGTGTTCTGTGCTTGCCACACTTTCAACAACCACCTCCCACCACAACCACCTCCCTCTGAATTATGTGCTGTTGACGAATGTAGCACTTCCTTCATTAAAATTATAGAAATAAATAAATAAATAAAGGTTGCCACTGAACAGAGTCTGGACAGCAATTATGCTTTCCTGAAGAATATTTGGCAACACAAATTAGCATTATAGAAATTGTTTTCGAGGAGTGTTGCTTTAAAGCTTTACTCATTGATAAAAATAAATAAAATAAACTAGCAATAAACTAGCAGGCCAAATGTGGCTAAATTAATGATTATTGTAATTGAAAAGACATCTTGGTAAATCTACATCCGACATAAGTTCATTAGATAAATGAAAATGTATAAGCATTATTAATAAATATTGGATCTGTGAGCAGACACTGTGTAAATCAATGTATTTGACCTTTTTGACAGAACATTAAAATTAGTTTACTACTTGCAGGTGTGCAGGCATTGCTGTGTTTTGGGGTAATTAGTTATCTGTGCACTGTTTGTTTAGAATTAAACATACTGAAATATGACTGCAGAGGTCCAGTAGATATAAAGAGGACAGCGCCACATTGCCTACACGACTTACCACGTGTTACCAGTAGCCACAGGCTCAGCTCCTTAGTCCAGGAGCAAAAACAAAATCAATTACATCAGCTGCTACTTTGAAAATTCAAACCCTGAGCACAGCACTGACCTGCCAGAAAACTGTTGTTTGGAGAATTAAATAAATTATGAAAGTGCAGAAAAACAATTTAGCCTTACATATCCAGCTGCCGTTCTAATAAATCACTGCCACCCAAAAAGAACTAATTTGTGTTGTACTGTGAGCATGATTGATGAGCATGTTCTGGGTTGCAGTAAAGGAGACACAGTTCAACACTGCTGCTCTACATCTATAAAACTCAAAAAAAAAACAACAACAACAACTTGTCTTTATTCTCTTCAACTGTATCTATTGTTGTTATTCATATACCTGTACTTGAAGGCTTTAACTGAATTCTTCCCAAGAAAAAGCCTAGAGAATGATTGGCTTTATCATTTTTGGTGTTGTTTTTGCTACAGGAACAAACATTTGACAATTGCACCTTGAAATCATGTGTAACAGCTGTCACTGGTTACTGTAGAGTCGCAATTTATTTCAGTGAGGCAGTCACTGTATTGCCACCCTGCTGATTCTTCATTGTTGTTTACTACAGTGCATACTAAATCTCTTTTATTATTATTATTTTATTCACGTGTCTAAACACATTGGTGATGGGCAGCTGTTTGTTACATGATGCCTGCCAAAAAAAATCCCACCAGCTGAGATCCTGTACTAATAATGCTGAGCATGGAGTGCGTTAGCCTAGCTTGTGGTGCCACGCTGTATTATTTTCTGTGCTGTGATATTTTATGTAGATGCTTTGTACACAGAGTAGCATAGTGGCACAGTGGTTAGTACTGCTGCCTCATAGCTACAGGTCCGGAGTTGACATCCTCGGCCATGTGCAACCCTTTTTGTGTTTGTGAGTTTTCATGGCATTCCCGTGTTTTCATGGTACTCGTCCGTAAATCCAAAGACATGCATGTTAGGTTAATTGGTTACTCTAAATTGCCCGTAGGTGTGAATGTGGATGTTTTTTCTGTCTGTGTACTGTATGTCTCTCTGTGTTGGACCTGAGGAAGATGGCAGCCTGTCCCTACGCAGGATAAGCAGTTACAAATAATGGATGGATGAATGCTTTGTAATCATTTGGCAGCTATCCCCACAATCATAAACCTTTCACACACACCAAGAAGACTAACAGGACACATGAGCTTGGATACATACTAACAACATACAACACATACACATGCACGTATTGTCTGCAAGCACACACAGACCTGTCTTTGCAACAGGGAGAGGAAAAAAACAATGGTGGCCCTGAGTAATGCAGCCCTGTTGTTGAGCAGGGGCAGATCTGACACCACAGACATCAAATTGATATTAATATCTATGAGAAGCCTTTACCTTTTGAGTTATCGCTCTAGCGGTCAAATGTCTTCCAGGGGTGAGGCACGGCTGAGAACATGAATGTTTAACAAGACTGCTGCATAGTTCACCTGAATGCAAGCCTCCAGCTCTGTGCTGAATTATTAACTGCTGCAAGCCTGGTCCAAATTCCTACTGAGATTACATTTATAGGTCTACACTCAGCAAAGTGTTGAGAAACAAGAGAAGATGAAATTCAAGAAATCACTAATGTGATCACAACTTCCACAGGGACAGTGGTGACATTTTCATTTGCAAAGAACATACAGTATGTGGCACAACAACATACTAACAATGGGGTGAGTCCACACACTATTCAATTTAAATGTTCTAGAAGAGTCAGCAGTGACTTGTTGATGGAAGAAAGTTAAAGGGCAACTTGACCGATTTTCAACTTGCTTTGGATTAATTATTGAATGTGATGCAAACCTTTTCAATTGTCATAATTTTTTTTTTTTGCTGCTTCTGATGATAAAAAATATGTACATGCTGAATGTGCATTTTTTTATATATTAGGTTTAGTATGTTTACATCCTCTAACATTAAAATTGCATCTATCCATCAGTGAATACCCCACACACTCTATTTTGAGCTCTTACGTCTTAAAAATTGCACTTTCTAATAATAAACTACATGAGAGTACAGAAGTAATCAGGATTATTGAATAACAAGCCAAACATCTACAGAATCCTCTACTCATTAGTCTGCTTTTACACTAGCTATATCAGGTACCTATAAGAAGAAAGGCTTTTGCAGAAGCGGTATGTGCACTAAATAAACTTACAATTTGGAAAGAGTATTGATGTCTAGTCATCCCACTGTGGTGTAGTTAATTTATAGCCAAACAATAGCTTTTTACTACTGTAGACTTCAAAAATCATAAAAGTCATGTTCGTCTATAAAGAACTAAATGTTTAAGTATCATAATTGTTTCACAGAGCTTATTTTCTGCAATAATCCAAAAGTCCTAGAAAAAGTCCCATTTGCTTTTTGTCGAGGTAACCTTAAAGATGCTTCTTTGTTGACATACAAAAATCTATCATTCCTGTCCTATATCTTATAGAGTTTACAAATGATGAGACATCATATTCATCGCTTGAAATTCTAAATAACTCTTGAAACAGTGGCTCACAGATAACAGACTCAGACAGACAAAAGCAACCTTGAGAAAACCGTTGACAAGAAGCAATGTTCTTTTTGAAGATTAGTGGCTTCCTCCCCACAACAAGGCAGTGCTCACCATTTTTGTTGATTGTTGGACTCATCAACATTAATATTAGCCACTGCAAGAGAGGCCTATAGTTTGCTCTATGTTACCTTTGGGTCTCTTGTGACCTACTGGACTAATATATCCACACTTTCTGTAGGATCTTTGTTGATCGACCACTCCTGAGGTGCTAAGAGTGGTACTGAATCTTCTCCATTTGTACACAATCTGCCTAACAGGCTCTTGAGAAATTCTTTTGAAGCTCTCACCAGTCTGGTGAACATCCACAACTCTTCTTCAGAAATCTCCTTAGCTGAAGCCATGACACACCCCTATAAACTTGTGTTTTCAGGATCGAAATTTGACACTGAAGACCCCAATTTGGAAAGCCTTCCAGACAGCCACACATCTAATTGTCATTACACAGAAAGAAACACATGATTCCAATCTTCAAAAACACTGGTAATCCTAGAGATTCATATTCTATGTAACACTGGAACTTTCCTTTCCTTAGTAAATGTAATTCTTTTTTAAATATTATTTATGTATTACTCTTGTAATTTTTTTATTGTATTCCCTTTATCTAGTTTTGGACTCCGTAGAAATGTCATAACATTTTAGCCCATTTATGCTAAGAGAATTCTAAAGGGCTCACAAATTTCCAAGCACCACTGTAAAAATGGAAATATATAGTTCATTATAGTGCCCTTGATACTAGCTATAACCATCAACCATCAGTTCATCTTACCATGCTGCAGCCCATCACCCAGAGTTTTTATATCATCTCCAAAGTGTAGAATATAACAAACTCCATGTCTTTCTTTACAGTGAATATTTTCTCACTCCTTTTTGGCAATATATACTACCACACACGTGTCTACAGAACAACTCTGCTGCTATTTGATAGATAAGACCAGTAGCTAACATATCTCACTTGTACCAATGCCAGGGGAAGGGGACTGTATTTCAGGCTTTACTACAATATGCTTCCAGCAGTGTACCAAGCAGACCATGTGTGGTTTATGAACAACATAGCTGTGTATTTTATTTCTTAATGTACAGCGTTGGCCTCTTACTCTGCATCACTTCACTGCCCTCTCTAACATTTACAAAAGAAGCCACTCTACCTAAGCCTTTTGAAGCCAGCTGAGGTTACATACAGCATTCATTACCTTCACTTCGCAGACAGATAAAGTAATTACATTTACATTACATTTACATTTAGTCATTTAGCGGACGCTTTTTATCCAAAGCGACTTACAAGTGAGATGATAATTACCTTGTGATGGTAAGTCCCAGTGTAAGTCAACAGTGTTATTACAATGGTGTACAAGAGAAAGTTGTGTCGTGGTGGTTGGCTTGGAGGCTGAAATGGCTCCCATCTATGTCTTTTCTGTGAGGCAGTTGGTGAAAATGAGGCCTGGTGCCGGAGTGAGGTGGGTAGATGTGCTGCTTTGAAGCAAAGCAGGATAGCTGTCGGAGTCAGTCATGGATGAGATGTTCCTATCCACAGCCTATTAGAGAGCTGTTTATCATTGCAGCTGTCAATCAGGTCAACTCCTGGTTTGCCCATTCTAATCTGGACTTCATAACTACTACATATGGGGCACATTTTATTTATCATGTGTTGCATGGGCTCTCCCATCCCACTCCTAATGGTATTCTAGTGGATATGCAAGAAAAGTGTGAATGCCACAAGATTGCAAGGGATGTGTCAGTGCAGATGGTCCAAGGTGTGTGTGTGTGTGTGTGTGTGTGTGTGTGTGTGTGTGTGTGAGAGAGAGAGAGAGAGAGAATTTTTAATTGGTGAAAGGAGATGATGTAAAGACTGCCAATGGTAATAAATAACTAATCTGATCTTAGTCACAACATAAAAATACTTCTGATATTAGCATAACATTAGAAGCTTTGCCCTGTTCTTTACTGATTAGATTTGGGGAACCCTCTAGAAACAATCTTACCTGACATAGTCAATCTGCACTTCTGTTTGGTCTAATCTAACAAATATAGTGCAATTGGCTGCATAAAGGCAGGAAGACACTGTACAGATGTGATTTTAGCTCTGATTTGGTTGCACCCAACTGATTTTAGAATCGTTCTGACCGATTGTCGTTTGACTAATTGTCAGGTAAGCAGGGTGCAGTGGCCCAATTAATCACCTGAACAATCAGCCATCTACAGCTATCTACGGCTCCATATTATTGATTTTCCCCTTCTTGTTCTCCTTTCTTTGTAGAATCATAAACAGTAATGCAATATTTCTCTTTTTTTTGTCAACACTGAGGATAAAGCCATCTTTAATTTATTGTATAGTATTTATCGCTGCACAGACCCGTCATTATGCTCACATCTGTTGTTCAGTATGATCTCATCATCTTTGGTGACTGACTGACCTGTTGCAGTGTGTGCGGTAAAATCAGATGTTTTGGCCGAGTGGGAAGGCGAATTAGAATGTGTAGCTTTAGTTAACACATAACACACGATTAATAAGAATCACACAGTGTCTGCCTGGCTTAATAGCTGCAGTGCTGTTTGTAATTCAGTTGTATTCAACTGCAAAGAGCAAAAAGACAGAGCATTTCACTCACAACCACTTACAAGAGGAAACAAAATCAAAGAAAAAGTCCACACTGTGTTGTAAACACAAGAAAACACTGACAGGGATAATGCTTGTCTGTTCTGAGACCACAGAAGCACAGCCTACATGTCAAAATATCCACACTTGAACCAGTGTGTGCAGCAGGGTTGAGTGTTCTCACCTGCAGGTATTAGTTTTGTTTCCTCACCCTCATGCCTCACCTGCAGTTTGCTTGGTTAGACCACAGCTCACCTGCAGTCACTTAGAGCTGGTTACAGACTTGAGGGAGGAAAAGGTTGAAGCTGGACAGATTAGTTTAAAATATATGCCCTGTGCAACAAATTTAAAATCTGACTCTAAAGCCATGCACAAAAACTTTCCACCTGTGCAATTTAGTAATTGCTAGGAACATAGACACATCAACAGGAGGACATTTCTGAAAAGGTTACTCTCAGTAATTTAGTGACAAATTTCTCTTGACCATCTAATGGTCATTTTAAAAATCAATTTAAAACATTATTTTAAAATCAACTTACTACCAAAAATATGGTACTAGCTTCCATGACCACCATCTTGGTCATCACCACATAGATAATAGTCCCTGAAATCAGATCTAATTTGTTACAATGTGGGAAGGATATTGGTGAACAAACCCTTTTAAATACAAACTGACCACAAAAATGGCTATTATTTGTCCATTTTTAAAACAAATTGTTATTTTTATTTTTTCAAAATTTCATGTTCTGCTGCCCAAAACCTGATGATGTTCATTTTCTTTGGAACAATAAACTTCATTCATAAAGATTATACTGTTTTTGTGACTAATATTCAGAAGTGTTGATGTCACCTCGAGTGTGACACAGAGTGTGGTGTTGTGGTGTGATTCTACAGTGGAAATAGCTGAAATAGCAGAGGAAGAGATTGAACTGTGACAAGAGAATTAATGACTATTAAATAAAGATCTACTAGAACCAGGCAACTGGAAACTCCTGGTTAGCATCTATGAATTGGAACTGGTATTTTTAATGGGACTAGTTGTTAAATGGTAAATGGTGTGCACTTATATTAGTGCTTTTCTACCTATTGGCGCGATCGGCAATCACACACACACTCACACACCAATGGTGGAGCTGCAATGCAGCTGGCCAACACTCACTGGGAGCAACTAAGTTGGGTTTCACTGTCTTGCTCAAGGACACTTTGACATGTGAGCCGAACCAACAACTGCGGGATTGATGGATAACTGTTTCCTAAAACCTTTTCTTCAAATTGGTGGAAACACTCGTCAGGTGTGGTTTGTCCTTTCTATGTAGGTTTTATTTAGGTTTGTTCCAATATTAATAGTTACAGAAAAATTATTAGGAAACGATTGCATTCCAAAGTTTAACCAAACTAATCTGTATTGCAGCTTCTTATTGCTGACATGTACAGTGACTGAAACTATTTCAGGGTGGCAATAAGGAATGTAAGAGTATTTATATAATATATAGTATATAATATATAATATAATATATAATATCTAGTATCTAGTTTATATTTTTTGTAAGACTTCCAAAAAATGGACAACCAGGATTTAGTGAATAAACATTTGACAAAGAAAAGATGTCAGGTCAAGTATGTGGAATTTGATTGTTCATACATTTTAAAAACATTTGGCCAGTGAGCTTTTGCTCTTCATATTTTTCCCTGACATACAGCTTTCTGGTTTTGTTGTTGGCTGTTTTTACCATCGATAGAGTTGGCAGGTCAGGAGCATAGAGTAAAATGAGTACACACTTCACCCAGCCGGCAGGTTCCTGCCCAACTGGGAGTCGTTAAATGAGTGCAACCCTTAAAAGAACTGTGGTCACGGTGGTAAAATACAAACACAAAAACTTTTTTCTTGCAAGCACTGAGATATCAGAAACAAGAACTTGCTGCTGGTTTTGCATGTCAACGTGGCATGGTCATTTGACAAAGGCTCATGGAAGAATCAAGCATCTCTGGTTTTAGTTTATTTCGAGTTATTCTAAGTTACAGCCTGTCAGTATGCTATTGTGGAAGCAGTTCATCATCTTCAGCCTTTTGTGCCACGTGGTTCTGTTATATTGAAAGGAATTAATTATTTCTATAAACTTTACATGTTGAAAACAAACACTTGACTGTTAAAGTTTTCATGTATTGGTTGAGTTTCAATTACAACCCCAATTCCAAAGATCAAAAAAGATGTGAAAACGTGAAAAAAAAAACCAGAATGCAATGATTTGCAAATCTCATCAACCCATATTTTATTCACAATAGAACATAAACAACATATCAGATGTAGAAACTGAGACATTTTAACATTTCATGGAAAATATTAGCTCATTTTGAATTTGATGGCAGCAACACATCTCAAAGTTGGAAGAGGGTGATGTTTAGCATTGTGTATCATCGCCTCTTCTTTTAACAAATATCTGTAAACGTCTGGGATGTGAGGAGACCAGTTGCTGGATCTTAAGGAGAGGAATATTGTCCCATTTTTGTCTGATGAAGAATTCTCCTCACAATCTGGGTGAGGTTATCTGGATTTTTTTTTTTGTTGTTTGAAATGTTTCACAATTAATGTGTCCAAGTAGCTTCTTCAGCGTGAGGAATCTTTGTTAGAGAAAAATTATCCTGCAGGGTCAATTTGTTTCTCACTTGACATGAATAGTCTCATTAGGTGGGCAGCACAAAGAGTGTGAGTAGGGGAGATTCGTTACGACATAACAGGCTCAAACTTTCATACTTTCTATGAATAGAAATGTGTGTCTGAGGGCAAACACCTACTAAAAACTAACCTTCCAACCCCATGCACACCCAAAAGGCGTTTTTAGGTTTGGCCTCCCTGGTGAGCATGTGAAGTATTCTTAATCTTCCTGGACATGAATGAAAGGGCAGCATGAAAAATAGGAGGCAGATTGTGTCTGAGACCTCCACCTGCTGAGGGAAGGATTGTACACTTGGACATAGATGGCTTTTTTCACTCTTCTCTCAAACCATCTATCTTCCAAGTCGAAAATATGTACATAATCATCCTCAAACGAGTGTTCTTTGTCCTTCAGAAGCTCGTACACTGCTGATTCTGTTCCTGAGGTGTGCTTCTCCTTTGCTGGGCCATCCTTCTGTGTAGAGGCTGTTTAGTCTCTTCTGTGTAGGGCTCTGAACCCTCAGTACTGAACTTCGTGTGCTGTATTATATGGTGGGCAAGTCTGTCTCAGTGTGTTGAAGTGAACAAGTGTCTTTCAAAGATCCTTTTAGGGTTCTTGGACACCAGCCATGCAAGGAACTACAAGATTTCTACATTGCAGTACAACATACAACTGCAATTACCAACTAATTTAATGTTGCAACAAATAAAATTAATGCTGCCACAAGAAATTGTCTTGATTAAATATTGTGTTGCTATAGCGACAACAAAAGCTCCATGAAAGTAAAAAGGGTAATTATACCCTCAAATTCTCTCCCAACATGCTTGCATGTTCATGCAACAGTGGAGTGAAGAAGCAACGACTGTGTAGTTTGACGTGGACACTCAAGGAACACAAGGAAGGTCATTTGACTTACCAGCGCTCAGCATAGCATTGGACAGAATCAGAGTTACCAGATGCCAAGTACTGTCGGACGTCCCCTTTCTCAGAGTTATTGTTTGGATACCTATTGCATTAAAAGTGTCACTGCATAGCATTAGCTTTCCTTTTTACTTACTATACTTACTGACCACTTCATTAGGTACACGTATACAATGTAATGCAATCTAATACAGTAGCTCTGCCATAATTTTTAGTTTTACAAGGTTATAAATTCTTAGTGTTGTACAAACTGTCAGAAAGGTAACAATTCTACTATGTGTATTGTTGAGTTTATAGTGGGCGGTGTAGTTGTATTGGATTGCATTGTATAGAGAGTTGGTTCTAATGTTTTGGCCCCCTCGTTTATGTTAAATAGGATGGCTAAACATTAGAACCCCCCCCCCTTAATATATGCACTCCAGTATAACTTTATAACCCACTATGACCTCAATAATAAACACATGGAATTATCAACTTTCTGACAGTTTCAACTTAAAAAAATGAGAAATAAGAACCTTGTAAAAGTTGAAATTATGGCAGAGGTGCTGGATTGGATTGCAATAGATTGTATAGGTGTACCTAATGAAGTGGTCACTAGTGTATGTTGTTAAGCTTTGAATAAAGCTCGGTATTGCTCTGTGTTGTGTTTACTCTGCAGAGGAATAAATCTCTTTCAGCGCAGGTTTATAGCTTTTATCGTGCTTGCTACTTTGTGGGAGAGACTGTGGTTGAATTATTGAGAACAGGAAAGACACAGAGGCTACTGTTATCTGCTGGTCGGGTTGTTAGGGCTACTATACTTTTATACTAATGTGTCATTATATCCAAATCCAGACAGTGGGGGGAAGTGAAAACAAAAAGCTCTTATTAACCCACTAGCCTGACCAGTCATTATATATAAGTTTTTTTGTTTAGTTTTTTAAACCTAAAACTTTGTGTATTTTAAATGGCTGTTTGCAGATCTTACATTTAGAGGAAAAATAATACACTCAAAGCATAAAAAAATCGGGGGGTTCCCTATGTGAATTGACACATTTTATCGGTTCTATGAGAAATGCAAGTGAGGGTTGTAAAATAAAAACATGTGAATTGGCCTTTTTACATTCTTTACCTCATGTGAAGTCCTAGGCAAGACTTTGCAACAGGATTCAGCTTAAACAAATGTTTAAGTCCAAAGACAGAAACAGAACAGTCGAGCAGAAAATAATTTACAATTGTAGGAGAAAGAAATTACCTGCATAAACATCACATGCCAGCTAATGGTATGCAATTATGCAAATGGAACATTGTCATAGCTGCCCTTTTGTCAGATATGTGACTAAGCCAAGTATCAGTCCTGCAGTATTTGTTGAACTGCATCTCTCGCTTTTTCTGTAACATTTATTGTGGGAACAAGAAATTCTTTTTTTCTAATGGAATAATCTGCTGATTACCATTTCCTTGATTTTGTTTTTAAAATGATAGAATAAGAAAAAATGTGTGTTCTGTAATTCCCCCACCCCACGGTGCTTAAATGTCTTGTTTGGTACAACCAGTAGTCCAAATCCACTACAAGGAATATTTAACATTTTGGCTAAAAGAAAATAAAAAAGACTAAAACGATTAATTGGTTAAATAAACAGCTGTGGATTTATTCCTTGTCAACGTGATGCTAATTACTGTTTCTGTGATCTGTTTGTCACAAACTAAGTTACAAACCTTTTACAGTCTTGTAGAAAAACTCTTGAGATAAATGGTCATATTTTATATTTATTACAATTTAACTTCTATGTTTACTTAGCTAATTACTTTGTTGTAACTGCTGTGGACACTGAGTTTGGTTGTGGTGTTTTTTTTTTCTGTCATGAAACATGGTGTAACTAATTTGACAGCTCATCTATACTTTGCGAGCCCAATATTCTTGTTAGTGCACTATTTAATCCTTCACAATACTGTTATTTATGGGATCTCTTTTTTGTTCTGATTGGCAATCATTATTATTGAACTTGTTGTGTTGTACTTGCTAAGTCTTGTTCTTCAAAAACTGCAAGGGCCACCTGCTGTCTTCAACCTTCATTCAAGTCTGTGTAGCTTGGCTCACCTCCACCTACCACTTTATTAGATATAGCTTTCTAATACCAAGTTTAACCCCATTTGGCTTCAGAACTGCCTTAATTCTTCATAACATGGATTCATCAAGGTGCTAAAAAAGATTCCTTAGAGACGGATGCAGATTTGTGGACTGCACATTTCTGATGCCAAGCTTGTGTTCCACCACATCCTAAAAGCGTTCTAATGGATTGAGATATAGTGATTGTGGAGACCAGTGGAGTACTATCCAAACTCATTATGACATAAAAAACAAAACCTGCTTGAGCTGATTTAAGTTTAGGGAAATGGTGCATTGTCATGCTGAAAGTAGCCACCAGAAGCTGGGAATAACTTCTGGTAACTTTTGGTAATACAGCAATAAACCACAGTTGAACAGTTCATACAATTCATGATGGATCTACGTATGCTTTCATGTTGTTTACACCAAATTCTGACGCTACCATTTGAATGTTCCAGCAGAAATGAAGAAACATCACACCAGGCAACATTTTTTCAGACTTCTCTCGCCCAATTATACTGAGCTTCAGCTTCCTGTTCTTAGCTGACAAAAGTGGCACCCGATGTTGTCTTGCTTCTGCTTCAAGGTTTGACATGTTACATATTCAGAGATGCTCTTCTGCATACCATGGATGTAATAGAACTGTTTCCTTCCTATGAGCACAAACAGTCTTGCCATTTCCCTTAGACCTCTGACATCAACAATTTCAACTCACTGGATATTTTCACTTTTTCAGACCATTCTCTGCAAACCACAGAGAGGGTTGTTTGGGAAAATCCCAGTAGACCCACAGTTTTTGAAACACTCAGACCAGCTCGACTGTCACCAACAATTCATTGATTTAATTCAATTTAACTTTCTTTATATAGCAGCAAATCATAACAAAGTCATCCCAAGGCCCTTTACATGATGAAGTCAAGACTACAGATATATGGAGAAAACCTAAGTCCCCCTTGAGCAAGCATTAGGTGTTGGTAGAGAGGGAAAAACTCCAACCTCCAGCAGATCCATGCTCAGGGTGGGTGGCCATCTGCCTTGACTGGTAAAGGTGAGTTGAAATAAGAGCAACAAGAAGCAACAACAAAACACTGGGTGTGTTGGTAGGGCCAGTAACTCCATATGGGAAACATAGCAGGAAGTATTTAGAGTTAATGCAACTGAAGTACGCGTCTCTCCTGTCTGCTCCTCTGAGGCCTGTTTGCTCTGCAGTAGCCCACGGTCAGACACGTAGACCTGAAACGAGATGCATGTCATTTTTACAATGCAGATATTAGCTCTGCCAGTGTGAGTCATTTAGTGCTGTTAAACCAAGTCCAAGCATATGTGAAAATAAATGATATTCATCGGATCTTGAAGTTCGAAGTTTTAACTGTCTTGGTGATTATTTAGTCAAACCCAGTGACCCCCACCCCCTAATAAAATCATGAAAAAATAAAGAAGCTGTTTTTTGTTGTTGTTGTTTTGTTAATGGCTCTTCAAAATAACCTGAGCCATGGGAAAGAGTTACTCCCAAAATACCATAATGCCTTCAGGTGCATTCAGGGACACTACAAAGTGCAGGTCATCTATATTTGATTAAAAACTGCGCTGTGAAAGGGATTTTGGTTGTTCGGAGAGAGTAGAATGTGGCCCCCAATCTCCCTCAATCCACCCCCAACGTCACTGATAATATCCATCATGATTATGTTGGAGACAGAAGTTGGACAATAATTTGTCCTATGTGCATCTACTACACACATAATGGAGTCAGAAAAACATTAGTGCTACATTTCATTTTTAGTTGTCCTGGTGTATCATGGAATAAATTTAGCAGGTGTGTCTTGTCTAATAGCTTTACATCTGTGTTTGTGCACTGTTTAAATAATACAGAACCAATTAACTATTTGTTTTGATTGCCACATTTTGCAATCACAGATGGTTTCAATTTTTCCTTTTGCACATTCACTGAATTATTCACCAGTCTAGTGTCGCGATGCGCCATCTCCTCAGATTATTGTAAAAGACACCGTGCTCTCTTTCATGCATCTCCACAAAGTGAGATGTTCTCATTTTTTGACCACAAAGTCGATCTGTTTGTGTTGTTGTGGTCTGATTTAGCAGCACATGGTTGATGCAGGGAAACATTTTGTCAGGCTTTAGTGTTCAAAGGAACGTAATTGGCAGTACTTAAGGGTGGGAAGCCAGCAAGGGTTCTCATCTCTGTTCCTGCACTTGTGGCTTGTACTGGTTGTTGGGGCACCTGCACAGAGTGGGATGGGATCTTGGGGTTACACCAGTCTGATGAAGCTAATTGCGAACAGGTGGGGAAAAAAGTAGCTGTTGAAATGACACATTTGTAGAATAGAGGGGAACACTCTGGAAATAACATAATGGTTTACATTCATGTCATAATCTATTTTTAAACGTTGAAGCTCAAGAGATACAGGTTGCATTTCCAAATGCATTTAAATTTTGACACAACTTGCCTTCTGCTGAAAAGAAGCATGAATAAATGTCGGTATATGCCCTTTAGCAAATGTCATCTTGCATGTCATGAGGAGCTGTTTCAACTTGTTTATTCATAATATTCATAATAGTATGCAGTGGATCAAAGGAGTTGTCATTTGTCATTTATTCCCATTATAAAAACTTCAATCAGACGTATGCACACAGATTTAATGTTATCATGCTTATCACAATGCTTAGATGGAGTTCATCAGCTATTCTCCAAATGTCTGGCATTCATATCTGAATCCATTTGACATCTTTGAAGGAAGGAGAAGAAACAGTTTTTGGATGATAATCAAGGGTGAGTATAAGACGGCAAATTTTAAAAGTCTGGACATCCTTAAATTATTCCACTTGAGCATATTTAAGCCTAAAAAGCTAAACGTGACCTGATATGAAAAGCTGAGATGGACGAGAGCCTGAGCTATGATGCTCATACCTTGGTGATGCAGGCCCCCAGGCCGCTGCTCCTCTGCCTTCCAGTGGGAGGCACATAGAGTCATCATTAGAAAAGGCTACAGAGAGAGAGAGTTGGAATCAAAAAGAGAAAGAGAGAAATAACAGGTTTCAACTCAACTCCCTGCTCTCACTGATTCGCTTTGAACTCACAGCCAATTTTGCATGCTTGCGCAGACCTACGCCTCTAAGCCAGTGGAGCCCAGTGCTTCCGACATCTAACCCCTGTGCTCAACCTGTGGAGCCGACTCCCGCTTGCTTCCTCAACCGCTTGCTTCAGAACAAGGGCCAAAAGTTGAAGGAGAGAAGTTGACACACCCCTTAGCTCCAGCAATCACCTGTGGCATATGCCTCTCTTTCACTGATGCCTGTGTGAAAGAGCTTTAGCCTAAAGATAAGCACTTTTACACCGTAAGTGCAGCAGAGCACATTTTGACAAAATGTGTTGAATGGCAAGTGGTAATGCATTTGGATTTTTAATACTGAAAGCCAGCCAGCTAAGAGTTCACTTCTTACTTCCTACATAAATGCTATGAACACTGTAATTTGTGTTATTGTTCCACTGACAGAATGATTCCTTTTGAGTTTGCTCATTAAATAGAAATAATGATACCCTGATTCAGGAACGCACAATATAAAATCCACTTCACTATACTTAATTAGTCTCCCCTTCCCATCATTAATCTCTGTAGTTTCTGTTTTGTGAGTTTATAGTAATTAATTTGTGAAGTCACTTCATGTTTTTGTGTAGGTAGATGTTTCTATATACATATTTTAAAACATTTTGTTAATTTTAGCTATTGTATAAAGTGTAAGATTGTGGTTACATGAAATAAAATGACAAACATTTAATGTAGGTCTGAGATGGGACATAAATTGTCAGGTCATGAATTTTCCAGTACAGATGTTAATGATAAACATGCTTGGCCAATCCAGCAATATTTCAATGCAACAATCTACTGTATGTCGCTGATGTACGTGGTAATCCATACAACACGGAGCCTGAATCTTCTTGACAGTCTACACTCGTACCTCATCAGCTTGGTCCCAGGTGATACGCACCCCCAGGTTCTTGAAAAACCTTAACTGCTTCATCAGAAATCACGTATTAACTCCCACATAACAAATTGAGCAGCAGGTTGTTCTCGTCTCAACAAAATTCTCTACCAGTCTCCTACTGTCTGTTCCATCTTGCTTCTCAGATGTATCTCAGAGGAGAGGGATGAGGAGACAATCCTGGAGGTGGCCCAGAGCAGGATTTCAAATTAGAGGAGCTGAGAATGAACGGGTACACTGACAGCATAGATCCCTGTGCCTCCCTTGGCTCTACAGTACATGCACATATATGAAATGAGAGCCACACTGAATAATATCATTATGAATGACATCATGCTGTGTTTGGCCTGGCACCTGTTTGAGTGATTTTGTCGTAGTTAGTTTGTAACTGTGTGAAAAAACATACAGCACGTTCTCGTTCATTTGAATGTGAGAATGCTTTAACACTACAGAGACCAGCAGCAGAGGGGCCTTTGCCAAAAATACAGTGTCGTGCAGAAGAAACATTGCACCAGAAAGTTGCATACATGTCAGTGTACATATCTGGTGGTTTATTCTTACGTCAACCAAAGATACTGTTTTAGCTGGGGTTGTCCGTTCTGATTGTGAGCATCGTAACCTACTGTGCTGTGCCATTGCATGTAATAAACACGAATGTCTCTAATTGGATCTCGATTGGCATTTCATTGTGTCGCCAGGGTATGATACAAGTCTAGTTGTAGTCAGTGAAAATGAAAGATTTTAGTCAACTTTTCGTCGTATAAATTAATAATTTCTTCTCAATTTACTGAGACTGTAGCATTCAGCATAGTGGAGTTTGCTATGACTCAGTTGGTAGAGTATTCCTCCAAGTGTTACTTACTCCTAAGTTGCTTTGGATAAAAGCCTCTGCCAGATGACTAAAAGTAAATGTATTTGATGTGCAGTTATTATGATTATTTTACCAAAATTGCACGCAGTTCAAGTTGCTACTATTGCTGGGCTCAAGTTTAAGCACCTAAATAACATTCTGAAGAAGAGATATTGTTTGCTGATGCTTTGAAAAACATTAAGCAATTGTTACCACATCTTCTCCATTACCAAACTTTGTCAAACAAATTAGTCAAGAAATGAATCTCCACGCCCTCACAGGTGACCACACTATAAATTTTAACTTCTTATGAAATTGACACAAATTTTGTTTGTTTTTTAGGTTTGAAACATGCACACTTACACGGGTACATTAAAGTTAATATTCTGCCTGAGGATAGAGCAAATCCGACAAATATGCATTGCAATGGGGACTTTATACTTATATCACATATGCCAGTGTTATTGAACTGTTCACTCTGTAAGCGTTCTTTCAAAACTGAGACACAGGGAAGGAGAAATAAAGCATGGCAGCTTCCACCTGTAGTGTTAATGTAGCCCAGGACAGGCAAGCCTGAGGTTGTTGAATCAAACCTGTTGAGAGAGAGGTTTCACTCTTTTGATCCTTCCCTGTTTCTCTTTACCATTCACAGAGAGTCTGGTCTAACTGAAATACAACTGCTGTAACACACTGTGTGTAGCACAAATGCATATGTATTTGTCCTGAAGCTGGACTGACTTAGCTTTGAGTGTGTGCATTTCCTTGGAAATTAAACTGAAGCATCTCACTCTGCAGTATCCCGGATGTCACTTAAAACTGTCATGACTCACCAAACCGTCATTGTATTTAAATAAAGACTGGAGATAAAATGGCACCTGTTCATCACCAGTGTACACTTAATTGCGGGAATGATAATATAATAATTTGGGGGAATTCTTTAGCCCAGCCTCTATCGTGCTATAGGTGCTCCATTTTTCATTGTGGTCTTTAAGAGAACAGTCCAAGCAGGATTACCATCAGTTTTTAAGATGCACTTCCTGCCACAACCCTCCTTTTTGTTTGTTTTTTGTTTTTGTTTTTATCCAGGCTCGGGACAGGGGAACCTGGCTCCATGGTGGCCACAGCGCGTTTTACATCCTACCTACTGGTAATTATAGATCAGGTGTGGTCAGTCAATCAGAGGGCGGAAGACCACTGGGTAGCACAGGGATAGTTGGAGAACACAAGGGCTGCAGCCCTCGATGAGCATGAGTTCCCCACCCTGATTTTAGGGGCTAAAACCTGTTACCTGCTTTCACTGCTTTCAGAAATTATTATTTTAATATTCTGTGAGTGGTTAATTTCACATACTCTGTTACCTAAATGGAGCTATGTAATATAATAAATAGCTACAATATGTTAAACCGACATTACCAGCAAAAATAATGCTAAGGTAGCTTACTTTTAGCCTTTAATTCAGGTCTTAAATGAGCAGAGTACCAATATGTCCTTGTAACTTACAGGTGCAGATAAATACATGAAAGGCAAATTGTAAATCAGACAAGAAATGCTTATTATTTTCTAAGGGGATGTAGCATGTGGAATGCATTTGACTTTCTTTTCTATCAAAGAAGGTAAACATCTGGGGGCAGAACATCCACTCTGGCCTTTTCTATACACATCCACCCACACATAAACCATCTCCTAGCTTTGCCAGCAAGGTGTGTAGTGAAAGGAAGCTTCTATTGCAAATTGTTCTATTAAGTGCCCTCAGAGGAGGATTTTTAAGTAGCCTTGTGGTAATGATGGCTCACACATTCTCTCTGTGCTTTCTGTCATGCTTTTCCTCTACTCTGGCTTTTTTCTTTGCTCTAGCCGACCCTGAGAGCACTAAAAGACACTTGTCTCCTCGTGTCTTTTCAATGACAGAGAAAAGAAGATGACTTCCCCCCTCATATTCTGCCCCATTATGCATACCTTAAGCACATTTAAAAGGGGGCCTTCAGAATTTAGCAGGACAGTTTTGTATTCAGCCAGACCAGCTTATGTTAGGGATGTATGCAGATCAGTGCTTTTATTTGAGAATGTTTGATACATGCAAAAATCCCTCGTAGAAATGATTATGGATTCTAGTGGAATCTATGGCACTATTTGAATAGGACGAGCTGTAGGCTGATTTCACCGCTAAGAAGAACAGAGGAGATCAGCCCTCATTGTCAGGCCTGACAAGATTAAGCCGACTCAAAAAGCTGATCAAACCAAGCACAATTCCGCGTGGCGAGGCGAGAAGCGGTGGCATAGGTGGCTGCTCCGAGGTGTAAACACAGTTCTGACATTGACAGGGACACTTCATCTCACCCTGAAGGGCAAGACCAAGGCTGTTACCCAACACCCTCCCCTGCAGCACCACAACCACCTTGTGATGAGATGCGATGACCATGAAATCCTTATCTCCCCCACTTCAGCACTAGCAGATATTGCACAGTGGCATGCTTACAGTAAAATAAGTAGCAGTCAGGTTTATCTGTCTGCAAAGAGATGACTCAACTGGTTCTGTTTCATTTTCTTCAAAAGTGATCATTATCTTTAACCTCATTATTCTGGTGGGCCTACTGTATCTCTCTCTTGAAAAATTTACCTTACCCCATTTGCAGAGCTTTTTTTTTTTTATTATTTTATCTTTTGGGGGGCTTGGTTTTGTTTTTTGCTCTCTTAATAACTGTCACCTGGTAATGAATGTGGTTATTAAAGGAACAGCTGTACAGAACGGTACAAACATAAATAGGATTTTTTTTACTGGAGCAGACAACCCATTTAATAGCATAGCAGATAAATGCATTTCATTGGAAATGTCACCTAAGGAATCCTTGCCCATCTTCAGTTATTCTGTTTTATGTGTGGTCTCTTATGACCAGCCATGCTAGTTGATTATAACATTAGAAGAGTTGCCTGCTCAGCAGTCAAAAGTATTACAGCCTCCACTACTGTAACAGCCATGTGTCTTCCTCTCGACATTTTCATCTCCTATGCAAATACAGACCCAATGGAGCCAGTAATCATTCATCAGGAAACTGTCTCCAAATGGTAACTGCTTCTGTCCTGCTCATTCATTATTCATCACCATGAACGGGTCAGGCGGCAAGAGGCTCCACTAGTACTGCACCACATACACAATCAGCCTCATTGCACTGTTTATCTCGCTCACTTTGAGTATTGAAATGAGGGAAAAGTCTAATGTTCTCTTACTTGCTCTCTGCTGAGTGTCAAAAATTAGGCTGTGTAGCTGGTTCACTTCTCCGCCCCTGGTATTGATAAAACACCTTGCTCGCTACTGATACTCGTGTTCATTACTGTTTTTAATGAGAAACTTCTCCACAGACTGCACAAAACACACAGTAGGTGCACATTTGTACAAATAAGAGGAGAATGCATTTAGAAGAAGCTGGAGGCAGACTTTCATCACAAATGTGACTGGCAAGATGACATGTGAGACGCACCTTCATAAACAGGCCAATGTACTAACACCTCAGTGGAAATTCTTTCATACCTATAGTCTCTTCTGCTATCACGTGCAATGTTTAATTCAAATTAAACAACAACAAAATACATCAAATAAACATGTTAACCTAGCAAAGGAAGAAAAATGAGCTTCCTTGGATGCAGCAGTGCCGTGCTACTGTGTCTTTTTGGTGTCTCGTCTACATCCCTGCAGGAATTTTCTGTCTGTGTATTAATAACCACTTCAAAGCGAATATGCTTTCCTGAATGTGTTGTGCATGCATTTAGAGGTCTATCTTCCTCTGTTATGATCCCCCGCAGCAGACGCCATGTAAACATCCCAAAAGGCAAATGCATGCCGACCTGCTGGCTGTAGTCTGTCACCGTGTAAGTCAACTGTCTGGGTTTTTAGTTTGATTTGTTTTCAAGTGAAAGCCTCTACTTGTGATGGATGATTTCCTCACACAGTATTCATCGAGGCTGAGTGGAGTTACCTGTCATCACTGAAATGCATGGAAGAACCTGTTTGTATAATGCAATGAAACGATACCTTGGCAGAATTTTAGTTAGCTTTTTTAATGAAGCACTTCCAGAAATATTATATGCTGCCGGCTTTAAGTGAGTTGATAAACTAAATTTTTGGTAGTTGACTTTTGCCCTACAGTGACAAGTGCAGCACGGGATGCCAGGGATTTCAGTTTTCAGCTGTGAGGGTTTTGTGAAGTTTATAGAAAGGGGGCTGGGTACATCCCCTCTAGTCTGTCATCATACTTAAGTGGAGCATTGTCTAGGCCCTGCAGCTCCCCCGGATAAAACTGCCAGTGGTGCAATTTCCCCAAGACCCCTCAGGGTCCATAATTCTCTTTGTAGGTTGTCTGACAATTTGCTAAGCAGTTGAGTCAGGGACACAAGAAGAGTGAGGAGTGCTGCAGCTTACTGAGCTTTCACCAAAAACAAGGTTCTGCAGGCAATTCAGCAAGGTTATGCGAGCCATTTAACTTTAAAATTCCATACATAGTAGTGAAAACTGAAATAGCTAACTCTCAGTCCTGGCAATAAGAAGCACCCAGCTGTGCACAGGCATGCAAACACACTAGAAGTCTATAAATTCAAATAACACATCATGGCTGTTCTTTCAGGGCACAAATATTTGTTTAGCGGTGATCATCAAAAGAAAAGAAAATCCAACAGATATGCAGTTTGAGCCTGAGGAACCAGGAGGCAAAAGATGGAAGGGATTTTAAGTCCCACTCCATCTAGCTGTAGTGCTTTCTGTGCAACCCAGATTTAGTGCATCACACACATTAATCACCCTGCCAAGTGTAAAAATTGCACCAACTGAGGTTGTTGGCTTTAAGCTTGAATACCATATATTCAGCACGCATGAGGCGCTCCAACTGATGTACTACTGTACGTCATGATGCTCAATGTCCCCTTCAACTTGTCACGTTGCAGACATGATTATGAGGGAAATTCTTTTTTTTTTTTTTTTTTTTGTATGGGGTGTTTTTTATCAAGCCATCTGTAATGCTGCAAAACCATCACTATGTCATTCACAAGGACAGAAGTTACGCTGAAAAGATAAATTTATGCAAAAATCTGTTGTGCTGCCTGTAAAGAACTTCATAGTTATGGTGACTTGTGTGCATAGTGTGAGAGGCGAAGAAGGACAGCAACAGACACTAATAAAAGTTACACATGGAGGTAAAATCATATTTCCAATCTTTTCCACACTTTTTTACCCTCACAGTAAACTATTCACAACCTGTAATTGATTGTAAGAATGAAATTGCCTGTTACAATCTGGAAATGGAATTGCCTAAGGGATGGCATGAGGGAGCTAAATAACAAATGAGAGGACAGGTTGAAAGACACTGCTTTAATTCACCACAACTGATTTGATAATAAAACTCAAGCCCATTTCACAGTATAGTCGATGATGTCTTCAGCGAGTTCTGCCATCACAGCTGTTGGAGTTGTGTGCCTCTCAAGCAACTCTGGTTACACTGGTTTTAGTGTATTGTCTGTCACTTATTTTGAAAATACCTTGACATATACAATTATGTGCGTATTACATGTAATTTAACAGCACACTATAATTATATTAATACCTTACATAATTATAAGTTGTCAAAACATTTTAAAGCTCTCACCATTATGAAAACTTCAATGTGAGCTCTGCCTAATTTTGCAATGCAAGACACACAAGAGGGCTCCAAGGTGACATGAAGTATGAGTCAATTCTTCATGTGAAGGAAGTAATTAATTAGGATGTCAAATTCAAGCAGCATCCTTCCCTCATTTTTCTTTTTAATAGGGGAATAATTTGGAATTTAGAGAGGCGGCAGATCACATGTAATGAAGATTGACACCTGTTATTCCTAGCTGTCTTCACCACCCACCACACACTACAATTTATTAAGGGCCTGTGCCCTTCTGTAAGGTTACATACATGCGCTTCCTCAGAACTGGCTGTGCAGGCACAAGGGTCACATCCCGATAGACGGGAACGATTGGTAAGCTGCTGGGCACCACACTTCGCAGGAGACCTGGATGACAGGGCAGCACTGCTCTCTTGAGCTTGGCTGCTCATATCCCATGTAACAGCTGTCTGTCCTAGAGTGATGACTTCATTTCAACTGCAGTAATCCCTTTTTTAGGGCTCCTCATTGTCCCCCCCCCGATTTTAATATTATTCTAATGTGTCAATAGGTCAAATGTGTGTTTTCACCTTTCACACAATGCTCTGGCTTGGATCAGCCCAAATTAAAGCTGCTGCCTGGATATGGAAGGGAGATTAATTGCCCTCTACAGTCCGGTTGTGCTTAATCTCACATCCTCGAAGTGTGGCTATGTGAGATTAGGTTGCACTAAACCACTAAGCACTTGGTGCACACACAACCAGGGACAAGTGTATGCACATATATGTACAACACAAAATACACACGTGTGCGTTTGTTCGTCATAGAATAAACCCTAAGAACTGCACATGTAAATGAATGTTACACACAAGTAAACGTGCCAACCCAACCACAAAATGTCAGTCTTCAATCCAGAGTAATTCCCCACAGACACAGATCCGTGCTGTGTTGTCACAGGACAGAGAATCTTAATCAAACCTGAGCTCTGTCAGTCCACTGCGCACCTTTTTTTTTTTTTTTTTTTTTTTTTTTTACACAAAACCAAATTAAATGAGAGAGGGTGTGATGTGTGTGTGTGGAGTTTGAAACAAGAGCAACTGCTCCAGTGAAAGCAAGACTAAATAATCATTGTTTGTGTGTGGCAGGACAGCTTGAAAGGGTTAAGCATGAGTGGATTAAAACGCTGGAACACATCCGTTTCCATACTCTAATCCTCTTATGGCCCACTCCTAATACGTTTTTATATCTTTCCTATCTCTCACTGAGGTGAAATATCAGATTAGTTGCCAGGCTTTGACTATATCTTATTACAACCTTATCTAAGACTGAGAGGTTGTGAGCTTCCAGTTAGGCAGGGGCAGCCACTGTGCTGGGCACTGGTCTCTTTGCCGTCTGTTTCAAAAATGCAGAATTAAGGTTTTAGTGTTGTTTTGGTCATTGGGATTAGTCTCTTAAATAGGTTATTTGTCCGTCATCCTCTGATTCGCTGATGTATAACACTTGCAACCTCTTTGTTTACATTGCAATGGCAAAAATCCCTTTTACACAACAGTGATGTGGCAGTTTGGCATGAATTAGTCTGGGTGAGGATCGCTGTTTGGTGAAAGCAGGGGACAATTAATCCAAACTTTCCTCTTTCCATCTGGACCCTAGTGTGAGAAAAAACACGGTGCTCTCTGGACCCATCATGTGCAGAATCTCTTGGCTCTGACGTGTAAACCTGCAGCACACATACGAAAGCCATGTAATAATCCACATCCTGTGTAATTATTGTATTGTATATAACAAATAATCGTATTAACTTGAGAACTTAATTCAATTTATGCACTGCCCCTACCTGAACTACATCTTATACTGCTAAAAATCAATCTCTTTCTTGCAAAAGTTAATGAACTATACAAGAGTTACCTCCATGAATATGTTCCTTGGTGGGTCTCTGATATCAGATCAAGAGGTTTGTCAATATTTAAAAATGATCTCATATAGAGAGGGAGGGCCATAATGTTGTTATTGACTATATCAAACTTTCTGCCATAAAACTATGGGCTGAGTACTTGTATAGAACGTTGTCAGTTTGTTTTAAGCACTGTGGCCAGCACTACAGACAGTGCAGTGGGGTAGTGCAATTTGTCTTATACACTAAAGGTTATTATTTTAGATGCGGTCCAGTCGGAACACTGACTTGCAATGCGTGCTAGTTCAGCGCAGCGATAGAAAGCCTAGGCTGAGTCTTCCAAGTAAATGTTCTGCACTTATATGTTCTGCACTTATATAGCGCTTTTCTACCTATTGGCACTCAAAGCACTTTACACTGCTTCTTATTTACCCATTCACACTCACAATCACACACACATTCATACACCGATGGGGGAGCTGCTATGCAGCTGGCCAACACTCACCGGGAGCAACTAAGTTGGGGTTCAGTGTCTTGCTCAAGGACACTTCGACATGTGACCGGAGGAGCCGGGGATTGAACCAACAATTGTGAGATTGGTGGACAACCGCTCTACCTTCCTGCGCCACAGTCGCAAGTGTGCAATAGTTGTGTGACCTTCTTTAGAAATGGTAAAATATTTTAGTTGCATATTTACTCTTGCTACATCAGTGCCATGTTTAGCAAATGAAAAGCGAAGGATTCCCACTCTGTAGTCGCACCAAACAAATGGATAAGCGTTGCTTGTAAATGAATTGCGTATAGTTAGCAGATTATTAACATTTTACACCAAACTGTGTAGGTGTGTTCAGTATAGCTCCCAAATTAACTGAATCAATTGCAATTTTGTTAACATTGGACTGAACTATCAGTGATTCTGCGGAGCAAAGATGTTGGCATTTGAACAGCGAGAGGCTGCTCCACTTTCCGGCTGGTACAGTATTGCGTGAACGCAGCGGCCAGTGTTTGTTAGAAGTGTGAAGAACTAATGGCTTTAAGTGGTGGTCACAAATGGTGTACAGTGGTTTAATGCTTTGTTAATGTTGTTCCTGCACTGTTTCGAACATTATTTGTTGTCATTTCTGTACCAAGTAGTGATTTAACGGTTTTCCTTTCGTTTGCCGCCTTTTTGCTTGTTTTCCAATATATACACTGTATGTCTACAGTGGTTAAACTACAAACTGAATGTGTATTTCTGCTGTCACACCAGTCAAATAACTAAACTCTGAGTCACCTTTTCATATTGATACAATGCCAAACAACGCATCTCTGACTTATACACTCTGCCCGCAGTACTCATTTACTGTGTCTGCAATGCAGTCTACTTTATTATCAGTGTAGAGAAGGAACCAGTTAATCCACAGTGTTATGAAAGTGAACATCCTTCTTTATCCACCTTGAGATGATCCCGCTTTACAGTTCTGTGCAGCCCAGATATTAGTCAAGAGAAAGGTTTGCTTTGAAAGTACTGTACATCGCGGGGTCTTCAAAGGACCACAATGGCTCACTTAGAAACATGGTGGGGTAGTTCCATCTTTGTGGTCACTAAGGGACACAACAGAGGAGGACCCAGGTCCAACACTGACAGCGGTGCAAACACATATTGATGGGGAAGTTTAGGAGCATAGCTGCAGGACAGACTGGAATAAACTGTTTCTAGCCTCTCTGTTGTTTCACTGGACTTAATAAGGTGGGCAGTGGTAAGAAAAATGGTGTGTGATAGCGGTAAAATATAGAATGTGAAGGTACCCTGGAGCGTATTTGGCCACTAGTTGCACTATGGAGGGATGCTCAAGAGTGGTCCCTCCTTTTTGTTTGCATTGTACATGTGCATGAGGTGAAATTCATATTTTTACAGGTTGACAGTTGAAGGCTGCAATAATGTAGCAGTAGACTAAAGCCAAGAAGAAGAGGGGAGAAATCCAGTAAGCAAGGATGTAAACAATGCGTGATTTAAAATCACAGTAAGAAAGTTTCATGATGAGGAAAACGTGATTCGGTGAGTTACACTGGATGCTTACAGGCAACCTTTAATCTGTAGTTGGTTTTAAAAAAAAAAGGTTTACTAGTGTATGAAATATAATTTCTTAAATTCAGATTTGCTGATTTGCAGATTTTCAGAGTTTGACTTCACCTCCAATGCTGCCATTGTGAGCTCACTTCCACAGTGCATTGATCCTGAACTGCATCTTGGAGGATAGCCAGTGCCCAGGGAGCAAAAGCTAAACTTTTTAGTAGTAGATTTCAGAGATTCACCCCTCCACCCCCTTAAAGAACTGCTGACATCATCTGCATCTCTTGACTTATATAGTGTTCAGAAATTTGAATACACGGTTGGTTAAAACACATGAATGAAAAGGAACAACTCAGGTGGAATACAAATAATGAGGCTTTACAACCACATCATGCAGCGGTTTCCAGGGAAGCAGAGCACTTGAGTGTGGACATCTCTCTTGCTATCTCTTCCTTTCTCTCTCTCTCATTCTCTATCTCTGGGTGCAGCATGAAGCTAGCTATGGGGAAATTACCCATGAATGAAACAACTGTTGACACAAAGAGAATTATTTTTTTGCCCTTGCTCCACTGTATGGGCAGTGGATTATGAAATCCTGTGATCCATCCTGAGTCCTCAGGCCTCAGTAAACATTAGCTGACACATGGAGGAAAGGAATCCCCATAGCCTCAGGGCCAGATTACCTCCTGCCAAAATAAGCTCTACCACCCTACTGCATAGTATGGGAGATAATAAAGCTAGGAGGTGCTAGAAAGAGCAATTATTTTAAATATTTAGGTATGAAGGACCTTAGCATGGCCTGATGTTGTTTCAGTTAAACAATGAACTGAAAGTACATGAGGCTGAAACTGAAATAGACACAGACTGTAAACAGAATGTTAACTAATACTGCATGTCCTGCCACATTATTTGTGTATGCATATGCAAAGCTGTTATAAGTTTTTAATAAACAGTCTAAGGTCTACTTATACATGCAACACCAACACAGCATATTGTCACAATGTAGGAATCATAATGTTCCATCCATCATAGGCTGATGGACCAAACTGTTAATTCTCAGGTTTCCCGCTGTTCACTCATTATGTTGTTCATACTGTTACTGTCATGTTAAAAGAACCAGTTATTGTTACTTCTCAAAAGAGACCCGAGTTCAGTACAGAGCTAAGTTAAAATCAGCCGTATGAGTTTATATGAGTTTATCTAAATACATTTTTAAGTAATAACCAAACTTTGTCATTTAAATTTCTACAATATCTTAGCTACAGTTTGAGCATTTAAAGAATTGCAGATATTTTCCTTTAAACATCATCTTTCATTGCAGATGTGACTATGCTGCTTTTCTCATTTAAACTAAAACCAGCTAGAGCCTAGTTCCCCCTGCATGAATGCTGTAACTGCCACCATCTGCTGCCCTCATGAAACTGTGACTTGCTTGACATGCTAATGTAAGTATGTTGTCAGCGGTGCTCAAAGATTATGTTGTTGTATTGAATTTATAGTTAAAAAGCTTTGATTAGAAATCACCTTGTGCACCTTTTAAAACTTTCTGTTTCTGCACTGGAGCACGCAACATGTGTCAGTATGTGAACAGCCCTAGCAGCCAGATGGAGTGTAGAACGTATCAGAAGGCAAACCAGACTCATGTCTCAGGCGTGGCTTTGGTTCTATTGAGCTAGGGTAAAGATTACAAACTCACCATGAATGACTTTATTGTGAAATGTTAAGGACTTTCACATTTTAGTGGATCAAAAATCAGTGGGAAAAAATGATGTCGGGGGGAAAAAAGTACAATCTGCTCTTCCCAGACTACACTGTGGTGTGGATGCACAATTAGTGTGTACTAAACAGCGTGCTATGCCTGCCTTTTATGTGCCGTTTCCTTAATCCCACATTGCACAGAAGTATATGAGTCTCCCAAAGAAATCAATCTTCCTGTATCCCTGCATTTTCTCTTACTCTGCCACCTTGGGAACTGCCACCTTCCTGAAGCACCTTATACCACCTTTAACGCCAAAGGCTTTGAAGACAGCTAATTTCCATACTAATTTCTTTCTTTTCTACCTCCCCGTAATTCCAGACCAGGCATGAGGTGGAAGACATGTGTCGCTTGATATAATGGTGGAAGACTAATTGCATTCTGGGATGCATGCCTGGAATTCAGAATGTTTAACAAAAAAAGCATGTTTTGCAATCAGACCACATACAACATCGGGACAATTAATAACCCTCCTTCAGGGGAGAAAATTTGGACTGTCCAGGCTCCCGGAGGACGGCACTGCTGCCTTTATTGATATCTTTGGCCAGATTGAGACAGGCCTGCCATCCCCAGGCTGTGTGACTCCACTGGGGCTCCACTGTGACTGGACTGTTATGAGGCCAACTTAGCCAGGCTGCTCCAATCATAGGAGCACAAACAAGCCCCTAACCACACTGAATGCTAAGCCAGATCAGTCTCGGGGGTGGTTTGTCAGGTTTTGCAGGGATAACATAGCATGAGATTATTTTTTTTTTCTCTGCATGTCTCTCTCTCCCTCTTGCTCACTCTCACTATCTCTCTCCCTCTATTTCTATCTCAGTGACTGTTATTTTGAATTCACATCTCTCTGAAGAGGAGAATGCCTTTTTGACACATGCTGACACGCACACACACTCACATCCATACATAGTGGCATAGACACAAATGCGCCTGTGTGCGTACACCCACACACACTCTCACCTCCTATCTCGCATCGACACCAGCAGCCAAAGCATTTCGAGGTCTCCATTTATGTAGTTCAGACATGGTTCGGCAGTGAAATTAAGATGAGGTGTTGACAAGCCAATGTTGAAATAAGAAGGCTCACTAATTTGTGACCAGTCGTACGGAGCCTGAGCCATCAAATGTTGCTGGAGCCCAGTGTTAAGGTGATGAAGTGTAACATTTAAACTGGCACAATCATAGGGCAAAGTCCTCATTATCATGAAAGCACTGGTGGCACATTAAGAAAAGCAATAAACACGACACCCCCTCATGCTTTTGCATCTATCACACAGACAACATATGGGAACCCGCAGGGGTGGCTGTTTTTACCTGCCTGGGGTTTGCTAACACTGTCATGGTCAGTGTAAATGGAAATGTCATTTGTTTAACAAAACCTAATTTTTCACCAGCAGGAAGTCAACATTTGCTAAAGTGAGGCTATAACCTTTTTAGTAGTTTCTCTAAGGTTTTTTGTCTTCAGTGAAAGTGGGCGCAGCTGTTTCACTTGGCGTGTATGGGAGATAGAAAGAGGAAATGGCAGGCGAAGAAGATGGGTGTTGTGTGTGCGTCGGGCGGAGGGAGGGAATCCGCTGTGAATATAACCTCATTCTCTCATTTTTGAGCACACAGCCTGGACAAGCTAGTCAGGATTTAGAGTATTACCGTGGCTAAATCAGCCACAGTCAAAAAAGAAAAGTAGATATTAGATTAGATAGACAGATTAGTGAGGGAATATAAACGCTAACAATATGTTTTCCTCTTCTTGACTCCCCAGTTTATGAATACAAAGCTTTAAAAAAAGACTCCCTTATTTTAAACGGACATATGTCACTAACCAAATACATGGCTAAAAAATGCACTGGTCCAAATTTAAAAAACAAGAGGTAGTGACCATGAAGTTTGTGTTCACTGCTTCCTTCTGAGGGGAGTAAAAGAGCTACACAGCTGCACTAATTTGTCTTGACGAGAAAACAGCTGTAAACACCCCTAAGGGGGTTTGGGGGGTGACAAGATAAGCGCTAGGTTGTGGAGATGGTATCAGGTGGCAACAATGTCCCACCCAGGCACCATACTACATTTTCAGGTGTTCTGTCCACCATGTTGTGCCTATTAATCAGAGCTGACATTGAATAAACACAGCATCACAAAGCTAATTGACCGTACGCCAGGTGAACAGGAACTTGTGTCTTCACAGGTTCTGTCCTTTTAGGGCATTGGGTTTGTGTGGGGTTTTTTATTTTTTATTTGTATTTTTTTGTTTCTTTCATGGCCCAAACCTCCTAACAAAGACAACTGATTTTGCACACTGAGGAAATCAGATCAAAGTGAAATCTCCAGGCCAGTATTGTGCCTGTGATTACACCTATTGTGTTTAATGCTATGGAAGCAGGAGAGGAATGTTAAATATTGTGGCTTGAGCAGTCAAGCATTCAGAAACATGCAGCTCCAAAATCTGTAATCAATAGAGCAAACTTGGTCCAAAATGTCCTAATTCAAAGAATATTTTTTACCAGCTTGGTTTGCCCAAAGCATTCAACCGGAAAATGTTCGATTTCCCAATTCAAAAATGTTAAAAAAGAGTGCTATTAAGAGTTCAGTCATTTTCAAGGAAAATTAAATGTGTTAAATAGAGCATTTTGATTTAGAGAAATACTCCTGTAAATGGCAAATTTCAAGAATGATGTTAGGCTCCAAACAATCTGTAAATCATGTCCTCGTGTTTTTTTTTTTTTTTTTAATAACACAGCCTCAGCAGACAGAGAAGAGAAAATCAATGAGTGAACCAAAACTTTCTTTGTATGACCTGTACAGTAGAATCTTACTGAGTATGTAATTGTCTGATTATTTGTGATCATTGGTTTCTTTGTTTTAAAGCCTCTATCTGTTTGCATATCTGCATTTATCTTACGGGACAAAATTAGCAATACAAAGCAGAAGGATTTTTGCAAACTGTCATGGCAACAAACCGTCTTATTTCTCCTGCACTGGACTTTTTAAACCTACCTTTATTGTTAGTAATTTTAAGATCAGGAAATTACACCAGTGGCAGTTTAATTAGTGGTACAGCACCAAAAAGTGAGTTGCTAATGTTTTAATTCTACTTTGAAGAGCGCACTTTAACAAATAGCCATTTGGGGTTTAAATCGCTATTTATTATCCAACCATTCAAAGAGACACAGTTAAAGCACATTTAGCTCTAAACATGAAAGGGACTGTACACAGAGTCTGTCAAATGCCAACTAACAGAATAAATAGCTAAAGCAATTATGCACAAATAGAACAAGTTTTTCTTAAACATGTTTCATTTCAGAAGCAAATGGGTCATTGGGTTACTAATTATTAATTGTTTAAACATCAGCAGACTGCGTATTAAATCAATGCAGCTTTTGATGATCAGGAGCGCCACCACCATGCAACTTCAAACAGCCACATTCAACAATTCTTTTATTCCTTTGCGTGCGGCTATAACAAGGGCCACATCCTTCTAATACAAGGCCATCTGCATCCATTTCCTGCTCGTGTCGGGCAAAGCAAGGAGATAGCAGTAATTTCATTAAAAATGTAGGAGGCTAATCAAGAAAATGTCTCTCTAGAAATCATGAAATATAATACATTTATGTCAACACAAGTGCATCGTCAGCAGCCACGAGAGAAGTTTAACTTTTGTTCTATGGTAACACTTCAGTAAGTAATTGAAAGCAAAGTGTCTACAAATGGCACAAACACAAATACAGCCACTTTAAATCCATTCATGGATTCACAGAAAAGTGACAGGGAAGGAAAGAAATAGCACTGAGTGGTATTAACACCGATTGAGTGACACAAAGCCAAGCTGTACCCGCTTTACCTTTTCTTCCTCAACTCAACCACGATGGGGGTCCCAGGCCAGTGCTTCAAGAAAATTAGGATTTTAAAAACAGGATTTGTAAAACGTAGCACAAAACCAACCAACAGGACAACAAAACATAGTGGGTGAAGAGCAGGAAAAAGCCCATTTTGCTGTTGAATTCTACTGCACTTGTAGCCATGCTGGTTGGCCCAGGGGACTCGGTGAACCCTCAGATGGATGGTGAGAGATACTAATTGATGTATCATGGACAGGCACAGTGTGGAATGGAGTGGAGGGCGTATCGTCATTGACGAGAGGCCCATAGATTAAGCCTGTCAGTTCCTCTTCTTTTTCATGCCTCTGGCAAGGGGTGGTCGGTGGAAATTTTTTTTTTTTTTTTTTTTTTTTTTTTTTTTTGAGGAGCTGCATGGATGGGGACTTTAATAATAACGTCTTCTTCAGCAGCAGCCAAAATAAGCGTGGCCATCTTGCCCATTCAAAATCAATGCACCACTGTCTGTCTCTGCTGTCTTGTCCTAGCTCCTGTAAGGCTGTGTCTGTGCGTGAGCCAAGTTCCAGTGCCGGGCAGGACATAGGGGTGATAATGCCAGCATCTGTCAGAGCAGCTTAGATATTCCTTTCCAAGCAAGCAGCAGGGACAGAGTACAGACGTGTGCCATTCCTTGGCAGCAGAGAAAAAAATTGATATGAAATAAAATCAGTCATTTTCTGTATACTTTCAGCTGCACTGGTTCAAGCTTTTCACCACAAACACTTCAGAAATGCTCAAAACCAGTGAGGTTGTGAAATTCCCCTGGACTTAAATAGCCACGCTTCTGACTTCAAGTTTCAGAATAATTGTCTACACAGCCTTAAAGCACACATAGTACAGTGCTGCATACTGTATGTATGACGAGCTGCATTTAGAATATGCTCACAGGAAGAAGGAAAGATCACACTTTGGTTGTAAGGTTTGATTTGTTTGATCTATAAATCTGACAATCACACAACCCCACAATGCGGTTCACTGTGTTTGGATTTTGTGTGGGATTCATCCATTTTCTGTTTTCATCAACATCAAATGGCGGTTGCTTAAATTAGAATTAAGAAACTGTGACAGAAACGTGTCAACCTTTAGCTCTTTAGGCTTTAGGTCACAGTTTTTCAGCTAATTTTCTGTGATTGACGTCATTGTTAAATGTGTCAAAGACCAGTAAACTGTAATGAACATTAATTATCCAATTCTAGTCTCACTTTATGTATTATTTATTGATTTTATTTTTTAAGGCAAATACTCAAAGTTTTGCAACCCTCTTCTTTAAGGGTAGATCCAGTGGTGTAAAACAGAAATGAGATTAGAACATAAACATTCCTGAGCTTGACTGACAGTTTAATGAATCAGTAGGCGAGTAAACATAATACCTTCTCACAATCACTTTCCCTCTCTCTTTCACCAACCAAAATGACATCGGCGAAAAACAAATATCGATGCTAAAAAGTCAATGCGCCACCACTCACAACAGAAAATTTAAGGATTTTAACATGGTGGTAAAATCAGTAAATGACACAAAGGAATGTCAACAGTGGGAAGCATATTGAGGTAGATTGTAGCTCATAAATGAAATATGCCACAGCTCTTGGTGAGAAAGAAATACATTGTGGCTAAATTACTACGTTATATTTTACGATCAACACTGCAGCTCCAGGCAGTGCTGTTGCCTTTTTTTCCCCCCCACACTGCACTCAACTGCAGGGGGAAGAACATCTGCAGCATTTTTAACCCTCTTAGCCCTCATCATGGAGTGTAGCACTCCAAATTGGAATTTAACTTCCAGGCCAAGGGATGTTTAACTCTAACACTGTTGGGTTAATGGCAGAAATCCACACTGTTGATTCAGGGACCAGCCCAGTGTTGTAGAGTAAACAGTAAACTTGATAACTCAAGTCTATAAACCAACTTTTTGTAAACGATTGCTCACAACTAACAGTCACTTGTACGTTCACCATGACACCATGTATAAATGTGTGTGTTGTTCAGTACCTTAATTGACTCAGGTACAGGCAGAACTACCACCTGTTCTCTTATCCACCTGTGACATCATCTCAGGCTGTTGTACATACCCATCAGAAAGCCCCGAGGAAAAAGAAAGTCCCCTGCTACTGCCTGCAGTTGTTTAACTGGCTGACATTAAGAATTTATGAGCTTAAAGATTCTTCAGGCGCTCTCTTCGTGCGACTCTTGAAAAGTGTTATGGAAGAGCAAACAAGTTGTTTTGTTGATACTTGCTTGTTTGTCAAGATGTAATTGCACTATGCAAGAGGACAGAAAATATTTTCACTCCAAGGATATCACAGTGATCCTTTCAAGTGATAGTGTGGCTTCAGCGCTCTGTTTTACAACTGTATATTCAGAGATGACGGTGAGCAATTTTAATCTCTCAAAGATAAGCATTTGCTCTTCTCTCGTAACCAGTAGTCTGTGGTCACAGGAGTCTTCACATACTTGTAAGCCTGGACGATTTATGTCACCAGTGTTCATTCAGTGTTGTAAAAAAGGCCCTATTGATCCTCAACTGTTTATTAGAGTGACACGGGTTACGTTTCTCTAGAATTAAAACATAAATAAATCACATGTCCTCACTGAACCACAGTGACCTTATTTTCTTCTCCATATACACTTCAATCGCAGTTTTTTTTCTTCTTTCTTTTGATTGATTGGATATAGCTCAGAACCAATTCACCTCTTGAACAGCATATTAATTGCGGTCAAACTGCCGACTTCTCTCCCAATATTAAAAGGAAATTGATTTGCCAGTGTGTTTCATTGTTATTCTTGTGGGCGCGCTGTTGTTGTTGTTTTTTTTTTTTTTTTTTTGTATATGTGTGTGTGTGTCTTTGTTTATTTTATTTATCCTGATGGAGGAGTGTGTCTGCGGGGGGGGGGGGTAACTGAACAAGCTGGAATAACAGAATCGAGCGGCGGCTGCGGACGCTAGGTGTCACCCTTGTGACTTTGAAATCGGTCTGCCCTCAACAGATGTGATGGCGGCTGAGCGCACACTGGTGAGATGCAGGCGGGCAGACAGGCGGCATGGGAGGAGTGTGTGTGAGTGTGTGAGAGTGGGACCGGCTGTGAGCGAGTGTCGCTTCTATGTGAATGAGAAGAGTGAGATTTTTAGGGAGGGTGACGCGAGTCTACAATATGTGCAGGGCTGCTAGAGGAACTTTATTCACTGCCATTTTTTCTTTCTTTCTTTTTTCCTTTCTTTCCTGTGTTGACAGGAGTGAATTGTTCGCGTTACACTGAGCCTCAATATGATGTCGGCCTGAATTACATGGAGCTGATGGAGAAGGACCGCTCTGAATAATGGCTAATAACTGATTTGTTGTTGCTTTTCTTATGATGATTAGCGACAGTCTGGAGGTCATAGTCCACCCACCTCATTATTAACCTTTATAAATATGGACTTCGCAGCTGACAAACACAAACGATTTAATAACAGTGAAGGCAGCTTATTATTTTTTCATGGGATAAAAATATTTCTCTATTTTTAAACATACTGCATTGTAGCCTGACGTGGTGTCTGTGGCGAAGCGTTCATTTAAAAGTGTTACATGTTAAAAAATCATTTGTTTGCATGGTATTGACAATAATCAGATTATGACCTTAAACAAGTACAAATCAACTAATTAGTCCTGACTTTTTAAAGGGGAAAGTCCCTCGGTGTTTTATGTAATTAATAAGGAGCCTCAAGGGCAATGTCCAGGATTTTTATTATCGTGACATGCAAACAAAAAAAGCTGTTTGTGGTGTATTGATTTTGCCCGTGGCAAGATTTCCTCCCAGCCTGTTTCTGCATAGAAACCGTAGTCTATAATGTTTGTTCATTATGGGAATTGCCTCACCCTGGTATCTGATGTTCATAGTTTAGACCTACATTAAAAGCGAGAAAGCCACATTAGGGTAGCTATAAATGCAGCAGCTGCATAGATCCACAGCATTGCACTTTAAAAAATATATAGTATAAAGCAGTGGAAGGATGAAGTTTGGTTCTACAGTGCTGATATCTGCTGTGGCACCGAGGCTGCGAAAAGAAACTTTGTCATATCAGAGGCTCCAACAGATTCAAACAAGTCCGCAGAAAACATTCAGGATCCCTGCTGACACGATCTGGGTTTTAAAACAGGACTTGTTACATGTAATTGGCCACTGTAGCAGAAGAGACAAACAAGGACAAATCTCTGAAAAACTTGTCCTTAGCATCTCTTCTGCGGCTCTGCTGCGGGGAATGATTCTGTTACTCCTGTCTTATTCTTCTGTGGCACCCGTGGGAACACTGTCGAAGACCCCCCGTGGGTCCCTAGTACCTAACCGCAGCTCTAACGACCATCTAATACACAGCTTCGTGTTTCAACTTGTACGCTGTAATTGCTCGTTGAGTCGTCCATCTGTAGGAGAACAGGTAGTTGGCCGTGTTTCATTGCTGTACTTTGCCCCACCCACCAGCAGCCCCAGCCCTCCTGTGTAACCCCTGATTGGCTGAGGGGATTGCGGGTCCTGAGACTGAGCGCTCGGCTCGGAGCTGCGCGTCCGCCAGTGTGCACCAGTGAAGCGAGAGGAGCGCTTGTTGGAGTCAACTAGACAGGCTACTGGCAACGAGTGGTGATTTCTTTCTCTGCCTCCACCGGGCTGGATATAGGCTACTGTGCTTCTACTTTGCTGCAGCCCATCATGAAAGGCGTTTTGTATATACAGTAGGCTCCTGAATCGTTCCCTCCCACTGGCTTTTGGCAACATTTTCATCGGATTTCTTTTTTTTTTTTTTTTTTTTTTTTGTGTGTGTGTTGCATGGACTAATTGTCGGGATACGCGCAGGCTTTTTCCAAGTGAGATACGAGGAAATTAATTAGCAAGTAAAAGCTTCGAGACTTACTGAGGGGATGAAAGACTCAATCTGCTGGAAATAAAAAGGTAATCGGGACTTCAGTGATGTGCTGAGACATTCCTTCAACTGCGCCCTGGTTCTTTAGGCAAAGGTATCCGGACTTAAGCTGTTGAATAATTTTGTGACTGCAGATCCTTTTAGCTTTTTTTTCATCAGATGTGTAGTTTGAAAGCCCATAGCTGCTGGCTGAAGAGGAAATGTTATCATTGCTTTAAATATATCACCCAGAGCAAGATATTTATCGAAAATGCGACTTAAATATTTGATCACATCAAGGCGGAGAATTTAACGCGGACCTCTGAACCCGATTACTCCATCTGCACGGAAGACTAACATTTTTGTGGACTTGCTCACAGGACTTGTCATTTTGTGTCTTTGCAGTCTGAGGCATTTTTCCACGGACAGTTCAGCATATGAGTCATGTGTAAGAGCAGTTTTCCGCTTGATAAGACCTGCACGGATTTACACGGTTAAAACTCTGTTGTGAGAAGATTCAGCATGTTTCCACTGCTCCGTCGTCCCCAGTGTTTCTCCCCTTGCAGTAGACCGGAGGATGTGCTCTGCCTGAGAAGAGTGAAATAGGCTGAGGCACTTGTTAGAATTATAGCTTACACGCCATGATATAATTGGCATACACGAGAGCTATTCGTCACCCAAACACTTTTCTGGACATTTCAGTGAGATGATTAATTTGGAACATTTTTGCAGTTTCCTCTGACGAGCATTCTTGTGCGTAATTAGCAAGGTCTTTATTAGACAGGGGAAAAAACTCAACAGGTACAATGCAAACCAAGGAGATGGAATTAATACAAGTAATTGCTTTTTTCCTGCTTTTTTGGGTCGGGGCTGAGGCTGTTATCAACCTAAAGTATGGAATAAACGAGGAGATGAAGCCCGGGTCAGTGATTGGAAACGTGACAAAGGACGCACTAAAGCAAGGATTTCAGATTGCACCGCAGCCCCCCTATCTGAGGGTTATTTCCAATTCAGAACCAAGATGGGTGGAACTGAGTCCAGCCGGAATCCTTACAACCCAAATGAAAATAGATCGGGATGTAGTCTGTCGTCAGAACCCGAAGTGCATTATTTCACTAGAAGTGATGTCAAACTCAATGGAGATCTGTGTCATCAAAGTTGAGATTGAGGACTTGAATGATAACGCACCCAGATTCCCAACGAGCCACATTGACATTGAAATTTCTGAGAATGCCTCCCCTGGTACCAGGTTTCCCCTAGAGGGGGCAAGCGATCCGGACTCCGGTGTCTTTGGAGTGCAGTCCTATTCCATAACCCCAAACGAGCTTTTCGGACTAGAAATAAAGACCAGAGGGGATGGGTCCAAAATTGCTGAGCTCGTTGTGCAAAAATCTTTAGACAGGGAGACCCAGTCCCATTATACATATGAAATCAGCGCAGAAGATGGAGGAGACCCTCCAAAGATAGGCGCGGTCCAGTTAAATATTAAGGTAATTGATTCTAATGACAACAACCCTGTTTTTGACGAGCCAGTGTATACAGTAAACGTGATGGAGAATTCCCCCATCAATACACTCGTCATAGATTTAAATGCAACGGATCCTGACGAGGGGACTAATGGAGAGGTTGTGTACTCGTTCAACAGTTACGTCACCGAAAAAACGAGGGACGCGTTCAAGATTGACCCCAGAACCGGAATCATCACTGTCAACGGTGTTTTGGATTATGAAACAACACAAATATACGAGATTGACGTCCAGGCCAAAGATTTGGGTCCCAACTCAATTCCAGCTCACTGCAAAGTCACAGTGAATGTGATGGATACGAACGACAACCCACCTGTAATCAGTTTACTTTCCCTAAACACAGAGATGGTGGAAGTGAGTGAAAACGCGCAGCGTGGATATGTCATTGCGCTAGTGAGGGTGTCAGATAAGGATTCCGGGGCAAACGGCAAGGTGCAGTGCAGGCTGCAGGGCAACGTTCCGTTCAGGCTGCAAGAATATGAAAGCTTCTCCACTATACTTGTTGATGGCAGGCTGGACAGAGAGCAAAAGGACACATACAACCTGACCATCCAGGCGGAGGACAGTGGCATCCCTCCCTTACGAGCCACGAAATCTCTGGTAGTCAAAGTCACAGATGAAAATGACAACCCTCCTCACTTCCTCAAGCCTCACTATCAAGAGATGGTGATGGAAAACAACCTCCCCGGCTCGTGTCTGCTAGCAGTGTCTGCTGAAGACCCGGACCTGGGGATGAATGGCACAGTTTCATATTCCATAGTCCCTGGTGAGATTAAGCACATGGATGTAAACACATATGTCAGTATAAACCCATCAGGCCGCATATATTCTATGAGATCATTCGACCACGAATACACCAGGACTTTTGATTTTAAAGTTTTGGCCAGAGACAATGGTAATCCTTCTTTATCAAGTAACGCCACGGTGCGTATTGTGGTTCTGGACGTCAATGACAACACACCTGTCATGACAAACCCACCTCTGGTTAATGGCACAGCGGAGGTTTCCATCCCGAGAAACGCTGGGGTGGGTTACATGGTGACCCAGGTCAAAGCAGACGACTATGATGAGGGAGAGAACGGGCGGCTGACCTACACCATCTCAGAGGGGGACAGGGCTTTCTTTGAAATTGACCAGGTGAACGGAGAGGTGCGCTCGACCAGGATGTTTGGAGAAAACGCCAAATCCACCTACGAGATCACAGTGGTGGCGAGGGACCACGGCAAGCCCTCCCTCTCCGCGTCGGCCTACATTGTAGTCTACCTCTCACCAGACCTGAACGCGCAGGAACCTATTGGACCTGTCAACCTGTCCCTCATCTTCATCATCGCCCTGGGCTCTATCGCAGCCATCCTGTTTGTTACCATGATTTTTGTGGCAGTCAAGTGCAAGAGGGATAACAAGGAAATCCGGACGTACAACTGCAGGTACTGACCAAATCCAGTGCTGTGTGTGTGTGTGTGTGTGTGTGTGTGTGTGTGTGCTCTCGCAAATATAAAAGAATACAATCGTGCGCCTGGGCGTGTGCCCGCGATCGTGCCTGAACCTGTGAGTTGTGAGTTCATTGCTTTTGTCATGCAGCATGTACAGGCCCGAGCGTGAGGACTGCAGATTTTTTTCCAACACAGCTTAAACGGAGGTAAACCAAAATATGAACCCGTTTAAGCTCAGACACAGTGGAACGTGATTGATTGATTTAATTCCTCTATTGTAACCAATTGACTCGTAAATATGACGGTTCAACTGTCATGTTCAATTTGCCAGTGTGTTGCTGGACAATTAACGCCCCACTGGTTCAATAGCAGTCCCAGACATTTATTATTTAACGTCCACCGTGGCTGATTGGCTGTTATCAGCTTTAATCTAGTGTGATTATGGACAGTCCTCCAAGATCATTTAGACTGCACTCAGTTTTCAAGGAATACCAGGGACATATATGAAATGAAACGGCAGTTTTTCACTTTTCTGAAATCAAATAGGTCCCATCACAGTCACTGACTATTAGTCGCTTTCCTGGAAAGGAGCAGATTATTATTTTTGCACTTTTGTTCATCAATCTCAACATCAGCGGTGGCTTTGATTTCCCTGTGCCACATTACAGCTATAAATTTACATATAGATTGGATTTGAGAATTTAACCTGAAGCTACAATCTTATTTTGCTCCAAACATAATTTTGTTGACTTGAAGTTAAGTTAGTCTATATTAAAACATTAAAACACGAATATTTTCTTAGTATAGATTACAAATTGCTTGAAGTGCTTTGCTTGGATATTGAAATTAATTCTGGTTGTCTCTCTTTAGAAGCTTTGAGGGAAATCCTGTCACAAAGCAGAAAGTATTTAGTTTCAAGAGTGAAACAACTTATAGTTTAACCCTCTTCCATTCTAAGCTGCTTTAACTACACTAAATGTGTATTTATTCTAGTCTGATTTGAAAACAGAGTGTCAACACTGTGTTGACATATAACATTAATCAAAAAGGCTACTTTATGCAATATTATATTTTTAATGCCAGTTATGCCTTTTGTTTAGAGCAGAAACTGTGATAGACAGCTACAAATTCAAAATCAAAAGCTGCTCTCATACTTTACTTTCCTAGTGTGAGCCACTCTCCCTCCTGGGTGCTTTAATCAGCACTGATGTGTTCTGCTTCTCAGTCGTCACCTCGAATATGAGGAGCAGTTATCTCCAATTTATTGCTTGTCCTCTGTCAGTCCGTCTGACTCCGAAGATTTCCCCTCCCAGATTTCAATTTGGGCACAGAGAAGAGAGACAACATGTTAAAATGATAAATCAAAAAGAGATGGAGCATTTTCTACCCTTGCAGCTGCCCAATTTCTTTCCTCTGAATCAAGGGGGAGCAGAATGGGGGCGGGAGCTGTTTTCAAGATGCAATCTAAAAGAAAAATGAAAAAGACAAACTACAATGGTGCTTCATAGCCAGTGTGATTTTTAGAAGCGGCAGAGGATTAGAGCTGCATTTTAGTAAGGAACAGAGGTCAGTGGGAGCTGGTGTACGAGAGACATTCCAGACAAGCCCATAGACGGGAACTAAGACATTCCAGATATAGCAATTTTATGGGTAAATGTAATTTTTTTTGTGGGCTTTATTGTGAAATGAACCATATGCTCTATGCCGTAGGGTTAAAAATGGCCTCCATCAGCATTTGAAGTAATGCAGATGGTACGAAACATCCCAAATTATGTGGAATATGTCTAGTGGAGTTTGTAGTCATCACTATAGAGTACAAAGCATCTGTTCTCTGGAAAACTGCAAGGCTGTGTGAAGAATGGATATTTCCCCCAGTCTGTGGATGCTTTGATAAAACATGGCTCTGTTGCTCATTTGCTCTTATTAAAGTCAAAAAACTGTTCAACTTTGCAGCAGCCAGTGAGAGCAGCTAAATGAATTTGAATCTGCAGTTCTCCTGCACTGTTTTTTGCTACTGGGCTCACTTGATAATGAAAGAAAAATGGAATTAGTGTGTGGTGTGTGCTTTGAATATAATTGCATATACCGGTAGTCCTGCTCGGTACTAGTGTGTTCTTTTGCTTTGCTTCTGTGGTTTTGGCATGTTTGCATAAAGTCTGCCTGTTTGTGACATGTCAATTGTTGAGCATGCAAATGCAAACAAACAAGGAATGACAGCTCCATTGCAAGCCAGGAGTGGGGAGTCACTTAAGTGTGCTGTTCCACCCCTGGACACGGGCAATAAGCCTTTAACTGGCACCCATGGTCGAGCACCACCCTAGTTGGCATGGCGGGAATGCTTTTTGACCGTGTGGACAGGGGAGGGGAAGGCAGAACACTGCTTTATTGAGTCTGTTCAGTTTCTTCTACCTGCGCAGGGTGGCGGAGTACTCATATGGCAACCAGAAGAAGTCCAGCAAGAAGAAGAAGCTGAGCAAGAACGACATCCGCCTGGTGCCACGAGACGTCGAGGAAACAGACAAGATGAATGTGGTGAGTTGCTCGTCTCTCACCTCCTCGCTCAACTACTTCGACTACCACCAGCAGAGCCTGCCGCTGGGCTGCAGGCGCTCCGAGAGCACCTTCCTCAACGTGGAGAACCAGAACTCACGCAATGCAGCTCCAAACCATGGCTATCAGCACACGTTCACTGGGCAGGGCCACCAGCAGCCAGACCTCATCATCAACGGCATGCCACTGCCAGAGGTGAGATAAAAACCACTGTGCGCTGTCCTAAATTCTCAGCCAGGCTGTGCTGAGTTGAAGAAAAGGGAGGCTTTGGTTTTAAAATTGACTCCTATGACTGAATGTGAAGATTCAGTAGCACTCAGCTTTGTTCAATTTAATTTTCACTAATTATAAACACATCTCCCCAATCGTGCTGAATCTTTACAGTGAGATGTAGAGATGTTATACAGTCCCTTTCACCATATCTCAAGGTGATATTTAGCCTTCCATCATACCTCGGATTATAGTGTCAGTGGAATGTCTATCTGTTACTGATGGAAAGCCGAGCTCTTTGAAATGGCACATGTGACATTATGTCAGTCGATTTGAGTGGAACCCTTCAAGGGATTTCAAGGTGCTGAGATATTGAAGCTGACCTATGACTGAGAGCGCTTTGCCAAGCAGAATTTGAAGTCCTGACAAAGTGGATTATTTGGCCTCTCTTACTCCCCTTGTTTTCCTTTTTTTAATTAGTATGTGCTGAGCTACTACAAAAAAGAACAGGAGTTTGAGCACCTGCCAGATGTATTGACCCAGCTAATCAGTTCCACCGCATGTCATTTCAGGTGCTATCAGAAAGAATAATCATTGTTTAAATGCTTTATCTGTGTGTTTACCGTTTGGCTGCAGTGTTGCCACATGGCTGCTGTGCACAGCCGGGTGCTGATTTTTCCTGACGTACCATGCGTGGCTCCGCCAGTGCAGCCAGGCCCTGACTTGAAAGACTATTCAAGCTGACAGAGTGTATGCAGACCAGCTGATCTTTAGTTTATAGATTTTTGTATGTATGAACTGGTCTATTGGATTCTTTGGGCAACCTCCCCCCTCTCTCTTCATGACCCACTTCTCCTTGATCCCATGAGAGAAAGGGACATTTATGTTTGTGAGAGTGTGCTTGTGTGTGTGTGTGTGTGAGAGAGAGAGAGAGAGGAATTGTGCGTTAGTGTGTGTGTTTATATAAGAATGTATGTCATCCTCACTCCTACAGACAGCAGCAAATAAGATCCACACACACATACACATGCACACACACTTGTAATTGATGACTCCAATCTCCGTTTGACATTCAATGAGGAGAAGGTGGAGGTATGGGGTTGGAAGTGAGGTCTTAAAACAAGAAACGCAAGATATTGATGTATCGACTGGATGATCCAGAGCGATCCAGGCACCAATGGATCCTGAGAAGTCAATGAGACCCACTTACAGGCATGCTGATTTACTGAGCCTGTCTGAGCTGGTTCTGACAGAGTGTGTGTGAGAGAATAATACAGATGGAAGGAATGAGAAATGTTGTAGGGGTTTGTCATGTGGTGTTATCTGGTCAGTGGAAGCAGAGGTGGGGGAATTCAGGAGGTACGTGCAGTGACCCATATCCTGTGATTGTGTTTTCTGGTAGGTAGTGCTGTGCAGGTCAGCACCAACCTCTCTTCAGCGATAAAATGTGGTTCTGGCTGCATGAGGAAATCCACCAACTTTGTTTAAAAAAATTAAAAAAAATGCTTAAGCAGCATCCGGTCTCTGTGGCTTAACTATCCAATAAAAAGCACATTTGCTGCTGGATTAGTGAGAGCCTTTATTTGTTTCAGCTAATGAAAAAGTGGAGAAGGATGGAAAAAAGGGGTTGAAGATTGATTTTGATGATTTCACATGCAGACCTTGGAGTTGTCTTGATAGAGCTGCGTGAGTGCATATAGAGCGATAAGGAGGCAAGAAGTGAGTGAGGGGTAAGTGAGTCTTAGTGCCAGGTGTCTGCACCCCGACTATGTTTTCTCATTTTCTTAGAGGCAGTTGATTGGCTTGATAGAGGCTGGGGGCTGTTTAGCATGCAGCTTCCATCACTCTCCGCCTTGCACATGATGTTGACAAACATCTCTTTGACCCGGCCTCTTCCCTGGACTGAGAAGAAAGAGAGAGAGAGTGTGTCTGTGAGTGAGGGGGGAGAGAGAGACATTGAGTGAGGCATAGCGGTAGCAGGAGCACACGATACTCTCCAACAGAGTAACCCCAGCGCAGCGACAGTTGTCATTGTTTTCTTTCCTCCCCATTGTGACATTTGCCAGAGACAGAAGCTGTACAGTATGTTCAAATGTTGCTCTTAAATTAAAAAAAATGTTTTAGTATAATTACAATGCCATTTATAGCATAAACAAACAGCAGTGAAATGACTGATAATTGCTTTGTTACAATGAACAAGCTTGGGCTTGAAACCACTTGACTCCACAAGTCCTCAACTCATATCCCATTGACTGGTTAGGACAGACGAGTAGCTGCACTGTTGTGATTACTGAGGCTGCTTTGTCCCAAAAAATTGTTTTCATCCTGGGGGCAACCTCATAATTATCCATGATTCATTTATCCTTGGCGGAAGAGCTTTTTGTTTTTACACCAGGGCACAATGCTTTCTCTGTGTTTGTTTATTTTCCTAACGTGTAGTTTAAAATTATCATAGCCATCAGACTGTGCATACGGGGTCAGATTTGGTTTGGTAATGGAGGGAAAGAGGATATGGGTGCATTCCTATTTGTAATTTATGGTTTTGATCGATGCAACGTCCTCCTCCATTGTCAGTTTATGTGGGGCGGGGAACATGCTGCTCGTGTCAGAGCAGCTAGTGTCGAGCTTTTCCTGCTTCCGACAAAGCACGCTGGCACGCACGCGCACAAACACACACACAGACACGCCGCAAGCCAAGATAACAGTGACAGGTCTCCCCAAAGGCCTCATACCTGCAATTGCATTGTGTATATTGTATTCTCCCTTGTGAGAATGTGTACCACTATATACCTCCCTGTCCATTGTTTGGAGAAGCATCAGCAGTGAGATGTTTGTTAGACCTGCCTGTGGTAGCACTAATATGAACACTCACAGGAGAATAGAGCTGTCTTCCATGGCTTAATTATAGTGAATCACTTGGTGGGGAAGACAATTATACAGTAAAGGAATGGCCTTTGGCTAGAATGTGTTTTTGAATTTGTAATGTGTACTAAGGCTTCTCACACCTGTGATTCCAGATAATGAGCATAGCAGGAAAATAAGTTATGTTACTTTATTGATTTGCCTTATTCAGGCTGCAGATCTTATGTGATAAATGAATCAGAAAAAGGTACGTAATTAATAAGAAAAAAAGATGATTGGTCTTTGCGCTTCATGTGGTAAAATGCTCAACATGCGTTGCACAGTGTGCTTCACAAGTTGAGCTGATTCATAATCGATGCACTCATCCTCCATATGTTCTCTGCGCTGTTTCCTTAAACATGCTGTTGCTACATGAGTCTCAGTGATACGATATTGTAGTGCATGCCATATGTCAGGTTCTGACAAAAGAGATGTGGATCTACATTTGGGCTTTGGTATATCAGCTCTCTTTCGGTAAATCGAAGGACCCTAAATGAGAAAATTAAAATTTCAATAAAACAACTGACAAGGTATCTCAGTGCACCAGTCTTGCTGATTTTCCCTGTTAGTAAGGAAGACGTGTTGATATTGATGCAGCAGAGACAACAGGGAGTGGTTCTAGTGAGGCTGCACATCCCTCGCTATCACTTCACATCAGGACAATATGCATGGGAGCATTCAAACGTGTCATATTGAGCATGCAAAGTAGATGTCATGCTGTCAGCGCATAGTACACATCTGTTGAAACTGCCAATCTCTCCCCAACTCACACACACACATACTCATAAATACCCGCACACATAATATTTCTTATGGAGCGACACATTTATATGAAATATGGGCTGTGACATTATCATTTACACCATTATGATCAACTCAGAAATGCAGAAATGAGACGCATAATCCAGCACTTTCGATAATCAAACGTTGTCGTGATTCTGCATATAAAGTACTTTTTTAATGTTGTTGTGATATTGTCATCATTCCCTGGTGTTTAGGATATGGTTAGCTATAAATGTTGCTAATATAATCTTTTTAATACTTTCTGTCATTTTACGGTTTAGTGTATAGTTCTGGTGCAAATGAAAAACGTACACATTTACTGCAGTTCCTGTTTTTTCTTAGTGTAGACACTTTTGTAATATATGAAATAATTGATTTATTTTTTACAAAAATATATTAGGTTTTTGAAGGTCTTTTTTACTCAAGAGGACTGTGAAGAGTTAGAGTGGGAATTCAGGCTTTATTGTGACAGAGTGTATCTGGCAGAATCGTTTAGCTGTGGTTTGTTTGTTGACTTGAACAAGCTTTGATTGACAGAAACCAGAAAGCATCAACTATTGGTTGAATGTGTAATAGGGAGGACAACATGGAAAGCAGAGAAGCAGAAAGTGGAAGTAAGACTCCATCACTTGTCTCATCTCAGCTCTCATGTTGTTTCTGAATGCACGCATTACTGCAAGTGGAGACTGCCTAGTATGTTTTTTTTTGTTTTTTTCTGATAATAACCAGATTAAAAAAACTGATTTGTATTCATGGTTGTTGATGCCATTTTGAACAGAAGTGATAGAGGTGAATGAGTCTTTAGCAAAACTAAATGAAAAATGTCTGGTTCTGAGAGTTAAAACAAGTCCCTTATAAAAATGAAATTTTTGGAAAGTAATGATTAGATAATAACTTTAATCATTTTAAATTCAGCAATCAGTAAAAGAAACTAAAGAGCATGAAGTCAATATCTCGTCAAAAAGCTTTATGGGACCAACAGAACCTCTTCAACTCTGAACAGTTTGTTAAAAACTAATGATTGTGAACAGCTACAGATATACAGATTTAATGCAGTTAGGGAAGCAATAAATAACTGCTTTATCTTAAAAGTCAGTATTTAATATATATTTTTGATGTGTTGGAAAATTGGGAGGTGTATGTTCCTTTCTTTAAAGTCTCCACCTTTCAAAGGATTTTAAAATTAATCGTTTCATCTCCAAAAGCTTCAAATGTGCACTGATTGAGTGGCAGATGAACCTGTTAATTATTTAGAGAGGTTATTTGTAAGGCAGAGACTTCAGAAATGCTCTGCTTTTCAAGTGTCAGTGTTTATAAGGTGAAATAAAGCCTTGTCTGTCAGAAATAAATTAACAGTGTGACAGTGATGTACTCACTGCCCGGTTATTACATTCCTGAGCTGGCTCCACCCATCGTGTTTAACACACAGAAGCGGTGAAGCTGGGGGGTGATTTAGCGACATTACTCAACAAGATGGTTTTCACTTCATGTACAGCCAGCGCTAGTTTTACACTCAGCTGGGTTTTTATAGCCTTGACCCCAACTCGCAACACCCCATCACTGCACGTCGTTCTCAATGTTGCAGGGGTACAGTGAATTGACATAACAACCCTAGGCAGTCAGTCAGAGGCATCCAGGCCCGCCGGGTTGCCACCCACTCGGGATCAGCAAGCCCAGCCAAAAGAGCTTAAGGGTCAAAACACATGAGTGATGCCGTTTGATGTACACGTCTCTATATGTGTCCTTAACCACATGTGACTGGGACGGTGCATACAGAGGGAGCAAGACTGCAGAGAGATGGCAGAGCTGAGAAAAACGAGAAGCTGCCGAGAGGGAGAGAGAGCTATTTATAGAATGCCAATGATTTTCCTCAACCTGTATCGCTTCTGCCTGAAACGTGTTATTTTTCTCTGTAAAATATGGTGTTGGGATGAGGAAGTGATTTTATAGCACTAACTATACCAACCTCTGCAGAATTTCCTTGAAATCTTAACAGCGGCGGATAAAATCATCAAATGGTTGAACATCGTGAGAGCATCTGAAAACATTTAAATGCTGTTTTATACATCGGGGGGCACAAAAAAAATCATATAGTACAGACTAACTCCATCTTTTATCTTTTGAGATAACTTCACTTGGTTCAATTTAATAGAAAAGTTGGGCAGTATTACTATAAAGCAAATGTAAAAAACAAACTTTCTCGTAAACCTATTGAACATCAGGGGGAGGGTTTTTTTTTGTGTAGCCAAAAGCTGTCACATAAGAGCACCAGTAATTCCACTATTTATGTTAAAGACATTGACTGGCCATGTACCTAAATGCAAAGGCCTGGTATACTGGCATCTTACTTATAGGTTGATACGTCCACCCGTAAATGAGAGAGGGCTAAATGGAGTAAAGGAAATGGACATAGTGATGATGTTTATCGCTGGGGACGGTGACATCATTACGCACCCTGTTAAGCCTTGCAAGCAATCCTGCGTGGACGTAATTACCCATTTAAATTAGTTTCCTGTGGCATTGTTTTTTCATTTCTCAAATTAAACTATGCCTCCTTATGTTTTCTTTTATGGAAATCCTATTGGGGAATCATTAAAAGCAATCATATACTGCCTATGACGTGTTCTCTTGCAAAGTTTGTTTGTTAAGCTCCTGTAGATTTTATTGTAAACCAGGACAAAGGTGGCATTTTAAGGAACATTTATTTATTAAAAAATAAAAAACAACATGAGGAAAACTTATGACAGTGGAAAGCTCCAGGAGAATTAAAAACTAATAATAACCCCATCTCTCATTAATGCAGATTTTGCTGCCCATGGTGGAACATGCCTGTAGTTACATTAATATAGGATAGAAAAGGTCAGCCTACATATTTAAAAAATACAAATGATAAGACTGGCTATGGCCAGGGGTGGAATCTATGTGCAGTGGAAACTCACAATCCTGTTTGCTCTGTTGTAGCAAGTGTATGTCAAGAGAAATGTGCCCACCTCCAGCCTTCCGGCTTAGGAATAATAAAACAGAAGAATTTGTCCAATGTCTATTGGCATGTGTAAGAAAACCCTCTTTCAATATGTATTCGTTCCTCCTTGCAGATAAAAGAATAACAAGTGACTTACAATTGGTGTTTGGGGAAATAATTTCTTCTCCTTACTAATCTGTTCTGGAATAAAACTTGAATAGTCTCACAAAGTAAACGAAGTAAGAAAAAGTAATTACAATTATCCAGTAATGACCGTTATGATTTGAGTGCACCAAAAACTAATTTCATCCAAATGTGCAGAGTGAAAAGGTATTAATTAAAATTCATGGATATCGGACTTGTAATGTTTTTTCACCTTCCTGTCTGTAGTTGAACTGCTGCACTTGTTGCTGCATTGTTATGCGAGTTCCCCGGGCCTTCTCCTGAGTGCTGATGTTGGGCCGTTTGAGTGACAGGGAATTAGGGAGGAGGGATTGTGAAACAGAACAATACTCACTGAGAACACAAACTTTTCCAAGCAGCCAGCTCTGACACCAGGGAAGAATGACCTTTCCAAGTGTCCTGTTTTTTGCCTAAAACAAAGAGGGAGCAGAAGGATGTTAGTTAGCATTTCCCCCATCAGATTAAATGTCAACTTCTGCATGCATAATTGTAGAGGGGAAAGGAGGAAGACTTGAAGTGAACCAATTTGCTAGTGGATGGATGAATCCTAAACATAGTTGCTCACTGCATTGCAGTCTTCATTTTAATATCTTTATTTGTTTGTCTTGTCAGCATTGCACCAAGCTTTACAGTCATAATAAAGTCCACTGAAACTTAATTCACCTAAACAACAACAGAATTATCCCTTTGTCATGTGTGTCTTTTTAAAGTAATGAGAACAAGAAAGGCAAAGCATTCAAAGGGAGCAAATGCCATTGTATTACGCACACAAATACTGCATTATACCTTTGTTTTGTTTGTTCCAGCGGTGGAGCAGCCTGTTTCCTGTTCCTCCCCTCATTTTATTTTAGCAAATTCATACGGCGCTTTTGTTTCTAAGACATAAACCTGGATTTGCATTAGGGAGCCCATGTATGGGAAGTTTGATGAGCAAAAAGGCTGTTGGCAGGCAAACAACTGTAGCAGCAATATCGGCCGCCTCAGAGGCATGCAGCAGTATGGCTAGAGGAGCAGCGGGGTAGCGTAATTGTGCATTGTTCATCCACAGAACAGAGGCAGAGCATGTAATGAGCTGTAGCATTTTCACCCAGCCAACCTAATGGGCTATGACCGAGTATAGGCCTCTCAGAGCCCTCATGTTCCCTTTGCCCTGTGTGGCCAGTGTCTTGGGCCTCTTCTTTTCTTTTCTCCCATTCTTCTCCTTTTTCTCTGCTCGATCAGCATCAACCATTCCTTCACCTCGGTTATCCCCCTCCTTTATCTCCACTCCCTGACCCATTGTCCCCCTGTCTGAGGAGATGGTGGGACCCCTAATGTGTTCAGTGTGTGGCTCCTTTTCTCATTCATGATGTCTGTAAAGCTCTAAAGCAGTCAGTCTGATTCAGGCTGACATAAATCAGAATAGCTCACTGATGGAGCGCTGTGTGCAGTGTGATTACATTAAAAACCCAAACACAGCATTCGAATGAAAGTTTAAGAGGAGAATTTGCTGATGTTAGGTTTAGGGGATTTGTTGTTAGAAGTCGACTCATTTTTCTATCAAAGGCTGTTTTGCATTTTGATTATCTAGTTTTCCTGAAAGCAATTCAGGTGGGCCTGTTTCGCTCAGGTTTGTTTTCCTGGGATTAGGGCTTTTGAAATGGGCCCAGGGATATTTTGTACACCCATATCTAGTTTCCAGAGAGGCGGGAAACCATTTCTTTGCTCGAGTGATACCAGGTCAAGTTGGAAAGATAAGAATGTGTTTCAGGGAATAGATTTGATATCTACTGAGCATGATGATGAAAACATTACTAATGATAATAGTTAGGACTGTCTTTCGAGCAAATTGATAATGACTTCATCCACCTCTTTGTGCTCTTTGTGCACACCATTCAGGGTGCAGTCGGCGTCTGGTTGTGGACCACAATGGGACGTCAGTTTTGACTTTCCCCTCACGTTCACTGTTTGACATACCACAGCTCAGGCGGCCAAGTTAATGAATGAATAGCACTTGGCCTCTGTCAGACTGCTCTGAGTGCAGGGTTTTCCCCAGTAACCTCTTTAGCTTAAGATTACTGTCCTGTACCTGTTCTCTGTTTGAGAGCTGTTTCCAGATCAGCGTACGGGGGAGCTATTGAGTCTGCATCACATCTGGACTTGTGAATGAGAAGAGTGGTTGCAATGTTTGTGCCTTAATAATGGATTGGCAGCTCTGTCAGGGAGCACAGCTTATCTACATTAGGATTGTTGCATCAAAGAAGGCTGTGAGGATTGAATGTGTTAACATATATGATATATACACATACATGCATGTACACACGGGAATTTAAGTTAAAATACTTAGATGTAGGAGAGTTAGATGTAAGTGTGTGTGTGTGTGTGTGTTTAGAGTAGCATAATACGTAAAACCAAGAGGGAAAGTGCTTTCCAAACTTCTCAAATATTCTTATAACAGCTGTCAACATGTTATAGAATATTAGAAACCGTAACTATTGAAGTAACTTTTTTTCTGAAAAATGCTTTTTCACCTTTATTTTGAGTTTTACAGAAGACAAAAGACATTATGATATGGTTGGAAGCAGATATAACATGTCACGGAAGTTTAGTGGTTTTCATATATGTCTATATATTAATTGGCAAAGCGGAAATGATCCTTCTGCAAATTAACCTGCAGAAACTTTGTTACCACATTTGCTTCCTCTATATGTTTGAGTTGGATTGTCTTCCCAGCACAGCAGGTTTGGTTTTAAATTTTTAAAAAAATCCTTTGTTTTCAGTATTATAATAAGCTAAGCTAAAATTCTCATGGCTCCCGCTTCATAATGCTTAGACATAAGGATAGTATCAATCTTCTCTACTAAGGCTTTGTATATAACCTGTGTAATGTGTATAAATTTCCCCAAATGTGTAACTACTTTCATTTATTGTTACATTTTATATACTACAAAAAAGACAACCCTGTAATTTTTCTTTTCATTTTAGTTATGAGTCTAAAATGTTGTGCATCCTAAATGTTAATTTATGATTGTGTGCTTGTGTGCGATAGGAGAGCAGACAAACTACCAAGAGTAATGGGGGCGGACAGCCTTGGGAGTGGTGTTCTGACTTTTCATTTGTTCACTACCCAGTAATGATTATTTTAGCCTCTAAGCCCCAGATTTGGCCTTGTTTTGCTGTGGGAAGCAGCATCAGTGGGGACAGAGCAGTCTTGCCCTGGCTGAGAAGCTTGTCTGTGGCTAAGCTGGTTGGCAACGAGACTCAGGTACTGCACACAGCATGGAGGACATTTTGAGTGTAGTCACAAAAGGTCAGCTGGGAAGTGAAAGGGAAGAGCAGAATAGTCATTTTAGGTGGGTATAGGTTGAGTTTTGCCACGGTCTTATCTTCCTTTGTGCGCCTGGTGGCTGACTGAGAACATTTTCTATTTATAGACCTCCATCATTTGCCTTGTTAGTAGCACTGGTAACAAGCCAGTCGCCAGCTTGCATGAGCAACTGCAGAAAGCTGACTTTTGGTTTAATTTGGAGGACTAGCTATAATCCAGACTAAGTCCTTTAAAGCTGAAGCCCCCTCCCTCCTCCCACAACCGTTGGATTACGGGAGTGTCTTTAAAAGGATAAGGACCTGCTTATCACTGCTTCCCTCAACACTTATTCGGGGCTTCAGATGTGAGGGAGGATAGTTCATCGTCACCCAATGTGGCCGGTGTAGATGTGAGTCATAGAGATTAGGCATCTGACGGCTGAGATCAATGATAATCACAATGTACAGTTATTTAAACTCCCACAGTCACAAAGGCATATTGGTCCCAGCATATGCCTCTACTCCCACCCCAGTGAATTTCATCAGTGAGTTGAATTTAACATAATGAGGCGACTAAATCAGATGTCCAGCGGCGCAGTATAAGTGCAGTGCTTCTGGCTTTTTAATCAAACTGAAATGTATTAAATGTTTAACACGGCTTTAGCTTTTATTGTCCAGAAAATATCGATTTAACCCCACTGGAACATCAGAAACCATCCGAGCACATGCCGACGTTGAACTGATCTAAGCTTCTGTAAAATGAATGTGCAAATTTGCCTATAGCATTCAATTTGCCTCTAACATCGATTCAACATTTACTTATTCACAACAGTATTTGCAAAAGCTTGTCTTCCTCAAAAATGTATTTCTCCTTTCTAGAGCCAGTGGTGCTCTGCTAATAATCACTGAAATACATAACCAACGACATCACATCATAGAAATTTTATTTCCCTGAAATACTTATGTTTTGGTGGACTTCTGTGATTCATACAGGCCATTCGACTCATAGTGCTTCAGCTGCTCACCTACACTCTGTACAGTCCCTGAACTCCTCACACACATATCGGGTGAACAATGGTAGAGAGCTAGGATGAGGGAGAGCTGGCAGGTGACCCGACTGTAGGGACACACATTGAGTGAATGAAGCCTTTGCTGCTCACATTCACCCTGCACGCGAATGACGTTCACGTTCTTTAATTTCAAAATGATACATTCAAGTCGCCCTTCAGTGAAAAATGAGTGCGTTCAATGGGTGGCTTTTTTTAACGTGTTTATGAACAGCACTGCTGGTAGGTGGATTATCCTTGAACAGGGTTAAACTAGCTGTTTCTGCTTGTTTCAATTCTTTGTGCCACAATGTAAGCATAAAGTAGTTTTTAAACTAAAATCTGGTCAGAGGGCAGTAAGCAGTTAGAAAGGTCTGCAGTAGAACACACACAGAAAAATATAAAAAAATTAAAGAAATGCTTAAATTGTAATAAATAAGCTAAAGCATGCAAAATTCTGGTTTGAACTTTTAAGGACCGTTGTTCAGGAGACTGGAGCTATAGAAGATTTTATTCCACCGTTTTAGCACTGTTTGTACCTCTCACTGCTAATGAAGTGTTGTTGGGAGTTGGGGAGAAAGGGGGCCATAAGTTTTGCAACAGGGAATAGAGCCCAGTCTGGCGCACATAAGCATACGTGTTGTTTGAGATGCTATATTTGAGTGTGAGACTGTTACTTATCTCATCGGGTTGTGACGGTGGAGAGGTGAGGGAGCTGAGCGAATTCCTGGTGGGATCCAGGCTGTAAAGCCTGAATTCTCTGCTCAGGAGCAGTTTGGGAGTTACAGAGAGAGCCAAGCCACATGGGGCAGTGTAGAAATAGAAGTACCTTAGTGTGAGTACTTGTTTACCTCAGTGTCAATATTTTTGACTCAGCTCATTAACCTGTGCACTTGGGTGGAGCAACACATCTCTCACTCTCAACCGCTCTCTCTTTCTCGCTTTCTCTCGCTCACAATTAATAATGATAACCAAGGGTAGGCATAAACACATTAAACCCAAGCTAATGAACAGATGCTACAACAGGGGCGACGAGGCAGCCATCACACCTCAAAGGCAGTGAATCGATTTCAGCTGATAGCAGTTCACAGATACACCGTGTAGCGCTTTCCTCAAATCAAATCGTGGATCCATTGAAACTACGTTAGGTGGGAGTCTACTTGCTTTTAAAATGGGTTTTCAATTCCTATTATTTTGAGAGCATATGTTAAAATTGAAGCATGTGCAGAGGCAAAGCAACCACAATATGCCTTTCAAATCTGAAAGACCGAAGACGGGAGTCTCCATATTCATCCAAGCTCTCCCCTCCTCTTGTCATTCTCCCTGTCTTCCCATTACCCATGCAGCCTGCATCCTCTCTAAATTGTTTTGCACGACCTTTGCTACAGTAGCTCTAATTATTACCATCACACAGGCCCTGTAAGGCACGCAGCTAATTATACTGGATTTATCTGAAGGGACATTTGTGCCATTCTTCATAGGCGTGGCTTGGCTACCGTCAGTGCGGGTGATCTAAACCCAGAATAAGGTTAATGTGGGTAATACAGTAATAGTAATTAGAGTCACCATAATTACAAGCATAGTTGTAATAACAATGAAGACCAGGCTATTAGTAATAAAGATCCAAATTAACTTACTACATGTATGTAATACCTTACCATTGCCAAAAAAAGAACAAGTGTGAGAGCTGCTGTGCAATATGTCTAATGATATTATTACAGACCCAGATTGTTGCTGCTTCTTTCCCATTTCTCTGAATCGATGTTTGACAGTAGTAGTTGAAAGATATATTTTCAAAGGCATTGTTGGATTACCCGTTAATGTAGGTACCAAGACCTCTAGTCATTGCATCTCATAAGGAGTTGTTACTAGAGGAAGCAATATTTTTCAAAGCTCCAACATGAATGAAGAGGGGCAGTTGGAGCCGTCTTTTGGCTGGCGGGCAACTCATGTAATGAGCCTAAGAGGGTTCCAATTATTCCACTTGCGATCAAAAAGGAAAAGGAGATTACTTCTCTTGCCTCTTTTTTCTTTGACATTTTACACAGTAACATCTTTTGATAGGGGCTGGGGGAGAGAGGAAAAAACGATTGCTTGTGAGCGCCTGATAGTCTTGAACAGGCTCCAACAGTACAGTCCCTTCTGTCTAGCAGAGACAAAGCAATGCTTTTGCAGCTCACACGTTTTTATTTTTTTATTTATTTTTTGTCCTTTATTTTTTTGGATGTGTTTGTAATAAAACTGCTTTCCCAGTGCATGGTACATTAGCTTTCTCTCAGATTATGTCACCTGCACAAGACAGAAAGGAAGCTTTCATATGACCGCAGGCTTTGGCTACAGCAGACTTAATGGCTGAGCGCTGCCATATTTTTCCACAGAGCTATTGTAAATTGTGAGGAGGCATGTTGGGCACTCGCTCACTCATTGCAGTTGTTTTTCTCCTCTGTTTAAAAGTTTAAGTCATGTTCCACGGGACAAAAGGAGAGTTGAATGATTTGATTGTGTGTATATTTTTTCCTCCTCTTTTTATTTATTAAATTCCCAGATTACAAGTAAAAGCACATTAGATGAACGGGGGGTAACCAAAAGGATTTCTCCACTGTAGGATATCAAACTGTATCAGCCTGGGAGAAAAAAAACAAGACAAATAATATTATGTACTACTGCACTGAGACAATGGGAACTCATCCAATCTGCATCAGTAGAGATAAACATCCACCCCTAAGATATGTTCTCACTAGATAACAGCTTAGTGTGTGTGCTTGCAACACTGACACACACAAACACACGTGCGCACACACAGAGCGGAGCTTTGCTAAGCACTGAAAATTACTACATGTTGTTTATGGTGGCAGAACAAAAGGATTTGAAGTCTTTATTTAAAGAATCAAAACTGTGGAAAAGTGGATGCAGAGTCTAAGATGCATTTCAACGGGACACATTTGACTTAATATTAAATGATAATTATCGAAAAACAAGATGTGTGTGTGTGTGTGTGTGTGTGTGTGCCAGAGGAATACACTTCCTTGCCTTCCACTGTGGATTCACTGCAGGGGTGGTAGATAGAGATTCACCGTCTGCTGCTGTTTTCCATGACCCCACATTCCCCCCCACCCTGCAGTGAAAAATGATGTTTTCCCCCATAGATGGCCCTAATACAAATTAAATTAAATGAAGTCAGTGTGGCTAATCCTTGTGTGTTTCAGCTGCGGAAATCCCCCCACCCCCCCACCCCCAAACACGCACACACATACACACAGATTTTCCCCGTTCCTCTCTCACAAATGAGTGGGTCAAGCTCGTTGCATCTGGCCCCCGTCTCCACTGGCCCTCCTCTCAAGCTGCCAGGCTTCCAGTCCCTGACGGAGACGGCAGCAGGCCCCGCTCTGACTTTCTGCCCCACTGCAACTGTATGTGTTTGTGTATGAACATGTGGGCTTGCACTGTAAATTTGTGTTGTATTATTCCCTTTCTGACTCACATAGTGTTGATTCCCTTTTGCTTGTTTTGCCTGTGCGCCTGTGTCTTCATGTGTGCATTCTTCAAGAAAGATTTATTTTTGTTTGCGACCGGCTTACACATTTCACACATAGTTCTTTTTTTGCGGAGGTTTTTGTAAATTTGCAGTTAAATGTAAAGTAAAGAGAATTCACATGTTCACATCTCTCGGGAAATATACTGAACAGTGTTGTGATGACAAACAAACAGTAACGTTGGACCACATAGTGTTGAGAGTTGTTTTGTTCCGCCTGTGCCCTGATGGCAGCTTGTCACAGTCCTGTTAACAAGCTGGATTTACAGATGTGGTGGTGATGTGCAAGCAGCTAATACGCGGCTGTCAATCCCCGCACTGACAGCTGCCTAGAAAGACCATCCCAAATATTAGCACCAGATGTGCTTCATGTTGGAGCACCAGCAAATAGGATCAAAAAGGTAACTAGGCTTCCAAAGCTGGATCTCTGATGGTAGTAGCCTTGGTGTGACGCAACCTTAAAGATCTCGTTTGGCCATCTGTTTAATAAAAAGCCCCTTTCTATAATACATAATTTGGCGTCAAGCCCAGTCACCCCTGATTTGTGCACCAGCTCTGATTTGTGAGACAAAGTGCATCGTCTGAGTTTTAGCAGCTGGTGTACAGAGATATTGTGTTTAGAGGGTTGTGGGTTAGGAGGGCAGGTGGGTTATGATGAGCTGGAGTCTGGAGTACATGTTTGTATGTGTGTGTGGGGCAGGAGTATGTGCATTTGTGTGTGTGTGTGCCTGCGTGCTTATGTGTGTGTTGCGGATCAGAGCACCTGCACACATGCCCTTTGAAAGCTCCATCACCCCTTCATCCAGCCAACACACAGTGTAAACATGGTTTGTTTGAGCGAGTTGCCTGGGGTAGTTGGATTAATGAGCGCTGATGAAGTTCCACTTGTATCCTGGGTGCTGCCTCCCTATTTGCTGGAGTGGCTGTGATGTGGTAGTGTGTCTGGAGGTGGTGACTCATTCCCTTTACCCAGTGTCAGATTAAGGCATGTCAATAAACAGACCCACTCAATCCATCTCCGAGTGACTGCATCCGCTCACAGAGCCTCCCAGTCTGTAATGAGCTGCTGCAAATCTCCATCCAACTAAAATGTCTGGAAAGATGCCTTGTCACAGTGAGCAAGAGAAAATGCAGGAGGGAGGGAGAAAGAGAGAGAGAGACAGAGCGACTACAGCAGCATCGATGTGGCTGACAGCCACCTTTAAGCTGCTAAGCGAAAATGTACTATGCTGTGCTCCGCTGCAGTGTAGAGTGCAAGTCGATCAGCTCTCCTCACAAATTTACCCGTCTCTAATTTCTGTCATCCTCATGTGCACTGAGTTAATCAAAAATTAATTCAAACTTTTTCCGATTTCAAAATTGACTTAAAGTTAGGCTGTTTATTCAGTAGCTGCTCTCATGTAAGCATTTAAGGGGAATCTGTTTACATAATCTGCTGTGTTTCTGAGTGTTTATTTTTAAGGCTCGGCCCAGGGGAAGCGGGAAGAAACCTTTGGGAATTCCTTGTGCACTAATTTAGTGCACCCCACTTTCCCCCTCAACACTGGCTAATATAGGGCACAAACAGGAGGGAGAATGCTGTATAGTAATTCTCTAAGAAAAAATTAAATGACTACTACAAACATTCATTTGAAATGCTCATTCCCAGAGGCAGCGGAAACAACAATCTCTACCTGGATTAAGTGTTATCCCCAATATTTCCTGAGTCTGTTAAAAAAAAATCGCTACCTACCTCTTTCATGTGGTGCATACACACATTAACGGATTTTGGAATGAGAGGAGTGTGAAAACTTTTCAATCTGACATCCAAATTAAAGAAAATCCCCCAAGACTTGCCTAAAGGGGACGTTCTTTCTATTTGAGTTTGATTGGGCTCCACAGGCTTTCAAAAACATAAGCCGATTTCTTTAAGGAAACAGTGTAGATAGTCAAGTCTTTTTCCCCCCTTCCCCTTTTTACTATGTAAAACCAAGAATTGTAATCTTGTAGAGATACTCAGGTTTTCTTTCTGCCTTGCGTATAGAATAAGTCTGAAGACACAGGAAGACCTGTACGCTGAACAGATGTTAAATGAAACCCTATCCAGCCTTACGTGTCTGGTGACACATTAGAGCCCTATTCATTTCAAGTGGCCCCTATAACTCCAACCCAACAGCTTAAAAGTGCCAGGCTTGTCTCTTTAGACAAAGACAAAACAAAAACACCGACACTAGAAGCCACACAGCCACCGACAGTTCGAAACATGTTGGGCCCGAGCAGTGATTCCCCGGTAAGACAACAGCTCTAACTTAAGCCTCTTTAGCGTCAGTCGACTCTGCTGGAATGCAGACGTCTGCAAAGGGGGCCTATTATTTAAAATCTTTTCATCATGCTGAAAGGGAGGGAAATAGCTTTGACGTTGAGAAGAGTATGAATAATGAATGTTGTTTCTATCAATGTATGTATAATTAATCACATCTCCACTAACTGGACTTCTGTGGAGCCTGTAGGCCTGAGTGACATGGAGACTGGTCTGGACTATTGTCTGTGTTTGCGAATAAAAGTCAACTGCATGATGTGCAGTTTCCTCTGTGGGGGTGATAAACAGGTGGAACAAGCAGGAGTCCTAGTACTTCGGCCATTTTCCTCTACGAGAGCAGGAGTGATTGTTTTGGTTAGAATGGACAAATATTTGTCCAATTTCACACGGGAAGACAGGAAAAAGGAGGAGGAAACACAAGCAGGAAGTGGTGCGGTGTTAACGTTTCTGTTTCATTGTGTAAAGCTGTTCTTTAGTTTGCTGAAACAATACTCAACACATAAAACATGTGGACAAGGATACAAGTAGCCTCATAATTTCTTTTAATCAATACTTTTTTTTTCGTCCAGTCACAAATGCGACAAAAATGTACAAACTACAGTAGCGCAAGGAAGCTTTTAAAAACCTTCCCTCCACAGAACCACTCACTTTCATAACATGATTGATTCCCAAATGGGCTCGAGGGTTTGGGGTGAATTGATGGGTGATGAAGTGAAATGATGCAGAGAATGTGGCAGGTTATTTGTCACACATGTAGCCTTCTGTCAAAATTGATTTGTGTATAATTTGAGTTTGCAGGGGAGCCAGTTGATATTAAATGGTAACAACTCTCTGTATTCATCATGGCAGGCTCCCTTTAGCAGGCAGAAATAGAAAATGTAATCTCATCCACAACCATGGCTGTGCCTCAGGCACTCTTTCACCCTTTTTACTGCTGATCCTCCCTTAGGGACCCTGCCCTCTCTACAGGAAGAGGGAAATCTATAATCTAGCAGATGGCAGAGGATCTATGGGAAATTCTATAATCGGGAAGAAGGTGGTGATGATGATGGTCGTCAGGGTGGAGGGCAGAGGGGTGGTGGTGGTGGAGGGTTGTGGCAGCTCAAGGGCCAAAGAGCATTTCTTTTTTCACACATAGCAAAGTAAATATAAACCCACTGCGAGCAGGTGCTTTTGTGGCCTGTGTCTTCATCATGGGTGTCATACAGACTGAATCTGAGCTGTTTAGAGGTGCTGCTGGGTGCGGGGATATAGGAGAGGTGGTCGGGCACCAGCACAGCCCTGCAAATCAGGGATTACTGGAGCAGCGCCTTTGTAGAGAAATAGAAAGAGTCTGTCCGTGTGCAAGAATGTAAAAGTGCAAGCGACTCAAAGTGAAGCATTTCTTCTTACAGTCATAATGTGTAGGATGAGAAAGTCACCCGCAGACTCACACACAAGACTCCTGTGCATCCTCACTGCAAAATTAAATAAGGGGAATAGATGCATTTGTAAACAGCCAGTTTCAGACGCTACTCATCCTTTATCCAGTGGAGTTTTTGTTCTCATTTCTCCCTCTGTCCCCGGATTTTTTTTTTTTTTTTTTTTTTTTACCACTATGCTTTTAACTTTACCACAATCAAACCCAACTTAATAATGAGGCTGGCTTTTTTATTACAGCTGGCTTGGCCTGTATATTCTCTGGATCTCTTTCTCCTTATACCTTCCTTTAGCAATGGGATATCAATAACAAGGCACATTATATGTAGCATTTCCTTCCGGGACAGAGGGGAGTCATGAGTGAGCAGCAGCAACGATAAACAAAGACTGAGGCACAGCCTCAAAGTGCTCAGAAAGAAGCAGCAGAATTCAATCTGACAGTTTAATTGATTCTATCTAGTCTGTTGTTCTGTATGTTTAAGCTGTGCTTAGTGCGGTTGTAAGAGCGTTTGGTGCCCGCTGCACAGAAAGATGTTTTTGGTCAGCTAAATTGATGACGTTAAAGTGTTGCGTCAATGACAGACATGAAACATTCGATTCTTTTTTTTTCTATGTCAAATGCAAAATCTTGCAAGCACAACCGCCTCTGCTTAAATACCTTCAGTTTATATACACATTTATATTAACTTTGCAGAAATTGATCAGATTTTATGTTTATTAAGCAATGTTTAATTTTGTAATTAAGAAATGATAATTATTCTGGACAAAGATTGTTTATGAAGTCCCACTATTCTGGTTTCATGTCGGTGCCTAATGGAAAACGCTGTCTATAAATTAGATTCTTTACTAAGAAACACATTACTGATTGTGTAATCTTGTGCAGCATTTTTATCAGAATTATTGTTTGTGCATGTTGCTGTTTCTGAGCATAGCTTGTTTCCTAGTTTAAATGTTATACTGTGCTGTCAGCCTTGATAATGCATACAGTGGGGCAGCTGTGTAGCTTTTTTCTCTCTTTTTCTCTCCTATCTGTGTGACATCTGCTGAACTTGTCGGGTGTTTACTGGTATAACAACTCGTGTCTTCACTCCCCCACCCCTCCTCTTTTCTCTGGTGCTCCCAATGCCCCCTCACAATGAATACACTTGCATCCAGAGTACAGAAGCAATTGTCACGCTGGGAGGAAGGCAAATCAAATCTTACGCCAGCAACTAGGTGAGGAGATTGCTTTTCCTCTCCGTGGCTGAGAATCGGGCCTATCGTCTTTGTGCCTCAGGTTTTACTGGAGAGGAAGAGGCAAAGGGCGAAAAGGGGAAAGTTATTGGTCTGCCACAGCAGGTCAAGTCACACCCATTTCCTCCCATCTTCACCCTCTCTCTCGCCACTTTCCACTTCTCTCCCCACTCACCCTGACACTACCTATCTGTCACCCAGCCACACCAGGAGCTACATTCCTCCCTCCGATTCCCCAGATGAAACGGAACAATAATTATGGGGATAGAGTGGCTCTGGCCGCCAAACCGGGGCCGCTCGGATCACAACAACACATTGTCCAACCTGATTAAGTAGCCATTTGTGGCGTCCTCACTGTAGTTAAGTAGTCCTCATCCTCTTGCCTGAAACTTGACCTCCCGGCAAGATTTATTGACATGTCTTCCAATTTGAGGTCGGTCAGAAATGTGGGGGCGGACATTACATTTCTTTACAGGAAGCCAAGGCAAATCCGATTCTTTGCCAGAATAGAAGCTTTTGAGTGATTCATCAGTGCCCAAGGTTATGCCCTCATATGTTGGATGTTTGTTTATTTCCACTGTCAATTTGATAAATATAGGAAATGTAGTTATCTGCACGGAATCTTTTGATCAGTGAAAGCTGCTGTATTGAAGAGGACTTCGAGTGGAGGACCTGATGATACACACAAAAAAAGTATGGTTGAATATAATAAAGAACATCGTGGTTGTGCCCAAAAAGTTGTCTATGTAAAAACCCTAAGAGATAATTGCATTATAGAAAGTACAGTTTCATTTCAGGACTGAAACAGCTTGAGAGCAGGGGCATACTGCCTTCCTCTCCAGGCCGTGCTCACACAGAACCCGCCATCCAAACCAATTACAGGCTGCAGCCAGAGTGACATTCACAAGAAATTTTCTATCTTGTCTCTTAAATGAAGTTTTCCCCTTGTTACTCATGCCTTGCATTTTCATTAGTCTCTCAGTGGATATGCAGCCACTGTAGAAGATGAGGCACTTTAATTCATGTTCAGTGGGACCAAAGTGGAGCACAGGTGGAACACAAAACATATGCATGTACAGTACATTTGCTGTAGAATAGAAACATTAGTTATCTATAACTCTTTAAAGGAATTGTTCTTTGATAAACAGCATGTTTGTATTTTTACAATGTGGAGGATTTCTACATTAATCAAATAATACATGTTAATCTTCAGTTAATTAAGAATCCGAGTTGCAGTATGTTACCACTGCTGTTAACTTTGATGCCTAATGGAGTTAAGCTGAATGGGAACAAAAGGAGTCGGGGGTAATATAGAGAACAAACATGGTGCGCTCCAAATTAAAGGCTAATAATAAAATGTTAATTAAATTCCTTTTTATGAATTATCTTCTCTACATTAACAAGTTAAAGTTTAATTAGGGGCAAATGGTAAAAAGGAGATGCGGTGATGCTAACCTTTAGCACAAACACATTGCATCTTAATTTAGTAATCCACATGGAGAGGCCTGGCCTTGCATAGTTAGCTTGTCATTATATCATTTTCCTGCAAAAATAATTAGCGGAGGGTGAGGTGGCAAAAGACAGTTCCTGATAATTAAAGAAAGACCAATGCTTTTGAGAATATTGAATTATCTACAGTATGTGTATATCTGTACATAGAGGCTTCCTAAAGTTTACAGAAAATAGCAAGACAAAAACTGTGTCAACATCAGTCAGATAATGATGCTGCACAGCAAATATATTGTTTTTTAAGCTGTGTGGAAAAAAAGCATCAACATCAAGAATCTAAACAAACAAGGACATACATTTGGTTGCATTAATAAGCTCTTACATTTTTCATAGACTGCAAACAGGTCATGATAGCTCTTTGCCAGAGGTAAACGGCACACGTTGCCTGCTGTGATCTGCCAGCATCACTTTTATTTATTTATGTATTTATTTCAAAAAAGATCCAAAAAGCCTGGGACTGATGTTTGACATTTCGTCTGCTCCCTCATCCTCACTGCTCAGTCTCCTCATTGCATTGTGGTTTCACTTCGCTGCAGTCGGCGAAAAAGTTCAAAATGTTCAACCTCATTAACATCTAATAAGGAAAGAGTGCACAGAGTTGCACACTGAGTTTTAATCCACCACTGTTTGGTCACCGTGTATGACAGCTGTGCATGGCCGCAGCTACCTCAACAGCAGGCCTGTGTCAAATGCGTAGCTCACTTGATAATCAGCAACTGTGCTTCAGTGCCTGCATTAACCTTTCTTATCATAGGGGTGACTTTATTTATTTATTTTTTTCCCCCAGCACAGCTCTGATATCGGTACTGTAGACTTCCCTGGGAAGTCAGCAATTGGCTCCGAGCTTTTATCAGGATAAAGTATCTCCTTTTTGGAATTTTAAGTGAAGGCTCCACTTTCTTTCCACAGAAAACACCTGCATCTTATCAAACTTTGTCAAAAGGGTCATATCCTGGCTTTTCGCAGAACTGGAAAAGTCCTTTGAGAGCCTTTGATACACTTTGGCCCTCTGACATCTTACCTAGTGTGAGTAGATGCTTGGCAGACACAGGAGGGGCTACCTGCTCAGTGTACACCAACTCCTCTGTGCATGTGCTCTTACATGTCAGACATTCTCCTTGCTAAATAAATGTTGAAAAAAATGAATGTAGGATGCCTTTGAACTATGTTCTCTAATGTGGGTCAGAGATCTATCGTATGCATATTCTGAAAGCCTTTTCATCTGCAATTGCAGAGTTAAGATTCCCCTGGTACACTCTTAATTTCATCTACTTCTCTCGCAGTTATTTATTTAATATTTCCACATTAATGTCTTCTCAAACATGGTAAAAGTGAAGAGTTCGGCGAAGAAAAAAGGGAAACTTTTCTTCTCTCTGTCTGCATGATAGTCGGTCCTCCCTAATGACTACATTTTAAAGACAGTGGGCTGACTGGCAGTGGAGGGAGGGAGCAAGGAATAGAGAGCAGGGAGGGTGAAAAGGAGAAGAGAGGCTGAGTTCACTGCAGCACTCTCCTCAGCTCTCAACTCCCAGTCAGCCTCTCTGTGTGTGTGCTTTGAAAGAGAATAGGATTCAGCCCTTTGAAAGACGAGGCTGCTCACTGCGGCCTTTGTGTAAAATAACATTTCTACTGAAAGCCAATTACTGGTAACATTATTTTGGTTGCTTCCATTATTAAAAGTACCTCTCTGTGTTGCCCCCATCATTCCTCAACCACAACCCCCCACCCCACCCACTCATCCCCCTACCCCCTGCATCGCTCTCTTACAGACGGAGAATTATTCCATTGACTCCAGTTACGTGAACAGCAGAGCCCACCTCATTAAAAGGTATGTCTTGATTAAGAATTGTTACCAGCACCTCGTTACCACTGTTATCTGTAATTGTTTTATCTAATGAGTGCACAGCTAGCGTTGCAGCAGTTTGCATATGTTCCTGCGTGTTTTTTTCATCACGTATAATTGCAGCGGGAGGATAAGAGTTTGGGATAAATAGCTTTACTCCATAATGTGTTTTGTACTTGAAATGAACCTCAAACACCCAGTTTTAGATTATTTGATTACATAGAGCAGCGGAGTCTGGAAATAATGACATTTATTTTCTTCTGAATCAGACCATTACCTAGGTATACCTTTAAACATCTAATTAATATTTAAATACTATTTAAGCAATTACTCTCCTTTTTTCTATAGTTAAATGTTTCTTGTTGTTGTTGACTGAAGAAGGGAAGAGTACATGTTTTCATTGTGCATTGTTATTCGGTCCACCTGAGCTGTGATTTTAGATAGCGGTGCAGGAATGCAGAGTTTGGGGTTAGAATAGAGAGGGTCATATAATTATTCCCTCCAGCCATGGAGCTTTTTGTAACCAGGCTCACTTAGAAAACTACAATTCTTCCTTTTCACCTGCAGCTATGGAACATTCCAGTCTTTCGTTTGTTTGAGGCCATACTAGCCTTTTGAAAACCCATTATGGCAATTTCCCCCTCAAAAGTTACCCTGCATTAATGTAAACAAAGAGCATTCAAGTGTGGGCCTCTGCAGCACACTACAAAGAAATCCCCTCAGGAGCCAGTGAGCCTATGGTCTGGGACAGGTGCAATTACAGTGATAACATCAGAGCGCCAGCATTACCTCCACTGCAGTCCCCTCTCCCAGGCTGGAGAATATGAGGCTTGAGCTGGAATGCAGCTACCTTGTACTGTCCTTCACTTCTTCTACCTTTCTTTTTGTTTGCACACTTTTGTTTACTCTCATTTTCTCCTGTGTCTGTTCTTTTCTTTCCTTTCTAACCTCTGTCCTTCCTTTACATATACTCATTCATATGTTTTTCCTCCTCTGCAAGAACACATGTTCATATATTCGTCCCTGTTTAGTCTTGTTTGTACAGCAGAATTTGTTCCAGTGGGATAGAAATCAAATGAAGGGAAATCACGCTGTTACTGTGCAGCTGTTGATTGTACCCCCCTACCCCACCCTCTTTATTGACTGTGAGCACCAAACAAGACAGATGCTCAGTTTGTATGCTCCCAGCGTTTCCTACATCCATCTTCCTTCCAGGAATTCCTGATTACCGCAGTATTTGTTTGATTGTAGTGAGTGAGTGCCTCCTGTTTGTTCAATGTGATGTCCTTGAAGTCAGTGCATCCATCCAAAATGTCCCTGGCAGAGGCACCCCTCAACTGCCGTGCTGTCTGTGAAGTTTAAAAAAAGTCTATTTAATTCAAAAAGGCTCCAGACAGTTCAAACTTTCTACTTATTTCATGGTTTCAAGGCTGGAATGAAGCTTTGTAGTGTTTAACCAAACTTTATCCTACAACAAATTAAAATTCAACTGTTTTAAATTCATGGAAATGGACCACAAAAGGGCAAAGAATTCAGAGAAAGGACATAGAAAGGGACAGGGCAAGAAAGATGGACAGCTCGTCACAAAACCATAAGACAAGGGGACAAAGGAGAGCATGTGAGACACGGTGATGTGACAGTTAATCAACATTTCCCTCTTCTCCCTCCTGGCCCCCATGTAGCACATCGACATTCAAGGACCTAGAGGGGAACAGTCTGAAGGACAGCGGCCATGAGGAGAGCGACCAAACCGACAGTGAACATGATGTCCAGAGAGGACACTATGTTGACACGGCTGTCAATGACGTGCTGAACATGACTGTACCCCCCAATGTTTGCCAGCTGCCAGACCAAGGTAAGAAAATCTGTACTTGTACGTGCGCACGTGTGCTGCTTCAGAATATATTTTGCCTGTTTCACGATAAGAATAAAGTGTATTTGTGTGTCTCTGCCCGTGTGTCTGTCTGTGTGTGTATGTCACTAGAGCATCTTTTAAGGTGCATTATGCCCATCACAGGCTTCAGATGTGCAAGTCTGAGCATCACCGTTTTTTGTCTTTGATGTCCTGCTAGAGCAGCTAATGTGATGGATCTCTGACAGCGAAAGCTACCCTTTGATACAGGCTTAGGCAACATTATTGACTGATAGTAACCATGTCTGCTCTTGAAGTGGGGCTGACTTTAGATGTGCTTGAATGGCAGCAATTAGGCTCACAAAGGTAGAAGGTGGAAATCTACATATCTCCACATGCCCTCATCCATTATTCAGTAGGATCATTTAGCAGGGAATTAATGTTGATGTTTCATTTCTGACTCACCGTTTAAAAAGACATCCATTGGTTAGCAGAAGTCAGTGTAAGGGTCATGTTCATTCTTAACTACTGCCATTCAGACGGAGCAAGAGAGTGGGTCAGTAAGAGCGAAGGAGAGCAGAGAAAGCAGGATAAAGCTGTGTGGAGCAGACCAGGATGTTACTATATGCACCTGAGGGTATTTACCGAGCTCAAAGGAAAAACCACATGCACAGGTGCAACTGCAGCAGAGCATGAGAGTCAGCGTGTGTGAAAATTGCAGACATTTTCGGATGACTCATATTAGCTTTTTCATTCCGAGCGAGGAGGAAACTCCGGACATTTTATTTTAAAAGCACACTCTTGAGGACAGCACTTACAGATATCAATTGCTGTATCTGAGCTTTACATTTGCGCTGTGCTCCAATTTAAGAACTTGTGCCAAATTTAGTTTTTCTCTCCCTCAGTTAACATCGACATAATTTGGATTTCTTTCTGCTTACCCCACCAAGGCTTCCTACTCCCTCACTACTATACTTTCTTCCTCCTCAGCTGATATGGGGGAAAATTTTTTAATGAGCAAGAGATAACGAAAAGCAAACCTACTTTATTTATCTATTTTTATCAGTGGTCTGAGATGTGTGTGGTTGAAGAAGCACTTTCACACATGTGTAGACTCCTCCTCGACCACCTACCCTTATGATTTATCAGAATGATTTCATACAAAATGGATCATCAATAACCTGGTTTAGAAAATGTTGATAGATGTACTGTATTTATGCTCCTGTGTTTCTCAGTAGCATCAAACAGTAATGAACAATGAAATGTGAATTTGCTGACTATTGGTTGCACGCTGTAATTACTTTGTAACCTGCAAAAGTTTCTCTGAAAAATGCATGCTGACAGGTCTTCTGCTAATGAGATCTCATTAATGGGACAATTAGAAATGATGTACATGAAGAATATTGCAAGTAGGGGAGTGTTTTCATGCAGCTCTTTTTTTCCATTGACACCACCAGTGATTGTATCTGTTTCAGCAAAATGGATGCATGCCTTTTGAATGCGTAATGCAGCTCCCCATTGCGGGTAAACAGAACAAGAGGCTATTTCACAGTGCTGTCCATTCTGTTGACCAGAACAAATAGATGATAACAAAGTATATGCTTGGAATTACAATAGGTTTATTATTAGCTTTTTTTACTGCGATGAGTTACAGGATCACTTTTGGCCAGCAATTTTCCTCAGTGCGAACTTAACAAAATGGCTTCACTTGGAGTCTTTCCTCCCTTTGTTTTGAAAGTCAGGAAGCAGCAATGTTCACACCGGAGAGTAATGAGAGGCTGTTCATAATTATTAAATGAATTGACCAAAGATCCTGACACGTGCAGAAATGTAATGACATAGCAAATGAAATCGTCCCCCTATTACTATCTCAACGGTCCAATTACATAGTTAAAGGGCATAGTGGGCTGACAGAGATGGGAAGATTCAGCATGACACACAGTTGAATCTCTCTCCTCCGGTATTTTTTATTTTATTTTTTTTTTCTTTTGCCTCCTCAGGAGAACAGTAGCCTCCTCGTTTTCATGCTTCATTTTCTTCTTCGCAAACTGACTTGAGTACAAAGGCAGAAATAGAACAGTTGATGTTAGTATAATATGAGAACTGTGGTGGTTACAGTTATGTGATGATGTGGTTGTGCTTTGAGCTCATCTGTCTTAATTGACAAAAATGGACACTCTCTGCAAACTCAGTTGGTTGGAGGGAAAACAAGTAGGCATGTACACTAAACACCCTGCTGCTTAGATGTCTTCTGGGAGTAACTGTTGTATCGCGCGCCTCTCCTGCCAGCTAAGGCAGAAAACAAGTTGAGAGACTCAAATTGCCAAAGGACAACAACACACACAAGCAGAGGATAGAGGAGCCTTGTTTTGTGCGTTTTTATTGTTCTCTTTTCTTGTGTTGATAAGTGCTGAGAACAAAAGGAAGCTAGAGGGTGGAAGGAGTAAGGGTTAAACTCTCAGGCTTTTACAGTGCAAATGTTTACCATTCCCCGTGCCATGTAAAGGTGTTGTTTGCCCAGGAGACAGCCTGTTACCTTTACACAAAGACCCTGCATCACCATCAAGTTGTGGGCTTTCATGTGGGATTCCATTTGTGACCCAAGGTTTAGCCACTAACTAAACCCAGCATGTTATCACAGTGGGCATTTTACGTTTCTGTTACAATTCATTATATGTGCACCAACCACTACCACGGTAACTTTCAGCAAAGTGCTTGTGAAAAGATTTTAGACTTAAATCTGAGTGAATGCCCCTCTGTTGAATCCCTGCCAGGAATCTAAAGAGGCGTGCATGCTCTTTTTTTAAAACCTGACCTGAAATATCCACACCCAGTGGATTAGATTAGGAAAGTCCAAAGAACAAATTACATTAAATCTCCTAAAATCTATAAAGGAAGAGCTATCTTTATGTAATGGCTCCCTCGTATCTCCGAATAGAATAAAAGTGGATGATATCGTTGTAACTATAAACTGAGAAGAAGAGCTATATAAAATGAATTCTTTTTTATCTTTATAGCCATGTCTGTGAAGTTAGGGGGATTTGGTTAAAATGTGCGACATGCTAGCTTCGGCTCTGTAGAACCATTAGTGTCAAGGGAGAAGCAAGGGAACAGACTCCGAGGGGGCTGGTGACAAAGAGAGCTAAATCTATTTTGTCGACTTCCCTTGATTGTCACAGCTCACACTTTAATTCCCCCGGATATGGATGAGCCATGGTTTTTAAGGATTAAGATTCGTGTATTGTTAAATCGCTCGAGTTATATCTGCGGGAGGGAAAGGGAGAGCATGATGTCAGTGGCCAATTCGTGGCTTTAGAGGTTCCTGGTCTAGGTTTCGAGATTATTTTCAGGTCAGTGTGTGAGTGTTTTTCATATAAATCCCAGTCTCCTGTTTTATTAGTCTCAAAGGGATCCAAGACTGCTCAATTAGCCAGAACAGGGAACAGGCCTCTTTTATTTCTGACTTATTCTTTGGCCTCCACCTCTGGAGAATATCTCTCATCTATCTGTTAGCTCCCTATGGGTGTGTGCCTGAAGCTGGGCCCAGGAATGGAAGCCCCCTCCATGGGCCGCAGACTTCTCCATATTCCCTTCTTCCATCAGCAGATCCACAGGGTTTCGCTGTTCTTAATTGATTTCAGCTCCCCTTACGTTTTCTCTCTCTCTCTTTCCCTCTCACTACATATGTCTTTCTGTCATTCTCTTCAGTTTCCATCTATTGAATGGAAACAAATTCAACCCACATTTCCCAACTTTATGCCAGTCAAGCACTTCCCTTCCCCTGTTGAATTAAAGCAAGAGTAAAGGCGCCTCACATGTTTCTGCTGCAAACTTGCCCTAAATTCAACACGAGAACATTTCTAGTTTGCAGTTCTCTGATCTACTAACAAAAATGCTGACAGGTGTCAGAATCAGGAAGGCAACAGGAACAGGGCTGTGCTGACAACACGAGAGGGGGAGAGAGAGTCTGCGTGTGAGCAAGACACAGAGATGGAGAGATGAGCGGAGAGTCTAGTAAGCAGTCTTAGCGAGGGAAAATAAAAAGAGGAAACAATCTCTCTGACAGGTAGGAGTGATTTTTTATTTTTTTTTCCCCGTTCTCTCATTCCAAGATAACTGTGAATGTGCCAGAGGATTTGACTGATTATCAAACAACATTTGATTGAATTATGCATCAAAACTCTTCTTGTGATTCGTGCAGGCAACAACACTTGTTGTGTTATGATATTTTATGATTAGATTAACATACAAACTCTATACTGGGACCATCCATTTTGATTTGGATTTGCCTAATCTAATGTGGAACCTGTGGTAGAGGTAAAATGGCTGACAGTGACAAAGAGCTCAGTGCAATATAGGCATTAAGGAAGATCGAGTGTACACACACCACATGCCCAAACACACCAGTGAATGTTTGGAAGCAGGTGTAGTTCAGTCTATAATGAACAACGGAGATGCAGATTTTGCCTCCAAGAGGTAGATACTTGAGGAAAAAGAAGGAAATAAAATGTGGTTTCAAGCTGTGTCCATCTGGCCTCATCTTTTGTATCGCACTTACATCGCTGAATTAAATTGTGTAACTCAGTGAGGTTTCTGGCTTTGTCTTATTAAAATTACACCGAATATAATAAAGTGAAGCTGACCTATATTGATTTTGGCCCTGGCAAAGCAGACACGCTTCTATCACTTAAAGGGAATATGTGATTTTTACATATTTCACTGTGTAAAGCAACTGTGTTCCTGCTCCGCTTTCATCTCTGTTCTAAATTTAAAGAATTGGCTGTGGCCCCTTGGTGGTATTTGTTTGCAGTAGTTGCATAAGTAAAGCAGTGGATTCTTAATAAAAATCATCTACAAACCCTTCCCCTTTTATTTGGGTAATTTCAAAGGGGGATAAGTTGGGAGATGTGAAGAAAGACTCAGACTTGGCATGTTTGATTCTTTGTTAAGCTTTTACAAGTATTGCCTCAAGCTGCGCTTTCTCACTGCACATACAAACAGAAATACAGGCAAAAGGCCTTCATCCCCAGCCCAGACTGTAAACATATATAGTAATGTTGTAATACTATAATGGCATCCCCTGAACCCTCATTCTGCCAGAGCTCTCCTGAATATACCCAGTGTATTTAATCAGCTCAAGAGGAGACTGCTTATCTCTCTGCACTTGTCATGGATAGCGTATTGAACATATCAGTGAGAGAAATGGGAATAGTTCATTATTTTCTAGGGCTCACAATGAGCCTGATGTATCTCATTGCAGGCCCTCCACTGACAGCTCATTTTCTAGACAATCCTGGCATTCAGTTCACACGGCGGCAGGGCAAGAGAGACAGGGAGGGAGAGGGAGGAAACACAGAGACAGAGTGAAAATAGGCCTCTGGATCTCCATTGCTTATTCATGACGCTGTGGCATGCTAGGTGTGTTAATAATCTCCGCAGAAACCAAGTGAATCACAGTTGTTTGTTGAACACCTAGCCAAGCTGGGCCCCATTCGACAGCAGATGGGAAAACAGGGGGATCAGGATGATCCCAGACAGAGGGAGGAAGATTAAGAACAGGTAATGTGCTGAAGTTGATGGGGGCCGAGTGTGTATTAAAGAGAGAAGAGAGTACCTGAATTTTAAATGTGTCTGAGAGTGTGTACACAGTGTATAGAGTGCCTGTGTGCGTGTGTGTGTGACTGTAGGTGTGTGTCTTTAAAGGTTAAGGAGGAAGAGGAGAGGAAAACAAGAGGGAGAAAGCTAAGGAGATGGCCCAGGAGAGAAAAACTATGAGTAGAAGAGCTATAGCGCTGTCTCCAGTCTGCTCGCCTTTTGTGGCTCAGATTGATTGTAGTTCCATGTTTGAAGATCTGAGGCAGCAGCCATTTTTCCTAACCACACCATTGTGTTTTTAATTCTTTGAGGTCACCGCATGGCCACAATCCCTTTTCCACTAGAAAGCGAGTAGCAATAATACAGAGGGTTGTGTTGCCAGAGGAACTGCAGACTTGTTTGTACTGAAATTACAAATACAAGTGAGTCAGAAAAAGGAATCCACTAATAGTTGCATATTCATAATAAGACCATTTAAATTTGATTATTGTAAATTGTGTGTCTTTCTTGTTACTCTCAGCATATCGCCTTCCCACAGCACCTGTATCACCTTGCCCACATATTCTCTAAATAACCGAATCTTCATTGGGACAAGGTTTCTGTGACTTCCATTTAGCTGTGGACTTGCAAAGGCTGTTGCATGGAACCGTATCATGATTTTAAAAAAAGGACAATGAGCCAAGGCAAATCATTTCCTTCACTGCATTGTTGGATTTTAGTTGACATTTTATATGTAAAAGAAACGTCTGCCCTAAAGCAACATATGTTTATGTTCAAGTGGCAAAACGTTTTAACAGCCATAGTAATTATGACAGGCGTAAAGAATGGAGTCAGGTCACATACATTAGAGTCTTTCTAGGAAGGAAGTCGCGTGGTAACAATACATTTTATACAGGAGGCCAGTATTTTTTTGTCATTTCCGCCAGTCAGTGTTAGTTTCTATTTCAACTGTCCCTTGACTTTAGGCACACATTTATTGTTGTACCCATGACAACAACGGCCATGTAACCGTAACAAGGAAATAGCTTTGACCTAAAACGCAACGTTAACCTGAACCTACCAACTGTAGTGTCGTCACTGGGATCAGAAATGGGGGGACTATTACTGCCATAATAACTCTAATGGCTGCAGGTCAGCTGAGAGTAAGATGTATGGCACTGCCAGGGAAATGCTTGGCCATCGGACTCGCCATTGTTGTCTCAGGTATCAGGATTGCTCTTTGTGCATGTAATATTGAAGTTGGCCACCAGAACGCTTGGCCTCTAAGACACAAAAAAGCAAAAAGATAACATAACTCGGACTTGATCCTGATCCTTTGGTGACAAAAGTCCTTAATACTTCTTTACAAAGGCATGACTTACCACAGGCTTGTTGCTGAAATGGCACGACTATAGATTGATACCATTAGGGGTAAACAACCTGATGAGGACATACTATACACACCGACTAACTCAAAGGATCCTCTGTGTGTGGCTGGAAGTGGGCAGGATAGTCACAGAGTGACTGCCAAAGCAAGGCTTGTATTACAGGGATCCCAGGATATCAGACACCAGGCAGCCTGTGCTCCCTCCAGGCAGGGCAGAGTCTGGCAGCTGGCCCCTATCCAAGATAGCTATAATCAGCTCCATTACCTGTAGCACTGACTCCCATTTAGGAGCCCTCATAGTGGAACCATGGCTATGCTGCTGGGATTTAGGATGCTCCAAAATTTAGGAAAAGTACAAATAGCGTGCAGTTGCTGCGCTGTAGCCACACCTGCTACAGTGCAACACATGCACTGTACACGCTGGTAGCTACATGCCACATAAACATGTAGTGCATAGGGATGGATTTTCTGGGCATTATGTGTCTTGGCATGAGGCATTTGTTTTATCTCCTGCCTCTGTGAAAGGAAAGATTAAGCATATACTCTGCTCTGTTTAAGGGGAAAATCAGCTGTCTTCTGACAACTACATTGTAGCCCGCAGTTTTCTGTCCAGAATACAAAGAGACATTTATCACTGCAGCTGGGGTAAGAGAGGAAGAGGAGGAGGGGGGGTTGTCTCCTGTGCTATTTCTTTTTTTATACCCTATTACTTCCTTTCTGTGGGAAAAACACTACACCTCCATCCTCTTTAATCCATTTGAGATTTCCTACGTTCTTTCATTTCACTGTGTCCCCCTCTGCCTTTGTCATCTCCATCCTGGTTTTTTTCTTAGTTATCATCACCTTGTTTCCCCCGACATTATAACTCAGATGGAATATGTAGCAGGAATATGTAAAGTTACGTCGTCCTCCTCAGTTGTGGCAACAAAAGGTTACTACCTCAGGCATACTGCTATAATATTTCCATATTTTGCTCTCTTCATGTATATTCAGTGAGAGTGATTTATTCTGTAACATTTTATAGCCGTTGAAATGCAGAATTTCTCTCGCTCAGACCCTGCATCTACTGTGTGACACTGCATGGTGGAATGTGCTCTTTGGATTTTGTGCTCAGCATAAGTTAAACAGAGGTTAAAGAGAAGTCATCCAAACTACCTCTGTCATTACTATCTTTCATTTGCCAATTAGTGTCAATGTTCCCTCGCTGTCCCCTAGATGACCTTGCATGAATGAGCTCACTTTGTTGTAATGCAACATTTCGAGTGGGTCTCAATAGTGGTAGGCCCGTTGTGGCTTCTAGTAACCCAGATCATAAACTATTGATGTGAAACAGAGAGGAGGAACCCACTGAGGTGTGTGAAACCTGGGCAGCCTCCCCAGACCTTTTCTTGGCCACCTATCACTAGACCTTGCTTGGATTTGTCTTTCAACACATCTTCATATCCGTCTCCCCCGCCCCCCCAACCCCCCCACCGTTAAAAGCTCTGTGCTCTATTTGTTCCTCATGCATTGCTCTAGTATTTCATCTTAAGGAAGCGTGTATTTCTACTAGGCTGAACTGGGTCATCTTAGTTGAATAGAAATCAATATTGTGAAGTGTATCACATGAACGAGACAGAGTTTACTAGTCCATGTGAATTACACAAGCTCTGTAGTTCGAATACTGCCCGTTTTGACTCATGCTCATGTGTGAGAAAGGTCAAGAGCCAAAACAAGATGCAAAGTGGTGTTTCCTCATTGTGGCATAGCCGGCGGTGGTGGATAATCAAATTAAAGTAAATTCATCAACATTAAAAGCATTATTCACAAAGGCCCTCTAATTTTATATGGTGCTACTAATAAGATGTTTCCTTTAGGCTACCACACATTTTTTGGGCATTAACCTAATTATCATATCACATTAGTATATTGTGTAAAATCAGGTTCGTGTGAATTATGTAAATACTACAGTAAGTCTTACATTAATCTGCTTATTTAATTATTTTATGCAGAAAAATATCCTCTTGCTTCCTTGAAGTAGGTTTTACTCATGTTCCTTCCTTGTGAACCAGTTGACAAGGTACAGAATTCCGTCAATGGATGCATCTTGCCGGCCAACTGTGACTTTTCAAAACCCCACTGTTCCCACCTCCTTGAAGGGGGGGGATAAAAAGGTAATGGGAGAGGTCGGCTGTTAAGTTTAATGGTAGACGGGAAAGTCTCCGAATGGCTCTTTTTAATGATGTGCCTGTTCTCCTGCAGTCCTCGTTAAAGATGAGGCCAGAATGAATGCAGAGGACAAGGAAGGAACTGTGGCCAGACACTGCACTCCCCCTCCTGCATCTATAAGATGTCGTGTGGGGGTCTAAGGCTGCTTTGTGTGTTCTCCAGCACATCTTACAAATCGTGTGCTGCATCTGTATTCAGCTCAGCATTAGAGAATAAATAAACCAAGCAATCAAGCTGTGACCTCTTATATTCACAGAGCTGCCTACCTTCCACCCTCCCTCCTTCACCTCCTCTTTTGCACTTTACGTAGGTTTAACTAGTTTAGATTTGCAACTGAATGTGAAGCTTGGTGTTTGGCTGTACTACAGGGGAGGTTGTTCCTTAACTGCCTCCAGAGAGAAGAAGCTCAAGGATCGAGAGAAGCGCAGGAATTGGATCTTTGACACCTGTCACTTCCACTCTGCTACACCTTGCTCCCTTGCCACATATAAGGACTTTTCATGTCACAGCTCAGCATGTTATCAGTTGGCACAGGGCCTGAGAAATCCAATTACTACCACTGTGTCAGACCCCTGCCATCATCCTTTTGCATGCTACATGTATATTTTATTTATATATTATATATGTATATGTCATGTTCCTCAAATCAGAAAATATCTGCCTATTAGTTCCCGCTCTTTTCTTCAGACCACGCTCCCACCTCTATTTCAATCTGTGTGTCTAGATACGGAGTGCAGCTCTTCTCATGGACTGTCTCAATGCTGACAATCCTCTGTTGAGAGTAACGCCGGCTGGTGGGCGGCTAATGCTAAGGACATTGGTTGTGACTGTCTGATATTAAGTTATATCATGGTGTAGACCTCACTGTGGCGAATAATAGAGAACCTGGGAGAGAATCAGCAAACCTCACAGATGCCAAGCAGAATGGCCTTGGTGACAGGGAAATAGAAAGTGTTAGAAAATCCTCCCTGTTGTGTTTCCTCTGCCCAGTAAGTGTAAATCTAATTCATCTCCACGCAGCAGGAACCTTGCAGAGTTTCCTGCCTGTCCTGCTTGAGTGTTTGCATCTTTTCCCTGAGTGACACAGTTAGTCTGGTTGGGGGACTTTTCAAACTTGATCAAAGAACCAGTGTGGTCCACCCAGTAGTTTCTGCTAACTAAGCTAAACCTGCCCATCACCCTACACACCACCACATTCACCATCTTACAGTGTCCCACTTCCAGAGGTTGTTAAAATTGTCGGGAAAGGGGACAAGTGGAAGTTTTTATAGGAGGAAAAAACAGAAAATGAAGGAAATGAGATAGAGTAGGAACTATGCTGGTGCTTCTGCAACAAGATAAAATGGAATATAAAACACACAGTCCTGGGTGACACAAAGTGAATATGACTGAATGAGAAGCCACATTATATTAATTATGTAAGGCCCTTCTTTGAGGCAAAGCAGAGCCTCACGCAGACAGAGGAAATCCTAAGATATTGGTGAGCTGTCAGCTGTACCGTCCCCAGTTGTTTGGACCTCGACACTTTGACAAGAGCTGAAGCATTGTGTTTATTTCAGATGGCTGATAGAAATGTCAGGAAAAATAACCAAAAAGGAAAAACCAAGAAATCCCTTTTTATGATAAACGTGAGACTGTAATGGTTTCTTACTCTTACTTATTTATGGGCTATAGATTCCTCAGAACCAGTTAATCATAAACCTCTGTCCTTTTTAAGGAAAAATGTGGACTGATACATAGAAATGTTAGTGCTGGCCAAACATTGTTAATTTGTCATGGCTGCTTCTTCTCTGTGCCACACAAAGCATTTCCATCATCCAGTGTTTTATTTCACTGACAATTGCAGTTTGTGTTTCATCCTCTGCCCATTAGAATTTCTGAAGCCTTTACACTTGTGTAATAGGGATTTATTCTAGCTGATATATACACACGCATATATATATTCAGTTTAGGAATATGTACTTGTCACTGTTGGTTTAGTCAGGAAGGAGATAGAAGTAACCTCGGTGACCTCAGACACCTCACATAAACGCAGCTTTTTTCCTCGACTTGTTTGTCGTTTTGACGGCAACAATCACAGCCCACAGCACTGTCATCCCAAATCCGTCGCTCCCTCCATCCCTACGTTCTCTATAGCTTTTTATCTACCCCCAACCCCATTCACAGATGTAATTTAAGAGCCATTCTCTGTCCCCCTCGCTTCTCACAGACTCAAGGGTTTAGGAGCAAATTAGCTTGCTAGCTCGGTCAAGCTTAAACACAGAAATGCTGCGTTTGTTCCAGTGTATTTAAAGATGTCCTCTGCCGATGCATTGTGGGGGAAACGAGCCAAGCAGACAGCGGCAGGCAGGCGGTCTCGCTGGCTCGGATGGCAGAGTATGCAGGCCTGCAACTGGGACGCCAGCAGCCTGCTGTGCTGAGTTTTGGGAATGCATTGTACTGTTGTTGTGGGCCTGGAGCGCCAGAACACAGGTTAATTTGAAGCCCATCATTAGAAAAGCAATTTGGACTGTGAGAATTGACAAGGGTGGAATTTACTGTGTCATTATGCTGAAATACGGTACATCTAATCACAGACCCACATACTACTACCCTCATCAAATACAGAACTTACAAGTAAACGTTGCTGTGGTGCATTTAAATTATATATAAGATTAAAGCATATGTTCACTTATTTTATCTGTGTAGAATTGTTTATAGTCTGAACATCATTGTTTAATTAGTTGGCGTTTATTGCCGCCGATTATTATTATTATGCACCACATCTGTATGTCAGAACTAGTGTCATCATATCATGAAAGCGAAAATTATTCTTGTGGAATGAATAGTAGTGTGCCTTTTGACACGATGTATATATTATCTTTTCTTATCTTAATTGTTATTATCTGGTAGCTGATACATTCCAGACTGATGATCGCCGGAAAAGGTTGTGAATATTAAGGACTTAAGTGTACACCAAGTGCAGTTTGCCATACTTCCCTAAAGAATTTAATTTCTTGTTTTTATTATTTACAGATGGAATTTTAAGTGTGGAAATTGATTACATTCAATAAAACAGTACCAAAGGAGATATTTTTACAATAAGTGGCCCTCAGATCAAATAAAAGTACTATTCTCCCCGATTTGCCTGTGGACATGATGCTTTACCACAATTTGCTGTTTTAACTACATCCGATTACGTGAGTAAGACACGATCAAGTTGCAGTTTAATCTTCACTTTAATTGCTGTTTTTTTCATTCCGTATCTTTAATGTTTTAAAAGAATTATCCCTTTAAATACTTCTCACCCACATGTGAATTTCCTCTGGTGAAATTCATCACTAAATTGTACCCCTGATTAGTTTTTCTTGCAAATGTTAGATATGGCCTCCAAAGTATCTAATTTACTACGAAGATGCTGGTTTCTTGTTCCAATGATGGTGATATTGTCATTATCTAGTAGCAGACTAAAGCACACACATGTAAGTTTTACACTTTGTAGTTGTAGTTGTTGCTGCATGTATATGATCCTTTGACCACAATACACTAACCCCCTTCTGGGTTAAACTGTAAAAACTAACCCTGCAGGCAACAATATAAATAGTTGCTCCCAGAGCAGTAACACAGACACTACAACCTGGAAAGAATCTGCTCTGTGATTATTATTTCATTACAATCAGATTTCGGTGTGAAGTAAGGTGTACAAACAGGAAGGATTTCCTCTTTTTTTAAAGTTGGATTGTAACCGAGGCTGTGAGTTAAACAGTCACTGACTCATGTAATGTATGAACATTAGCTGGTCTAAAAACGTACAGAGCTGACCGCAGTAAATCACGCCCCCCCAAGCATTGCACATGATAGGAGCAAAGGGTTACACTTCTAAAACATTAACAGCTGTTGCTGAGACTCTGCAACCTCTAGGAGCAAATGATGGTGGAAGCAGAGCTCAATAAGGTGAGCGGATCCCCCGAGCAAAACAGCATTTGCTGCTGGGGCACTGAAAACCGGTCCACCCACGTATGTCATCGTGACAACCAGCTCGCATCATTTCCACTACATCAGCCAGCCCGTTGGCCTGTGGTCCTGCTTTTGAACAAAACTGTGCTCTGTGATGACATAGTGATTTATAAAGCAGAGTAGCAATTGCTTTTTTTTTTTTCTCTCGCTGCTGTTACACAGCTGTTAAGCAGATGCTGTTTGTACCAATTTAGAAGCTAGTGCATTGTTTGTCAACACCAGTTTGGAAATACATTCTTTATACCAGGGCCTGCTATAGAATGCACAGAATGGGCTGGATGAAGGGAACAGAGACAGTGGAAGCAAACATTAGCAGAATTTGTCTCGGACTATTGTTAGCTTTCACAGCAACTATTGACAAATGCTTATGAAGAACAGCCACTGTAATACTGGCTTAAATTAAGTTAACATGCCATTTTGCATCAGCTTTTGGGCGGACACAGTCGGGCCTGGTGGAAATGACGAGCTGTCAGACACTCCGCAGCGCTGGACGGATTAGACAGTGAATTCCTTCTTGATAAATTGACTGGTACTAATGCTCAGAAATAGAACCGGGGCCACATGAACCCCTGGCTTCTCAGCCATACGACAGTACTAACAAGGCTGCCCAGTGAGTCTAATTTCCTCTACAATTAATAATGACTATTTTGACGAGAGCAGAAGTAATTCTGGTCAGATAGCCAGAAATGACAGAGAGAGATTTTTCGGTGAAGGATTTATTTAATTACACCAATGTACATGAGACAGCAGTACTGATGAGATGAAAGAGGAGGACAGAAGGAGGAGAAGCATAAAAGATGGGCTTGTGCCGGGAGCTGCAAGGGATGAATCTGGGGGTGTCAGGGGGGATAGCTTGATGTGACTGAACCAGATGCTGTGGGGAGAAGAAGAGGACTCTGTGCTGTGTAGAGAATGATGGCTTGTGCGGTGCAGTAAGGGTGCCCCTCTACTGTTTGTAAAAACAAGACCATCACACTCCATCTTGCCGCTCCCGCAGGAGCCAGGCCTCCAGGCTGATTTATGGCCCGCAGACTGAATTGGCTGGCTGGGATGACAGCAGTGCTTGGACTCTCCCTGGTGAGTAGTGGAGGAGGCTGCTTGGCCAGGCCTCAGCCTCAGCTGGCTGGAGAAATGTCCTCTGCTGTAGTTAGGGCAGACTAGATGTTAAGCTCCATCCCCAGTGTTGGGATCAAGCAGGGCCAGGCCTGTTAGGTCTCAAGCATACTTTGGATTGAGCACCAACCAACCACAGACAGTCACCATCTATTCTGCTGGTGCCATATTTTCTGAGTTTTCCTACCCCATGATAATTCCATCAGCTTCTGAATCACAGACTCTGTAGTCACAATTTAGATTTAATCAATCTTTGCCATGTGACTGCCAGGATGGAAAATTAATATGAAGAGCAATTAGAAAACAGGCATCTCACTGTCAAAGATACACTGGAATACCAAGAGCAGAGAAGTGGATGGCATTTTAGCAGCAAATGAAAACCTCCCGTACACCACTCAGACATGACAGGGAGTTCTGGCTCCCAGGCTGCTCACTAAAAGGGTCAGCAGGGCTGTGGTCACATTTAGTTAACTTTCTGTAGATTGAATTCTTTTGGGTTGTATGGTCTCTTCAGAGTATACACAGGGTAGTTACAGAATTTTGATAGGGTTTAATATCTGAGACAGTGAGGAAAGAACAGGAAAGCAAGGGCAATCAAAGGAAATCAGTCAAATCTATACGGGCCACAAGTAAAAAAAAAAAATCTCGGTTTAAAGTGCTCTGAGTTACTTTCTTTCATAACAACTACGTCTACATCACTGTCGGGCTTTATGTTTAATACCATCTATTCTCATACGACAAACAGAATCAGAACGTTTATTGTTGCTTTTACAAGAAAAAATGTCAGCTTGCAGAGAAAATACAAAAAGTAGTTTAAGCCAAAAGTGGCAGACGTTCTTTGTAAAAAATGACTTAACGTGCCACACTGCTGTTCCAAATTCTTTTTAGGGTTCATCACGCTGTAAAACCAAACTGACTGAATTGTGTCATAGTGCTAGTCCCATCGCCTCATGGCTCCAGTTAAATTAAAAAGTACAGAATGAAGATTGTTGTCACCTTAATCTGGGTTCACAGCAACTCAACTCCGTCTCTGGCGCTCCAATCTGGCCTCCTGTTTCTTGTGGCTGCTTACACTCATTTTACAGGATTACATCACTGTTTTCAACCTTGAGGCTCTGCGCACTACTTTTGGAGGGAAAAGTGCCTCTGTTTTCCAAGTCAGGCTCCATGTGTTAGCCAAACAGGACGCAAAATAGCTGGCAAAAGCTCAAGGAGTTTTTTCAGGGAATTGCCTCTCTCAGTGAACACATCCCTTCCCTTCGCCGTCAAGGGATTTTAGTCTTTTGCTGATTCTTCTTTTTTTGCTACATTAGCAACAAACAAATAGTTGCTCCAGCTGTGTGACATGAAGGGATCATTATATGCGGTGAACAAGGGTAAATTGAGCAATGAGCTTGTCAGGTTGTTGGGATCCCCATGCGCAAGCTGAAGATAACTTGAAGTTGAGACACCTTCATCTGATTGAGGGAAACCAACAAGATGGAATCAGCTGTTGGCAGGCTGCAGGGGCAAGATGAAAAGACAGAGAACGTGTGCATTTTCTCCCCTCGCTGATGCAAAGTGATGCGATTCTAGGTAACTACAAACAGAAAAACATGGCCAGCACTAGGAGAACTTGGCTTTTGTATTTATAGTGGCAGTATTTATTATTTTCCAATGCCATGTGCATCAGTATATTCTAATTTAAAGTGCTCCCTTGTGCAGTTGCCAGTCTATGGACCTTAATTCAGCATTAAAGTGCAGTATGTCTGTTTTGATAGCAGTGCCGAGCTACCTGATACATGGATCTTTTGCCTTCGCTACTACCAGACTGTTTGTGTTTGAATGTCCCAGGCAACCTCAACCTCCTGATGGAGCTCCCTCAGTAATTAATAGATACTAAATCATAAATAGGAAGTGACATCGTGCTCTGTACTCTACTTTAAATCTGTGCCTGGAACTGATTGGCAAGCTTATTTTCCTGATGACTTTGAATACATATTCACAGCAGGAGGTGCCTTCACGGTCTTCTATTCAGTACTTTTTCACTACCAAACCAAGTGCTGTAAAAGCCATTAATTCAGCTCTTACTATTACAGTTTGCTCGTTTTTTGGAATAGGAGGAGATTGTGTTTTGTTAGAGGTCGATGGCCTGTCACTTTTTTTTTATTTAAATTTTGTCTCCTCCGTTTTCTGTGTGTCTTTTACAGCAACATCTGCGTTTTATGAAGCTCTGAGCAGAGGCAGGATGTGTGAGTGTTAATGGCACTTGGCTTTCATAACAATGTCATTTACAACCCAGTTGCTCTCCCATAGACCCTTAAAGGAGAGAAAATGGCATTCACTGCATATGCATGCACTGCTAAGTAGAGAGCACACAAGTTGTGTATATTTCTTTGTGCCTTGAGGCTTTTCATGCTTTAGAAAGTGCTTCAGGCTATAGAAAAAAGCCAAAGTATTTAGAGGAAATTGCATTCATTACCAAGATGCTTGTAAATCCTTAATCAGTGGAGAAAAAGATCGACTTTGTCAAACATGTCAACTGAGATTTGGAGAGAAATTTCAGGATTACTAAATATAGAGCTGAAGTCTAGCACATGTGTACAAGTTTAAAATCTATGTTACAGCTTTTAAATGATTATTGCATACAGGGCTTTTCATTGCCAGCAAATATTAAAAAACAATAACTGTAAATACTCTTTACGTTGCTACTATGGCTGGAATAGTGTCTGCTCAGAGCAGCTCTATTCTTAGGAATCTATCAAACAAAATGCATTAAAAAGGGGTATGTTCAGTATACAGTTAATCACAAAGCTGTTACATAGGATTATAAAGGAACATGGGATTTGTAAGGGCTTTAAAATGCTGTTGCAGTGGACAATCTAATCTAGTGTGTGGGCATGTTTTCTTTTTCTTTTTTATTCAGTCCTCCATTATGTTCGTGGTACCTGGTAAAGGCTTTCTGTTGTGATTGCATTATTGCAATCTGATTGGTTCCCTTCTGCTTAAACAAAACCCAAGCTTCATGCCTCCTCTCTCCTTGATTGCTTCCAGTGCAGTTCCTTGGACTAAATCAGCATTCACCATAATTTACATACATAAAGGAAAAAATATATAATTTACTCCTTCTTGCTTTTCATCATCGTCATCAAATGATTTTAAATGTACAGAGAGTTTATAAAACTGCAGTACAGACACTGCGTAAAGGTATTTAGTAACATTGTAACAACATCCTGTGCAACGTTAATTTGCATGTTTACATGAGTGTTGTGCCAACATTTCAGATGCTATTACAATGCTTTCCATTGTAAGGAAGACAGTGTCTGAATTTGCATTTGTTGGATTACATTTGCGTGTGTGTGTGTGTGCAAGCATTTAAATACACATGATCAAAGGAAGATCATTCTGTGTCACCTCTGTCACAAAAGGATGCATTCATGTGGAGACTGGTCACTCATCATCTGCGTTCTTGGTGCTGATGATCATTTTTTTCTGCCTTCAAGCAAAGTAATTACTCCAGAACTCCTCTTCCCATATTCGGGTTCAAACAGCTCACGATCGTCTCCACTCATTCATTCAGTCATTTAGTCACCATGTTATCTGTCAGTCTCATCAGATTATACTTTATGAGAGACAGCTCTGGCATATTCGGCCCTGAAAAGCCTGTCTCCAATCTTTAAATATCGATCCCCGGGGCGTAAGCAGAGGTGCCTCTCATGAGCGCAGGAAAGAAGGGAGAAAAACAGATCATTAGTGATTTTAATTAGGTGATCTGTCAAGCCGCAATTGCCAGATGTAAGCGTGTGCATTTGGGTCGATAGCAATCCCTCTCACAATCCGCTCCTGTCACCTTGGGCCTCTGGAACTGAGGATGGCTCTGGCTAGGAGTGAAACGAGCTGTAGGGGGGCTCAGAAATGTGTCGTTGTGTATATTTGTGTGGCAGGATCGTTCTTAATACTGAAGCTGTTGAAAAACATCTTAAAAGATTTCAGAAAATAAAGTGATTCGTTTTCTAGTAAATGAATTTTTTACATGGTTTTATATTAAATCTACAGAAGCCAACTGAAAAAAGTTTTTTTTTATTTTCTTAGTATTAGGTACTGCATGTTTGGCAATTACGGTGTATATGTGAATTAATAACCGAACACAACAGGAAAACCGAAATGGGTGTGAGTAACGGCACATTTTTTTCTTGTTTATAATGATGCAAAAAGTGTCATGAAAATCATTCCTCTGCAATATAACAAAGTACGAAAGAGTGCAGCTATACAGACTCAGACAAATCTTTTTTTCACTCCAGCGTTAAACATCATTATATATTTATAACTCGGCGCCAGATGACAGAAAGGGAGAGAGAGAGGAACCCAGGCAACAACACAGCAACTCGTCTGGTGTCTCTCTCTGCGAGATATCTGATTGCACTGTTTAAACCTGCCTTTCATCTAGTGTTGCTACAGAAAACCCAATTATACAAGAGCTGCAAATGGACTTTTGATTTAACAATACATAATTTAATTGGCATATTAGAAGTGCCCCAAACATCCAGCCCTGGTTATCAGTCAGTGGTGTTAACAGGACTGCATTCTTGAACAGATGCAGGGATGCCGGGAAAGTAGAATTAATACTTCTGTGGTGTTTAACTTGGGTTGTTTTAATTACAACAAATGCTGCATTTTTTTCATTATTTCGTTCTTTTATTTGATGTCCGATTTGGCAGGCTAAAATCAAGTGTAGGCTATGTTGGAGAGTTAACATGATTAGATCTGTGTGAGTTTAAAAGTTGAGACCAAGCTAATTTTACAGACCAGCTAAAAGTCTTGTTTTGTCTTTGTTGCCCACAGATCCCAGTGAGGGCTTTCACTGCCAGGACGAGTGTCGCATCCTCGGCCATTCTGACCGCTGTTGGATGCCTCGTGTCCCAATCCCGGCACGCGCCAAGTCACCTGATCACACTCGTAATGTCATCGCTTTATCCATCGAGGCCACCACAGTGGATGTGCCCCACTATGAGGATGGCACCACTAAGAGGACTTTTGCCACCTTCGGCAAGGATGGTCCTGAGGACGTAGAACGAGGAGAGATAAAAGGAAAGCGGACTCAGGAGTCTCAGGTGTGTAGCCCCAAGGCCAATGGAGGGGCTGTTCGCGAAGCTGGCAATGGGCGCGAGGCAGCCAGCCCCATCACTTCCCCTGTGCACCTGAAGAGCCCAGTGTCTAAGCCATCGTCTGCCTACAACACACTGAAATGCCGCGACGCAGAGCGAATTGCTAACCACAGCCTGCTGCGGCAGCCGGAGGGGAAGGACAGTGAGCCGGCTGTCAGGGAGATCAACACGCTTCTCCATGATGGCCGGGACAAGGAATCCCCTAGCAGCAAGCGCCTGAAGGACATTGTACTTTAGCAAGCTTCTCTATGAGACACACCAACATGCATACACACATGCAGTGTAAACTCATATATATATATATATATATAACCCGCAATAGCTGTGTGTACACAGAAGAAAGTCAGGCTGTGGAAGTAGAGAGATACACCCATTCGCAGTATACAATATTCAACAACCAGCTCGGCTGACGTTGACGAGCTGTAGTATGCTGCAGCTAGTTGTGTGGTCAAGCCGAGGTAGTGGATGTGGCTTTGTTGTAGTCGCAGTACTTTTTTCTTGTTTGCTTTTTTGTTCTGTTTCTTTCTGTCTGTCTGCAACACGTGGACAGACTGTGCTGCTGTTGACTGCATGGACATGGCCAGTGGAGCTCTCGAGCCCTTGCGCCAAAGCAGGACACTTCGTGTGTGGACACCTGAGGTGCCAAGTCAAAAGTACAGTTATGCCTTTTGAACTACTTTTGTATCACAAACTGATATTTGCCTTCTTGGTTTTGCGGTTTGTTCTAACTGCCAAAATCGCCCTTTGTATAGTGAGCTCCACCAATGTAATAAACAACACAGACAGACATACGCAGGATTCATCCTTAAAATATCCTCTTTTTCCTTGTACAACGGTTTTCAGTTCTTTCAGGACTAGGAAAGAGAGGCCTCTAGGTCCCATTTGACTAACAGGAGAAACATTCACTGCATATCCCTGAGGACATCCTAGTGTCATCAGACTGTGAGGTCTTTACAGTATTTATATTATCACGGATGGAGCTAAATGAACTCTCGCTATCTGCCCGGCCGCTCTGAACACTGGAAGTGGGACAGACAGATCCTGGTGTTCAAATTGAGTTGTGTGAAAAGACTTACTGCTTTTGAAATCTCCTGTGCCCAACCTTGATTGTAGCCAGTGGAGCACAATTTAGAACTTTGTGTTCTGGTCTTGTACTTTTTTTGACTTTTGACTATGGGGCTAGGATAGAAGGGATCGTCACTCATGTCTTGCTATGTGAAACTCTGTATAGGGTTTACTATTATCATTTTTAATAACCTGTTGTTATGTGACAATCCCTTTAATGTTTTGTTTCAAGAGAAAAAACAAATAAACATTGGTGTTCAACTGAAGCTACAGTAGCGTTTGTTACACAAACACAAAAATAAAAAAAACATATATGCCAAAATATATTTTATAAATAATTTAAAAATGTATAATGAGAATATTTAATGCTGTGTAGTTATTTTATGAGTAAGTTATACTTGAAATTAACTTGCTTTTGTTCATTTGTCTTTTGCTTTTATATGGAACCGGATTTGTTTTTTTATTTTCAAAATGAAATTGGATTTATTTTTTTTGTTTTGTTTACTGTGTGACCCCTGGCAACTGTTGACTTGCAGTCTACCTTGTTGTAAAGAGTTTCTTATTGGTCAGTTCTTGTGCCATCAAGTTTCTGTGTGGGCTACTAGAAAATGTAAAACAGACAAAAAAAACAAACAAACAAACAAAAAAACTACAAAAAAAAATGCAATTTCAGCACCAACATTAGTGTGTCAGTTCAACGAGCTTAGAGTGAGATAGCAAAAGAAACCAAAAAAGATGCAAACAAAACCTTACAGATTGCAAGATGTTGCTTAATCTTAATATCTAAGGAGAAGGGAGCTCCCAGTGTTCTCTAGACTGGTGACGGGGGTTCCACCTATTTTTCTCAGTCGAAAGAGTCAGCTTTTCTATTGGACACAATCAAGTTTAAACAAGGCTTTTTCAGATTCAGCTGAGGGCATTTGGACATGCAGACTAGTTTTGCTCAGCACCGCTGTCACCCTGTGCCACCTGCGTTCAGTTATTCTCAAAAATAAGGTTGGGGCCATAGTCGTACGAGCAGGGCTCTTCCCTTCCTACGAGCACCACAACAGCAGACTGGGTGGAAGGGTGTGTGAATGATCTAAGGTCTTGGAGGAACCGTGTTGCACATCAGCAATGTGGTTTTATGTTGCTTTGCAGTAAACTATGTACAATGTGGAAAAATATGAATGAAAATGGACAAATTGCATACAACAAACTAGATCTTGTAGCTGAATGTTTTGCTGGTCTCACCCATGGCTTCTGGCAACATGAAAATCGGAATAATCACTGAATGTATACAGCAGCTTATAATTAAACTATTAAATGTTCTTCGCTTCGTTTCCTTGTCTTCACTCAACTTGAATTAGTTCAAAATTGAAGTGAATTTTTGATTCTCATACATTTTTGTGTTTTGTGCCAAAAGATGCTGTGGCCATTGTGCTGATTTTAGACTCACTGCTGTCAAAGCTTCAGGCCTCTAGGATAACTCACTTCGCGACAGCATCTGACTGACATCTGAGGGTCAGCTACGAGACACCATGGATTTATATACCCACTTGTGGTATTAGAACAAAAGAGTCCCTTCCTGCCCAACAATTGTTTTCCCTGTAAATCACCATGAAATAAAGACAGATAAAGAATAAAACTGACAGAAGAGTTTGAACTGCAAATAAATAAATACTCTTCAGCGGTGCATTTGAATGAAAGTCAACTCGCATTTAAATCTGGATGCTAGAAACATTTTCTGGCTTGTGAACTCAAGCGTTTTTCAAGAAGCAACACTGATTTCTAGGCTAAACTAAAGACTTCGAGAACTACTTAACTTGCAGTTGTAAAATGGAAGCTACTGTAAGTGGCCAGCTCTGCAGCTTGGTTTGTTCATGTTGTTTACACCAGCTGAGGCACTGTCAGGGCCATTTATCCCACAGTAGGTGAAGAATCAGGCGCCACAAAAACGTTAACTATTTCTGTTATAAATACCTAGATGTGGTAATGGGGTCAAATGACACTGAATCCCAAGTTTCTCCCTGTGGGTCAGCCCTGCACCTTGCATGGCAGTTCTGCTGTCACTGGTGTGTGAGTGGGTGAATGAGAAGCAGCTTTTAAAAGGGCTTTGGGTGCTGATAAGGTGGAAACGTGTTCACCATTTGCTAAAAAAGGTAGTGCTGTGACCTCAAAAACTTTACATGAGTCAAACAACACAGAGCCTTCTCAAACCACAGGTATCGAATAATGAACAACAAGCTGGTTAACTGCCCGTGTGGCCTGTCCGTTAATAAACAGTGTGTCCTTTGGAAATGAAGTGCTTTGATGGATTGCTTGCAGCGTCTGCTAACTCAGATGCTGGGTCAATCGGGTTACCAGTCCACTAGTTCAAGTGGCTCTGTCACAGGAGAAAAATAACTAAACACTTATTTTCAACCCTTTGGTAACAAAAATTAAGGACACACCTTGAAACAGTAAATTTAAGCCATGCAATAATTCTTCAATAATGCCAATGTGATGTGAATGTTTGAGAACGGGATGATAACATATAAAGTGATGTCTCTTCAATTTGTCATGATATAATGGAAATTAACAGTTTGAGTCCAGACTGGCTCCAACTCTACATTAATATTCCATGCTTTCACTGTTGCTCTTTCCCATTATTTCCAAAGCAGGCCGCTGGGAATGGTCCAACAAGTGAGGTGAGTGTGTGTGTGTGTGTGTGTGTGTGTGTGTGTGTGTGCGCGCGCTAGTGTCAATTTCTGATGGTGGTGCTCTTTTCATTGGCTAGAGCGGGTCACACATGCCATTTCTGAGACATTTAACATCCCAAAATGTCTCTCAAACCCATATAATAAAGATGATGATCAGGACCGTGTAGCCTGTCATTGCAGCTCACATTCTGCTGCTGGTTAATGTTCGTTCACAGCAGCACAACAGTGTGGTGTCATTACAACACCAGATCTCACTTGAAGTATTGATTTATTAGTCGACTTTGAGTGGAAGGGTCTAAAAGCTTTGAAAAAAGTTGAAAGGCAAGACAGAGCCTGATTTCTCTCTGCTAGTCTGCAACAATTTCTATGACATGTTCACTCAATAACGGCTCCACTTTGCAACCCCCCCTCCCCCCATACGCAGCCGATCTTTCTCTTGAGTAAGTTTGTATGGATTGATGAAGAGAAGCAGGGAATAGTAAGAGACACATTCCAGTGCTGCAGACAGAAAAGGAGGGAAACTTGTGAGGGGAGCTGCCACACAGCTGCCCTGAATGATAAGAAAGGGAGGTTGGCTTCATTTCTATAATTAATTTGCCATTCCCTCTACACCCTCTGGTGGAGCCAACATGAAAGCTGGTCTGAAAGCGCACTTGCTAACACATCCATTAGTCTATAAGGAGGATCTTGTTTCTTCCAGCTAAGTTCTCTTCTCATGGGCAAAACCCCTACTCCTGCACTGCCCCACTCATATGAATAACTCATGCCATTTCAGTAGTGTTTAGACCCCTGGGTCTCCATAAAAAACTTGCCTGTACCAAAGGTGCAGTCCGGCCTCCAACTGAAGGGCAAAGAGTGCATTTTAAATTTCACTATAAGGAAACAAGTTTCATTATCATTAACCTGAAAATCCGACCTAGTAGGACAATACAGCAGTAATTCTTCCAAACCCTGCTGTTAATGGTAAAACTTTGTCTTCCAGATCAACAGTATCCCGTCGGGTCCAACCGTATTTACAATGCAGCAACTGTATTTGTACATCCCCAAAACGGTGCCTGTCCACGCATATTTAATTACTCATGATTCATGGTGGTCATGGAGAATATTCTCCATTACGAAGAGATTTATATCAAAGGTTACCAGGACACACACCCGATTAACATCCTATTAATGTTTCAATTATCATTTTTCAGAATGGTAAGAGGTGGGAATCAAAGAACAATTAACGTGATTTATTTCTGACTCAGACGTGCATTGAAAAAGAGCAGGAGGAGGTCCCGGCAGCCTTGCATTCCTTCGATGCAAAATAGTTTGTCGCCTGTTCTTTTGAGTGAGACCCCTTTTAACCAACCCCCCAATCAGGCGCACTGATCTCTGTCGCTCTAGTGACCCCATTCTATCAAAAGGGCTTGCAGCTGCTCCTTCCTCATTATGACCAACTAGTCCATTCACCAACCCTCTGGTGGAGGTTCACCATGGGAATAGGTGGCAGCCAACATATCTGACATAGTAAAGAAACTTGCTGCACCCTCTGAATATTAAGATTTTACTAAAACGGGTAATAATATAATGCAGGGAGTTGGTGCAGCCTAAAATGTGATTTTTGAAGGGCAACGCTGTATCATGGTTTTTTTTTTATGTGGCCGAGTCCAAAGGTGGTTTATTTCCGTGATTCCATCCACAAAGACAGTATCTACAGATGATGATTTACTCTGCCTTGTCCAGATTTATTTTATTTCAGGCATGCAAATGAGACACTGACCTCCTGCCCTTTAGGCTTACATCTCTTCTCAAATTTTTATCCACTGAGAGGCAGGTGAAGCAGTCACGACATCAGAGTCAAAAGCTAGAGAAGTTCAGTCAAAAATTGAAAAAAGTTTTTACTTTGACAGCAATTTTTGTAACTGTCTCAAACTTGCAAATGTAAAACTTAAGTGTCTTCAAAGTGCTGTTATTTTTTAACCTTTTCTCAGTCTTTTACATCCCCTCTAGGCTACCTACTAAACAGATAATGGTTTGTTCCACAGATCCACACCTATAAGCAAGACGATTATCATCCCTGCTGGAGAGAAATCGTTCTGTCTCAGAGCTGGGATCTCCTTGCCCTGTATGTGTTCTCACACCACACTGTCCTCAGTATGGGCCTGGGCGGAGATTCGAGGTCCTCGGTGCATTCAGACTTCATGGCTTTGCTGCAATCGCAGTCATTTGAAATTAGAAGTGCCTGTAGAATTGGAGACTGTAGTGTGAGGCCAGGCAAACATGAAGACTCTCAGGGACATATTTGTCCTGGCCAAAAGGCAAGCCTAGCCCAACAAGAAGAATAACCTTTTGTTATAGCTTCATATTGTGTTGAAGAGGTTAGTCTTTGTCACAATGAGAAGTGGGCTGGCCATTGCTATCAGTAAGAAGACTGATTACCCTCTCCATCTCCCCCACAACTACATATCTAATAGTCTTGGCCAGTGGCCACTTCCTTTTGCCGTAGTCACAATGGAACTTTGATCGTTACTGAAATGAGCGGCTCAAACAATAGTCGGCATTCACTGGACACGACTGAGCCCTCGGCGGAATGAGGAGCAGCGGCTCCAGCATTCGCCCCGCAAGCTTTAATTGGACGTGATGCTAGACAGATCATATCATAACCATCAGTGATGACCTGATAAAACTGACCTGGGAGCCTCTCTGTAGAGCTCCTTTGTTTGAGAGGGGCCCAATGAGCCCCAGGACCCCTCAGCCTGCCATCTTCAGCAGCAATCACAGCGTGACCTCAGCCATCTTCCTCAGACCTTAATGCTCAGGATGCTGGTTGTGGGGCTGTAGAACAGGGGCAGTTGACCTCCCCCTCTCTAGAGGATAAAACACTGATAGCAGGGACTAGAAATTAAAGACTGTGGCCTTTGAAAGCCTCCATTATTGTCAGCAGGAGCACAGCAATGAATCTCCCTGGCAGAGGGGTGATTTTTTTTTTTTTTTACCTAAACTCTCTGCTTTCCAGTGATTTATTTTACCCTGGCACAGGCATGTTCCTTGACCTTTCTGCCCTCTCAGTTCAACAAAAAAAAACACCTGAATTGCATTGGACTTGGGATCAAAAGTAAAATGAATGTTTAAGAATGTCTCAGGAACCGTTTTTGATCCATTTTTAAGTCCATCTCAAATATGTTTTTCTGTCTCTGTGGAATGAAGCCTTTTACAGGAAGGCACAGGGGACTAAAAAGATTGGATCAATTGTTCCACTGCTCCAGTAATTCAGAGAGATGGATTGCAGTCCAAAGTGAGACCAAAATGTGCTGTAAAAAGCTAAAAGCAGAGGAGCGTGTCACTTCAAATGTCAGTTCTCATGGTTACTGAGGTATGCTCGCAGACAAGAGAGTAGTTTTCTAAAATATGCAATATCTTCAGAAACCTTTGCTGGAGTGAGAGATCTTTGTATTGTAAGGTGTGTCTAGCTGTTGTGATCTTTTGGCAATAAACCCATGTCTAGTTTAAAGACATCTGTGTGATTTACACTGGGATTTAATTTAACCTGCTGTATTGATCATCTGCTATATGCATCTGATGACATATTGATTTTACCTGTGTGTTTTTCTGCCGTTGTATCGCACAATATATTTACGCAAGAAGTAAACACCACACAGTTCAGTGGATACTTCTTGGTGCTCCACTTACATTTGAGGACATATCACACTTGAATTGCTACTTGGGTGCAGCTAAAGAAAAATACAACAATGAAAATACTTTTATTCATTGCCATACTTTTATGGCTCAGCACTGTGCCACTACTGAGCTAATGGTGAATGAAGATGAACACTCTAACGCCATCGCACACCTATTCATGTTGTGTGTCTAGCACCGTTGGCTCTAGTTGGCCTTCATGCGCAGTCGCTCGGGCCATTCAACACGTTGGATTGAATTGTCAGAGGAGGCAGTCAGAGAAAGAGAGCAGTCCGACTGGTTTTTCAGCCTTGTAAACCACAGATATCACCCATTGAGAGCTATGTCTTCTTATTTTTCTCTCTGGCTTTTCTTCCTCTAAAAGCAAACGACTGACTGACTTTTTTGCTGACAATTTAGCCGACCATGGTTTCTTGAGCGTACACCAAGAGATTAAACATGTTCTAAGTGATTTGTGGACCATGATGATTTGGTTAGTTTGTCTTCCCACTGTGAAATGATGTCCATATTCTCCTTATCCACGCAAGTACTTTCTCTTTCACTGGAGCAGCGTACGTGTGCAAGTTAGTTGTCAGCTGGTCACTGTTTTAATTTTATGGAGCTGCTACTTATACAGAGCTGAGGTGATATAAGTTGACATTCAGTTGGTTAAATAACATCTGTCACGGTTCAGCAACCGGGACAGAGACAGTAGATGTGCCAATATGACTTTCAACAGGGGTGGCTGTCATCTCTCCTGCAACAACAACTGTAAATGGACAAAGACATAGACTATTCATGTCTACAGTTCTCACCCACACACAACGCACAACATAAAGGAGAATAAAATGTCTTTGACCTTGACTACCTGTTATTAAAGGCAGTTTTCTTTACAACCTCAGTATTACTGACATGCTACTGACGGTTAAAACCTTGGGCTTCCCACTGCATATTCCTGTTACTTATCCTCATCTACAGCGCGGCTCAAAAAAAGGCTGTAAAAAGGCATATGTTCTTAAAGAAAGATATAGTTGTGTCTTCTTCCTGGCAGAGTGAAAAAAAAAGTGATTTAAACAGTAGAAGGATAAAAGGCTGGCTGCCAGAACATAAAACCACTTGTTTTGTCCTGCGTGTCACCTAATTAATTTCCCTGTGATGTCCCATTTTGACAGAACAGAGGTGGGGGTTTTTCTGAGCTGCAGATAAGAACAAAAATAAGTAACATTTAATCCAGAAATATATAATATTATAAATTATTCATTGTTGGTGTTATTAGCATTGTTTGTGACATTAGCCTTTTGTGATTTAACAGTGTTAATTTGGCCAACAGAAGTAAGACATGTTTATGATCAAAGTAATTCTGTAAGTCATATAACATTGAAGGAATCATTATACAGTTTTGGGTCTAAAATAATACTCGATGCTCTTGGCCTCTGCCTCAGTCCTTGTATGTTTCCTATTGTCTCGTAGACATCACACTACATTTATATATTGCCAAAAATTTTGCAAATATAATCTTGGTCCAGATCGTACGACAAAGAAAGTGCAACGCTTTTGCACAGCATGTCCACTCTGTTTGGGCCTGGTTGTAACAGACACTTAACTGACACCTGACAGTAGGGTTTGTAATCTTTAACTCACTTTACATTTTTCTTCAACCAAAGCCATCATCTTTCCTCAAAGTTCACCGATTGCTTTGAGCACCTAATGTAAATTAACCAAACTTAATTTGCTATTGCTGTGTTGCAAAGGGTTATATTGTCAAGAAAACAAATGAAATACTTCATCAAAAAACATATTACAAATTCATTTAGTACCAACGTTTTGCCACTTGGCAGATATGTCTATATAAAAAATACTTCAGATGGCATTATACACTCACCGGCCACTTTTTTAGGTGCACCCATACAATCTAATGCAATCCTCTACAGCAGCTCTGCCATGGATTCTGCTTTTACAATGTTATAAACAGTCAGAATGGTGATACAACTGTACTGGAGTGGATTAGAAGAAGAGGTGTCGCTAAAGGTTTGGCTCCCTCTTCTTATAATGCACTCCAGCACGACTCCACCACCCACCATGGCCTCTATAATAAACCGAGAGTACAGTTATCACCTTTCTGACAGTTTCAACTTAAAAACTGAGAAATTATAACATTGTAAAAGTAGAATTCATGGCAGAGCTGCTGTGGTGGATTGCATTAGATTGTACGGGTGTACCGAATAAAGTGGCCGGTGAGTGTACGTCTTTCCTAATGTATTTTCTGTTACAAATGAACTTCTTCAATGTGCATTAAAAGTGGGTTGTGAAAACGTGATCAATTAGCTAAAAATGTTTGTTCCCTCTATCATGCGGCTGAACAAATGTGTACAAACTGAGTAGATGTGAGGGGGCATCGTCTGTTTACGTATCTGTATTGATACATATTGTCAACACACAATGTGTGTACACAATGTATACGTACGCCCATGTAAAAATGACTGATTATCAAACTAATTAGGAAGATAATATGCAAATAAGCTGTTTCCATATGTATCTATATACATAGGACTGCTGTAAATAAAGGCTATTGTATTCCTTATGAGAGGCAGTGACAAAAAAAGGTTGAATGGATTTCACTATTCTGCTGAAAAGAATGTGAGATTACTCAGAAAGCTGAAATTGGAACGGTGTGTGGAGTGCACACTACTTATTGTTCTCTATGTTATTTAAATCTCTGAACAAAAGTGAATGGATCGCCTGGAGCTTTGACTACAGGTGTGTGTAGTTTCTACTGCAGCTGGGGGGAAGAAATTGGACATGTTTTTTTTTTTTTTGTCAAAGTTGTAGAAATGGTTCGAGACAGATTTCTCCACAACAACAAAGGAGAACATGAAATAGTGTCTGGTATAAAGTGTTAGAATAGAAAGAATGAGCTGTGGCCACAGTGGAGAGGAGCTGCATTATTACAAATACATCTACACAGATTTCTTGTGGGTGGTTTATGTAATTTGTTACTCGACACCAGGATAGTCAACACAGCAGTGTGTATCTCCATGCAGTGACTATTGTAGTCCTGTAAAATCCTGTAGTTCAGCATTCAATAGATGAGGATTTGATAACACTTGTGGCAACACGTTTGATTTACAAAAACTGCATGTGCATGTTTTTTTTGGCTATTGTCAGATGCCATTCATAATAGTCCCAATAGCTTCATTAAATGTGTTTATTTCACTGCAGTGTTTGGATTGAGATGGATGTTAAAAGTCTTTTTTCTCTTTAAAAAATTAGATTGGGACTTATCTAGCAACGCCTCTCATTTTATCTACATAATGCCTTTAGAAGTCAGTAAAATCCCTGGCGAATAAATGTCTCTGCTGAATGAGACCGAACACTCTTAACCCAAATTAAAGGACTTTACCAGAAAACAGTTTGCAAACCTTAATTCCCTTAACTATTTTACCTTTTACCCACAGTGAAACCAAACAGGTTAAGCTATTATAATTATCTAAATTAGTTGACTGTACTAGACATTTGTCTTAACCCACTGCCTTGAACCACATGTACAAAGGTGGGACTAAAGGTACAGAAGACGAAACTAGTTTACATCAGTAGTCTTACTTGAAAATCAACACTTTTTCTTTCAGTGAGTCAGATCTTCATAAAATAGTCGTCATTTTGTACCGAAATCAGTCCAAAAGCCTCTTAAGGCTACTCTCACTAATATTGTTACATTCTCCTTGTTTGGAGGTGGGAACTGAATTTAACACTAACCTGTTAGTAAGTGGCAGAGTGGGATTAACCAACAGGGGATCCACAGTGAGGAGCTGCATGATTTAGAAACTTCTCTCCCCGTCTCTGCTGATTCTTAGCGTCTTTTTCCCTGACTCACTTGGGAGCTTATTCCCAGATTCATCAAGATGGCATCTAATGAACCTGCACCTCAATTTCCAAAGCAAACTCAAACCATTTTTATGGAACAGTGTGCCACCATTACGAGAGGGTCCATAAGGGAATTTAGAGAGTAAGTATTACAGCTTCAGTGGTGCAATTCATCAAATCCCTACATCAGCAGATTGTGGAGTAGGTCAGCGCAGTGCATAGGGGAGGTTACTGGCTACAGCAATACTGATAGGTCAGATTTGCTTAATGTTATTCTGCATCCACAGTCCCACAGGTTAGACAACTGTAACAACTGCTGACAATCAATCTTCCACATTTTACATCACTAATTAGTCAACTAACATAGTGACTGATTGTAACTTGTGCTCACACAAGGATCAACATCTGTTTTTAGAGACAAATTTGCTGCCTTTTGCGTGATAGGAAGATGCTACTAAATGTTTTGCTGTGTATCTGGAGACAGTAATTGAGGCAACAAGGGACAAGAATTGTTCTTGCCCTTTTATATCACCAGAATGTTGCGCTTCATTCAGACAAAAGCTTTTTTCAGTTTGTTAAACAACAATCTGTTAGTCAGCATGACATCGCTTATTACAGTCTCAGGCCTCAGGAATGAGCAACAAATTGATCATCAAACCTGCTGAATCAAGACGGGAAAACACTGTTGTTTTAGCCACAAAACAAAGAATGTGTGCATGAATAAATTATACAGGAGATAAAAGGTCAAGAGTAATTTGAGGCACTATTTTCCTTCACAAATCTCCCACAGTATTATCCCCCAACCAGTGGACAAAGCTTAATAGGAACACTTTATTTCTTATGTACTGCTCATCAGTGGATATTGCTCAACAATGAAAAGATAGGACCCCTGCCACTGCGTAATGTGGCCATAGATTATTCTAATGATTATAAATCAGGCAGAGACCAGTGTCCTTGTGCTGCGGTCATTTACATCTTTGTTGGGATAAATAACAAAGACTACAAACAGAATATCTGATCACCTCAAGGGTTTTCCCCCCTCATCTAGTGCAATATCACGGGAAAAGAGCTAATGGCGTGACAAAACAATTTGTACGATGCCAGTACTTTCATTAAATCAAGCAAGAAAAAGGTTATTAAAATTGCAATACCAAAGCTTTAAATTTATGTTTCCCAGTCCTCTCTTGCAAAGTGGAAAACAAGGGTGGCTCGATGATTAATTCAATGTTAAGACTGAGCACACTGCCTTTTAAATATCGAGCAGCACAAATCTGCCAGATTTCTTTTTACCCCTGCCCTCCCAAATGGGCAAAGACAGCCAAGGCTGTCTAGCTTTGAATCATTTCTGTAGTGAGCAAATTTTCACTATGAACCTGGTTGGGCAGTGTGATCTGGATACCCATCATTTTTACTGTGGCTGCAGTGAGTTCAACAGCTCAAAAGCTTGCGACCACGACATTCCTATCGGGTGAAGCATAATCATCATTACAGTTGAAAAAATTGTTCTCTGGTCCTGCTGCTGCGCCACAGCCTTTGCCTAGAAACAAAGAGCGTTACTGGGCTGATGCAGACATTCATTAAAATTGGTATTTGGCATGATTAATGATTCTTGCAATTTGCAGGGAAAAGTAGAGGCTCTGTTGAGGCTTGGTGAGGGAAATTGGACTGCATTGGGTAAAGGGTGGGTGGTCCTCACTCCTATCTGTAAAAACTCACTCGCTCTGTCATGTTGTGTTGTGTCGCAACGCCTCTCGGGGACCAGCTCTCTGGAACACAATGACTTTATTTCTTTCAACAAGCAGTCTTCTTTATTCCTTTTTTTCTGTGCTGATCATTATTTCCTCATTTTGCATTCATTTCATCAGAGATAATTTATCTCTGCCTGTTTTAATGAAGTGATAATTCCATGATAATTAACGTAATCCTGCACCAAAGCAAATTTGCCTAATGACTGTTGTTTTGATAGTCAAAGTTGGTGCACGGGAGAATGTCCACACTGGGAGGAATCAAGGCTCTGTGCCAGACAGAGGAAACAGGAGAAAGCAGAGTCAGGAGCAAAAGGATGGAGAAAAGTACTGGAGAATTTGACTTTGTGACCTTAACTTTCTGGTAGGTTGAAGGGACCCCTAGCACTTTTCATTCAGCCGTTCAAATAATAGGGTTCTAATAGGTCAGCTCAGTGAAAGAAAGCCTATTTGGTCTGCCCTCTTATGTCTGACTACAAATATGACTGCCTGGAGATGATGAGCCAGGTGAGGTAGGGCTTGGGCCAAGGTATTGTCCCTGACATTTCATTTGTTCGGGGGTACCAACTTTGACATTTCATTTGTTTGATATTTGTTCGACTCACACACCAGAAAAGTTTAACCTTTTCAAATCCCGGTTTAAACATCCATAACTACTCCCTTTTCACTCAAAATAAATAGATTAGCATTGGATAAGGTGACAACAATTGATTGCAGTATAAAGATGTGCATACACAAGCCCATTCATATGCAGCACATGGAGATTTTTCTGATAAATGACAGTCAATGTGTACGTCACAGTACAGTGTTTACAGGCCACGACGAGAGTTAATGGCATTGCCCATTTTTCTCATGAGCATAAACACACATGCAGCATTAGTAATTTTATAACTGTGGTGGATTTTTGTTTTCTCTCAAAATGTTCATGTTACTTAACTTCACAACTTGCTGCTCCATGTAGTCAATTGCCAAATTTACTTGTTGTTCATATTGTGTGCGTATATCTACACTGATTTCGAGAAATGGATAAAAAGGTTGAAAGCACAAAAACTCTACTTTAGAATGATAATCTAACTCGTATGGAGCTGGCACCTTATAATAAATTTAATACTGTAAAAGGACACAAATCGAGTGAATAACAAATTCCTACTTGACATAAACTTAAAATATGAAACTAGATTTGTGTAAGTTTCTTCAGAATCTTCACCTTTGTGGTTTAATGTGATTTGAGTTTATCTGAATGCAATCATTTATACTATTTTGTAATACTGAGGTGCACATTGTGTTGTAACTTCATCTGGAGTTTTGACCTCTAATGTGAGTTATATTTATTATTTGCTAGGTAACATGAAATTCAGGTAAGTTGTTTTGTTTCTTGCATTTTCTCTGCCTTTTTCATTATTATACAAGGAGGCGCACACTAGGTGGATAGACAACTCATAATGATTATGTATACACCTCATTAAAATGTTTACAGACAAGAACCAAGTATGTGTGGGTTCAATTTGACACTGACAGAAGGAGAACATTCCAAAAATTCAACATTGAGTTAAAAAATGACAGAAGTATATATAGTGTTTTGGAAATGCTTGAAATAAAACAAATTGCTTTTTTTTTTTTTTTTTTTTTTTTTTCATTTCCGTCAAATAACAAAACAGCAAAAGTGCAAAGACGGGCCTGGATTAATGGCTTTAAAGTGATAGTGGAGCTGGAACATCCAGCTGGCTTGATCAATCCACTGGCTCACCCTGGATGTGCGGAAGACTGGCAGCCAACAAATCACCACAATGTTTGTGTGTTTTACATGATTAAGCATATGCAGCGGGCATTAAATCACCCTTACTTTGCTTGACAAACTGACAGCTGAAAGACCCCTTTCACTTCTCTGAGCACATATTGTTTCCATTGAAAAAATTAAGATTAATTGACTAAAACAAAAACATGACCATTACCCATGACAACAACGAATTAATGGCATCTTTTAGTGATGTCTCAGGCCTCTGAATGCTGCATTGACCAGCAGCCTTTATCAATGTGCAATGGCAGACTGACTGGGTAGTTAACATTAGTAAAAGCTTTTAGCACTACATGACCCATCCACTTCCAACCACCATCATTACAAATGCTTTATTATTATTTTCTGGTCAGAAATTGGTTTAGCTTTAGCCATAAAGTGGATCAACAGTATTGCAGCTGCTCGTTGCAGTTAATAGATGAATGGCTTACAGGTGAGCTCTTGCACAGTGATGAAGAGGTTTGCAGAAGTTCTGCAACGTCCGTCATACGTACTGACAGATGCTGATACTCCCACTCTAATGAGACATTTTCATTTTATCCATGAGGTGATAATTTCTGCTATTTATTTGGTACTAATTTACACAGTGGCACATGTAACAGACCGCAGCTGATGGCTGCTGAATAATAAGCAGAGATATGTTACAGGAACTGGCCCTTACAGGCGTGAACTGGGGAACTGACTATGGAGGTTAAAAGGTAGGAAATGGTTAATGGTGTTTCACAATAGTGCAGTGAATTGTTGTAAGATTTATGTTTATTTTGACTGTGTATGCATATTATCCTTTCCAAAAAATGTTTGTTCTAATGGAGACAACAGATCTACAGTGCATGGCATGCCCTTTAAAAATTCCCCTGACTCTCATTTTGCTAAAACCAGACAACGGTTGAAAACCTTGCCTGCAATCACAACACTCAAAAAACTATGTCTACACTGTATTTTAGCTGAGATATTTGTGAGCAATTGTCCCTTTAAAGATTTAAAGATTATTTTCAAGAAAGTGTACCAGTTATGCTGTTATGTTATTACCTACGCACCATGGAGCTCGCAAATGGCATTCTGCTGCTCACACTGTAACTGGTCACTGGTCCCTCAAGTCCTTCAAATGCTCAGCAGATACACTGAGAGGAAAAAGATGGAGTACAATCACAGCTTAGTGCTCGAGGCAAACAAAAGTGAAATCTTATTGATGGGAATATAATTCAGCACATTTTGGTTTGCTAGCAACTACGATTGATTTTCATGGCAAAAATAAGGAATACAATCCATTCAGAACACGCTGAACTTAACTAGTGTGTTGCATGTAATTTTGGGCAATTTCACCCAGAGGAGCACACAACGATTACATTTTTGTGATGTAGTTTTAGAATTCAAAAAATACCAAATAATTTTAATTAGTGCATTTCAACCAAGAATAAAGAAGCTACAACGCATACTTGAACCTTTCCACAAATATAATTTAACTTATTTTGTTTGGACTAAACATTGTACAATGTCTGCTATAAGTGATGTATAAAAGGAACTAGCGAAGAACCTACTGTATCATTCCAAACCCAGTCTTCCAGAAGGAAAATCTATGGCAGTCTCATTTACTGAGGAAACATAATGGAAGGCCTTTCAGACCCTAAAGTCCAGCTGTGGATAGCTGAGCCATAGACAGGAGCGACAGGGTGGTCGCTCATTAAAAGCCTCTAATTTGCAGGGAGAAGAATGGCCAAAGGGCTCTGCAATGCAGGGGATCCGCACACCTTTTCACAGCAGTGTGGATGTGTTTGTGTGTGGGTGTATCAATTAGGGAGGCTTGTTGGGTTTCCCTCTTCAAAGTACCTAAATAATTTAACCATCAGGGTTCAGATCGTATTGACCAGCATGACATCAGGTCTGCACTCTGGTAGTGTTTATAGAGCTACAAATTACTAAGGAAGCTAAAGAGGAACAGGAAAAGAAGTAAAAAGTGTGACACTACATGATGCAGCCTCGCACAATTTGTCTAACAGCGAACAGGTGACACTATTATAACTACAACTATCTGATACTCTTACTCACTGCTAAGGTGGGAGCTGTATAAATTGGCTCTGCTGATTCCTAACTGCTTCCATCAAACTAGATTAGGAAGGTGAGCCAGAAGATGGACCCCTGATGGTTAATTGAAGTCTTATTAATGCTGCCGAAATTCAAATGGAAAAAAGACCGATATGACCGCAGGGCTAGTGGAGCGCCTTCCACGTTGCAGTGTTTTAAACCAATTATAGGTATTTTCCAGTGTCTTTATCTTTACATACTTGGCTAAGAAACCCATTTTATTTGACCTTGAATGTCCCTCTGTGGGTTTCTGCTCAGAGGATACCAAGCCGTTCCCTAGCGAGAATTCCATGTATCCTATAATTAATAATGCATCAGCTCATTGCTAACAGATAGCAGTCTGGTGGGGGGCTGACACATTAGTAGCGAGGGGCAGTCTCTTCACTCAACCTTAATGAGGTGTTTATAGTTGATTATGTAACAATGGTGTATTCACCGTTGACTAGAAGATAGTGAATGGGATTTTTCCCATTCACTACCTTCACGCGATGTAAGGAAACCATGGAAACTGTCCAAAAACAATGTATTATTAGCTTTAAAAATTAATTGTTAAGCACTTTTAAGATTTTCACTCTACTCTTTTTATCTTCTGAAGTTTGCACATGCCCCAGCTTCTAAAAAGAGTGACAGCTGCATTTCACAGCCACTTCCTAAAAAATTAGGCGCTGGCTGTATTTTGGAGTTTGACTGCAGGAGGAGTTAGTATGGAAATTGTGAGCTAGAAACACACTGGACAACTAGGTGTTAAAGGAGCAGATTTACAAGTTGGGAAACATGCTTGTTAACTCTCTAAGCGACAGGTAGATGAGAAGCTAACGTTAGTCATATTGGTCTGTTAAAAATGAAGCTACAGCTATTAGACATCCGACCATCTACCTGCAAATGAACATTAAACCTGGCACAGTTTCAGGAAGTCACATGCCCAGCCACAAAGTAGTCCATAAAAAACGTGTTATTTTAACACTTCATTACTGAACACAGGAAACAAATTAAGTATATTATGTTAACCACAGAATTTTAGTTTTATTTTTGGGTTAAGTCTGTTATGCTGTAGTTTATAGAACAGTGTATAAACAGTCTTCTGCCTGTAGCCCTAAATTTAGAGGGCAATTAGCAGAATGATACAAATCTTTTCAACTTTAGGCAAGATTTGCCTCTAAATGTCAAATACTTCCTTTAGATGTCTAATGTCTTTCTGGGATCTATGCCTCTTATCCAAAGATGTGCTTTAGAAAATCAGAGGGACTCAAAAGTGTCTTGAGAATTTCCCAGAATTCTGATGTAATCTCTGTCCTTCCAGCAAGTTCATCAGCTGGATAAAGAGTAAATTATGCTGCTGCCTGTGGCTGTGTATTATGAATGAATTGACATGTCTGCTTGCTGGCATTACTGGTGTCAAGTAAATTGAAAACAGGCAGTGGTAGCTGTCATAAATGTTACTGAGGTGGTTACAGACACTATTTACTGCCTTCCCAAGATCAAGGTTGGAGGAGCAGAGCTACTCCAGCTGTCCATGCACACACAGTTTTGTCAATTTACTTCAGCCTGCGCCTGTGGCTTCCATAAATATATATTTACACTCTCAAAACTGTGTGTGGTGTGTATGTGGCCACTCAAAATCAGGACATGTAACTGTACCTCTAACATGTTAAAGTCTGTGATTAATAGTTTCATATGTGTCCTGCGCATTTGAACAACCCGCTGTACACAGGGAAATAAGGTGTCAACAGCACTTTACATATTAATAGAGCATGGCTTCCTGCAGGATCGGACAGACCAGAATAGACCCCATTAAGTACACCCAGAAATCGGTGGTAACAGCATTTGGACTGACGACCCCCTTCTGCTACTGCAGCTTCCAGTCTGTATAACATTAATATTCATTTTCTTGGTTTTAACGAAGCAGGCAACAGGCATAGGGTGCCCCGGGAGCACTGCGTTTAGCATCAATGGAGATACAGTCAAACAACCAAACACAGAGGGAGGAAGTTGGCTGTCCCCTTCCCCTGGGCTCCATATTAATGAGACAACGCCACACTGCAGCCAATTACAGCCACTCCCAGACAGATGCCTTTCGTCCAAGACAGCCTCCCACTGTAGACTCGACCCCCACCTTCTCACAGTCACCATTCCTCTACATAAACATACATATATCATTTCTCCCTGATAAAAATCCATATGGGTATAAAATATGCATGATTTGGCAGATAAAATACTGTACCCGCTAACAATAACCTATGAAAAGAAAAAATACTCTTGAGCCAACACATGGTCCTTTTAAGTTGCGTCAATGCAACCAGAACGTGCATTGTTTGATTCACTTGTCAATTATCTATCCATCCATTCGCTAAACCTCTCTTGCTTAGGGCCACAAGGGCTGTAGCTTAGTTTAGCACACAGTAGGCAGGAGATAGAGAGGCCACCCAAATGTCACAGGCTAACATACTTCATACAGACAAACAGGCACACACTCACGTTATTCAATTTACCAATGCTACACTGTGCAGACTTCAGACTGTCCACACAAATGTGGAAAGAGCATCCTAACTCAAGACATGCAAATGCTCTAGCTACATAAGATGGGTTCATGGCCTTCTTGCTGTGAGGTAACCGCTCTCAATTATGATGAATTAAAACCTTTAGAGCTGAGTATTATATAAGCATGGATCATGGTCTTCAATAAACATGCCATTGTACAACAGCTATAACAAGAAACCTTTAAAATTTCAACCTCTAGGTGACTAGTCTTGTAAGACAAACGACTCCAAATAAGAATGCTTTTGAAAGTACCTTCCTATTTATAAGGGTTCTTTTAAGTGATGCGAGATGGCTCATTAATTGTACATTACAAAGCTGAGGCAGCAAAAATAAGGCTACCTGCCTGGCATTGCAGCAGACCATATACTGGGTTGCTCTACTACAGTAGGTGTTACTTCCAATAGGCAGGCTTAAGCATATGGCTGTACTAAGAACAATAGGTGTGATATGTTGCTGCTAGCCCTCGGAATTCTGAATTGAGACTGAGAGCAATTATCATAGCTCAAGCTCCTCGGAAATGGGCCTGGTGGCCCAGTGCATGAACATTTATCCACTGATGCACACCTGCTGTAACATTACTACCGATTTTGCAGAACAGATTCTTATGTGACCCTATTATAAAAAGCCTCTTTAAATAGTCAACAATAGCCTACATGCCAGACATAATAAATACATTATGTTGGTCAGGAAATTTGTCCTTATGTTACTGCAGTGTATGCTGCAGATGATTAATTCTTTGACTTTTAAACGTAAACTGCTTCTATAATGTCTGTTGAGGAATATTGCTTTGATACATGCTCCAAATATTAAACATAGATTGTCATGTGAATATTGTTGGACTTTACAAAAAGATATAAAATTTCAACACATGGGGACTGAATGTTGTTAAGCAAAGAAAATGTTTGCACTTTGACATTATCTGTGAGCATGGAAATAAAAAAGGGCTGAATCTGCCACAATCTGGCAGCTAAAAAAGTGTGTGCAGACAAAAGGCTGGCCCATTTTGAAAGTAGAAGCAGGCAGAAACCAATAGGGGCCTGGGGACCTGAAAATCGTTGGGCTTGGCTGGTATTCAGGGTGAATCAGGGCCAGTAGTACGATGCAATGGCCCGATACAACTCAGGGGAGGAGGAGGGAGTGGCATGACTGGAATTAATTCTCTGTGATTGAGGCAATGGCCAAGGTTACTGCAGAGAATCAAACAGAAGAATGTCACAGGAAGTGCTGTTTTCAGAGGCACAATATCCTGGTCACTGCTCATACAAGGAGATGCTAATGATAGCTTTATCTTTTATCTGAAAGAAGCTTTTCCCTGTTGGCAAACCTTTCTTTTAGGTAAGAACCCTCCCAGTGTTATAGTCAAAGGACATCTATACAGCTAAGCCTTCTAAAGTGTTTTACTATTTCATGTGTAATAGGCTTGATGAAAATAAAACTAAGCCTAAATCAAAAATGTAAACATAATTGGCCGTATTCAAACTGAGCAGAAATATAAATGAGAAATTCCAATCTCTATTATACACCAATATATGGAAGTATAACCCACTTCTGGATACACCTGGTTGTTCGTGTGCCAGGAGCTAAGAAGAGCTAAGAGAGTGTAGTAACTAGAAACTTAGCCCAGGAAAAACAAATACATTCGGCCAAATGTAAATCACATTGTCAACCTTGTCCTTGTGTAAATCCGATATAAACCTTCAGTCATCTGTAAACATATTCCACGCGTGTTATCCTGTGGGAGAATATCAGAGTCTCATGAGAGCTATGTTTACTCAATGCAAACAATATAACTGTTGTACAAGCTTCATTAGAATTACTTACCCGTATATTCGTAGATAACTATTTATTTGAAAATATTGACAGAAACCTCGGAATAAACAGTTTGTGTATTCAGTACTGTGTATACATTCACTTCACTGTCCCAAAAAGATAAATTAATGGACAGCTTTAGAAAAAAAAAACAACAAACAAAGAAACACAGAGATTGTTATTACATTGATCATTTTCAAATTATGCAGCAAACTAAAAAATCATAAAGAAAATCAATATTTGTTGTGACCACTGCTTGCTTTTAACACATCAATTATCTAGGGTATCTGCCAAAAGCAACAAGAACTTCTAAATGTGCGACCTACAGCTCGTACAGGGCTGTCACCAACAGAGGAAAACCATTAGTTACGGTCCATTAGTTGCTGCATTACAGCTTCCGGCCACTAGAGGCAGTCACCCTTAAAGGCATCATGAGCTTTTGAGTTGGTAAGTAAAGAAGACATTGAACGCACGGGATCTATTAGCCTTAGATTAAAAAAAACTAAAATAAGTAATTAAATTGAGCCATATTTCTTTGGCGTAAATTCTCATTTTGTAGTCTCCTTATGCTGGATAAGGATATAAATTATCATGCTGTTGCACAGAAGTTCACCTGTGTTAGCACTAAATGGTCGTTTAGTTAACGTTAGCTTCCAGAAAGTGTTAAGTGGCGTAACACCGCTGGAGTTCAAGGTCGAGTTAAAGATGTGGCACCGAAAATTCTGCGGGGCACAAACAACAACCTCTAAAGTGGGATTATCAGCAACAGGTTCTGTCATCAGTTTGCCTCGCTGCCAACAGTAGCCGCGGTCAGACATCAGCAGCAAAGATAGTGGTAGTGTTGGAGCAGACACATTAGTCCCAGCGCCAGCATCAGGGCTGTCATCAGCAACGGAAGTAGTGTTTGCTTGGCGGGGCTTGTAAACGACAGCTCTTGTGGGACAGATAAAGCAAAGATGAGAGGGAAGTTGGCGGGCGAGCAGTCACAAAAAGAAGAATATGGCCTGCAGCAGCTCCACGTACACAGCGATGGCGGGAGATTGGAGGGCAGCAGCAATGAACAAGTCCCCTATTTCAGACAGGAGATCGGGAAAATGATTACATGATTTTATTAAATCTTAAATCGACTGTGTCTATATAATAACGGAGCATTCCTGCTACTTATTAATTCCCTGCGACCTTTAAAGAAAAGTGGCTGACAGCCCTGCAGGCAGGACTCTGACCTGAGAGGAGAATAACTTTCCCTAGTGATCCCTCAACCAAACTGACCAGGAGAACAGTTTTATTAAATCCTTAATCAGCAGGTTTGCAGCTTTCACTGTAAATTGCTGCCATGGGCCCAGAAGTGACTGACTGCGCTGCCTTTTCTGCTGGAGTTAAACCTGGTGTGATCGATGGGATTTTGAGGACGGGATGGTTCAGTTTACACACACAAGGTCAAAGAAAGAAACTCTTCTAAAGGTAAGATTTATTTTTTTTTTTTATTAAGGTTTATTTTTTATTTTTCTCACTGTGTGCAGGGTCATACATCTCGGTGGTTGTTTATTGGGCTCCGTTTAGACCTCGGTGGTTGGATGATTCTGTTCGGCTCTGTTGTGCTACTTGTGATCCTGCTTTTGATGGCTAATGATCATCAGTTGTATTATGGGTTCTTCTCTACCTGACAGTGTTTTTGGTTGCAGTTTCCACTGCTACCTCAGCTTGTTGCTGTGCTCAGTGGTCGGTGTGGTTGCTCTTTGACAGTCTGTTACCTTTTTTGTTGCTGTGAGTGGAGCTGGCACTGTGCTGAAGTGGTGGAGGAGTGCAGCAGTCATTCAGACAGTAAGGTTATTGTATCTAAATGTAATTATGCTACTTGACACAAGTTAAGGGGACATGCTCTTTTAGTCTTTTGACATTGGTAATAGTGTTAGTGGCCTAATAGTGTTCTTTCAAAAGATTGCAGTTTTTACAGTGGCAGTTTACAGTAACACACAGTTTCTATACCCATAGCTGAATATGCAAAAACGATTGATATTTTATGCTAAATTTAAATTATGTTAAATTACATCACATACATCCAAGCATACATACTGTAAAACAGAATCTATACTGTAAACCATGCTATTTAGCCTTTTCTCTATTTGCCTTGTATTTGGTCATCTTGTTATAAACTGCACTTTTTCCTCAGGCCAACTGACATTATTAGGGCTTCAAGGGACTTTTTTTTCATCAGTGGAAAAACTAAAATTTGACTAAATGCTGATGCCTAAGGTATTTTGTATGACTACTGCTTTTGGAGTAGTCAATTAAAAGCAGAAAACTCCTCCGCAAAAAAAGTTTGTAAGGAGAAATTTGTAAGGTTGTGTTTAATAGACATTTAATTGATAATCCAAACGGTTGACTATTTATATTCTGTTCAACAAGAACTCCAGTAACCGATGTATTGTTTCAGCTATAAACCATATCCAGCCTAATCTGCCAGACAAATATAATACTATAATATGCTACATAATAATAATATATACTACAGGGACCTACAGAATGTGGTACTGAGGTCCATGGTATCGTTTTTATTAGTGTTTAGCCAAGTTTCATTATAAGTTTGATATGTATCATTAACGAGAACCAGGCTCAAGACAATTTAAATTTGCTAGAGATGGGAATAGTGTATTATACTATAGTTGATGATTGAAGAGGAAGTATTATGTGAGACAATGAGCACTGTGAGGGTAAGGAGAAATAAAACGAAGTAAAACTCCAATAATTTAAAACAATGTAGACAATTATTTGAGGACATCTTGTAATACATCTGTGGAGCACCTTCAGCTGTTCTCCTCATTTATTTAATTTTTTTCAGTTTGAGCAAATTTATTGCTCAATTTCTGCTGTGTGGAAAGTTATGCAGAAGCTACTGATCTTTTTTTCTCTTTGACATTTTGCTTATTGCGCTGTGGAACATCAGTGTTATAGCATTAATTTAGACTTGAATATCAACACTTATTTGATAACTCTGTCATCATTTTGGTCTGGCCATGATCAGTCCCTTATAGTAATGTTACCCCTCTTGTTTTTTCACACTTCAACTTTTCTTGCCTCAGAAGTGCCCCATTAATGTCCAAGTGACTCCAAACATCATTTGTGCAAGTTTGTGCAAGTGAAACAAACACTATTGCTTCATTAATTCTCAAGTTGCCACCACTTATTAGTTATATCTGTGCATTAATGGGGTGCTGACATAATAGGCATCAGCACCGCATTAATGCCCAAATGACTGCAAAGTGGTCTTGTTTGTTTGTACACATTTTAGTAGGTACAACTATAAAAACTATAATTTATATTTCTGAAGATTTTGTGAATTGGTTACTTGTACACATTACAAAATTGAATTTATACGCAGATTATTTGAAGGGTTTTTAATCATATCCTGGTTGACATAGGGTGCCAACTGCATGTTTGGTGTAATGTTTGGCCAAAGGTCTCTACTTCTGTGAGCGTGAATAGCTGTCCTATCTTCATGCTCTGTTGCTTTGCTAGTACGCTTTCAGTGTCGACATGGTATAAGGTTGCAGTTTAAATGATGGTGTCCTTCAGAGATGGAGGAAAAGAGAGTCAGATTCTAGAATTTTAAGTTTGGCACACCGGCTCAAAGTGCAACCAATATGCACCTAATGATTATACTGCCAAAAATGAATCAGTGAGGAAGAGCAGTTGACAATGGATGTTGTCACACTAGGCTTAGAATGATCTCTCTACCATATAAAAACGTTCAATATGTTTACCAGTTTTTCCAGTAAAATCTTTTCTGTTGGGTAGATTTTGTTGCCGTATGTTGCTTCTTCTGTGTAGATTGTTCAGCTGCTGTACATGCATTTGTGAACAGGCTATATTGAGCTGCTAAACTGTAACTTAATTGTATGTGCATGTTAATTAAAGTAGCCACTGGTGCTGCGTTCAAACAAATGTAGGCATTTGCTTCAATTAAAGCGGAGTCCAGAACAGAGTCTACAGCTGTTATCTGACCGAGAACAACAGAGTAGTACGTTTGTTGCATACATGGCATAGGATTCTCCGATTGACAGCTGAGCTATGACAGTTGCAGTGTTGTTAAGAAGATGGGAATAACAGCAAACGCTGATGAGCAAGTAGCTTGTAAAAAAGTGGATGACAGCAGTACTGACTTTCTTTAGTCAAGTTTCATTACATATCAGGGCTGAAGTCTAATTAATATTATCAAATGGGAAGGGTAAACACTCGAGTCAGTTTTTATACTCAACAATTAATAAATAATGCGTTTAGTATATTAACATTACTTGTTTCATGCTTTGACGTTTGTTTCAATGTCATAAAATAAGAAAAACACAGGAAAGCAAAAATTAACATGCATCTAGAACGATTTTGTAATCTGTTTGTAGCACACCAAATACAGCCAGCCTTATTAGGAATACACTTAAGTAAAAGCTTAATTGCTTCATATTTTGCCAAAGTAGTTATGCTATAAACAAAAATAACATTCTCCTCACTTCTGCAGGGGCTGTACTACAGATGAATTTGATTTTGGGTTTTCTCAATGTACATGTAAATGGAAGTGACTCTGTAATGGAGTGTTGCTATGCATTTAGAGCACAGTTCATCTCTTCCAAAGGTAATGGCTTGGGAGTTCTGGTCACTGTAAATTTGTGGGTGTTTGACTGGGCGAGAATTACATTGCAGTAAAATCAGGATTCAGAGATATTGAGAATGTGCCTATGTGAACTTTTTATTATAGAGAGGGAGTAAAAATTACCTCCTCTAAGAACTTAATTTGTTTTAGCAAACTCGAGAGAGAGATGAGAAATTTAATGCAGAGTGATGTGGAAATCCCTGAGAAGTCTCAGATCTGCATGTTTTTTTTTAAATTGTATTGCTTTGGACAAAATTCTATACTGCCCAAAACTAAAATACTAGCCTTATTAAATTCTATTTAAATTAAGTTAAGACAATGTTTGATATCACTTTTTTCGACATAAACTTCTCATCTGAAGAACTCATTGACCCCTGAAACCTAGTCTAACTTATCATGTTCCCAACCTGGCAAACAGGCAGTGGTGTATTTCAGCTGAACCGCAAATTAACAGTCACATTTAGTACAGTAAATTGTGACTTGAAAACTGCTGGCAGTATGACAATTCATACATAATATCATTTGAATGATGAGTGATGGCAGCTACTAACAAGCAGTTTAAAATCTAATATGAGAAAGAAAATAAACAAATGGCTTCTGCGTAAAATGTAATAGAGTGGTTTAAAAAATAATCTCTTTAAAATGGCTATGCGGTGGGTATAGTACCTGTTTGGAAGCCCAGCTGAAATAGAACTTCGATCTTCATTATTCCTGTATTTATGCCAACTTTATTTTCAAGCATAAAAATTAAAGAATAAAAAATAATAATGGCTTATATTAATTGTATATTTATTGACAGTGCAATAAATATAAATGTAATATAAATTCTAATTTAAATAGAACGTGGCTTGCTCATGCAGAGGGATTAAAAGAAAAATGGCAGCTACGCATACAGTTAACCCAATAGGCATTTTTAGTTAATGATTGTGGACATTGCCTAATGGAAAATTCAGTACAACATAAAACAAATCAAAGCAGTGCTTCAGCCATTTTCTTCACACCATTTATTTACTGTGGTTAAAAAGCACAGTACCTATAAACTATAGTACCAGTTCAGTCAACTTAAAACTCTTTGGTAATGAGAGTCCACTCTTGGAGAGTTTGCCTTTGCCTCTGACACCGAAACATCATTTTGTGGCTGGAGTGTGTTCCATACTGACAATTTGCCATTAGGTCTAAGGAATGTAATGTAGGTAGACACAGGTGCCCTTTGCCCTCCCTGCTGCTTCCTACAAAGCAAAGAGAGAGTCCTGTCTTGTCTAGGTTAACCTCCCTTTCAAGAAGACAGCACTTCAAACTGCAGGGACCGGGATCACCTCTGAGCTACCTAGGTGCCTCACAGTGAGCCTTGGCTCTCTCACCTCTTGCAATTACTGCCTAGAACTCAATGCTGCAATTGCATCTGCAGGAGTTGTAAAGGGAGAAGAGAAGTGTAAACACAGGAGAGGTTTAGATGTAGCACTGACACTTTTGGCCAATTACTCAAGTCTGTGGTTACAGTTGGCTGTCCAGTCGGGGAAAATAGGTTCGTAGTGAAACATCATCGAGGTCCAACTTTAGTAAATGTAATTTTATTTTGCTTTCTCTCCCAGCCTTCGTTGCTAATAGAGAATTGATAAAGACTTTTACATATTATTTTCTTTAAAACTACCATACATGGTTACAGTTGATAAATGTTTGATGTACTCATCTATGAATTATATATAGTTAAGATTAACAAGTTCTTGTACCTTTTGAAGGAGACAAAAATGTAGATTTTCCAATTTTCTAGTTAACAGAGCCAAAGAATGATGTCTGGTAAAATCTGCATGATTCATTTCTGTCAGGTTTGTTTTTATTTGTGCTCCTCAAAATTAAGCATAAGCCAAAGCAGGACTGCTCTCAGTGACCAGAAGCATTTTCCAGGTTTTACAGTGGTTGATAAAAGTAAACATCAACCCTCTTGTACTGTATTTGCTTTAGTCTACAAACCACTTAATTTATTTGAGACAGGGTTAGTTTCCTGGCCTCTCATAAACAGATGTACACACAGCAATAACTTGATGTAGCATGAGTGTGTGCAAAACCCTAACCCTTTGTACAGCGATACAACTCCATTTACATTGCTGTCCGTTCAGCTCTATGAACATAGCAGAGTGTAGAGAAATTCTAAGTTATGGAAAATAAAATCTTTCAGATATAAAAATAAAAACAGAATAGAGCATTGATAAAAGTATTGCACAACATAAACACGTGCACAAGCATTTAATGCACAGCTTTACTTTTCTTGTATTGTAGAGAGGTGTGTGCAGATTAACATCTGAGGCACATAGGTGAGTCATAGCACTCTAAATCTTAGGTAGTTGGGGAGACGTGTTCTTGGTACTGTTGTGGATAGTACCTCTCTATCACATTCGTGCTAAGAGAGCTTGAAAATGTGCTGGCTGATGTGAGAGAGGTCAGGGAAGACATGGATTTAAGTGCACTTCTTGATCCTGGTATCACACAAGCCTGGGAGGAGGGTGAGTTGCACACAGTGATTTTCTCTGCTGCCTGGATGATGCATCATACTAGCTCTCATGTTGTATGGCCACTGTACGATAGGAGGTCGCAGTGAAAGAAAGGATGGACTGTTTCTGTGGCAGCTGTCTTCAATTACTACAAGCCTTCAGGAGTCTTCAGGATGGATAGGATGTTATTTTTACCTGTCTGTGCCAGTGACTGTCTGCTTGTTGATGGTCCTTCACACAATTTGGAAGTTATAAGCGTGCATCAGTGCCCCATAGTGTGGTGTCACTGATGACCAATGCTGTTTTTCCTCCCTTTAAAAGGAGTCAGTGGCTTCCTCCAAATCCCCACTTACACATTGTGACACTTGTCTGTGACAGAAATGTCTGTCATGAAAAGTGTCGCCTTTTTTCCTGCTTGAGGGGTTTGTATCAAAGAGTATCAAATGTATCAAATAGGCAACATGTCCACAAATGCTTAGTGCACTTTTGAAAGGGCCACAAGCATCACGTTGTACAGCCACATATCAGTGCTTTGACTTGGTCGAGGAAGTGGTCCAAGTGCAAATCTTGACATCCTTGACATTAAAATGTACTGTAGCTTGATTATTCACAACTATATTCCAACAGAAAAAAAAAGTTCTAGAAGTCCCCCAAATTCCCAATACGTGAGAACAAATGGGAAGGCCAACATGATTTCATAACGTTCAGGTCTGGGACCACAAATCACTCCCCTTCCATCATGTAAAGGTGAATGTCCAGTTCAGCAAGCTCATAATACGATTCTGAGTCATGGACGTGGAAGTAGAGAGACAACTGAAATATCACTAGACCATGTCGATTAATCATATGGTCTATAAAATGTCAGAAAATCATGAAAAATGCCCATTACAATTTCCTAAAGCCCAAGGGGATGTCATCAGATTGTTTGTTTTGTCTGGCTAACTTTCCTAAAGCCAAAGATAATTTATTTTTACTTGAGATACACACAAGTGCTCAAAACTGAAAAGCTCCAAATGAGGAATGTTTGCTACCTTGGCCTTGAAAAATGAAAAGCAATTTCTGGTAATCATCTAATCAGTGAATAGTTTTAGCTCTGCTTCTGAATGCATATCACGTATCGGTAGGAAGTGACTATATCAAGTTTATTTAGCTGTTCAGTACGTATAGAGTCTCACAACTGGAAAATCTTTACCATGTCTCCAAAAAAGAGGATATATGTACTTTGAACGTCAAATGAATGGTATAGCAGAGAGAAAGAAATGAGAGAAAGGTTGACAAAGTAAGATAGTAAAACCCATTACTGTTCTCCTTCACGCTTTCCACCATACCTCCTGTGTTCTTGTGAATTAACTTTCAAGGGCACAGAGTTTCAGCAAAAAAATTTCATTTCCTAAGATGGCCATCACTCAAGCTATCACTTGAACAACTCAAATCTGTCTTTTGTGAAGAAAAAGGGGAAGGATAGAGGGCATATAGAAAGTGGAAGATCACTGAGATTACTGTGTGTTTTTTTTTTTTTCTCAAATGTCAATATCTGGAGACACAAGCTGAAAAAGTGAAGATTGGAACCCTTCAGATTTCTCTCTTATCAGGGGACAATACATTTAAAACAGATATTTGAACAATATTGGGAAATAAGAAATTCTAATTACTATTTACTGAAATCATCTTTGCAACTAACTTCAGAGTTTTTACATAAGTTAATTAGGATAAATAGGAGCTATTTTCAGTAGAAAAAAACCTGCCAGTTACGCTGTGTTAAATGTTATTTTTTGATTACTTCAATTGTGTCTATTTTTAATTTTTTGGGTCTTTCTTGGCTGGTTTGTCCATTAATCATTTGACGGTGTGAGCAACATGGCAGTTACCCAGCAGCAATGTAAATTGAGCTTCAAACATAAGGTTTATTTTTAAAATCAGAGAGCTAGCAGTTCTTATTCAGGTTGATTATGTCTATATACAAAGGCTCAATGGAAATTGTTAAAGAACAAAAGGCAGCATGTGGAATCAATGCATTGCATTTTCTTTACACATGTTGGATTCTTTGTGCACAAAGAGAACATCATGATGGGCTTTGAAGAGTAATGGTCTGTTTTCATAAAGCATATCAGCCAGCTAATAACACTGTCAGCATTTCCTCAGCTGAATTAGGTATAGTTGACAGTAAAAACTGTCAACTATAAAAAGTGTTTAAAAATGGAGGGCACTCAAATATTTATCACTGTTTGTGAACGTAATTTCAGTCTTTAGCGAGGACAAAACCGAACTGGTGAGTTTAAAGTGTATGTGTCCATGAGGGTGTAGTGGCGTTGAGGGCAAGGTTTTAGAGGTCAGTGTCCTACTGCAGCCGCTTTGACCATGTTGAAACAAGATGTAGAAGGTCAGTACCCCCACCAGGAGTTGAAAAGTGAAAAAAGTGCATTAGCTGGCTTTTGTTCCTCTAACATACATTGTCCCTTCCCACTGGTGCTGCTGGTTCATTGTCCCCAGGGTCAGAGGGGGTCACAGGCTTTTGGGCTAGAAAAAACAGAGGGTTGTCATACTGCTTTCCAAAGGTCGATGTCTGCGTCTGTCATGCCCTCGAGCCATCATTGGGAAACAACTGTTGCTCTGCTATCGCAATACAGGGATATTAAAGCTATTTATCTTGACGCCCTGCCTTTGCCGAGACAGCTTGGAGGGGCTCTGATGCATGCTTAATACACTAATCACACTCTTTCCCTAGGACCCTTACTTGCTGCCCTAATCTCTTTCTCTCTCTGTTTCTCTCTTTCTCATAACTTTGATAACCCGTGAAATGCAAACACAAATTGACAAGTAGTACTTTCACAAAACTACGGACATCCCCTGCACAAATACATCACGACTCTTACTCTTTTCTGTTGTCCTGTACACCAGCACACATTTGCAACAGTAAGGCAGCGATGCACCTTCAGGGGACTTGTTTATTATTCAAATGCAGACAGCTTCCTGTTAGATTTTCCTGTTAGAGATTTTGGTGTTTGAAGATGGTCCCATCTTACACCTACTTCTGCATGTCCATCAGGTATCTACATATCAGACTATGATGTGTACCATTATTTGGATTTGGACATTTTTGGTGAGGTGGTCAGTAGTTTTCTTTTTGTTGTTGTTTTTTTTTTTAGTTTTTTTCGACATTGTTGCATATAGGGTTGCAACTAAAATGGTTCATATGCTGCCACAGTTTTATTTGAAGTTTTTTTTTTTATTGACTGACGCCATGGACTATCTTTTCATGGTTGTTGGTGTCAGTGATCTTTTTCTCTTCTTCCAGAAAGGAGAATCTTATAGTTGGTTGCCATTACATAACGGCTGTGACGCCAGTCGAATTTTTCTACTTTTTTACCAGACATGTCTTTGTTTACAACTAATTATAAACTGTGTGGTTAAAATTTTTACAGACGCAGTCCCATCTCTCATTTTCTTCTCCTATCACTTAAGCGCAAATTTTTCATTCTACATATTTTTCAGCATTCCTATTTGCAATATGTTTGTGTCGTCTCAGACAAAAGGGAACATGCGCTGATTTAGCAGTTAGTCTTCCTTCGTGCTAGTTCCTTAATGTAGACTTGGTTTGTCATGACCCTAATTTTATACTATACCACAGTGTAGTTGCAAAACTACTAGTAGTTTAACACTTTAAAGAAATTAAAGTCAAATATAAATCCTAAATAATAGCAGGTCAATAACTAAACTGTACATTTTAATTTGCCTGCTCTTTAGTTTTCTGTTTTTTGACAGCTCTGCACATTATAAAACGCCCAGTTCCCCTGCATGTTTTTGGCTGTCATAATTTTCTTTTGCCACAGATAAAAATGAAATTCCCCTCAGCGTTCTCTTTCCCAAGCTTTAGTAACCATCATTTTCATGCATATTTCTTGGAGCCTTCTTTTTTTCTCACTGAATTGTGAATATGTTTTCTGGCATCAGAATGAATGGCAGTCATTTGTAATGTCTGCACTGACAGTTTGAGGGAAATTGCATTGTACTAAAACCACTCAAACCCTTGTTCATGGAAATGTACCTGCAACAGTATTTACAAAACCTGTTTGCTTTTATGTGGAGTGCAGCCAAATGCATCAAGCTGAACTGTGACCTGCATGCTTTTGCTTTGCTAGAGTTCCATCGTTAGTACTGTAGGTTAAGGGAAATGCTGATGTAATTTTATTGTTGTTTGGTCATTGCTTCGCCCTGCATAATTCTAGTGCATTAAGTGGCAACTATATTTGTGCTATCTAGCCAGCTAGATGTTTTGTTTAGTTTTTTTTGTTTTGTTTGATAGGATTTGACAAAGTTTACAAATATAAAAATGTAATAAATGTGCATGATAGTTTATGGCACAACAGCAATCAACACTGTTAATTGGTTTCAGGTATTGGTTGACCCATCCTGACTGGCTGAATAGCTTCATTTTCAGTGAATGGATTTTAGAAGTGAATGTGTTAGCTAGTGTGGCCTGTTGTGACTAAAAGTTTAGATGTGTTACTAAAAATGTTTGCGGTAACTATTCATTCAACAGCAAAGCAACGAGTTTACCTAGATGTTTGCCATGATAGCTACAAGCAGGTGGTACAGTTCTCCACACATAGCTTCAATTTATATGTTTGAAACTCTCCTTTTGGCTTTTTTTGAGCTGGCATAGTTCTAGAAGTCCTTGTAATGAACGAATAAATGCGTACATATTTTTCTTTGTGCCTTTGACGACTGAAGGTAACCAAAAAACACACTGCCATAGTGATACGCCTCCACCAATCTCTCGTTTCATACACTTCATTCAGAAATTTATTATTAAGTTATTATCCTACATACTTTTTAATTGCAATTTCATCCGAGCATGTTGAATATGGGTAATTTATTGTTTCTCCTTGCAGGTTTTCAATATTACCAATACCCTGAATAAATGTATTCTGACTGTTTTTGGTGCTTCTGTCTGGTGTTGTGTTTTATCAGTTGTCTGTCACTATCATTTCTATTGAGTCACATTGTGTCAACAAGTACAGGCTATTACAGGTTCAGATCCAGAGAGGTAGGCAATGACTGTGCATCAGGCAGGAACTTGTGAAATTTAATCCCAACCTTGACTGCAGTGGAAAGCTGCTGTATACATGACATATAGCTTTCTGCTGTCTACTTAGAGTATGGCATGCTCAGCTCATGTCTTGACCAAAGATGGTTAAGTGCTGATGTAGAAGGTTGCTACGACCTGAGATAGGCCTTAAGCCGGTAACTACCACTCTCTTTGAGCACTCAACAACTGACAACAACAAATCATATTGTCATTTTCTTATCAGTACTGGACACTGGCTGAATATACGCCACACTCCTACATAAACATGTGAAGAGGCATTTTGTCAGCTAGTAATCAACATATCACACATTTTGAAACACTAATTAATATTGAAGGGCACTGAAGTCTTCCAGTGAAATTCAGGCCTTGAAAGTCTGTATCTGTAGAAATCATGGTTCAGAGGAACGGAACATTTATGAATAAGTAGAGATAATTGAGTGATTAAGAGGCAACATATTTCCACAGAAGGGAACTTAATGCGATAATGGTTGATCCTAGTTCCTTATACTTATGGAGTGAGGTTCAAGGTTACTCACTGACGCTAACATAGCTATTCATCATAGCGATAACACATTTCTGTCTCATCACGGCTGTCCAATCTCAACAGAAGACTACTTTCTTGTCTTATGGCTTTGCCCACTTATCCATACTTCTGGTCATAGGGCATGAGAAAACTTTCTGTGATTCTTAGTCGACGCTTAAGTGGGATTTAGTCACCTTCTGTGAGTCAGGGGGTTGTATAATGTCAGAAACAACCCATGGCCACACCCACTCTGCAAAATGATTGGTCAGTTGTTTGATTGTGAGGGATAAGCCAGATGTTGCACTTGTATTTCTGTGTCTTTTTCATTTTCTTTGTTTATTTCCACTTTTGGTGTGTAGAATCAAATGTAATGCTAATCATGTCTCTTTGGAGAGACTGGAAATGTTTGCCATTATCCCGGAAAGAATTCTTATCATAGTCAGAGACTATGTGTTAAAGCTGCAGTATGTAACAGACTTATTGATCAGCGTGGCAGTACCGCAGGTTGTGTACGAGCCTCTTCATCTTAACTAGTCAGAGAAGGCCAACGTCAGGGATTGGTGATCCCGACTCTCAGCTGATACTTGAAATAATTTCTGGTCTTCTGTTCCCAAGGCTTCAGGCTAGTAATAGTTTCTACATAATGCCTTTATACCTGACTGAGAGGCTGGGAAGCTCCTAGTTTCTGTGTTATTGTGAATTGCCTTCCCGACCAAGATGTGTTGTAGGTTAAGATCTGGGTGGAGCATATTAGTGCAGGGAGAGGTTGGAATGGGAGGAATGAAGTGGTGTTTGTTTCAAGTCTCATGGTAATTTGATTTCCAAAACTTGCATATTATAGCATTGTCTAAGAGACTGTAGACTGTCCAAATAAAATGTACATCCAATAATTATTTCCTGACACTTTTTTTCAGTTGAAACGGCAATGTAAGGATTAACTGCATCAAATTAGCACTATTGCTGTTATTGCCATTACTACATTTCTTTATTTTTGATGTTGATTGTTATCACCGATTTATACCTGTTGGTTGGTCTTAAAAAGACGAGAAATGTCCTGAGTTTCTAGTTTATTTGTGTTAAATAAACTGGCTAAAAGTAATGCAGTCTAAAAACATTAAATTCTACTTCATGAAGAAACTGTTTAAGAGAGGTGTTTACTCAAGTTTATGGCCCTTTTAGAAGCTGTTATTTATGGTGCTGTTGTACTGCATTACACTGAGAGGTGTTTCTTGTATATTTGTGAGGGTTGGTCTTATTGTACTTTATTAGAAACGCTTAACTTGCTAAAGCTTAAGATGACTTAATGTAAGCGTGAACAGAAAATCTTCTATAAATGCTAACATATATTTGTCATGTTAGAATTTTTTCTAATTTAGTTAAATGAGGGGAAAACATTTTTTTGTTATATTGATCTTGGCAATGGCATATCATGTTCTGTTACCATTATATGAGCACATTTTCAGGATACACTAAAAAAAGAGAACAAAAGATATAAATACTTAAATAAATATAGCGACTGGCAAATAATTGCATTGACAGCTGGTTGTTAAGTTGCTCACAGCACTCTTGCAGCCATTTTCTAACTTTTCTGAATTCTGTTTCAAACCTTTCCTTGACCTCCATAGTATTTTTATTCAGGTGAAGAAAAATGAAAAAATGAAATTTTTTTCTGTCGACTGTGTGGCTCCTGAACTTGTAAACCAAAAGAATGCATTACCCACTGGTGCTTCAACCATAGTGCATTATCAATACTTTATCATGACAATTCACATATTTTATTAATTTGTTAAGCAATTGAATCTGTAGCTGTATCTTCCACCAGCAACAGCTTTTTACTTCATTTAAGGTTTTGCAACTAACAAACGCTAAAAGGTGACAAAGACCTGAACGTGCTACATCTCATTTTGGGTAATTGTTTTTCATCAATATTACGCAACTTGGTAAAGCAAAGGTTGATACCTTTTGATACAGTTAGATGCACTCAAGATTACCTTCACAGAGAAAGAGGTCAGAGATCTGCATTTAGAAACGTGTTTGTAACATTTTGGATGCAAAGAATTTTGTAATTATGCCAATGGGAGATTTAAGGTCAAGTAAATACTGACACCTTTAGTGTCTCATGACAAATGATTCTTTGCCTTTAATTTAATTCAACTCCATAGCTAACCTCTGTGTACATGGACGATTCAACATTTACGTTAACAAATTGAAGTCTATCATACAGATAAGATTTAAACCAACCTAGTGCAGTTCTTTCAATCCCAATTTCATGTTCCAGTCTCTGTAATAAAATGTTGTGATCAATGGTATTGAATGCAGCACTAAGATCTAAGAGAACAAGTATAGAGACAAGCCCATTATCTGATGCAAAGAGAAGATCGTTGGTGACTTTTACCAGTGCTGTTTCTGTGCTATGATGAACATAGTACATATGTTACATATAGTTGGTTATTTTCTGATCACTGAATGTCACTCATTGATTACATAACATTCTATATAGGATGCAAAAGCAAGCTATTAAGCATGCTTCCTCCACTAATTGGTAACATTGTATGACAGGTATACTTGTGAGGTTTGACTTTTGAAGACCCTAACCCTTGTGAAATAAAGATGACACATCCATTGTCAGTCCTGTGGATATTCAAAACTAATATATATGTTCTATTTTTTTTTTTTTATTATGATCCATGTCTGTGACATTGTAAGAAATGCTGTTTTGCAGTGTGCACTGTTATGTGCTCAGTATTACTTACTAAATTTGCAAAAAGCAAATCCGAGTGCCGTGATCTGTACAGTTGCACTGCAGTTGACTTAATGTTAAAAACCCTTGAGGCTGAGTCCTAAAGGAATGTTTTGGGGGACTTTATGCACCACTAGAGAAGAGTACCAACAGCATGCCATAAGAAATTGATACAACACAAAAGAAACTCTGCCTCCAAGAAGTGTTCCCTCTGGCTCTTTATGTTCTTGAAATGGCCTTTTTCAAAACACCACTGGGCAAAACATTTCCAGAGTTATTTTACTTCACTGTGGTTGGAACCATCAAGTCTGCCAAGCCAGACCAATTCTTGCAGCTGAGCATATGGTATAGCACACAGCAAAAGAATAGGAAGTAACTTAAAAACAGACAGTGAAGAACAATCTCATTTATTCTGTATTATGTTTTTGTGTAAATCATACATTACCTTCTTAACAGCCTCATCTCTTGAGAATAACGAACACACTACAATCAGACAGCAGTGATTGTATTTCATTTATTGATGAGAGTAAATCAAAATGTAACACCACCAAGCAATTACAATGCCAGTCTTAATGAGTGCCTCAATTTACATTGGTTGATTGCCAAAGAGAAAAGCAGTGTTTTGCTGTACTCCTCAATTGATCATTGAAATTAATTCCCTAAATGTGCATGACAAACAAACAGTAAACTAAGTTTATGATAATTTAGACAAAGCCCATGCGGCACTGCTTTCTACACATGATGTTGCCCAATACATGTAAATCCAAGACAAGCCTTTCAATATGTAAAATAGCATTACATTGATTTTGAAGCCTAATTTGGTTCTTGGTTGACACTGTGTGATATAATGGACAGTGTTGAGTAATTATACCACATGTCTTTAGAAAAAACAATTGCTGTAACTTAATATGCACTATCATGTATCGTCAACCTGTCACATACTGGATTTTCTATACAGTGTCCCACCTAATGCAGCAACACCATTGACATTACAGCTATCAATCAGTGAACTCAAATCACCCACTGACTGCAGCACAGCAAAGTGATTGCTCACAGTCTGAGCACAGAAATTGAGCAAAGCTAAAAACATTCCTGCTTACAGCAGTGTTTCTAAATTGGCAACTGCATCACTAGATTTAATAACTTCCTAATCCATCTTTGTGACTTAAGAGCTGATAGTGACATCATTGACAGTATCTGCAAATATTTTAGAATATATGTTTTAATGTTTTATTCAATTGACACACACCAAAACAGTTTTCAGCCATTTACCAGCCAGAGGCATACCCGCACTACCACCTTCAGAGAAAAGAGTGAAGCAGGTGGGCTCTTAAGCTTCATGACCTTGCCACTGGTCTCAGGTGAGCTGAGCATTTTGCTACTGAGTGAGCCGCAGGCCTGTGAAGAAAAGAATAGATAAAAGACTTGTCAGTTAAGGCCTATAGGAAGAACAGTAGCTAATACAAAAAATGTGTAATTTGAGCAATGAAATCTAATAAGGTGTTTCAGCATAAAGAAAAACAATAACTGAATCTCCATGTTTGGTGACATGGTGACATAAGGATGCCATAATGTTAGGGTTTATAGCGAAATCTGTTATATTGTGCTGTTTTTATGTAACCTCATCACCTAGCTAAGTAAAAACACTAATGGTTGGTCAAGGACGTTGCCATTTAAGTCAGCGGCAAAATCAACTAGTCTGACTCCAAGAATGGTCATTCCACAGCAACATCAGTCCTGACAGTCATGGACTTCCTGCTGGGTGGAAAAGCTAATACTACTAATACTACTTGATCTATCTGCAGCTTTTTACACTGTGAACCACAAGATCCTGGCTGGTGACTCCAGTCTGGCCTGCCCAGATGAACCCTTAAGGTATTTTGGCACGGGCAAGTTTCTAACTTTCAGCCCCTCTCCGCAACTGTGCCGCAGGGCTCAGTTCTTGTTCCTCGTCTTTTGTTAATTAATGCTACATCTCTGGATTCTACAATCTACTCACGGCTTTTCCTGTCTTTTTTACTGGATAACTCCACTGTCTCATTACTCATTTCTTCCTGTCTCTTTGACATTTTTTAAATGAGAGATATATCTTCAGCTTAACCTCTCCACAACAGAAGTTGTAGTCTTCCCAGCCAGACCTTCAATGCAACACAGAATCAGCCACAATATAGGATCATCAATGATTGTCCCCACTAAAGATGGAATTATACATATTGAAACATGTAAATGTTGATGCAGACATATGCAGTGAAGGGAATTATGGGTAACTGAAGGCCCCGATGTGCACACCTCCCAAATCTTAACAATGTGTTGTGCGGAGATGTGTGTCGAACAAGCTGATTGGATAAGGTCAGGAGTCTGGGTTGAAATGGAAAAAGGAACAAGAAGAACAGAAAACTAGAAAAGAACAACTGTCCCTTTATTAGAATGCAACAAGCTCCCACTTAAGTGCTTTTGAAATGTCTATTTCAACTCATTATTTTTTGTTTCCAACCAGGAAAATGTGAAAAAATGGGAATGTCCTTGTGGCATACTACAGTATACTTCGCATAGGATACAAACTAGCTGGTTAATGAAAACTTAAATATTTCTACAATTTACCATTTGATAAATGAAATGACCACTCATATATCTCAATATATTCATTTTGACGTTTATTCAATAACATCAAAGGACAGGACATTGTCGTTCTCTACATCTGAGCAATGAATGCAGAAAACGATGTGACTTTAGAGGCTTCACATACATCTTGTCATTGTAATTTTGTGATTTCTCTACTGAGAAACTCAGGCCTCTGGAAAAAGTTAATCAGGCCTTATCCATAATATTGTTAAAATACGCATTAACATTTGAAGATGCTTATTTTTTTACACAAATAACATGCAATTTTTTAATTTACATTTCTACATTCTCAGCATATTGAGGCAGATTTGCCCTCTACAATATCAGAAAGATCCGACCCTACATTTCTTCATGTGCAACCCAACTAATAGTGCAGGTGCTGGTTACTCGCCTGAACAACTGGAATTCCCTGCTGATGGTGCTCCTAGGATACACAATCAAACACTTCCAGATGATCCAAAATGCATCAGCGTGTCTCACTGTAGATCATCTAAAACAGACGTGTCACACACTTTTCAAATGTCTGCACTAGCTTCTAGTAGCCACCCACATCAGGCCTAAAGCTCTGACTTACACCTAAAGAATGGTCAAATCAACAGCAGCTTTCCACCAAAACGCCCTCATCCAGGTTTACTATTCCTCATGAAACGGATGCATTTTTTTCTCAAAGCACTCTGGCTTAATGTTTGTTTTTTTTGTTTTTGTTTTTGTTTTTGTTTTTATTTGTACCTAACTTGTAAGTTACTTTGGAAAAACTGCCATATACCAAAATGTGAAGATATTGTCAATACCGAGCTAATGGTGCTTCAGACAAATCCTACTTTTATGAAGGGAGTTCTAGTTCTGTGTATTCGAATTCAGGAGCCTTGTGTTTAGTGCTTGAGCTCTGTGAAAACTATGCCAGAAATTCCTCAATGTAGAGAAAGGAAGAGAGAGTGACATATGTTACTACTACCACTGGTGAAGCACATTATTGTTGTTGTATTTAATTTTTTTCCCCCCTATCAGTCAACAAAAGTAATAATGCAATGCATGTACAGGCCTAGATATGCTTGCTGTTTACCAATGAGTACACACAGACATAGGCATTACCATCTGTGTCATTGTTTATTTACCTCCTTTTTAAAGTTTAGCCACAAGGTGGCAGATCCGTGCCTAATTATCCTAATTATCCCTTATACACAATGGCATTTCTTTTACAGGAATGTCCGCTTATCCAAAACATAAACAGAAGCCATGGCAACAGTCTGAGATAAATTTTTACATCACGACAGAGAAAACGGCAATAACAATGTAAATGACGAGTGTGTAGATTTATCCTAAAAGCTGGAGCTGAGATTGTCTGATTTGCCCCCTCTACAATATGTAGCTATCCAACAATGCTGTTTTTTGCAGGTGTATGCATAGTTAACAGCATGTACGCTTGAAGCCTATGTTATGTACTATTAAAATGCTCATCAACCAAAGATTAGCCCATATGTATCAGGAAATTGATACAGTTGCCTGATCTTTAATCTTGCTGGGAGCCTGTAGACCAGTGTGTGAATCTTCTGTTGTTTGCCTTCGGTCTGTTTTCAAGACCAACACTTGCTAAAGTTTGTCCAGATGTGCCAGACCTGTTTGCTGTTTTTAAAGAGGTCTGGCAATAAATGGAAAGTGCTCGATACTGGGTGACCATTTTACTCAGCACGTCCTCGGTGACAAATTTCATTGGGTCACATATAACAATTTTCAGAATAAATCCTCATATGAAAAGTGCTTATGTCTTAATCTTTACCAAAATAGCATCAGATGTGTTTGTGATTCTCATTTTCTGTCTTCAGATGGTCAAATTCTTTTTAATGAAGCAGCCTGTTTATAAGCATAATGAGAACTACTTTGCTGAGTTGATAAGGCAGAAGTGGGTGTGCTGCTTTATCAATTCAGCACATTTCAAGACCAAACCTTTTCAAGGAACTATCAAGTGATAGTATATCTGCAGGACCATTAAGTGAATGTCTAATTAACTTACTATTAGGCATTTCTGAGCTGGCTATCAAATCTCTCCTCTAGGCACCAATGTATCCATCTGACCTGATTTGATTGCACAGTCACATTAATGAGCTCTGTGATGTCCCACATACAGCCACACCTCGCTTTCCAGCTGCAGCCAACTGCAAAGGCGTATTTGAGGTGGGGGGTTGATTTTGTGTGTGTGTCTGTGTGTGAGAGAGAGAAAGCCAGTAAGGGAAAGGAGCTCTAATAGATGTGCAACAAATGCAACCAGCACTTAAATGCCCCTGCTGGTATTTAAAGGTTAATTTGTTTGTTTCTGTGATTAAATGACTCAGTTCACTTTGTGTGTTGGATATTTAGAAAATGTTTGATAAGTTGGCTAGTATTAAAACCTTTCACGAATATGCAAGTATAAGTGTTTGACTAGTCCTTTTAAAATAGGGTAAGGGAAGAAAGGCAGTGTCTAGAAGGAGGAGGAAGCTGCAATACCTTATTTAGAGACACTTGACCTGCAGTTTGCAGCTTAGAAGAGGAACACCGTGTGGAATCATACCCCATTTTCGCTCTCCGGGTATCATGTATCTGCTGGTGACAGAAAAGAGAGTAAAAGGAGAATAGACTTTCATGCAAAGTAAAATAATTTGCATAACACGCGGCAAGCTCATTTGCAAGACTCCCCCAAACTTTGCATTATAACAACATGGAAAACAACAGACAAAAGAAGCTAGGAGTCATATACTAAATCAACAGGTGACTGTGTGAAATTTTAGTAGTGTTTACTAGAATATAACTTTACCTGCCATCGTATATTAAGACTTTTCTCAGTGTTTTACACCCTTTGTTGACTTCTACCTATCGATTAAGTTGCTTGTTTAACACATCCTTGAGTGTGGAGTATGTGACTGAAAATATAATCAAAGGTCATCTCCTAAATTGAATGTGAAGGATAGTAGTGGGAGATTTTGTTAGGATTATGGTCTCTGTGTGCATAAGCCCTGGGTTTAAACTTTCACTTTATCCAACCACTGTTCTCTCTCTGAATCCCTCTGCTGGCTAGAGTCAGAGAGGTTCACTGCACTGCCCCCTCCTGTATGGGAACGACTATGAATATAAATAGGTGAGCTCCTCAAGGTATTACAACTCATCCATGCTTGGCAGCTGTTTGAGAATGTCAATACCTGCATAGTACAGGAATTGCAATTTCCTTCAGTTTCTAAAGGTTACTGCAGAATATTTCTGGTAGAGTTTAAAATGTATTGACACCATATTACTCCACTATAAGGGGCAAGGATATAACTAATCTATATCCCTATCCATCTTAAATGTAACACTTGAACAAATGTGGCATTTTACATATTTTAGAAAAATAATACTGTGATACACTATATAGCAGAACTCCTATTTGAACATTCGCCAGATATAATCTAGTAGATATTTTCTCATGCTCAAAAAATAAATGATTTGGACACAAGCAAACATTTTTGCTTTTAATTGTTTAGCTTTCTGTGCATGTGTCCTACTGTGTGGAGTTTGCAAACACAGTAGGTATTGCTTTACATTTTAATGGGTCAGAAGCCAAGAAGCACAATGAGATTTCTGGGACTGCAGAAAGTATTTACCACAGAAGTAAATTCTGCAAGTGGACCACCTACATACCTGGCATGAAACGGCTAAGCAAACATCAAAGTGAACACAAAGAGTATCATCAGGCAGGAGACAAATCCAGAGACAAATAGGAAAAGACAATGATACAGTTTAAGCAGAGTAGGCCATTAAAATTCCATTTGAATCATAGCGGTTTGCAGTAGTGAAAAACAGCAAAGCTGGGCTACACATAGAGCCTGATGCTGGGACTGTGTGACTCAAACCTCCCATGAATTCAAAAATGTTGCTCCTTCCTGTGATCAGTCAGCCCGGGGCAAAACTGGCACTGCTGGACTGTGCCTGAGTGAGTGAGTGAGAGAGAGAGAAAGAGAGCAAGACTGTGGGGGGGAAAAGAGAGAGAGGAGAGAGATGTTGGTGTGTATGTGTATATGTGAGTTGGGCTCTAGGCCATGATACCAAACTTTCTTTGAACCAAGCAGCTGTGGGCTACAGGACTGATATAATATTTAATAAAATAATTACATATACAGAGAAAACGCATTGGCTAGGGAGTGCACCTTTCATGCTGGAGATCTGGGAATATGCGGTACTAATAGACATGATTTGGCTAGTAGCCTTCATTTCTCTCTCAGTTCCCTCTCTCGGTATAAAGCATCATGCGACCCAACTGTGATACTTAAATTTGTGCACAAATACAGAATGTTAAGTGTTTGTAATGTATGCTCGCAACTTTATTTGTTTCTGTAGGCAAAGTCTCATTGTCAGCAGCCTCCTAGGAACATCAGTAAATTCTGTGTGTTTGCATTTACATTTGTATAATGGAAAACTAAACTATTCAATTTAAAAGTTGGTAACATATTATCTCTAAAATAAACATGATAAAACCACACCATGTTTGTTTCAAAGTTATGTTTTGCCAGTAGGCTATACTGAGATATTAGGGCATTAAATGCTTTATTACATTTTCTGTTTTCTTTTTTGTTTCCATGGTAATATTAAGATAAAGGTGTTTTAAAGTATGCAGAGCGATTCCTTACTGGGGATATAAAGACCTCCCACTACCTATTACGTGCAAAATAATTCTATCTGCATATCCAGGAATTAATAGAAAATGTTGCTAGTTCATAATAGTTTTGTTTTCATTATGTAGAATATTTGTTTTTCTAGACTAAGTAGGTACTTAATTTGAAATTCTATGGGCTGGACTTTTCATGTGATATATGCCAGTGTGTCAATGTTCTCATCATTTCTGCTTACACTGCATCCCCTGCCAAGTACTGCATATATCAAATCCTTACAGAAACCCATAGCTCATCTTTCCTTTAGTATACTATAACACAATGTGCGCTGTTACATCAAATTTCACAAAAGATTAATCTCTCAAATCAGAAGCATCAGACAACTTAGAAGCTGCTGATAAATCTATGCTCCCTTACAAATGTTTTTCAGTTGCTTTCACCTTTATATAGTGGGCCACATATTCTCATGCTATTTCTGATTGTAATGCACTTAAGTGTTTTAATCATATTCAGTCTGTGGTGATCAATTTCAGACTTTCTTGCCAGAATACATCAAACCTCACATTTTTTTCCTCAACACAAGTGGACCACCATATCTGAAGTGCACAGATTACCAGTGATTTATACATATAATAGCCATACCCACAACAAGTTTGCTCAATAACAGATGGATGTTGTTGCCTAGCAACTGTTGAGTGCCATAGCAGCAATTGGTACCTGCTCCTGGAAGCAGACTCCATCTTGTAGGTTTCTCTGTCTTCTAATTGGCCAGGTGGGTAAACACTGATCCCCTGCTTTTCCATCCTCCCATTTCCAGGCAGGGTTTTAAATGACAGATAGCAGTAGCATTATGTTAACCTTTTGACTGGGTCATTGCTGCTCCCATGAATTGAATTGACAGTATGAAATATGGAGAACATTTACACTACAACTGAGAAGCCCATAAATTTGCTGCCTAAAAGTATCACATATTCCAACAATACATCAACCTGCTTTTTCCCTCATTTGCAATCAATTTGAAATTATTCAGGAGGTAAATTGCATGAAATGTGCTTGTGGCTCGTCAAGCGTGGAGAAGTCAACAGGCTGCAGGGCTAAGTTGGTAATTATAAACAAGTAAACAGAGGAGCTGTGTTGGATGCAAAACATAATGTCAGCTTCACACCTTGCCCTAATTTTTTAAATATAGCCACTGTAGTTCATTTTGTGTGGCAGTACAACTAGACTTAACACCAGGCTTAAAGTCAATGTTTTAGTGCCATTTGACCACACTCATAATTACTGATCAGTGTGGGTTGTTCGGGTGAGTAAAAGCCTCTGTAGAACCTGTAGCCACATCCAACACTAATGCCACAGCACACTGACACACTCTGGTCAGCAGAAACAGTCATGAGGTTATTTGAACACAGTGCCTATTAGAAGTATTGATGTCAATCTCCTCCTTGGAAGCTTTTCAGTTTCTATTGTTTTATTGCAACATTAAATATGGTTCGTTTCATTTGGCTCTTTGGAAAAAATGGTTCTATACAAAGTAATGCAAATTAATTAAGAATTTAAAACTGAAACTAAGTGCTAGCCTGAATAGTCAGCCCCTTTTAATGTAACACATCTAAATCACCAATGCTACAGTGACTTTTTAGTTTTTTTTTAAAGTTGCACAGGTAGATGGAGGTCACCTGAGTGCAATCAGTATCCTGGCCAAAAAAGCAATGATGACAAAGAACGTTTAAGCAACTGGCTATGAATTCAAGACAACTGCCTAGTGAATAAATATTTTATTATTATTATTATTTTTACAGTTAAATCCATCATTAAAAAATGGAAGGAATGTAGCACATGCTTAAATCATGAAAAACTCAATGAATGTGCAAGAAGGAGACTGGTGAGGGAAGCTATGAGAAACAACTCCACTGATGAAGTTACACGTTTTTTTTGGCTGACTACTTATTTCTCATTGGGCTCTTTGTACTATCTCTGAATGCTTTGCATGCACAGCTGCACAATAGGACAGAAGCAGACGCTGTGCTGTTATTTTTAATGTAAATCCAATTCACAAAGGGAAAAGAGCAGTGCATTTTCAACATTAAGAGGAAAAACATCATTCCAACTACCAATCACCTAGGTTTTTCTAAATGCTGGTTGTTGATCAGCAGGTCATCTCTGTTGCCAGCTTACCTTTCCATTTAATATCAAACCAACATTACATTTTTAACATTGTTTATTTTTCTGTTGTATGTTTTTAATAGGTATATGAAGATTAACTGATACAGATTGTAAAATTGATACACGAGTCACTCTTCAGCAGCACAATGCTGAGTCATATCAACTGGACTTATTTATTCTTGGTTGGAAACATTTTACTAGGTTGGGAAGGTTCGCTACAGGGGACCCAGTTATATCCCTCAGTGTGTTTCTCACCTGGGCTAAATAAGCTCCTTAGGTTGAGAAAAGTGGGGTGAGAGTAGGTCTGAGGCATTGGGAATGTAATATTCACAACTTTTAAAACCCCTTTTAGGGCCCCTTTCACACATGCACTGGAATTGTGACATTCTCCTGACTTTGTCTAGAGCTTGTCCTGAGGATTTAAAGCAAACGAATGGGCGTTTTGAGGAAGTTTCGATCAGTCGATTGTTATTGTGGTATTCTGTTATTTTGTTCCTTTTGTGTGCACTGACCACACGATAAAGATGAACGGAGTTTCTCCTATGAGAATGCTTCTCGCTCGGGCGACCTCCCTGTGTGGTACATGTCTGAAATGCAAGTCTGGACAATATCTGAAGCTAATTTTTCCTCACATTTTCCGAAGTTTATATGTGAAACAGGCTTAGGAAAGGATTGTTAGGTGTGGCCTCCCTGGTGTATGTATAAAGTGGTCTTAATCTTCCTGGGTATGGATGAAAGTGCAGCTTGGAAAATGGGACAGATAGTGTCTTCGGCCTCCTCCTGTGGTGCGAGAAGGATTCTCCATGTGAACACATACGTTTTTGTTCTCTGTCCAAAGTTTGAACATTGTTGTCCTCAGTCAAGTGTCCTTTGTCGAGGCTGTTTATCTCCCTCTTCACTGCATTAATCTATAATTTATTTACTAATTTATAATTATATTATCTTCAAAGTATATTTGAAACATTTTTGCTAAAAATATTCTGCATACTGTAACTTTAGGGAGCTCTGCAGAAATGTTTAGGTGTTGTTTTTCTATCATGGGGGAACCCCTATCATAGGGGAAACCCTGCCAAATGTGAGCTGCCTTTCTGTTTTTGAAGATAAACTTTAGGCAAAACACTGATTCAAATATTTGTCCAACAGCACAATTAACCCTTGTTGAACTGACCCCAATTGACCCCCTCCTGGATAATCCTGGCTCAAAAACTCAAGCACAAGACTCAATAGAAATTTTCTTATAAGTTCAGAGTTGTGATGAGCTACTGTTTTTATGTTTCTTGTGGCTGCCTTGAAAAGGTGCATCACCTCACTACTTATCAATACTCACATCACTGCCTAATTAGACACAATTAAGTCTGGAACGAGCTACAAATAGCAGGGCAAAACAGAACACTTAATTATCTTTCTCTTCAAGCTGTTCTCAGCCCTAGCAGGAAAATGCATTGCTAATTAGCTGATCCTTAAAATACCCTGCATTTTGGAATATCTGTTATCAACAGGTACTGAAAAACAATGTTTTTCCAGCTGCCAAACAATAGAGATTTACTGAGTGTGAGGTGCAAAAATGTTTGTGTGTTGTACTGTACATTTGCGATGTGGTAAAGATACATTTTTTTCAACATTATTAAATGGAAGCACAATTTAATCAACATTTCAACGTACTTATATGTTGGAGGTTTGTCATAAATAGACATGGGTCTTATTGGTTGCTGTCTTACATAATAGAAACAGATGTGAGATATACAGTTGCCATGTAGTACAATATATTATGTAGATTATACTTCACTTATATTTGACCTATTGTAGTTACGTGGCATTTACATTCAGATCTTCTTCATATTTGCATTACATTGCTTTGGATGGATGTCACAAACATGCTGATTCTTACTGAGCATCCACATACACGATCAGATTTGTTTTACCACTGGCCCTGTGGCATTCATCAGTCAGTGCTTTTACATGGACTTAAGTAACCAGGTTACAGTTTGCTGCTTTCTTAACTGTCATGTAAATGAGAAAGCTGGTTTAGGGAAACCTGATTTCTGCAGTTAGATGTCGGCCGGAGAACCAGATTTCTTTGCCATGTATACTAGTAACCATCAGCTATCACATTGTGATACAAAAGGCTGCAGATGTGAATAAGCAGCAATTTCAAAGACTGACTGAAAGGAGAGATCGCATACGGAGCGATGCTGCCTTGATTTTTATTATTTATTTATTTGAAACAAAGTTTGCTTAAAGTATGACAGAAAATGTCACTAACACAAAGTGCCTTCTAGGAATCTAAATAAACTGCTGTCCAACTTGTATCCTTTTAATTCACACAGTTGTTCCTCTTCATTTTACTCCCCCTGTGCTATCACTCGTAACCAGCATGTACCCAGCCAAAAGAAGGGAAGGTCAGAAAGCATCATTTTCTGTTACTATAAAGTTGAAATCTGTGAGCAATGCTTCCATGAGGATGAGGTGGAAGAGAAATCAGATTACTTTTCTGCTGCATGTATACATGGATTTCCAGTAACTGGGCTTAAGTCTATGTAAACATAGTCCCTGATCACCCGAGAAAGGTGATTTCCTGGTCACTTAAGTGCATGTAAATGCGTTCAGCAAGAGAAGTGGGAAGAACATGAACAGCAAGGTTTTCTCTGAACACCACAAGGCAGTTTCAGGTGACTGGGGGAAGTCAATTCATTTGTTTATGGTGCTGATGATAACAGTGATCAACTGTACAAAGTCTGGATGGCAGTCCCACCGTGAGAAAGGAAAGCATGGAAAAGTGTTTAGGGGGTAGGGGGTGGTAGAGGGGTACATCCAAGCCTTTCACACTGAGCTGGGAGTTGAGAATGAGGAAGAAATTTATAGTGGCTGATAAAAGAGCCATTCAACTTACAACAGCAAGGACCTAAATGGCAAGAACACCTTTTGAACATAATCCTAGAGGAGTGAAAAATGAAGAGATAGAAGGATTTCTGTAACCCTTTCATTAACAGCTTTTAATTACCTATTTGCCCTTGTGAACTATACCAGAATACAATAAATTCAAATTGAAATTAGATTTATCTAACCGGAAAATACATTTGAGAAAGAGTGAAGGGATACAACGCAGACTAAGAAAGATATAAAAAAGAAAAAAAATCCTCAAGGAACTGGTTGAATGTATTAGGGATTAGATCATGCCTGGAGACATGTCATGAGTTGCAACATAGCTGAGAGTTCTGTGTTGCAACACAGTATGTTTACATTTTAAATCAAATCCAGATGGAAATAGGATTTTTAGCCTTCAGTGCTGTTAGCCACTTTAAGCAGCTTTAACTCTTCACATTTGACTGCCTCTTAAGCAGTAACCCAGAAAAGGCTTTTCACAGTAGTTTTGTTGCTAGCAGTAGATAACTTTTGTATTTTAGCCATCCTATATTATTGTTTTCCTCAGAATAGGTCTACACTGGGAAACATTTACTAAGTCGTAGGCTGTATGTATTTCTGTCTGTTTAATGCATCTTATGTTAATAATAAGATGCATGAATGTAACGTTTAGGATTACAGAAAAGGTAAAAAGAAACATAATTGCATGAAATTTTTAAATAGGTTTTAAAAATGTCCACCTCTATTTTTGTTTCTTAGTTAAAAGGAGCTGCCAGGCAGGAGGTCTAGAGGAAGACCAAAGAGGAGATTTATGGATGTAGTGAGGGAGGACATGAAGTTAGTTGGTGTGAGTGAAGAGGATGCAGAAGATAGAGTTAGATGGAGGCACATGATTCGCTGTGGCGACCCCTGAAAGGGAGCAGCCGAAAGGAAAAGAAGAAGTTAAAACCATTTCAGAACAATATTTTGGCCAAACTTTTGCAGGTCAACTTATTTTCTCTGAAAAACAAAGGAACTTTAGCTTTCAAGATATGGCCTAAATGTAGGGAAAGCAGACACGTATTTCCCTCTAAAATGCAGTGAAATAAAGGTATAAAATAATTGACAAAACAGTGGCCAGTGTCTAAAGGAAAGAAAGCCATTGCTTTAACAGACTTCAATGTCATGACCTTGCAAACATTAGATTTTGTGACATTTTTGCGATATACGAAATTTTGACATATGGTATCATCCTTGTACTAAACTAAAGGGCCAATGCATCAAAACATTTAATAGACAATAATGTTACATTTACAGTTTATATTTGCCACCTAACTTTGATAGCTTTTGACTCGATGATGTCCACATGTTCTTGTCCATGAATGGTTTTCGAAGTTGAGCAGCAGCATTTTTTAAACAGATTTATTAATAACTATCACGTCAAATATTTGTAATTGACTACTCATTTGTCAGCCACCCTTTTCATACTAGGAGGGTGGTGCAAGCAATAAACAAGGTCCTTGTGTTGGTTGGTCTGAAAAGCTGCAGACTATTGACCCCTCAGGGCAGATGATCTCCCAAAGTGTGGGATGTGTGCAATCATTTATGTTTGGCAGCAGGTGTATGTGTATGTGAAACTAGAGTTACAGCAAAAAATGGTTGCTCTATTTCACTAAAGCTTTGCCCTATAATGAGGTTGTTTTGGCAGAGGGGTTGAAGCTTGATAACAGTCCTTTTTGTAAAGCACTTAAGGCTATTAGACTCTTCATGAGCTTCAATTTAGTGCCACTCTCTGGTCAAACAGTCAGCTTTGTACACAATGAAAATAAAACCACACTCATTCTGTCTCGCATTAAGTTTTGGTGTACTTTTTTCCTAATATTAACATCCAAAAAAAACCAAAAGATGTCATGCAGTTAAAGTTGTCGACAAAATAAATTTTTTTAGACGGATAATAGGATAAATTTCAAGGATAATGGAGGCTATTACGATGATGGTGATTTTATTTTCTTTTTTAATTCAGTTGTTTTAAAAAGGAGAAAAATCACAGTTTTAAAGAACTCAGCCAAGTGTTAAGATTCGTAACTTAGTGCAAAAAACTATGCAAGATACTGTAATTATGGGAGCCAGTAAAATTGTTGCTCAAAACCTGACTAATATCTGTTCAAGCAGTAATATATTAATTGTTTTAGCTGTGCAGTTAAGTAGGTTTATCCTGAAATAAAATTATTTAAAAGAGCTCTAGTTTCATAGCAGTAACAGTCAATTTGAGATTGCTCATGTGTTTGCTCTGAAACATCAGATATGCCCGAAAAGTGCAAAAAGCATTATGATCTATTCATAATAGTATGTTTTAAAAGCTACTTTTAGACTGTTTGAATGCCTTCTGTTTCAAATTATTAAATCCCTGCAGTCATTTTGAAGGCAGCAGGACAGAGATGCGTTTTCCTCCTATCTTAATTTGATTGTAGGTGCCTTTTAATAAATCCTAAATAAACTGCACGCAGCTGCAAAACAGATTTTCTTTTGTGGGCTTTGCTCTTAAATGAAAACAACATGTAAGATCTCCAATGTTTAAATACAGTCTTAAAGTATAACTGTTGAAATAAAATACAAAATCTTTGGTTGCTGATTCTGTACAGTCTGTGCAGTTTTGCCTCCAGTAAAAGGTTTCAGAAAAACTAGTTATTACTTTCTCATGAAGCACTTTCGGTTGTTGAATTCCATGTAAATGTTAAGCAAAACAAAGTGAGTATAAGTATATTAGGGGGTCAGGAGGGTTGATGTAATTGACTTGTGAAACGTGTTGACGTGTCGCAAGTTGGGGTAGAAAATAATGGTACAAAGATTCTGTACCTGTGACAATAGAGGAGTCACCTCAGTGCATGGATTTAGATGTTAAAGGTTAACTAGAGCACGAAAATATAAATATTTGTGTTCTGCACAGTACCAAACGTGGCAGGACCCTGTAGCTGTCAACAGAGCGTCCCCATCAGCAGCAGACAGAGTAGGACAGGGATCAGTAATAGTGAGTGATATCATGTTCCTTCTTCTGTTCTGTTACAGTATTTAAAGTAGGCTGAAGTGTTTACTGAGGAAATGTAGACGCACCACATTCCTTTAACTTGAATCAAACAAGCTCTTGCTTTAATTATATTGTGGAGAGACTTCATATTAGTCTGTAAAACAGTTAAGACTGGCCCATTTTTGGGGGGAGGAATAATGCCCTGCAGTGCATACTTTGAATTATTATGTTGAAATATAAATGATTGAAGAATTAAAATTTTTATCGTTAAAAAAATCTATTGTTATGTTACCATATTATGTTGTATTATTATATTATATATTAATCGAAAAAAAAAAAAGAGCTTAATGGCAAAATAATTGATAGATTAATTGACAGAGAAAAATAATAGTTAGGTGCAGAGCTAAATAAGATGCACTGCTCATTGGATGCCTCATTGAAAGCCCTCTGGTATGTTCCTCAGGCTGTTTATGCTGATGACACATGCCACAGAATATTCCTACCAATCAAGATTATACCAGTTGGGCAAGAATTTATAACTATGCTATTTTTATACATATTTCTTATCCCAAAAAGCTAAATAATTTATTTTTCACCTATGCGTGGACTTTGTTTACTTATATGTACTTGTAACTCAGTACTCAGAATGATCATTTCAATAAACAAAATCATTTCCAGTTCTGTGTACTTTCTTCCAAACAACACACTTATTTAAGTTTGACCAACTTACCTAGGCTGCATTTGAGTCTTTGACGATCTTTATATTGTAAATGTTACATGAGTAGAAATCTGTACCAACTATTCACTACTCAATGTGATAATGTCTTCAGGTGATATCTGAAGACATAGTAGACCTGAGTTTTCAATGATGTAAAATATGAGATCCAAGTCGCTAACAAGGTTTAATGTAATCAAAACTGAAGCACTACACAGAATTTATTTTCTTTCAGTCTAAAACATATTGACAAAACTTGCAAAATGAGATGAAACGGTGCATCATTCTACCTGTTTCGTTCTGTCTAGGAGAAAACGCTCTGCACAGCACAGTAGAAATTGAGGTTGACCTAATTCACCACCAGTTTACACAGTGACAGAGTTCATTGTCAAGGGTAAACTCTGTCAACTGCACCTACATTGAATTATGCAGAAGGTAGGCAGGGGATCATTATGTGACATCTGCAGTGCCACCAAGTGCAGGCAAAATTATAGCCTGGAGTATGGTGTGATTGGCACTTAATGAGCAAATGTGAGTGACAATGAGCTTTAGCCTGGGGGCAACAACAGCATGGGGCGGTGGTAGGTCATGAATCTGGAATAATGAAACTGTAAACGGTCCCCATCACTGGTATTGATTTTTCTTACCCTTGGTCTATGTTTTATGTCCATGATCATCCACCAACATTGTAGCTACTCACACATAAAGCATGAGGCACTTATAGGCACTATGCATGAAGTGGAAGACGAAAGGCACATAAAGACGAATTACCTATTCTTTTCCTGATAGACCCTTTAGCTCATAATCCTAATAATGATTTAACAGATTTTCTTAAACTGTGCAGCTCTACCTTATATGATCCAACGCTTTACAAAGTCCTTATAGAGGTCTTGTCATCACTGTTAAATTGGGGGTGGGACAAAATAGGTTTGCAGAAATGATGCCCCAGCAGAAGACTTGTTCTTGACTCTTACTCTTTTGTCTTATGAAGACTTTCATTAGCATGCTACTGCTGGAGCACTTTATAAATGTAGCTGGTAATTCACAGAAAGCACCCCCACCCGCTGAGGCCTTCTCCTTCCCGTCCCCTGCCATTTTGTTATTCCACATGGTTGTGTGACTCCTCTCCACACCCACCTGTCTTACAGTCTTCCTCCCCTCCTCTCTAGCATTCAAATTTTCATCTACAACTACCGCCTCTCCCCGCAGCTACATTTCAATTTATGTCTTCTTTTGATTTCAGCTGTTAAGCACACTGAGATCCCAGATTTGGATTTTATTTTTCATCATAAAATTAGCTGTGTGCTACGATTCTGGCATAATTTTTTACCTTAAGTGAGGTTAACGGGCTGATATTATATTCCCCTTAATACTTTAAGGTTACAGATGCAAGAACAAGTAGTGGGACAGTTTCCAGTTTTCTAAGTCATAAACAGTATTTGTAAGCTGATAAAACACAAAGTCATAATCTTTCAAGTTTTTCTTAACAAATTCATTAAACATGAAAATTAATAAAGTAAAGGTGGAGAAAGTAATGACAACACCTAAGGTCAACTGGAGTCCTATCAATGAAACTAGAATGGTAGTGTGGTTTAGAACAGTGTAAGGAAACTATTGACAGGATGCATCAGCGTGTGTATTTGTGGATCCTTAAAACAAACACTGGACAGACACTGTCCAGAAGTAAATGTAATCGTGATGACATGGTGACAGTACCGGGTGGTCAGAGTATAGGATAGGACCTCAAAAACTGAGTAAGAGACAGAGAGAAATAGAGACAGGCAAGCACTTGTCCTGTTAGTTGTTGTTTGTCCTGCGCATCACTTAGATTTACTTGGCATGTTTGAACTTTACTGTCTTCAGTCTGATATGTTCCAAAGCCCTACTGTAGCTGTATAGACATTAGGGATGGACAATAATATTATTTTGAAGATTTCTTTATTTTTTTATACATTTTCCAGCTTGAAGTTCTTAAGCAAATTGTCAATACATGCTACCATAAGTTTATTTTAGAGGTTTTAAGGATTCCAGGTGTGAATTTTGTGTAGCGACCTGTTTGGATGTGACCAGTGTTCTTTTACAGGTCACACAGTGACAAAGTCTCCCTAAAGGTTTAAATTTAATTGTTGATTATTTTATTCTGATTTCTCTGTAATTTAGCATAATTGTTACACAGATACACTCTATGTTTTGGAAAATGATCTATGCTAATACTGTGATTAGATATCTTATTCATTTGTTCTACTGTGGAAAGGAAATACAATTTTCTTTGTGGGGCTTTTGAAATACTTATTAAAGTATTTAATATTGTTTTAAAAAAGATACTCTGTCAAGAGAGCTAATCACATCAGTGCTTGCTTGAGGTTATTTGTGGTTCAACTTGTATTTCAAACGGTGTTGCCATTATTTTTCCACAATCACTGTGGGTGTTTGTTGGGTGTGTCCAATAAAGACATGAAATATCATGAGTGTTTGTGCTTATCGGCTTAGAAATATTGTGTTTATTCATATTTGTGACTTTGGTTAAGATCAGATCACATTTTATGACGAATTTATGCAGAAAACCAGGAACATTACTTTTTCTTGCGACTGTATGTATGCATCATTATTTAGCTTTGAATACCTATAAAAGCTGCTGCCTGCTGGGGAAAAATGGTCTTGCTTTTCAAATGTGTATTTAATTCTTCAACATGAAACATTTCCCATTGTGAGACAATATATATAAATAAAATGTAATTTTTAATTTTTACTAATTATTATACAGATGATATTATTGATACTGTACATTTATATGGACTTTGAGAGAAGAGATGAAGAACCTGTGATCACTGTGTCATGATCTGTCTTTGAATGTGCTAACCTGGACATTGTTGCTTTCTTGTAAAGTTTTACAAGTTCTTTTCAGTACTTTGGTGATTCGATTAATTATCTTGCAGTATTTTCACAAATGACTGCCTTTATTAAAGAAAACTAAAGCCTTGTTTTAATTATCTGAAATGCCAGAACACAGTGTGATTCTCTGTTTTTATTTTTTGGCAATAAGTTGAATAGAAAGCTCGAATTGTGCTGGACTAACCTTAGTGTATGTCCTGTATCTGCAGAACATGCCACTACATCATGTGTTGCATATGGGTTTCCCCCACCCTGTAGGCACTCTGTTGCATTCACTCCTTCTGCACCATTTCTGCAGATGCGGTCCTGCCATCCAACCTATCTGTTGTATCTGTTGTCTTGTGATGCCTCAGAATGTTCCTTGTTTAATGCAATTACTAAAGCCAGTTAGACAACGGGTAATGCAGGTGAGATCAAATACAAGACTAGACAAAAGTAACGTGCACACTTGCTGCCAACTCCATCGAGGTTTGAATGACCTAAAAGTATAGTAGTTCACGCTCAAAAAAATAATTACCAGGGATGGAAAATATTTGGTAATGCAGCCTTTGGTTTGGAGTTTGTGTTAAGTAACATGTACAAGTAATACACCTTCTTAAACATTTTAAAATGATTTTGATAAAAGTGGAAAAAGACGGGTATAATGAGGAGGA